>NC_057820.1:44972126-45597051 GCF_910594005.1 Cervus elaphus
AATGGGGGGAAGTTTTGAAAAAGGAGAGAGGAAGGAACGCACCCCCCCCCCAATATAAACAGTCTACCTCACAATTTTACCATTGTCTCTCCTGACACTCATGCATCTTCTGGTTGGCATCAAATCTGCTATCCTTTCCTGTAAGGGGAAAGAGTTACATTCTTGTGCCACTGAGGCATGTGGGGTACTCAGGGCTGAAACGACCTGTTATCCCAGCCAGACCCAAAGAGGACATCATCAGGAGGAGGGCCAGTCGGGGGGAACTTTGGTCCCGGCCTTGTGTACACAGGGAGCTTCAAACTAAGAATTTGGATTTTTCCCCATTTTAAATATAGAAATGATCCAGGTTTTGCCTGATTTCTGAAAGACCCTGACTGCAAAAATGAAGCTCCAACTTTGTCCATCCTTGCAATAGATATTACTAGAGTAGCTTTGATGATTTCACTATCCAGCAGAGGAGTCAAACTTTGACTGCCCAGGAGAGGAATGCATGGTTGTTTACCTCAGCTAGCCCACTTTGACCAAGGGGAAAAGACCTATAAACTTGCAATTGCCTTGCTGTAATGAATAGTTTGGGTTTCCCAGGTTGCTGAGTGGGTAAAGAATCTGTCTGCAGTGCAGGAGATGTGGGTTCGATCTCTGGGTCAGGAAAATTCCCTGAAGCAGGGCATGGCAGCCTCCTCCAGTATTCTTGCCTGGAGAATCCCATGGACAGAGGAGCCTGGCGGACTACAGTCCTTGGGGTCACAAGGAGTCAGACACCACTGCAGCAGCTGAGCATACACAATGAGTAGTTTGCTGGAGATGCGGAGAGAGGGGAAAAAGGAAATCTGATTTAAGAGTTGCGATCTAATCAGAGAGACAGTTTCATATACACGGAGAGGAGGGAACAAGCTTTTGGACTGAAGGACGAATAGGTGATTTGAGCAATTAGTTTGAAAAAGCCCCTTGTCCCCAGAGCTGACTAATTTGACCAAGCTTGTGTGGTAGAAAACATCTAGTAAGTTACCTGGAGTTTCACATTGCCTGGCTATTAGGTGATAGAGATTGGTAGTGTCTAGAAGACCAAATGTAGTATTTGCTTTTCATCTAAATAATGGGGCACCACTTGGAGGCCGAGGCTTTGACCGGTATTGTGAAGAGCAGGATTATTGCTCACTGTGACCTCGGCAGTTGCCAGCTCGACTTTGATTTTTGCCTCCATCAGTTGCCACCTCTTGGGATTGTAAATATTGACGCTCACCCTTAGAGAAATCAATACCTGCATATTAGCCTCCAATTTCATACATCGATGTGCAGATCTGAGGGCCCCGAGTGAATAAGAGATGACTTCAGCATTTGAGAATGCTGCCTCAGATTTGAAGGCCTGTGGATTTGCATTTTCCCCCAGTGATCCTCAGCTTCATGACATGACTTCTATCGCTCTTATCCTTCGGCAGTGTAACTGCATGCAGAATTTTGGCAGAACTGTTTTGGAAACCAGCAGACAAGAAAGCAGGATCTGCTTTCTCAGAGCTCAAAATTAACTTCCTCAAATTTGATAGAGTAAATTCTCCAAAATAGCTCATAAAATGAAAAAAGAAAATTAACTCTCCGATCACACATGTGCTTGGAATGGTGATCCGTGTCTCTTTGCGTACATTGAGAGATGGGGTATCCTGGGAGAGTTTTGCCATCCTCAGTCTCAAGTCAAGTGCCAAGTCAATCAGATTAAAAGCAAATGATTCAAATCATATTATCACAGATACACTTGTAATATACGATCCGTCTGGCCGGTGTACTTTCCTGTAGAAGTGAATGATGTTCTGCTGAGAATTGTATCTATACAACTCCCCAAACAACCAAACTTTTGAGTCAGCTCTTGTCACTGTGTGGACAAGACTCCTGGGAGTGATGGATGGGAGGGGATCTGGTGGTTTTATTCACATGGATACAGATTTGACCTAGATCTGTGCTCTGTTGCATAAACTTGAGTGAGGCACCGTACCAGGTGATAAACCACCTTACCTCCAGCTCTGTGAGACCGCTGAGGAAAAGTAGGAAGCGCCTAAGGGTGTATCCAAAAATAACTGACAAGCCTCTTAGCCTTCACCCTGAGGTTCCAGGATTGTTGTGCCCTCAGGCACAGTTGGCAGAGGTGTGGTTGGGGTGGGTAGGAGAAAGCACTTCCCCAGCATCCCTCTTGATCTGAAATCCTACAAGAAGATGAGCACTGTCTCTGCAGGATCCCTGAGTGCATCAGTGGTGACAGGACCCAGACCTGAGGTGAAAGATGGCTCCGCTGGGGATGTTTGCTGGAGCTGTGACTGGGTTCTGACTCACCCAGGTGCTCGGCTCTGATATAATCAGAATTTGCCTTTTTTTTTTAAAAGCTGAAGTATAGTTAATTTACAATATTATATTCGTTTCCGGTGTAGAGTATAGTGATTCAGTATTTTTGCAGATTATACTCCATTCCAGGTTATTGCAAAATAATGGCCATAATTCCCTGTGTTACACAGTATATCCTTATTGCTTACCTATTTTATATAGAGAAGCCAGTATCTGTTAATCCCATACTTCTGTTTTTCCCCCTCCCTCCCCCTTTTCTATCTCTGTAAGTCTGTTTTAGAATTTGCCCTCCTTTCAAACTAAACCCACCTTGCTTTCCACCTGCTCATCCACACATAAGTTAGGATGTTTTGATTTTCAAACATTTTAAATTAAAAGTATCTGTCCATGTTTTCAACATCATAAAAATGATTAAGCCCTCATCGGAGAAACTTTGGAAAATATAAAACCATACAAAGAAAAGAAGTCTCAGAGATCGATGGTCACCAGGCAAAGGCAACCGCTGTTTATATCTTGGCCTTGTGCCATCAGTCTTGTGTATGTGTGTACATATATTCCAACTTTAAAGGATATTTTGAAATAAAGTTCACACTCAAACTAAAGCCAAGGTGGATGACACTCCAGTATCCGTATTTGCAGCTAAGACCTGGGGCCACCGGGTCTGCGCCTGGGCCATGTGATGCCGCCGAGGAGGCCGTTACGGATCTAATTTACAGTTTGGCTACACCAGGCAGCTTGGTGATAAGCACAGCATGTTTGTTTGTCTTTGATGGATGCCAGGTGGCTTGTGGTCAGACAATCTTCCTTCGGCAGCCCCGGCACTTTGAATCCACGGAGCCAGCGTGAGGCCCTCCCCCGGGGCAAAACTTGGCCCCCACAATGGGCCCCCACGACAAAAGGATGGTCACGGTGGCAGCGGCACCAGGAAGAGGACAAAGAAGCATGTAGGCAGAGAGGAGAGAGGAAGAGAGCTAGGGAGGGCGCAGGAAATACAGCCAAGAGGTGTTGGGGCGGGCCGACTGGCTTTTCTGTTGTGTTCCAGGGATGGCTCTGAGAACCCTTGCTTAAAGCCCTGTTCATTAGACGACCTGGATTGAGTCTCAGAATGAGTGCAGGTGGTGTGCTGAGTTTAGACATCCCCCGCACCCAACCCCGAGAGCTGGCAGCTTGCGAGGCAGTATCCTCTTGGAGGAGGATTTGGTGCGGGCTGCAAAATTAGAAACAAGAAATAACCACAAATAAGAGAGTGCCAGTGGCCAAACATTTTTCGATCCTGGCATGGGCTGTGAAGGCCATGTGTGTTTCTGTCCTTCTCCAGCTGGAGCTGAGAAGAGGCATCTCCAGAATGTTGGCATCCGGATGCCTCGAGAGCAGGGCCTGGGAAGGGGTAAAGGCAGGGACGTGTCAAGGAGTGTCTGCTGGAAGGTATTTGAGGCTCTCCTTGAAGCCAGTGAAACATGCGGGATAACTGAGAGTTATCTCAGGACTAGGCAGGGCCAGCCATAGGAGGAAGGGGCTGGAGAACCCCAGGCTTAGTCATTTTTCTTTCTCAGCTTTTGCTGGTTGTGGGACTGGAATGTGACATTGGTTTCTGATAGGGTCATAATTTTAAAAGCTAATCATTTTCTTCTCTTAAAAAAAAAATGTCCCTATCATAAGAGAAATAAAGTTGCTCAGTCATGTCCTACTCTTTGTGACCCCATGGACTATAGCCCGCCAGACTCTTCAGTCCACGGGATTCTCTGGGCAAGAATACTGGAGTGGGTTGCCATTCCCTTCTCCAGGGGATCTTCCCAACCCAGGGATCAAACCCAGGTCTTCGCCTGCATTGCCAGGTGAATCCTTCACCATCTGAGCCACCCAGGCAGCCATAGAGAGAAATTTGGATGGTATAAATAATTAAATTTTGGTATTGCTTAATATGTCAAAAAAAACAAAAGACACCCCGAAAACAGGTTCCCATATCAAAATAGGGGAAATGGGACCAGGTGGTCGGTGGTGAAACCTTTAGAGGGTGACCTATACTGAGAAGTCAAAAGGAGGTTGGGGACTCATGACCCCACTGCTCTAGAGAACTATCCCCCAGTCAGGATGGAATGTATCTCATAAAGTTTCCCCAGGATCAAACATTAGACCTGAATGGCAGGTCAGTTCAGACCCTGGGTGAGCAAGATACAGGAAGAGATTAGTCACAGAGCCTAGGGCGGGGGTTCCCAACTTCCTTGAGTGTATGAATTTCTTTTTCAAATTTCAAAATCCTTCAGATGCCTACAGGAGACTGTGAATACCTATTGATTAAGAAAATTAAGGGTGATTCAAAAATTATTAAGCATGTTAAAGGCATATCACTTGGCAAGCAGGCCATACAATAGCATGTACCTGTGCTCGATCGCTAGTCATGACTGACTCTCTGCAACCCCATAGACGGAAGCCTACCTGTCTCCTCTGCCCGTGAGGTTTCCCAGGCAGAGACACTGGAGTGGGCTACTATTTCCTTCTCCAAGGGATCTTCCAGACCCAAGACGGAACCCACATCTCCTGTCTTTCCTGCATTGCAGGTGGATTCTTTACCCACTGAGCCACCTGGGAAGGCCCATAATAGCATGCAGTGGAAACCAAAGTTGTAAAGGAACTATCATAATCACTGCAATCAGACAAATACTCAACCTACACCCCTCATGGCTGTTCATCCCAGACTCATTGGGTATTTGAAATGGAGCCACAAGGCTTCCCGCCATGCCCTCAGGACTGTGAGATTCTTGCTGTAGGCCCCACAAGATGTCAGCAGTGTGATGATCAGAGTACCTGGTGGCTACTGTCTCAGAGTTAAGTCAGTATTTAAACAGAAAGCCCTACACAGTGCCCTGGAATATATTCCCCAAAGAGCTTCTGGACTGCACAATTGAAGTTGGGCGGGGTTGGGGGGAGCCTCATCCTGCTGGAAAATGAGATTTCCAAGGTCTTCCTGAAACTGTGGGAAAACCTTTCAGTACATCCTGACTTTTGACTCCTGACACTATGTTCTTCACACACACACACACACACACACACACACACACACACACACACACTTCACATAATTGCCCACAGCCCCATGTATGTGATCTATCACAAAAGGAATTAACTCTTGGGGAAACCCATCCTTGTTCAGTCAATCACATGCTGGTACTTGGTCCCCCATATATTGATGCTTGGAGGCAAACTGTTTTGGTTAAATATTTGTTCATGGCCTTAGGCTATATATTGTCACCCTGCTTATTTAACTTATATGCAGAGTACATCATGAGAAACACTGGGCTGGAAGAAGCACAAGCCGGAATTAAGATTGCTGGGAGAAATATCAATAACCTCAGATATGCAGATGACACCACCCTTATGGCAGAAAGTGAAGAAGAACTAAAGAGCCTCTTGATGAAAGTCAAAGAGGAGAGTGAAAAAGTTGGCTTAAAGCTCAACATTCAGAAAACTAAGATCATGGCATCTGGTCCCATCACCTCATGGGAAATAGATGTGGAAACAGTGGAAACAGTGGCTGACTTTATTTTTTGGGCTCCAAAATCACTGCAGATGGTGATTGCAGCCATGAAATTAAAAGACACTGGCTCCTTGGAAGAAAAGTTATGACCAACCTCGACAGCATATTAAAAAACAGAGACATTACTTTGCCAACAAAGGTCCATCCAGTCAAAGCTATGGTTTTTCCAGCAGTCATGTATGGATGTGAGAGTTGGACTATAAAGAAAGCTGAGCACAGAAGAATTGATGCTTTTTTTTTTTGAATGGATGCTTTTGAACTGTGGTGTTGGAGAAGACTCTTGAGAGTCTCTTGAACTGCAAAGATATCCAACCAATCCATCCTAAAGGAAATCAGTCCTGGGTGTTCATTGGAAGGACTGACAGTGATGCTGAAACTCCAGGACTTTGGCCACCTGATGCGAAGAACTGACTCATTTGAAAATACCCTGATGCTGGGAAAGATTGAGGGCAGGAGGAGAAGGGGACAGCAGAGGATGAGACAGTTGGATGGCATCACCGACTCAATGGACATGAGTTTGAGTAAACTGCGGGAGTTGGTCATGGACAGGGAGGCCTGGCGTGCTGCAGTCCATAGGGTCGCAAAGATTCGGATACAACTGAGCAACTGAACTGAGTAATAGGTTTTCTTTCCAATGTGATCAGTTCTTTCTGAATCAGCTTGTAACTTCTGCCTCGAAGCCACAAGTGTTCAGTAATGCTTTTGAATTAATTTGCATTTTTCTCATCACCAAAGTACCATAAAAAAGTTAGACATGTGTATGTATGTGTCAGACCACTCACTCTGTAAGTTGTCATGCCTTTTTATGTTTACTTTTGGTTTTCAGAAAAATCCTGTAAAATAGGTACCAGGATTCCCATTTACAGATAAGGCAACTGAGACTCAGAGAGGCAAAGTCACTTGATTAAAGTCTTGCAAAGAACAGATTGTGGAACTAGGAAATTCAGGCCTGGTTAAACCCACAGCCTGTCCTAAGCCAGTTTGCCTTCTTGAATAAGGAAGAATCTCTATTTTTGGAAAATAATATTGTGCTGTTATTCTCTTTTCTTTGTGTAAAGAAGTTTTAAACCTTGAATTTTTTTTGTTGTATTAGGTTGAGTGTGTGAAGTTGCTGATATTTGGCCATTTCCAACCTATGGTTCGATCTTATAGTTTCCTTCCTTGTATGAAGGAAAGAAGAAAGAAAGGAAAAAAACAAAATATGGAAAAATAGAGAGCTGCAGAAAGACCAAAGAGCAGAGAGGAAAGAAAGAAGGAAAAGAAGGGCCCTTCCCTGGTGGTCCAGTGGTTAAGATCTGCACTTCCAATGCAGGGGGCACAGGTTAGATCCCTGGTCTGGGAGCTAAGATCCCACATGCCCTGTGGCCAAAACACCAAAACATAAAACAGAAGCAATATCGTGACAAATTCAATAAAGACTTTAAAACTGGCCCACATTAAAAAAAATCTTAAAGAAGAAGAAGAAGAAGGTATGATAAGTTATTAGATTAGACAAGCAAAGCTCTGTAACTCTTTCCTAAATCCTACGGCCCCTTGGCCTCTTCCCACACAAGCTTGGCTTTCATTGTCCAGAGCCTTTGATTAGCATTTCTACAGTCACCAGACTACCAAGTAATCAACAGAGACCAACTGTATCATATTGTCTTTCATTCTTTTTTTTTAAAACAAGAATTGCGCAGATTTCTAGCCACCACCCTGAGGGGGCGAGAAGAAAGAAAAGATCCACACAAAGCCTTGCATTTATAGACGCCTATAAATACAACTTTCCCCTCTTGGGGGGAAACCGCTGGACCAAAACAAAGTGCCCTCAATGTATGAATTTATAAAAATGTAAAGTTAGCACACATTGGAGTTTCAGATGAGAAACATGACCTCAATGTCAAAAGAAGAGAGATGAGAAAATAAAAAATGAAAGAAACCTTTTTTTATTAAATAATTAGCTTGGAGATGATACGAAGTGTTTTCTAAATGAAACCATTCATAGGAGGAAATAAAAACATTTGAACAATTTGATGAACACGTATGAATAACAAATGACAAAGCCAGTGAGCGGTTGAAGCCCTCGAATTGAAGTCTTTAAAGGACAAATGTTCTCACCCCCTAATGTTATCTCGGAATCTAAATATGTTCAGCAAGAGCTGGTAGGAGAGAAATGTTCTCTAAAATGATGATTACGATATAGCTATTACCCCACACCATCAGCATGCAGAATCTCATTTGGCTCTAGCCCAGTGTGATATGAAAGAAAGAGGACTTTCTTTTCTTATAGATGTTAGCGATTAAACTGGATCAGAGTGGCAAATCCAGGAACCAGAGCCTCCTGTTTTCTTTAGAAACATCCTCCCAGATGGCACTCCCTTGGATGGCGTTGCATCTTTGGCTGTCTTCGGCTGCCCACAGAGGAGGACAACGGTGAGACCCGCCCCAGGGCACAATGCTGACTACCTTTGTGCCAAGGCCCATTATTAAAAGCCTCTTTGTAAGGAGGGAGCTGCCAGAAGGCATCTTCTTGTTGCACATGGCTGCTTTTTTGATCTTTGGAATTCTCCAAAGGAAATGGCCTGAAAAGATCTAGGGTATGACATTATTGCAATTACTAATATTATTTAAGCGACTGCCCACAATGCGGGAGACTCAGGTTCGATTCCTGGGTCGGGAAGATCCCTTGGAGAAGGAAATGGCAACCCACTCCAGTACCCTTGCCTGGAAAACCCCATGAACGGAGGAGCCTGGTAGGCTACAGTCCATGGGGTCGCAAAGAGTCGGACACGACTGAGCGACTTCACTTCACTTTAAGTATCCTAGAGATGCTGTCACAAAGTATCACAAACTGGGTACCACAAACAAAGTCACGGACAAGGTGGCTCTAATAACAAAGTGATTTTCTCAACGTTCTGGAGGTTAGAAGTTCAAGATCAAGGTGTCTGCAGTGTCGGTTCTCTTTGAAAGCTCTCTCCTTGGTTCAGAGATAACTGTTTCTCCTTGTGACCTGGTGCCATCCTTCCTCCCTGCCCACACATCCTGGGTGCCTCTTTTTGTGTCCAAATTTCTTCTTCTTATGAGGACCCTACTCTGCGTGGATTGGGTCCCTCCCTATTTTAACTTAATTGTTTAAAGATCCTGTCGCCAAATACAGTCTCATCTTAAAGTACTCAAACATAAATTTTGGAGAGGCACAATTTAACCCGTCGTAAAAACCTCTGAGGCTCTTTTTGAATTGTAATTCCACTATTTTGTTCTTAAGTGAACTTTGTCCAGTTTGAGAATGGTCTAGCTGTGTCTATGCAATAAAGAATGTGGAGTTGGATATTTGTATCCATTTTGCTTTGCTCTTAAGGGTCTGCTCTATCTTTTTCTTCCTTTATATTTTCAGTCTTTCCTTTGTCTTTATGTTTGAAATATGTCTCTGGTCTTCCCTGGTGGCTCAGTAGTAAAGAATCCATCTGACTAGCAGGAGACCTGGGTTCCATCCCTGGGTTGGGAAGGTCCCCAGGAGAAAGAAATGGCAAACCACTCCAGTATTCTTGCCTGGGAAATTCCATGGACAGAAGAATCTGCTGGGTTACAGTCCATGGGATCTCAAAGAGTCAGACACGATTTAGTGACTAAATAGCAATAAAGAGTTGGTAGCATAGAGTTGAAGTTTCAAAAACCTCTAATCTGAAGATCTGTGCATTTTCAATGTAGGGTTGCATCTCCTTACTTTATTGTGGCACTGATTTATTTGGTCATATGGATCACTCCATTAGTCATCTCAGGCTGTTACAATGTGGTAACATGCAACTTTTAAATCCCATTCTGTATTTCCCACATTCTTCATCTTACATCATAAGTTCATTGTTGCTGCTGTTGTTTAGTCATGTCTGATTCTTCGTGACCCCATGGAGTGCAGCATGCCAGGCCTCCCTGTCCATCACCAACTCCCAGAGTTTGCTCAAACTCATGTCCAGTGAGTTGGTGATGCCATCCAACCATCTCATCCTCTGTCATCCCCTTCTCCTCTTGCAGTCAATCTTTCCCAGCATCCGGGTCTTTTCAAATGAGTCAGCTCTTTGCATCAGGTGGCCAAAGTATTGGAGTTTCAGCATCAGTGTCAGTCCTTCCAATGAACACCCAGGACTGATTTCCTTTAGGATGGACTGGTTGGTATCCTTGCAGTTCAAGGGACTCTCAAGAGTCTTCTCCAACACCACAGTTTGAAAGCATCAGTTCTTTGGCACTCAGCCTTTTCTATTGCCAGCTTTCATATCTGTACATCACTACTAGAAAAACCACAGCTTTGACTAGATGGACCTTCGTAGGCAAAGCAATGTCTCTGCTTTTTAATACACTGTCTAGGTTTGTCATTGCTGTTCTTCCAAGGAACCAGCATCTTTTAATTTCATGGCTATAGTCACTGTTTGTAGTGATTTTGGAGCCCAAGAAAATAAAGTCTGTCAGTGTTTCCACTGTTTACCCATCTATCTGCTATGAAGTGATGGGACCAGATGCCCTGATCTTCATTTTTTGAATATAAAGTTTTAAGTCAGCTTTTTCACTCTCCTCTTTCACTTTCATCAAGAGGCTGTTTAGCTCCTCTTCATTTTCTGCCATAAGGGTGGTGTCATCTGCATATCTGAGGTTATTGATATTTTTCCCAGCAATCTTGATTCCAGCTTGTGCTTCATCCAGTCCAGTGTTTCTCATGATATGCTCTGCATATAAGTTAAATAAGCAGGGTGACAACATACAGCTTTGATGTACGCCTTATCCAATTTAAACCAGTCCGTTGTTCCATGTCCGGTTCTAACTTGCTTCTTGACCTGCAAACAGGTTTCACGAGAGACAGATAAGGTGGTCTGGTATTCCCATCTCTTTAAGAATTATCCACAATTTGTTGTGATCCACATAGTCAAAGACTTTAGCATAGTCAATGAAGCAGAAGTAGATGTTTTTCTGGAATTTTGTAGCTTTTTCTATGATCCAACAGATGTTAGCAATTTGATTTCTGGTCCCTCTGCCTTTTCTAAATCCTGCTTGTACATCTGGAAGTTCTTGGTTCACATACTGTTGAAGCCTAGCTTGAAGGATTTTGAGCATGACCTTGTTAGCATGTGGAATGAGTGCAATTGTGTGGTAATTTGAGCATTCTTTGGTATTGCCCTTCTTCGGGATTGTAATGGAAGCTAACCTTTTCCAGTCCTGTGGCCACTGCTGAGTTTTCCAAATTTGCTGGAATATTGAGTGCAGCACTTTCACAACATCATCTTTTAAGATTTGAAATAGCTCAGCTGGAATTTCATCACCTCCACTAGCTTTGTTCATGTGATGATTCCTAAGCCCCACTTGACTTTGCACTACAGGCTGTCTGGCTCTAGGTGAGTAATCACGCCATCATGGTTATCCAGGTCATTAGATCTGTTTTGTATAGTTCTGTGTATTCTTGCCACCTCTTCTTAATACTCTGCTTCTGTTAGGTCCATACCATTTCTGTCCTTTATTGTGCCTATCTTTGCATGAAATATTTCCTTGGTGCTTCTAATTTTGTTGAAGAGATCTCTAGTCTTTCCCATTCTTTTGTTTTCCTGTATCTTTGCATTGTTCCTTAAAAAAGCTTTCTTATCCCTCCCGATGTTCTCTGGAACTCTGCATTCAAATGGGAATATCTTTCCTTTTCTCCTTTGCCTTTCACTTCTCTTCTTTTCTCAGCTATTTGTAAGGCTTCCTCTGACAACTGTTTTGCCTTTTTGCATTTCTTTTTATTGGGGATGGTTTTGATCCCTGCCTCCTGTACAATGTTACAAACCTCCATCCATAGTTGGCCTTTCAAGTTAGCTTAGGCAAGTTTTGGTCAATATTTGGCCACTCTCTAATATGGATTATCATCTTTCTGTATATGTTAGCCTCCACTAACATTTCCTAGGCACCCACTTCACATTCTGAAAACCAATACTATATACTGCTAATTTGAAGTTGTTGTATTTGTTTATTTGTTGTTGTGATATCAGCAGCTTATTTCTGGGCATTAACTTCTGTATCACTCACCTAAGGCTAAATTACACTATAGTAACCAGCAACTCCAAAATCCAAGTAGCTTTAATGTGGGTTTATTCCTCATTCATATCACATGTACACATCAACTTTGGCTCTTTGTTCCTGGCCCCAGTCCCTTTCTGAAGCATTGCTAAGGATAGAGCAGAAGAAAAAGAGATAGTGGAACTTCATGATGGTTTTGAAAACTTCTGCTCAGAAGGTGACATATTTTATTTCCACTGACAGTTTATTGGCTAAACAAGTCACCTGGCCAAGGCTGATATCACCAGTGTTTAAATAAAATCCTCCCAAAGGAGATCAAACCTGATGTCAGGAGGGTGAGGAAATACATAATCCTCCCAGGAGGAGGGGCCCCCCATATTTGGAAATAAAATGCAATCTGTTGCACCTCAATCACTGTAGCCTCGAAGGCTGAAAAATGGTCATGTGGTCAGATAAAAATTAAAGTTTCATTATTACATAAGAAAAGGACAATGGATATAAGGACACCTAGCAGTCTTCTTTCAGTGACTGCTATATATATTTTAACACATTAATCAATATCTTTACCTTTCCTCCCAAGCAATATAAGACCTCTAAACACTGTGACCCTTTTCAGTTTCTCTATAATTTAAATACTCCCACATTAATTATTTTAGTTACACCTTTTATTTAATCCCATAATTTACACATTAATTTAGTTGCTTATCCAGTCAAATTATATATTTAGACTTACCCAGTATTTGCTAATATCTGAAAATTTTCCTTGAAATGAATCTTTTAGAATTTTCTTGGGCAAAGATCTGTTGGTGGTAAAACTCTCAATTTTTGTTTGTCTTAAAAGAGTATTTTGTCTTCATTATTGAAGACATTATTTTTTTTGCTTTCTTTGAAAGTCTACACTAGCAGCACTTTTTCTTTCAGCACATTGCATGATTTATTCCTGTCTTTTGTCTTTTATTACTACTGTCGACAAGTTCACCAGCTGTCTAATTGTCAACACTTTGGAAGTGATTTTTATTTTCTGGCTTCCTTTTAGATCTTCTTTTGGCTTTAGGCATTCTACAGTTTTACTAGAATTTGCCTAGGTATGAATTTTCTTTTATTCTTCTTGAAACTTTTTGGGTTTCCTGGATCTGAGGTTTGTACTCTTCCAACAAATGTTTATGGAAAATTCTGTTTGGTTTTTTTTTCCCACTTCTAATACTCTTCATCCCATTTTTGTCTTTTATCTTTCTAGAATTCTGTACTACCTCACACTCTATATGTTTCAACCTGTCTTGCCTATCTCGGCTCTCTGTGGCATCCTGGGTAATTTAATGAAATCTATTTTCCATCTCACTAATTTACTGCTCACTCAGCTATGTCAAACCTCCTGTATAGCATATCCAGTGAGTATTTTTATTGAGGTAAAGTTCATTTAAGATAAAATTAACCATGTTTAAGTGTTCAATTCAATAGCTTTCAGTACCTTCACAATGTTGTACAAGATACCACAACTATCTTGTTGCATCAAAACATTTTCACCAACCCAAAAGAAAATCCTGTACCTGTTAAGTCGTCACTCCCCATGATGCCTTCTTAGCCCCTGGGAGCACCCATCTGCTTTCTGTCTCTAGGATTTACCTAACCTAGGCAGTCCATATCGATGGAATCATACAGTATGGGACCTTTTTTTGTGTGTCTGGCTTCTTTCACTTAGCATAATGCTTTCAAGGGTCATCCATGTTGTTACATATATCAGTACTTCATTCTTTTTTATGACTGACTAATAGTCCACAGTGTAGATATACCACAATTTGTTTATCCATTCATCCACTGAGGACATTTGAGTTGTTTCCAGTTTCAGGTTGCTATTAGCCCCATTTTTTCACATGGGGAAACAGACAGGTTAAGTAACTGACCAAAAGTCATACATCTGATAAATTAATGCAGGATTGTTTCAATTCTAAGGAGTCTAACTCCAGAGTCCACCTTCTCAAACGTCCTCTCATTTAATGAAGAATTAATGAGGGGCTGCTATATTCTAGGCACCATAAAATCTAATTCAACTCCTCAGGCAAAGCCAGTTATTTCCTTCTCTGTATTATCATATGAAACTTCATGGGCACTGACTTTCCACCAATGTGACTTCCAGCTCTGGCTTTATCCAACTTGAGCAAGATACAGAAATGGCTAGAAACTGAAATTTTGTATCTACAGAGGTAAGATTCTTTCCTTTCTTCCTCACAATGACCCAGTGCAGCAAGAATTACTATTTTGCAGTGGAATGTCAATGCAGTAACTAACCAAACTAAAAACCAATAAAATGGATTAAGAAAATTTAAAAAGTAAAGTTCAACATTATACTTCATGAGGGAAATGCAAGTTAAAAGAACAGTGAGATACTACTAGATACCTATCATAATTCAAATCCAAATCACACATCCAAATTACTGACAAAACCAAATTCTGGTGAGGATGTGGAGCAGTATTTATCCATTGCGGGTGGGGGTGAAAAACGGTACAGCCACTTTGGAAGACAGTTTGGCAGTTTCTTACAAAATTTACCATATGATGCAGCAATTGGGCTCCTTGGTATTTACCCAAATCAGTTAAAAACTTATGTCCACACAAAAACCTGCATACAGATGTTTTTTGCAGCTTAATTCATATTTGTCAATATTTGGAAGCATCCAAGATGTGTTTAAGTAGGTGAATGGAAAATAAACTATGATACATACAGACAAGGGAATATTATTCACACTAAAAAGAAACAAACTATCAAGCCAAGAAAAGACATGGAGGAATTTTAATGCATATTAATAAGTAAAAGAAGCCAGTTGGAAAAAGCTACATACTGTGTAATTCCAACAATATGACATTCTGGAAAAGACAAAACTAGGGAAACAGTAAAAAGAGCAATGGTTGCCAGGGGTTAGGGGAAGGGAGGAATGAATAGGCAGAGCACAGAGGATTTTTAGGACAGTGAAACTAGTTTGTATGATACTGTAATGATGGACACATGGGCTTGTCCAAACCCATAGAATATTCAACACCACTAGAGCGGACCTTAATGTAAGCTATGGTTTAAAGTGATACTGTTGTGTTAATGTAGAATTATTCCGAGTTGTGACAAAGGTGCCACTCTGATGGGGGATGCCCGCAGTGGGGAGGCTGTGCTTGTGGGGTCAGGAGGTATATGGGAAGTCTCCGCACTGTTTGCTCAATTTTTTTGTGAACCTAAAACTGAAGATAATCTTTATTCTAATTCAAAGAATAAATCTTCCAGGAAGGCTGTTGCATGAAGGAACACAGTTTATAGTGGAGGAGACTGGGAGAGACAGACATTTGAAAGATTCTGAAAGTACTTTAGGGTACTTTCAGGGACTTGAAGTTGATATAGCCAATGAGTTGCCAAATGAATGACACATATTAGTGAATAGAAGTAGGTAGGAATTATTATCCTCAAATAAATAAGACCTGAAGAGGAAAAACAAAACAGAAAACAAACAAAAAAACCCCTACATCCACAATCATATTGAGCAAGAAGCAGCCCAGAAATTCAAAGTCCCATTTGCATCCCTCTGGAGAAGACTTTTGGACTGCAGGAGGTCCAACCAGTACTGAGTGTTCATTGGAAGGACTGATGTTGAAGCTGAAACTCCAATACTTTAGCCACCTGATGTGAAGAGCTGACTCATTGGAAAAGACCCTGATCCTGGGAAAGATTGAGAGCAGGAGGAGACTGGGACAACAGAGGATGAGATGGTTGGATGGCATCACCGACTCGATGGACATGGGTTTGGGTGGACTCTGGGAGTTGGTGATGGACAGGGAGGCCTGGCGTGCTGAGGTTCATGGGGTCGCAAAGAGTTGGACACGACTGAGTGACTGAACTGAACTGCATCCTGAACTCACCTGGGTACTCCCCTCTCACCCAGAGGAAACACATGGAACAGTGGGTAAGGTTCACTTGAAGAAACCTTGTCAAAATGTTTCCCGAAAACTGACATGGTTGATGAACTGTTGGCAAATATCAATCAAGAATTCCCTAATAGCTCAGTTGGTAAAGAAAATACCTGCAATGCAGGAGACCCCGGTTCGATTCCTGGGTCGGGAAGATCCGCTGGAGAAGGGATAGGCTACCCGCTCCAATACTCTTGCCTGGAGAATTCCATGGACTGTATAGCCCATACAGTTGCAAAGAGTCAGACACAGCCAAGCGACTTTTACTTTCGTTTTCACCCTTTCAAAGGTTAATGCAACTGAAAAAGACATATTACCCATCAAAATCATGAGATTTGATAACATTTGGGGCCCATGATATTTTATTTAAAGATTAAAAAATAAAATAATATAATCTACAAAAATTATCATACAGTATAATAAAATAAGAATGAGGATATCATTTTTTCAGTTCCCTTCCCCCAAAAAAGGTAGAAAACACAAATGGCCATTTGTAATGTTAATGGCTAAATAATGGGTGTGTGTGTATACATACACACTTTGGAACAATGTGCAGCTATATAAAAGGATGAAAAAGCTCTCTAGTAACATATACTGATACAGACAATTTTCAATGAAATAAAATATAGTTGAATGAAAAAAGTAGCTCTGTAGCCTGATTCTAATGGAATCCCATATTTTTTATACTAAATTATATAAACTCTCATCTGCCAATTTATCAGCTCTCTCCCAAGCCAGAGTATAGGATGCCCAGCAACTAGGACTGTGTCTGCCATATAAACACATTTGCTCTATAAACATTTGTTACATAAATGAATATCTAATTACAGTTCAAAACTAGAAGATTACTACTTAATGAAGAAATGAAGGTAACATTTGGGTGGCATCTGCTCTATTTTAGCATTTAATTAGTAGTTTATACTTGTTAGTATGCTTATTATTATACTTATCACTCACAAATCCCAATGAGATTGAGATGATTAAGACTCAGAGAGCTTACATATCAATAATTTATCCAAGTTTACACAAAACCTAGGATCCAAGGCCTTTTTTTAAATTGAAGTGTAGTTGATTTATAATATTGTGTAAGTATACAGCAAAGTGATTTGGCTAAACATATATGTATTCAAATTATTTTCTATTATAGGTTATTATAAGTTATTGAATATAGTTCTCTGTTACACAGTAAACCCTCACTGCCTATCTATTTTATGTATAGTAGTTTGTGTGTGTTACTTCCATATCCCTAACTTACTCCTTTCTCTCCTGCCTTTCGCCTTTGGTAACCAAATGTTTGCTTTCTATGTGAGTCTGTTTCTCTTTGGTAAACAAGTTCTTTTGTATTATTTTTTTTTAGACTCTACATATAAGTGTTACCATATAATATTTGTCTCTGTCTGATTTACTTTACTTAATATGATATTCTCTAGGTCCATCCATGTTGCTGCAAATGGCATTATTTCACTCTTTTTTTGGCTGAAATAATATTCCATTATGAATATATGCCACATCTTTATCCATTCATCTGTTGATAGACACTCAGGTTGCATCCATGTCTTGACTATTATAAATGGTGCTGCTATGAATGTTGGGGTGCATGTATCCTTTGTACACTTTCAGAGTTTTCTGGATATATTCCCAGAAGTAAGATTGCTAGATCTCATGGTAGCTCTGATTTTGGTATTTTAAGGAAACTCCATATTGTTTCTATAGTGGCTGCACCAATGTACACTGCTACCCACAGTGTAGGAAGGGTCCTAAAGGACACCTCCTTTTTTAAAATGTTTAGTTAGTTTGTCATTATTTTTTTTTTGGCAGCACTGGGTCTTCACTTTTGCACATGGACTTTCTCTAGTTGCAGCGAGCGGGGGTTACTCCCGCTGGGACACAGAGCTTTCTCACTGCAGGGGCTTCTCTTGTTGCGGAGCTCAGGCCTCAGGGCAAGTGGGCGGGTAGTTGTGGGGCCTAGGCTCAGTTGCCCCACGGTGTGTGGAATCCCCCTGGACCCGTGATTGAACCGATATCCCCTGCAATGCAAGGCATACTCTTAACCACTGGACCACCAGGGAAGCATGACAGCTTTTTTGATTGCACAGCTTCTGAGCACATTCTCAGGTATAATCAGTAATAGAATCCCAGTCTTCTCAGTGGGGTCCTGTATGTTACTCTGATATCTTGTCTATCTTATGTTATGGACCTACTAATAAAGAGCAAAGTGGAAGTGCAAAGCGTGGCGTGTTTTGTTCATATTTCCCTAAGGGATCTTAGATGTGGTAAATTCAAATTAAGGAAGAACTTGTTATTGAATACCTAAGCTTGTAGGAGGCAGTATAATTGGTGCTTTCACATTTGTCCTCTAAAACACGTTGGTGGGTAGGTATTATTCTCCCCATTTTGAGAGATGAGGAAACAGGTTCTGAAAGCTTAAGCCATCTATGGCCATACCACCCTGAACGCGCCCGATTTCATCTGAAAGCTTAAGCCATCTATCTGAAGTCACATAAGTGCTGAGTGTTCAAGCTGAGACTCCCCAGACTTGTCTGCTTCCAGAACTCATGCCCTTCCCAAACTCCTTACTACCTTTCCCATGCCAGGATCCAGGCAGGAGAAAGAGTCAAAGACACGGCCTTCCTTCTCTAAATACTGGCTCTCCTTCTCTCAAAGGCTCAGAACTGGTGAACCCACCTCTGTAGGCCAGTGAAGAAGTAGGAAGAGGACTGCACCAGCCTTGCTGAGCTCTGGCTCTGTAATTTTCAGCTAATAACCTTTAGAGACCAAGTGCATCAGAAAACACGAGCCCCCAGACAACAGTAGACAGTCAAACTGTAGACAGTCAAACAAGACCCTCTGCAGAGTAAGTCTTGAGTTCTCTGTCCCCATCCGATACCATCCATCATTAAATAGCTGTCAGTTCCTTCCAGATCACTGTATTATGTATGGGTTGCAGGGCTACCAATTAGTTTGAGCAAGTGCTAAAAATAAATAAGTGATGAGGAGCCTTCTATTCTCATCCAGGGTAATGAGGGCCTGCGTTTGGGGTGACAGAGGTGGAGTGGGGGCAGGGAGCCTGAGGGAACACAAGGACGCCGTGGAGCCCTGGAGCCTCGTTCAGCAAAACTGACGGTCTGTTCTGAAGCTTCTGTTTACAAATGGACCAACTGCCCCAACTGGGCCCCTTTCTCGGGGCTGGGGGTAATGCCTGGACAGGGGCAGTTATGTGGGGCTCATGATCTTATTCTTTCTTAAGATCCTCTTATATAACCGATGAGTTGTGCAATCGAGCAGTTGGTGGTTCAAGGAAGCTGGCCCGTACCTTAGATAAGAAGTTCAATTATTCCCGGGGACGTTCGGAGTCAGGCAGGCTGGGAGACAGCGAGGAGTGAGGGGGGCCTCCTGCAGACAGGACACAGCCCTGGAGCCGAGAAGTTCCCTCTCCCCAAGCCACACGAGCGCCCCACTTCCTGAGCATCTGTATTTGGTGAGCGCTGGAAACCTCTTGCTTTCCCACCGAAGGCCTCTTGCTTCCTCTTGGTAAAGTCAAAAACATGACCCAGTTGCAACAGAGACACAAAATAGCAGTTTGATAGGAGGAAGAGAAGAGGGGAGGGGCGCAAGGGGGCAAGAGGTCTCCATGATTGAGACCCACGCCACTGACAACCACCTCTAGGACCATAGTTGGTGGGGGCAGACCTGAGTTAGTGAAAGAAAAGAGGGAATCAGATCACATCTGGCTAAGAACACATCTGGCTAATGACTGTGATGGTTATCTTTTCATGAAGCAGTTGGAACAAGGCCTGGAAATACTACATTAGAAAGTTTACTTCCTTGCAGACTAGTGTCTTGGTCATAGGATGTGAGTGCCCCGCAGTGCCTGCCCTCCTTCCCTACCGCTCCCCATCCTCAGAGGGGAGATACCTGGAGCCTGGGTCTCCCTGATGGGACAGCGGAGGAGGCTAACATCTGCTCAGGGTTTTTACAAAATCAAATACAGTGACAGAGAAAATGAATGCACCCATTTCTCCACCACAGGCTTACCTTTTTTTGTTCTGCATTTAAAAATGCAGAATAAATGCTTTTGGTATGTATACATTTTGATTAAAATAAGATAAGGCCAAGCCATAAGATCATATATCCAAAGGGAGACTAACGACATGTTGGAGACATTTATCTCTATATTTGTGGTCCCAAACTACATTGGGTAATGAAGGTATTAGAATATCCTGGGTGAAATTTTCTCTGTACTCAGAGATGGGCATTCTCATTTATAGATCCCCAGTTCTCTCCAGATAGAGATTTCTCAAGACCAAAGTAAGGCCAAATTTTGGCCCTGTGTAGGAAGTAGTCTCCTGCCCATGCCTTGATGAGGAGAAAGGCCTTAGAAACTCAAGGTGAGTCAAGAATCTCCTTTTCTTCTGACTGTTCCTGGTTGACGGCAGATGTACCCCTGCCTCAATACCTTCTCCCAGGCCTTTGAGAAGTAAAAACAGTGTAGGCTGATGACTAGGGCAGAGGGAGAAGACAAAAACCAGAAGGATGTAGAAGAGTAGAGTGGAGATGAGAAAGGAAAAAAATGGAGGGTGGTAGGGTAGGTGTAGGAGGTGGAAAGGAAGTGGGCATTGCCCTGGTTCTTTGGAATGAGGCAGAAACAGGGCTTTCCTGGTGGCTCAGACAGTAAAGAATCTGCCTGCAATGTAGGAGACGTGGATTCAATCCCTGAGTTAGGGAGATCCCCTGGAGATGGGAATGGCAACCCACTCCAGTATTCCTGCCTGGAGAATTCCACCAACAGAGGAGCCTGGTGGGCTACAATCCATGGGGTTGCAAAGAGTGGGACATGACTGAGTGACTAACACTTTCACTTTTTCAAGCCAGAAATAAGACTATAAATAGCCCTCGCAAGCATGCTAGCCTCAGGGATGGCTCGGCAACAGGACTTTGGTTTGCTGAGTGCTGTGTCCAAACTCAGGAGGCCGACCCAGTGCTCCAGATGATGGCAAACTATAGTCTTTAGATAAAGATTTTTCCGTCTTTTTTGGGGAGAGATGCGAGAAGCAGAAGAGCCAGAAAGAGACAGGAGGAGAAAGATTGAGATGTTCAAGGGTTTGACTAGGATTTTTCTCTCCAGAAAAGTCTGCATTGCTCTGCAATGCTTTGGAGTTGAAATAGCATTTGGGGAGGAAAGAATGGGGGCTGAGAAGAGAGTTCGAGTCTGGACCTAGGGAAGAAGAGAAGCCATTCACAGCGGCATCTTCTCTGCTTGTATCTGTCTTCCCTTGAAGATAGTTTTCAAAGCAAAATGATCATCCTTATAGCCTCTCATCTTGATTTCCTAACTTTAGCCAATACTTAATTTGTTCTAAGATTTTATTTCCATTACCTTTATCATATAACCTTTCATTAAATCCCTATTTAAGAGCCTAGTTTTTAAGAGTTTTTAAGAGCCTATTACACACCCAGAACTGGACAAGGCAATTTGGAGGTGATGAAACAAACAGTAGAAACAGTCAGTCGCTCTAAGTTTATTACAGTCTCCTTCTCTCCAAGGAAACGGGTAATCCAAGAGACAAGATAAAACAATGCATATATGTACCATAATTACTCTAAGTATGGTGACTCAGCTGGCAAAGAATTTGCCTGCATTGCAGGAGACTTTGGTTCAATCCCTGGGTTGGGAAGATCTCCTGAAGAAGGGAATGGCTAACCACTCCAGTATTCTTGCCTGGAGAATTCCTTTATAGTCCATGAGGTTGCAAAGAGTCAGACAAGACTAAGCGACCTTCATTTTCACTTTCATGATAGGAATTTAGAAAATGGAAACAGCTGGAGGACAATCTACCACTTGCTGACAGTGACAAGGTCTTTGTATAAAACACATTCAATGCTTTATAAACATACTACTTTCAATCTTCACAGCCTATATGGTTGTCTTTGTACCCATTTTACAGATACAAAATTGAGGCTTTAAAAGGTTAGATAAGTTTCTCAAGGTCTCATGAAAGTATCTGAGGTGACCTAGCTGATGTTAAGTACGGTATCTTAACCGCACCCATTGATTCTACATTCTATCTAGGAAAAAAGGAAGGTAGGAAGCCAGTGAGTGGGTGTGTGTGGGGCAAGGCATGTGCTATCTGGTTATTACCTTTTATCAAGAGAACAACAGCTCTCCCAGAAATCTTACCTGGTAGAAGTGCTCATCAGCAGAACTAGACGTGTGGATAACAGGGGAGAGATTTTACCTGAGCATAATGCAATACCTCAAATAATTGGAGCTCTTTTAATAAGCAAAGAGGGGAGAAGAGATACTTAATAGACACCAGTAGCATCTGCCAAACTGGGCATCTTACATGTGTGATGGCAGAATGCTGGTGTGAGGTTGCTAGAGTCTGAACTAGGATTTTGGAAGTTGAATTAGAAGAAAATAAAAAGATCCAAGAAGATTAAAAAAAGAAAAAAAAAAAAAAAACTCACTTGGAGATAGGCTGGATAGAGGTCCTGAAAAAGGAGGAATGAAAAATGGTTCCAAGGAAGATGGAAGTGTGATATAGAGTGAAAAAGCAGGTTTCATTGATCCGATGGTGGGGAAGGTTTTGTATATATTGAGTGATGGTAGAACACCCAAGGGGATATGTCCTCTGAGTTGGTGCCAATCACCTGATTGCAAAGAATTAGTCAGGGCTGGTGGCAAATTAGCCTCAAAATGACTTTGTAGGGGCTTCCCTGGTGGTCCAGTGGTTAAGAATCTGCCTGCCAATGCAGGGGAGATGGGTTCAATCCCTGGTCCAGGAAGATCCCACATGCTGAGGGGCAGCTAAGCCTGTGTGATGCAACCACCAAAACCCGAGTGCCTGTGTAGTCTATGCTCTGCAACAAGAGAAGCAAGCATGATGAGAAGCCTGTGCACTTCAACAAAAAGTAGCCCCTGCTTGCTGCAACTACAGAAAGCCCCAGCACAGCAACAAAGACCCAGAGCAGCCAAAATAAATAAATAAATAAAAATTTTTTAATGGTATTGTAGGGATGATGAGTATCTCAGAGCAGAGAGCGTAACAGAAGCCAAACAGGGTCCGAGGAGCTTTGAGGAGCATTCGCATTTAGATAAGAGGAAGGAAGTGAGCTGGTAATGTGAACAACAACAAAAAAACCTTTTGCTAGGAGTTCACAAGAGAATCAGGAAAGCAGACTTTCACAGAAGACTGGGCTAGAGGGAGTTTGGGGGTGGGGGCAGGGGTTAACTGTCCCAGGCAGCCCAGGAGTTAAAGAGGAAGAGGATGAAGGAAGACCCCTGTTTGGCAAAAGCAGATAATGATTATCTGGGGACACAGCACGGAGAGAAATGGAGGGGAACAGAAGCCAAAAGACGGTTGTTTTTCTCAGCGGTGGCCCGCCAGAAGTTCCCTGGAATGACCAATGGTTTCATCATATCCCCGATCCTACATTATTTTGCGAGACTGGCAGCCTTCAATATTTTGTCGTTCTCACCTAGCAGCAACTTTCATAAAACTGAATATTAAGGAATTACGGCACTGCTATTCCCCTATCAGAGCAGAACACTAATATTTTTATAAGATGGCACGGATTAGGGTAACGGGCAGACCGAGAAGAAACACTTTCACACTTCATGTTTTTCTTTTCTCCACGGTTCCCTTCTAAGACCATCCACCTGTCCCAGCCCTAAAAAGCATTCCCACACACTCTATGACCGCTTCAAAGGCCTCGAACTCCCCAAAGTCCAGTTGCCTTTGAAGTCTTTGAAGTGTCAGTGGGAGAATCTGGAGCATCTGAGACAAAAAAAAAATGCCTTCCTGTCGTCTGAGTGCCAAGTGTCCATCACCGCTTCTTGGGACTAAAGGCTACTTCTAAAGTGTGAAGGAAAGAAGCGTCATCCTGAGCTCTTGACGCTACAAGGACAAGGGCCCAGGGTGGCAGAAAAGCTATAGTCCTTGATTTGCCAGGATTCAGGTTATTTACAGGTTTTAAACATCTATTCAAATAGTTTTCCCATAAGATGAAAACAGTGAGTCATTCGACAAACACAGCGATACTGGCAATGGCCTCCTCCTTCAAGCCCTCAGAAGCTCAGCAGTATTTCTCAAAAGGTGTAAGAGTTCCAAAATCTTATTATGTAAAATGACTCTGGGTGATGTACAAATGGACATTGGATTAGTCAGCTTAGGTTAAATGTGCATGCAGTGCCCAATGACCTGCAAGAAAGCCTCAGCAGCTTAGGCTAATAAACACTTATTTCTCACTCACACGCATGTAGGTTGCCAGCTGGTTTAAGGTCTGCTTCCTGTTTTCTTTACTTCAGGACCAGGTTAAAGCCCAAATCTTATCTGAGTCTTGAGGCAGGAAGAAGGAAGCATGCAAGTCCAGAGAATGCCCGTAAATTGTCTGCTCGGGAGCACCACCCGTCACTAGGCACTGCCAGTCACACGGCCAAGCCTGACCTCAATCGGGCTGGAAATACAGAATCCTTCCCAGCAGAGTGGGGCTCTGGAGGGTGCAGTACTGAGCCTTTTGGACAAACCATTTTAATTGAAACATATTTGTCTTCAGTTCAGTCACTCAGTTGTGCCTGACTTTTTGCGACCCCATGGACTGCAGCACGCCAGGCTTCCCTGTCCATCACCAACTCCCAGAGCTTACTCAAACTCATGTCCATCGAGTCAGTGATGCCATCCAAGTAATTCATCCTCTGTCGCACCCGTCTCCTACCATCTTAATGTATATTATAAAAACATAATTAGATAGATGATTTCAAGGGTGACTTTTCAAAATATTTAAGTGAAAACATGAATCAATTTAACGGGTGATTTTAAGTAAACAGTGTGACATTTGCTATAAAAATATGACAAAAATTATGAGAGTCATGTGCAAATGACTAGAGTCCGAAAAACAAAACATTAAAATGTCAGGTTATTTTTTTTTTCCCTGTTAAGAACATTAAACATGATTGACTCATTTGTTGATTGAGAAACCAGCCATGACACAGGATCTTCGCTCAGTCGTGTCCGACTCTTTGCGACCCATGGACTGATGTAGCCCACCAGGCTCCTCCGTCCATGGGATTCTCCAGGCAAGAAGACTGGAGTGGGTTGCCATTTCCTTCTTCAAGATAGATGATTTCACAGGTGATTTTTCAAAATATTTAAGTGAAAACATGAATCAATTTAAAGGGTGATTTTAAGTAAACAGTGCTACATTTGCTATAAAAATATGACAAAAATTATGAGAGTCACGTGCAAATGACTAGAGTCTGAAAAACAAACCATCAAAATGTCAGGTTATTTTTTTTCCCTGTTAAGACCATTAAACATGACTGACTCATTTGTGGATTGAGAAACCAGCCATGACAGAGGTTCTTTATCAGATACACTAGAGATTGTCCACTTACACTTAATTTATTTTTTAAAGACTTAGTTATTTATCTAATTTTTGGCTTCACTGGGTCTTCACTGCTGTGTGCAGGCTTTGTCTAGTTGTGGCGTGGGGGCCACTCACTTGCTGCAGGGCACGGGCTCCCGAGCACTGGCTCAGTAGCTGCGGCTCACGGGGTTAGTTGCTCATGACATGTGGGGTCTTCCTGGACCAAGGAATTGAACCTGTCCCCCACACTGCAAGGTGAAGCCTAAACCACTAGCCCACCAGGGAAACCCCAGGCCCATCTGCGCCTCAGATAGATACAGAGGGTGTTATGGGCTGAACTGTGTCTCTCTAAAATGTGTATGGTGAAGCCCTAACCCCCCATGTGATTATATTTGGAGATAGGGCTATTAAGGAGACAATTAAGGTTAAATGAGGTCATAAATGTGGGTCCCTAATCTAACAGGGCTGGTGCCCATTTAAGAGAAGAAAAAGATACCATAGCTCTGTCTCTCTGAGCATAGAGAAGAGGACACAGCAAGAAAATGATTGTCTACAAGCCAGGAAGAGAGGTCTCACTAGAAACTCAATTTTCTGAACCCTTGATCTTGGTTTTCTAGTCCCCGGAAATGGGAGAGTACACATTTCTGTTGTTGAAGATAGCCAGCCTGTGGTGTTTTGTTGTTGTAGCTGATGCAGAGAATAATATTAAATAAGCATTTATGGAGCAAAAATTCTGTCCAAAAGTATTATACCAGAGCCTATGGAGGATCCAGAGATAAATTGTATGTGTGCCCTATCCTCAAGGGAAGTGAAAGCATATACATAAATCATGATGATGCAAGTAGAAAGACAATGATGGGCAAAATTACATTGGAGAGAGAATGAGCGGGATTATGGAAAGCATCATGGCAGAGATGCCATTCTACATTTGGACAGAGTATGCATATATGAGGTAAAGGAAAGATCAAGAAATTCTACATGGAGGGAGTAGAAGACACAGAGGCGAAGAGATGCAGAAGCTTGGGCCAGGATGTGGACTCATAGAGGAACACATTAGGAGGATAGTTGGAGCCCTCTAAATGAAGTGTATGAGAGATGGTAAATACCAGAACAGAATGCATGATTTTTATTCTGTAGGTACTTTAAGAACCCCGCCCCCCACACCCAGTTTAAGCTGGAGAGTGCCTTCGATTAAATTTGGAGCTTACAAGAGGATCTTTATGCTGTGACAGGAGTGAACTGGATGAGGGAGAGATGTTTGGCAAAGAGCCAAGAAAAGAAGGCAGGCAGGAGGGAGAGGAGGAAGGGTCTAGACAGGAAACTTGACAATTTCCGGGTCAAAGGTGAAGAGGACCTGCTCTAAGGCAGTAGGTACAGAAAGGAGATGGAGACAAGACATAAACCAGATTGATATGAGGAACAGGGAGGAAGAGCAAGAGGCGATGCTGGAGAGTAGCAACCACGCAGCAAGACAGACCCTGAAATAGTGATTCTTAAACTCTCTCGATTGTTGAGTGTGTGGGTCCATGTGTGCATGTGTGTGTGTGTTTTTCTGTGGGGAGGGTCAGGATATTTTCCAAATGGGTCCTAATTAGAGAGAGCTTGTTTTGCAAGAGTCAGAAAAATACACACATACACACATGGACACATACGCTTAACATTTTACCTTCAATTTCAAGTGGTTCATAGACCCTCTAAAGTCTATCTGTGGACTTCTGGTTAAGAAACCCTAGAAATTTGTTGATTCTTTAGTTTCCTGATATTGGATTATTTTCCTATGATTATCTTTCCTCCTACAATTGGAACAGAGTCCATAGTGTTCTGGAAATGGAAGAATCTGATTAATTAAGATGTTGCTCCCTTCATCCTCCCATTTGTACATTTCTCTATAGCTCTATCAAGTCAGTGCACAAAGTCACCCATAAGACAGAGCCAGTAGTCTTTCAGAAAGATGGCAAAGGAGGTCACAGGGGTTAGCCAGCACCCCCAGAAAATCATGGGCCGCCGCCATGGAGTGGGAGTCCGCAGGTTAGAAGAAGAAGCCGCAGCTGGTAAAGAGAAGGTAGACAAGGCCCTCAAGTGAGCTCAGCTCATTTATTTGACTACTGTTGGAAAATAAAAGTGGGATGAAGAGGAAATGAAGTGATAACCTAAGATAAGTCAGAGCCTTCCAGCTGGTTAGCCTGTAGAAGGCTGAGTACCAGTGCCCTATCACCCCAGCACCCATCCCCACATCAAGCAGAGAGGTGACCCACCAGCTCCCACTGTCTCCCCTTGACATGGCGTCTTCAGGTGTTGTTAATCACGGTGTAAGAACCTACAATCACCTCTTGGGCTGCTGGATGCCTTCATCTCTTGCCTCACGTTAGAATCATACAGGGACCTGAGGAGGAAAAATAAGATGTTAAGGCTCCACCCCAGGCTTCCCTGGTGGCTCAGCTGGTAAAGAATCCACCTGCAATGCTGGTGACCTGGGTTTGATCCCTGGGTTGGGAAGATCCCCTGAAGAAAGAAACAGCTACCCACTCCAGTATTCTGGCCTGGAGAATTCCATGGACTATACCATGGGGTCCCAAAGAGTCAGGCATGACTGAGCGACTTTCACTCACTTAAGGCCCCACCCCAGACTAGTTGAAACCTAACTTCTGCACGTGGCCCCAGACATCCGTATTTTTTCCAATCATCCCAGGTGATTCTGATGCACAGTCAAGATGAGAAAACTGAGCTAAACTCCACGTGCGCTGAAGAACCATCACATGCTCTGTTGGTTGAAGACCCGGAGTGAATGCTGCCCAGTTCTCTAATGGGGGCGTCCACTGCACCTCTGGATTACAGTGAACTGAGAGTGTTTTTCCAATTTGTTTAAGTTAAGGGAAACAAGTGTTTTTGCATAGAATACACATGCACTCACGTTTCTGGAAGGAAATACAGTAAAATGTTGAGAAGATTCATTTGGGGGCAGTAAGATTACAATGCCAGGGTAGTTGAATTACCATGCTATATACCTGAAACTTATTTAAAACTAAAAAAAAAAAAAAGAAAAATATTTTAAAATTCTAGGTAATTTTTAATCATTTTGCTTTTATGTTACATTTTCTATAGGGATGTTTTACTAAATGTTACTTTTTTATACAGACCATGTATGTATGAGCAAAGCTTAATGAAGTACAAGTATGATTTAGAAAAAGACCAGGAATGATTTTTAACATGAAAGTGTAGGGAACCTCAGAATCTAATTATTTTCTAAGGAGAGACCCCTGCTAGAAAGATATTTCTGAGCCCAAATCAGGTAGTTTGGGTGAAGTTGGGGAAACAAAAAAGGAAATAAAAGAAAACAGAAGGAGAAATCTTAAGAAAGGATGGATAGAGGGTGGGACAAATTGAGAGAGTGGCATTGACATGTACAAGCCATGATGTATAAAATAGATAGCTAATGGGAAGCTGTTTGTATAACACAGGGAACTCAGCTTGGTGCTCTGTGATGACCTAGAGGGGTGGGATGAGGTGAGGTGGGGGGAGGCTCGAGAGAGAGGAGATATGAATACTTACAGCTGATTCATGTTGTTTTATAGCAGAAACCAACACTGCATTGTAAAGCAATTGTCCTCCATATAAAAAGAGAGACCCGAGTGGTCCAAAACAGGAGGCGAGGGTGGATGTGAAAAGACAGTTTTAAAGACCAACTCTTGAAAATAAGGGGGCTCTCAAGAACAAAAAATTCCTCCTAAATGTGATGGAGGTTTTGAACCAGAGGTCAGTGGATGGTTTGACAACCACAAGATATGTGTGGAATCCTAAATTGAACACTGAACACGGAAAATGAATTAATCGAAATCCTCAAAGAGAATAGCTCATTCATCTCAATGCTTCCCTCCATCAAAAACAAGCTGATGAAAGATAAAGTTCGGCACTGGTGAAGGGATTTGCTAAAGCCAAACTGGAGAGAATAGTTGAACTGACAAGAGGCATTTAGGTTGGTAAATAGAATGTGAAGATGGGCAGGGAAGAGAGATTTTTTTTCTAAGTCTGATGGCCATTATTTTACTCTTTAATTATCCCATAGGTACCTGGCATACATACAGTTTGAGTGAGAAAATTCCAATAGAAAATATAGAAGCAACAAGAAAAGTTAACGCTGACAGCTTTATCCTTTGAAGTTTAAATCTGAGCCATCAGCAATTCACAATCATCGCCCTGACCAATGACTGATTCCTTTTTTCCGAGCCTTGTCCTTTTGACATGAGTGGCACAAACACGACTTTTAACCCAGTTAGAGTAGCTCTCTAGATGCCATTTTCCGTCCTTGCACAGAGGGAACGCTTGCTGAAAGCTGACACTTCACCTCCCGGAAGACCGAACAACGTTTGTGGTCTTTGGGCACCCTCGTCCCCCGAGACTCTCTCCCTTGTCACTGAGTTGTCAGGAGCGGTCCTCTGCTGACGTTTGGACTGCCAACCTCTCTGGATCAGCACAGACCAAAGTAAATTGGTGCTAAGGAGCTCTCCTGGCTCTCAGATTAAAAAAGTGCCCAGTGCCCAATTAAAAGTCCCTCCCTAGAGGACCTTGCCCCTGCCCTGTCCTCCCAAGGAGCCCACTTTTCGGTCAGTCCTGGGGGTTACCAACCCCCTCTCAATGCTCAATATTGTTCTGAAAACGCCCCATGTGAATGAACAGATGGAAAGTGTAAGTTTTAGTTATCTATTTTTTAAGTCAGTACTTTGTAGAAAGCACTTTGGGGGGAAACCAGATCATTTCTTTTTATAACCTGGTCTAGCAGCGGGTTCCCTTATTGCCACACATCAGCATATCATTACAGAATTCAGAAGTGACTGCATTCTCTTTGCTGTCTTCTGTGAACATGATGGACAACCCCGGCTGCAGGACTGGCAATGACATTGACCTCGCAGGTGCCACTTAAACCCTTTAACACTTTCTCAACCATCTGATGATCTCTTCTCTCTTTAAACATCTTCATTAACGGCAAGCTTGTTATATTCCAATAGGCTCCGGCTCTGGACAGCTGCGATGCTGGAAAGTCTCTCCTTCCTGGTGTCTCCGAATCTGAGGTGGGTGCCCTTGTCTAGATTTTTCCTTCACCTCGGTGACTGCATCCTGACATTTACCTCTTTGCCTTGTAATTGTTCATTAGCTTCTAGGGTTCCACCCCTGTCTTCCTGGTGATGAGAAGAGGACAAGCTCCATGTCCCTCTGCAACATGGCATCTTTAGCTTAGAGCACAGAACCCTTCCTTACAAGGTAATTAGGAGCCGTCTGTCAAATGACTAAATAAATAAATGGTGTGCATGGGTCAGCATCCTTGTGCTTACCAGATAAGACTGGAGGAGAGTGCTGGCACAGCTGTTTAAACAATGCACAGTGAATGTGTGAGCAGCTGCAAAGCGCCTTCTGCTCCTGGTGTCTTCATTCCCCATCTACACCGGAGGGGATTAAACTGCACTGTTCCCTATCCGGGGCATGTCTAATCCTTCCCAGGGTGTGTGTGGAAATATGAGGGGGGTGCGTTTTGGTTGTCACGAGGCTTTTCACATGATTGCTCCAGGCCAAGGCCAGGGATTCAAAATGTCCTGCAATATCTGGGACATTCTAGCATAATAAAGAATTGCTCACCACCCCCCCACACCCTACTGAGCCCCATTGAGAACCGCTATAGATGCAATCCAGGCTTCGAGTCGGGACTTGGATTCTAATCTGCCACCAACTAGCTCTATGACCTTGTGCATACTGATTCATCTACCTGTGCATTAATTTCCTCGCCTGTCACATGTGGGTAAAAAAAAAAAAATGCCTGATGTTTTTACCTCTCTGGGTAAAATCAAATAATAATGGTGAACGCCCTGCAAAAAATGTCAGAGTGCCATACACATATGAGGCCTTATTGCAGTTACATGAGGAGTCTAGCAATTGAGCCAGTAATTCTAAAAGTAGGAGGAATTATCCATAGAGTCCTGCCCGGGAGTGTTAGGAAAATTAAATAGATTGTCTTGTTTAGGCTTCAGAGACGAAGCAGAGCGGGTCTTTGCCTTGCTTCCAACCTGCCTGGACACTGCCCTGACTAGGAGTGACTGGGAGTGACTGCTGCTCTGAATGCAAGATTTGCAGCACCGTAGATAAGAAGGAAATAGCACCCCACTCCAGTGCTCTTGCCTGGAAAATCCCACGGACGGAGGAGCCTGGTGGGCTGCAGTCCATGGGGTTGCAGAGTCGGACACGACTGAGCAACTTCACTTTCCTTTTCCTTAGATAAGATGGGGGAGGAATCTTGAGTTTGTTGAGCCCCTGAAAGGGGCCTGGCCAACCAAGCCCTGGGCTTAGCAACATTCCAAGTTTTTTGGGGGGGGCCGGGAGGGGGGAGGATCCAAAAGCATTGCAGAGGGACTTCCCTGGTGGTCAAGTGGCTAAGACTCTGAACTCCCAATGCAGGGGGCTCAGGTTCGATCCCTGGTCAGGGGACTAGATCCCGCATACCACAGCTAAAAGTTTGAATGCATCAATTTAAGAACCCACATGGGGCAACTAAGAACTGGCTCAGCCAAAAAAAAAAAAAAGCACTGCAGATGGTGACTGCAGCCATGAAATTAAAGGATGCTTGCTCCTTGGAAGAAAAGGTATGACCAACCTAGATAGCATATTAAAAAGCAGAGACATTACTTTGCCAACAAAAGTCCATCTAGTCAAAGCTATGGTTTTTCCAGTAGTCACGTATGGATGTGAGAGTTGGACTGTAAAGAAAGCTGAGCACTGAAGGTTTGATGCTTTTGATCTGTGGTGTTGGAGAAGACTCTTGAGAGTCCCTTGGACTGCAAGGAGGTCCAACCAGTCCATCCTAAATGAAATCAGTCCTGAATATTCATTGGAAGGACTGATGTTGAAGCTGAAACTCTAATACATGGGACACCTAATGTGAAGAACTGACTCATTTGAAAAGACCCTGATGCTGGGAAAGATTAAAGGTGGAAGGAAAGGGGGAGACAGAGGATGAGACAGTAGGATGGCATCACCGACTCGATGGACATGAGTCTGAGTAAGCTCTGGGAGTTGGTGATGGACAGAGAAGCCTGGTGTACTGCAGTCCATGGGGTTGCAAAGATGTTGACTGAGCAAGACATGACTGAGCAACTGAACTGAACTGACTGAAGTTTTACAAGACAAAACAAACAGCATCAACATGAAACCAGGCTTGCAATCTGTCACAGATTGATGATGACATCCGTTTACATCCATCCTGGGGTTATAAGCAGGAACCCCGAACAGCAATTTTTGAAGTGTCGCCCAAGGAGTGGACGCACTGCCTGGGACCTTTTCCCAATTGGGACTCCAGATGTGCTGTGGCACGGGACTTCCCAGCACTGATTAAGTCTGATGGTGGTTATTGGTTTAGTCACTAAGTTGTGTCTGACTCTTGCGACCCCATGGACTGTATCCCGCCAAGCTTCTCTGTCCATGGGATTTCCCAGGCAAGAATACTGAAGTCGGTTACCGTTTCCTTCTCCAGGGGATCTTCCCAACAGAGGGATCAAACCTGGTTCTCCTGCACTGTAGGAGAATTCTTTTACCAACCGAGCTAAGTCTGGATGTTGGTCTGTTTGATGATGTATACTCTGCTGTTTCTATTTCTCTTTTTTTTTAATGTTAGTATACTGAAAGTAAGCTAGATAATCTCTAATAAATATCTGTGTTATTTATTTGTATACAATGAGAGGCTTGTTTTTTTAACAAATCCTTTGAACCTGAGTCAAAAGTGGAAGCTTTCAGCAAAACAGGGAGTAACACTTCTGATTGTGTACCCTGACGCTGATCTCATGGCCATCTCAACAGCACTGTTGTGATGAGAAGGAGAGGAGGGAGAGGAAGGAGGAAGGCAACGCTGACCAGAGGAAGTACACACATGGAAAGGGGCATACTTCTCCTCTGCCTGATTCTAGACTTTCTGCAGCTGGAAATCAGATCACATCTCTCTCTGGGTTTGAACCGTCCCATTGCACTGAGGATACTCTTGCCATGGCTCACAGGCAAAGGGACCTTCCTCTCCAGCCCCATCTCAAACTAACTCCCACTCCCAACCCTAGCTTTGGGGTGGATTTTTAAACTTTGTTTTATTCATGATTAGCCCAAGCTATTTCTTCCTTTAGAACCTTGACTTATTTCCTCAGCCTAGTTCTCTAACTCTGGATTTCTGCATGGTTTGTCTTCCAGCTCATTATTCTGGTCCTGACTCAGTTTTTCCTCCTCTGGGACACTTATCTAAAATGGTCTCCTCCAGCTCCAAGCCCTGATCAGAAGCGTCATTCCCCATTTTCTTAGTATTTGTCTTGCTGCCGAAGCTGTTTATTCTTACATATTTATTTGTTCACTTATTTACCTTCTGTCTCCTTTCAGCAGAATGTAATGTCCATAGGCGTAGAGACTTTATCTGCTTGTTCACCACTGTAACCACAACGTTTAGAGTAATGTCTGGCACACAGTAAATACTTAACATATATTTCCTGAATAAAGGGATGGAGGTATGGAAGGGAGGATGAATGAGTGGATGAATGGGTGGGTGGGTAGATGGGTGGGTGGATGGGTGGATGGGTAGATGGGTGAGTGGATGGGTGGGTGTGTAGATGAATATGTGGATGGGAGGGTGAGTAGCTGGGTGGGTAGAAGGATGGGTGGGTGGATGGGTAGATGGGTGGGTGGATGGGTGGATGGATGGGTGGGTAGATGGGTGGGTGGATGGGTAGATGGGTGGGTGGATGGGTGGAGGGGTGGATGGTTAGATGGGTGGGTGGATGGGTGGGTGGGTAGATGAGTATGTGGATGGGAGGGTGAGTAGATGGGTGGGTAGAAGGATGGGTGGGCGAGAGGGTGGATGGATGGATGCATTCTTCAGAAACCTGTTCCAAATTGAACAGCACTAAGTTATGGCCATGGGCAACACACATTCTCTTATCAGCAATATACAGTGAGGGAGTGGAAAGGGTGGTCTGCTCACTTCGTAGTGAACAAACCCCATGGCCCAAAAGTCTTTGGCAGGAAGTAGCATACCCGGCTGGCTGACTCCAAGTTGTTCCAGGAGCAAACCTGGAAATTGAGAAAAATGTTTCGGATATTCCTGGTTATCTGTTACAGACTTTTAGGATTTCTCTTTTTATTTTGCTTAACTGACATGTTCCTAGAGAAATACATATAAATTAAGATTTTGCCCTTTTAGGTGGAAACTTATTTAAAATTAAAGTTCTGAATGAACTCTGAAAATTCTAATCCTTCCTATTAAAAGATGAAAGATTTTCAATATTCTTTCTGTGCCAGATATATAGGAGGTATTCTGAAATCTGTTACCTCATAAGAGCCTAAACCATACGTTCTGATGTGCCCAGAAGATGAGACTGAGGTTCAGAGTGATTAAGAGGCTGGTCAAAGTTCTCAGATCTGAATCTGGGTTCAAATTCATAACTGCTACACATACATTCTGTGTATTTTCCGCAACACCACTGGGACACAGAAGGAAATCATTCCTAATTTACCTAAATTGTTGGTTAGAATTCTTGTATTGATGCTTTCTTAATGAGAGGCTCTCTGGAAGTCCTCATGCCCCGCCGCTGCCTCCCCTCCTGCTTCTGTGGCCCTCCACCTCTACGACCCCCTGAACTGCTGGCGGCGGTTTAGTACGAAGATCTATACTGACAACATCTAACGTGTTAGTATTCCTACTTGAGCGACAGATCGTTTGTGTAGCAAGTCCCTTTGTGATAAAAAGGAGGTACTCGGAAAGATTGAAAGCAATTTGGGTTTAAATCACTGCTGGCTTTGTGAGCCAGGGCGAATCAGCAAATGGATAAACATGTGCCTTCCTTAAAACTTGTACCCAAAAATCACTAGGCGAAAATCAAACCTCCAAAAATGGAATAGTTTGGTTGCAAATCCCTAAAACAACAATTACATTGTCTGCAAGTTCTGGCCATACATTATTAATAGATTTTTAGAGAAAAGGATTTAGCAAATGCAGGTTTTATGGCTTTGACTTCAAACACAAATACTTTAGAAATGTTTCAGGTTGAGCTTCTTCACTGGATGGGTTTTGGCAGGTGAGAGGTGAAGAGGTAGCTGGGACTCAAGAGATTAGCTCTATTTTATTTTGGAATTCAGATTTTGTTGAATGTTTATATAAATACAATAATGTGGACTTTAGAGCTAATGTAAATATCATATTCTCTTTAAGCTGACTCTGCACCCTTCCTTTCATTCCTCCTTGGCAGTCCCGTTCAGAATTCCAGCAGCATTCAGAGTGGGGAGGCAGTGTGGTGTAGTGAGATGAGAGCTGGGGTCACCTAGCCTGTAACCTGGGTACCCTCAATATATCAAAAGTGTTGAAGTGCTGTGTTCAAATCTTGGCTCCACCCCTCATTAGCTGTGTGACCCAGTACAATTTGCTTAACCTCTCTGAGCCTCAGTTTTCTTAACTGTAAAATGGAGATAATAGTACCTACTTCAAAATATTATTGTAAGGGTAAATGAGATGATATGTGTGAAAATGCCTGGAATGATCTGAGACCTTGGGGTCACCCCTTATTTTGCCAATTATGGAATAGAAAATACTGGTGTGTCTATTGGTATGTAGACACTGCAGTCTTACGTTTGTCAAACTTTTTTATAAATTAGGTGCATAGGTTCCTGTTGGACTCATCCAAGGACAATTTTTGGAATGTATGTGTATGTGTATGTGTCCACACCTGCATGCTATCTGAGAGAAAGATAAAATTGTAATACTTGAAGAAATGGTTAAGAGTATGAGCTCCTTCTGGCCACAGCAATCAGAGCAGAAAAAGAAGTAAAAGGAATCCAGATAGGAAAAGAAGAAGTAAAACTCTCACTGTTTGCAGATGACATGATCCTCTATATAGAAAACCCTAAAGACTCTACCAGAAAATTACTAGAGCTAATCAACGAATATAGTAAAGTTGCAGGATATAAAATTAACACACAGAAATCCCTTGCATTCCTATATACTAACAATGAAAAAACAGAAAGAGAAATTAAGGAAACAATACCATTCACCATTGCAACAAAAAGAATAAAATACTTAGGAGTATATCTACCTAAAGAAACAAAGGACCTATACATAGAAAACTATAAAACACTGATGAAAGAAATCAAAGAGGACACAAACAGATGGAGAAACATACCGTGCTCATGGATTGGAAGAATCAATATTGTCAAAATGGCTATTCTACCCAAAGCAGTCTATAGATTCAATGCAATCCCTATCAAGCTACCAACGGTATTTTTCACAGAACTAGAACAAATAATTTCACAATTTGTATGGAAATACAAAAAACCTTGAATAGCCAAAATAATCTTGAGAAAGAAGAATGGAACTGGAGGAATCAACCTGCCTGACTTCAGACTCTACTACAAAGCCACAGTCATCAAAACAGTATGGTACTGGCACAAAGACAGAAATATAGATCAATGGAACAGAATAGAAAGCCCAGAGATAAATCCACGAACCTATGGACACCTTATCTTTGACAAAGGAGGCAAGGATATACAATGGAAAAAAGACAACCTCTTTAACAAGTGGTGCTGGGAAAACTGGTCAACCACTTGTAAAAGAATGAAACTAGAACACTTTCTAACACCATACACAAAAATAAACTCAAAATGGATTAAAGATCTAAATGTAAGACCAGAAACTATAAAACTCCTAGAGGAGAACATAGGCAAAACACTCTCCGACATAAATCACAGCAGGATCCTCTATGACCCACCTCCCAGAATATTGGAAATAAAAGCAAAACTAAACAAATGGGACCTAATGAAACTTAAAAGCTTTTGCACTACAAAGAAAACTATAAGCAAGGTGAAAAGACAGCCCTCAGATTGGGAGAAAATAACAGCAAATGAAGCAACAGACAAAGGATTAATCTCAAAAATATACAAGCAACTCCTGAAGCTCAATTCCAGAAAAATAAATGACCCAATCAAAAAATGGGCCAAAGAACTAAACAGACATTTCTCCAAAGAAGACATACAGATGGCTAACAAACACATGAAAAGATGCTCAACATCACTCATTATCAGAGAAATGCAAATCAAAACCACAATGAGGTACCATTACACGCCAGTCAGGATGGCTGCTATCCAAAAGTCTACAAGCAATAAATGCTGGAGAGGGTGTGGAGAAAAGGGAACCCTCTTACACTGTTGGTGGGAATGCAAACTAGTACAGCCACTATGGAAAACAGTGTGGAGATTCCTTAAAAAACTGGAAATAGAACTGCCATATGACCCAGCAATCCCACTTCTGGGCATACACACTGAGGAAACCAGATCTGAAAGAGACACATGCACCCCAATGTTCATAGCAGCACTGTTTATAATAGCCAGGACATGGAAGCAACCTAGATGCCCATCAGCAGATGAATGGATAAGGAAGCTGTGGTACATATACACCATGGAATATTACTCAGCCATTAAAAAGAATTCATTTGAACCAGTCCTAATGAGATGGATGAAGCTGGAGCCCATTATACAGAGTGAAGTAAGCCAGAAAGATAAAGAACATTACAGCATACTAACACATATATGGAATTTAGAAAGGTGATAACGATAACCCTATATGCAAAACAGAAAAAGAGACACAGAAATACAGAACAGACTTTTGAACTTTGTGGGAAAATGTGAGGGTGGGATATTTCAAAAGAACAGCATGTATACTATCTATGGTGAAACAGATCACCAGCCCAGGTGGGATGCATGAGACAAGTGCTCCGGCCTGGTGCACTGGAAAGACCCAGAGGGATCGGGTGGAGAGAGAGGTGGGAGGGGGGATCGGGATTGGGAATACATGTAAATCCATGGCTGATTCATATCAATGTATGACAAAACCCACTGGAAAAAAAAAAAAAAAATCCCAGATAGACGGTGTGGAAAAAAAAAAAAAAAAAAAGAGTATGAGCTCCTTAGACAGACTACTTTGGTTTAAGTCCTTGTTCTGCCGTGTGGCCTTGGGCAAGTTCCCTAACCTATCTGTGCCATAGTTTCCTTATTTAGAGAAGAAGGAAATAATTTAGGGGTGCTGTGAAGATTCATTGAGTTGATATGTGTAGATAAAGTACTTAGTAGCAGCTATTTTTATTTAACCTTATATTTGTGATTGGGCTGGAAACAGAGCTCTCTCTGGCTTTAAGTCCCCAAGTCAATAGCTATGTTCTCCATTTCTAGGATCAGCTAGACATGGCAGAGGAGAAAACTGTGGCAATGAAAGCGACAGATTCCAAGGAGGCTTGTGCCCAAGGAGGTGCCAGGGCAATGAGGCATGAAGGGCACAGGCAGTAGGAAAGAAGCTGAGAGCCTGGAGAGGTACAAGGAGGGTGAGGAGGAAGCAACAGTGTATGGCAGTGCCAGGACCCGTGGGCTGGGGTTACGCTCCATCTCCCGCTGTTGAAGGCAGGATCTGAGGCTGCGGCAGGTTTCCCAGGTCACTGACATGGAGATTAGTCAGGCAGAGCGGAGGAAGCTTGTAGTTTCTCCTTGACATCTGTACACATGTTTAGGCCGCTTTCTAGAGCACTGTGTTCCTAGAGCACTGGCTAGTGAGGAGGGCAGAGAGCTCCAGGAGGTGCGTTTCCCCAGGACCTGGAGGATTGAAGCCATCAGACCTCAGGACAATTAGCAGGTGACAACCAGGGTTAAGACAATGGAGAAGGGTGACTACACAAAGCTATGCCTCCAAAGCTCAAATCTATGTTTATCGATTTAATGCAGGAGACCCGGGTTCAATCCTTGGATCGGGAAGATCCCCTGGAGAAGGGAGTGGCAACCCACTCTGGTTCTCTTGCCTGGAGAATTCCATGGACAGAGAAGCCTGGTGGGCTACAGACCATGGGGTCGCAAAGAGTCAGATATGACTGAGCGGCTAACACACAACATACAATAACACATGCTATTAAATGGGCTTCCCAGGTGGTGCAGTTGGTAAAGAACCCACCTGCCAATGCAGGAGATGCAAGATATGCATTCTCGATCCCTGGGTTAAGAAGATCCCCTGGAGGAAGGAATGGCAACCCATTCCAGTATTCTTACCTGAAAAATTCCATGGACAGAGGAGCAGTTCATGAAGTTGCAAAGAGTCGGACACAACGGATTGCACATACATATAATATTAAAATTACGGAGTTCTGGGAAGTGGGGGCTTATCATCATGCTAAATTTATTAGAAGTGATAACAAGGAATGGAAACACGTGACTTGTTTCATTGCTCGAAATTGGGAACCAGTTCTGCTCTTTTCTCACTATGTAGTTTTAGGGGAAATTACTTAACTTCTCTTCTGACTCAGTTTCCTCTTTATTATGGGTGAATTTTGTTTCCCCAAATTCATATGTTGAAGCTCTAACCACAGTACCTCAGAATATGGCTGCATTTAGAGACAGGGCCTTTGCACAGATGATTCAGTTAAAATGGGGCCATCAGAACAGGCCCTAATCCAGTCTGATTGGTGCCCTTATGACACCAGGAAACTAAGACACCGACACCGGAGGTGAGCAGGCCCAGAGGGAAGACCATGTGAAGGTGCACCAAGAGGCCTGCCAGCCGGAAGCCAAGGAGAGAGGCCTTAGAGGAAACCAAACTGTGAACACCTTGAGATGGACTTGCAGCCTCCAGAATTGTGAGAAAATTCATTTCTGTAGTTTAAGGCACCCAGTCTGTGTTGTCTTATCATGGCGGTCCTAGAAAATCAATACACTTGTCTATAAAAATGCAAGTTTAAAATAATGCCAACCTCAGGGCTTCCCTGGTGGTCCCGTGGCTGAGTCTTTCCATTCGCAATGCAGGGGGCCCAAGTTTGATTCCTGGTCAGGGAACTAGATCCCCCACACAACAACTGAAAGATTCCTGCGTGTAGAAGCTAAAGAACGGCAAAAACCACTAAAATATTGTAAAGTAATTAGTCTCCAACTAATAAAAATAAATGAAAAAAAATTATAAACCAAAATAAATAAATAAAAGCTGAGTTTCAAGCCATTAAAAAAAAAAAAAAGAATCGGCACATCACAATGAAGATTGCAGACCCTGTGTGCAGCAACAAAGACCTGGCCCAGCCAAATAGACACTAAAATGGTACCAACCTCATGAGGTGGTTATGACTTTAAAGAAGATATTCCATGGAAGGCACCTGCTACCTTGCCAGGGACATCGTTAACACTCAATAAGCATTAGCATTACAGACGGTGCATCTGCAAGTTCTATTATATTGTAGGGGGGTGGATGGGATTGGGAGAGGTTCTCCAAAATGCCTAGGTAATGACTTACTGATACCTATTATGTACTAAATACTTATTAGATTTAGGGTCCTGTTTAGGATGAAAGCAACAGAAAAACATTACAATACTTAAATGAGATAAAAAGTATCTCTCTCTCCTCTGCCAATTTTTGCAGGCAAACAATCCATGGCAGTTATGATGCTCCATTACATTAGGGAATTAAGCTCTTCTCTATTTTGTTAAATTGTCCTGTGTGGATTTCATTCACTAAGTCTCCTCATTGTCTAAGATGGCTACAGGAGCTCCCACCATTTCATCCCACTTTTATACAAGATGAAGGGTGAAAGAACAAAGAAGTGCAAATTCTCACCTTAAAGACAATTCCAGGAAACTACCCATACTCTTCCACTTGGATTTCTTTGACCAGGACTTTGTCCCATGCCTACACTTAACTGTCTCTGAGACTGGGAAATAATAATCTTTATTTATTCCATATAGCCAAGAACCCAGCTGAAAATCCAAGATTATGGAGTGAGAAGAGACATTTGGTAACAAAAATGGATCTTCTGTCACAATGAAATGTGTATGGACTTATGAAATAGCCACCATTGTTATGTTACCTTAGACAGATGGGGAAATGGAGGCTTGGTTTCCTATTGAAGGGCCACAGCATCTAGGAAGTAGCCAGGGTTTGATCTGGCCCCCAGTATTTTCTGCTATAATCTGTCCTCTTAATAAATAAGAGTTACTGCTTCTCATACAACCAAGGGTCCTCAAGGTGATGGCAACAAGCTCCCCAAACCCGCACTGCCATCGGATGGGAGATTATCAAATTAGAGAGCCATCACTCAGGTCAGACATGAAGAAGAGTTTTTATGGCTTACCACAACGATGCATGGAAACACATCTTGAAGAAAAGTCTAACATCATCTTGCCCTTCCTGGAAGATGCCTGGGATTTGGGGATCCCCTCCCCTGAAAGTTAGATTGCTGGTGAATTTGTAATTAGAAGGAAAGGAGTATATATATATATACATACATACATACATACATGTGTGTGTGTGTGTGTATATATATATATATATATATATATATATATACACGAGGAAAAAAATGACTGCTGGATCTGGTTAGCTTAAAGGTTTCTAGGGGAAAAAAAAAGAAGTTGACAGAAAAGTTGAAGGAGTAAATGTTAGACTGGAATAGGAAAAAAAGCTTCCACTAAAATATCAGGGGAAAAGAAGTGCTGGAAAGTGAGGCCATTAACAAATGAGCACATGGGAAAGCTGGCGACTGGTTTTCAAGGGGAGAGTTTCCAGGCTACTTTTCTAGAAATGCCCATTTCTTTGTCTTTTTTATTCAGCTCATTTATAGGTGTCCATTATGGAACATCTATTCTCTTACAGGCAAGCAGGCTAAATGGAAAACATGAAAGAAACCTCACTCTGATGAATCAGACCAAGACTACAGCTCCAGGCAGCCCAGGAGACTGTATGGGGGATTGAGTGAGCATCTCAGAAAAAGAAAAATCTTGCCAACCCCAAGCCATCAATGCCTTGGACTAAGAAAGGGTGGGTGGGGTGGATCATGACTGAATCCCGACACTGTCAAGACAGATGGGCAAGACAGAACAATCAGAATCTTGCCTGAAAGCTGAGATCTTTGTTGGATTTTTATTTTAAAAGTGTTTTTTTAATTGTTGAAGTATAGTTGATTTACAATGTTGTGTTAATTTCTGCTGTATAGCAAAGTTATACAACATATATATTCTTTTCCATTATGGTTTATCACAGGATATCGAATATAGTCCCCTGTGCTATATAGTAGACCTTATTGTTTATCTATTCTACATATAATATCAGTAGTTTGCATCTATTAATCCCAAACTCTCAATCCTTCCCTTTTCCACCTCCCATTCCCCCGCAACCACACTTCTGTTCTCTATGTCTGTGAGTCTGTTCATGTTTCATAGATAAATTCATTTGTGTCATGGGCTCAGATGGTAAAGACTCTGCCTGCAATGCAGGAGACCTGAGTTCAGTTCCTGGGTCAGGAAGATCCCCTGGAGAAGGGAATAGCAACCTACTCCAGTATTCTTGCCTGGAGAATTTCATGTACAGAGGAGCCTAGCAGGCTACAATCCATGGGGTTGCAGAGTTGGACATGACTGAGCAGCTAACACTTTACCTTAGATCCCACATCTAAGTGACATTGTATGGTATTTGTCTTTCTCTAAGGGGTTCTTTAAAAAGGGCCCGACTAATGTGTGCTTTCATTGGCCTGCAGGAGAGAAATAGACAGTGGGAATGATGTTCATTATGGAATGATATTCCTCACATGCCAGGAATCCTTCAAATTCCTGGAGGAATTTGGCTGTGGGGGGTGGGGAGGTGAAATAGGCAGTCTGATGTGGTCTGAAGGATGGAGAGCAGCCAGTATCCTTACTGCCTCTGGTCCTGTCCTAGTATCTCATACCTTTCTATGATTGGGCTAAAGTGTTGTTCATTCAAAGAGCCTGTTGAGAGGCAAAGATTCCCCGAAAGGGCAACCCATTAGCCCTGCAGCATTTAGCAGGCAAGTGTTTCTTAGATTATTGTTGCTGTTGTTTAGTCGCTAAGTTGTGTCTGACTCCTTTGTGACCCCATGGACTGTAGCCCACAATCATCCTCTGTCCATGGGGTTTTCTAGGCAAGAATGCTGGAGTGGGTTGCCATGTCCTTCTCTAGGGGATCTTCCTGACCCAGGGATCAAACTTGCATCTCCTGCATTGACAGGTGGATTCTTTACCACTGAGCCCCCAGGGAAGCCTTGTTTCTTAGGTTAGAGGGCTACAAACGCTTGAAGTTGGATAAGTAGACCTCACTGGAACATTAGCAGGGAGTAGGGAAGAAGGAGGGGCAGGGGAGGGGTGCTTAAACCGAGAAGCATTGGGACCTTTGAGATGGGAGAGACTGGATGAGGGTGGGATCAGAGTTATAAATGGGAAAATGTGGGGGCTCCTGAAGGTTCCTATTTCTCCTCCCAAGTTCTGCCAGAGTTAGACACATTCTCATCTAAGGCTCTTATTCTCCCTCAAGCCCACTTATAAATTCTACCCCACTACCTCTGGGTAGTCCCTGGAGAGGATATGCCTCACTTTCTTTTAATTATTAAAACAATAAAATAAAAGTACAATCACTAAGTACTGGTTCCTAATTTGGGATAGAAGTGATCATTAAATTCTTCTGAGAACCTAATGAAAATTGTGCTTCTACTTCTCAAAAAATCATTTTTGCACAGCCACACAAAATATTATATATTTTTACTTGATTTACAGACACTGTGGGAGCCCATCTCTGGATTCCATAAGAAGTGTAGCCTCCTGGTCAAACTGCTCTGATATATGTTTTAATAACTCTGAGATTGCATTTTGCACATATCTTTTAAGTCTTCTTCCATATGCATATATAATTGTTAACACAATCATAATCTACATAAAATTTACATCTTCTACTTTATAAAATCTAACATTATCTTGTAAACGTTTTTCTGTTTCTATATAGTCTTCATAATTATAAATTTGAATGAATGCATACTATTATATTGAATTGTTGCAGCATAATTTTCTTAACTCTTCCTGAATGATTAGGTGTTTAAATGGCTTCTAATTTTGTAGTATAGATAATGCTGCATTGAATATCTTTATATATTTATCTTGCTTCTATTGAATGTTTCTTTCTGAGATATTCTTTGATGTGGCTTTACTGAATCTAAGATTAAGAGCATTTATACAGCTCTCGAAATATGATGTCACATTGGTTTCCCAAGGGGTTATAATTTTTGCTACAGCCAGCAACATAGAAGTGTCCCAGTTTCACTACACCTTTTCCTATAATGGATATTGTTGGGAAATTTTTTTATTCTAATTTAATATTTGTCATACCATCCAGGGCACAGCCTGATATTAGGTTACCAAGGGGTGAAGAGGAGAATGAGAGGAATGGGTTGAGAGAGTGGGAAAGTCTGACTCTATAATGGGAATGGATAAGCTTCTCTATTTTTAGAAAGAGCTGGATCCAGGCAGGAGATGTGCAGTCAGAAGACCATCTACTGACTTAGGAAACAGTGTATCCCCATTTCCTGCCTGTTCAATCCCTTCTTAAGCCTTCACTTGTAAATTCCTCGAGTCAGAATGGAAACTGGGAGCTGGATTGTTTTATAAGGCACCCACCAAGGGCTTCCCTGGTAGCTCAGTGTTAAAGAATCTGCCTGCTAATACAGGAGATACGGGTTTGATTCCTAGTCCAGGAAGATTTCCTGGAGAGGAAATGGCAACCCATTCCAGAATTCTTACCTGGGAAATCCCATGGACAGAGGAGCCTGGCGGGCTACAGTCCATGGGGTCACAAAGAGTTGGAGATGACTTAGCAACGGAACAATAACAGCAACATGTTATGGCAACCCACTCCAGTATTCTTGCCTGGAAAAGCCCATGGACACAGGAGTCTGGTAGGCTACAGTCCATGGGATCGCAAAGAGTCGGACACGACTGAGTGACTTCACTTCACTTCACTTCACATGGGCATGTGGTTCTCAAAAAATTGCCTTATGGTTGCTAATAATGCTGTCCAATAGAAACAAGCAGGTCACTGGTGGAATTTTTAATTTTATAGTAACCACATTAAAAAAAAAAAAAAAGAAACAGGTGAAATTAACCTGAGTAATATATTTTCTTTAACCCATCATATCCAAAATACCAGCATGTCTACATGCAGTCAATACAATCATTAACTGGATATTCTACACTCCTTTTTTCACACTAAATCTTTGAAATCTGTATACTTACAGCACATCCCAGTTCCAACCGGCCATGTGTCCAGTCCTCACCACTGCATGTGATCCTGGCCTGAGTGCATCTCTCAGTGTCAGCTCCTCATGGGCAAGTGGGCTGCACCTTTTAATGTTTTGAGCTCTGGGAAGTCAAAACCACTCTCTTTATCAGGAAAGAGCACTTCATTAACAATATAAACTGTCCTGGGTCAGATGGCTCATGGTGGTTGCAGGGGAGACCCTGGGAAATACTGGCCGTGGGCTGTGGTACTGCAAAATATATAGACGCAGGTCCCACTTTAAACATTGAAACAAGATTTTTGGGGAGAGTCTGGAAATCTGTATTTCTAAAGCAGATTTTTAATTACAGGTTTCAACATGATAATACAGGGTGCCTGTTATTAATAGGAGGAAATGGAGTCCCAGAGAGAGTGAATGACTCACACATGTTTTCATAGTTGGGGGTCAGCCAGCTCTTGAACCTCGATCTGACCCACCAGGCTCCTTTCCATGCCACCAGCAAACCCTGCCCCCCGGCCCCCCACCCCAGGCCCATTCTTCTGCCAGCACAGATTGTGCCAATAAAATACCTGCTGGTGTGTGACAGGCATCAGTGTTTTTGGAATATTCAAAGTAACTTTCTGGGAAGGTAAACTGTGCTTACCCCATTAACCCAAGTAAGAGGAGGAAGAAAGACTTTCTTCCTCTAATCTGGTTTTGTCCTAGGTTGAAATTGCCTTCTTGTCAAATAGTAATAAGAAAATCACGCACTAAGACAGGTGGGCCAAAAATGAAACTCCTGGCCTACCTTTCACAAAATCGATAGTCCTAGCCCAGGTTCTATTTTTCAGTGTAGAAATACGCAGGTGTATACTTAAATCGGAAGGGTTGAAACAAATGCCTCGGAGACATTTCAGCAACAGAGACGACCTAGCCAAATTGCCTCTTCGGCCGGGGTCATGTGGGAAAACGCTCTTTAGACCCAAGTGTGTTAATGAAACAAGAACAGCCAGAACAGCAGGTCCGTAAACATCCTGATGACAATGGGGAGCACACAGCTGGGCTGAGACCAAATCAGTTCAAGCAAACGTACTTGTGCTTTTTGATCCAAGTCGTGGATGAACGGATGCAGGAGAGGCAGCAGCTGCTACACAGCTGGACTCGGGAGGCATGTGATAGCGTGACTTGCAAATCACGCTTGAAAAATTCATTCTCCTGAGCTTGGATGTGAACACAGTCACATGGGCCCCCAATCAGCTCACACACGGCAGCCAAGAGGGAGGCAGAAATGCAACCGGGCTGACGAGAAGCATTAGCCTCCACTTCAGGCTGGCCAGGGCTGTCTTTCAAGGAAGGAACTGTCCAGGAAATGCACTATATTCGGAAATGACCCTAAATTTAGAGTAATTTGAATGATGGACTGGCTTGAGCAGAGAGAGAAAGTTTGACTGAGAGATGCTTAAATGTATTCCCTAAGCGTGGAAGGCATTTGTGGAGTATTTATCAGAGGTTCTGAAATGAAAGGTATTTCTGAGTCCTATTGGTAGAGCACCTGGTGTTTGCAAAGAGTCTCACATTAACTTTCACTTCACAAATGAGGAAATGAGGCTCAAACAGATCAAGTAAACGCTGAATGTGTGTGTGGGTATGCACATAGTTATATGTACACCCCAGGAATATACACACTGCATTATACACACAGCTGACCTGGGAACAACACGATTTTGAACTATGCAAGTCCAACTACATGTGTTTTCTTTCAATAAATACTTTGGAACATTTTTTGGAGATTTGCAGGAATTTGAACAAATTCACAGACAAACTGCATAGCCTAGAAGGATCAAAAAAAAAAGAAAAAACTATGTCATGAATGCATAATATGTATCTAGATCCTAGTCTGTCCTTATATAGGCACCAGATGAGTGATAGTTAAAATAAAATTGATAATGTTCTAGTGTTCTTATGGTTTTTTAACGTTGCTGTCAAATAATTAAACTACTGTACATATGCCTCTCTCTCTGGAGAAAAGTGAACATGAGCCGATCATCATGGGTAACTGTAACAAGGTTTTTAGTACATTGAAATATGACTATATGAATATGACTGTAACACTGTATGTCATACAAGTTTTATAATGATTCAGTTGTTAGTGTACAGGCCAGGCTGCCATGAAGCAAACATACTACTACTTCTTTGTTATCAATGAGTGAATCATGATACCTGTAAACAGACATGAACTTCTTATCCATACTATCTTTTCACTTTGATGTCTGGTGTTAATAACACATATGACATCTACAGTGTTTTGAACTGTATAAGTCAACACTGATGTGGGTGGTGACAGATGATTCATCTTGTAATGCTATCAGAAAGACAACACAGCACTGTAGATGGATTTTCCCTTCCTATGATTCTATTAATAACATTTTATTTTCTCCAGTTTACTTTAAGAATACAGTATATAGTGCATATAACATACAAAATATGTGTTAGTTGACTCTTCATATTTTTGGTGAGGCTTCCTGTCAACAGTAGACTATTAGTAATTAAGTTTTGGGGGAGTAAAAAGTTATACATAGGTTTTGGGATGGTTGGGACCCCTAAAATTCATGTTGTTTGAGGCACAACTGTATTTACGTCTCCTATAGGGAGATACCCCTCATCCAAGGTAAGGAGCAGCAGCTGCCCTTTGATGGAACAGCCGTGAAGAGATACCCCACATCCAAGGTAAATAGCCAATCTGATCACACGGACCACAATCTTGTCTAACTCAATGAAACTAAGCCATGCCGTGTGGGGCCACCCAAGACAGACGGGTCCTGGTGGACAGGTCTGACAGAATGTGTTCCACTGGAGAAGGGAATGGCAAACCACTTCAGTATTCTTGCCTTGAGAACCCCATGAACAGTATGAAAAGGCAAAATGATAGGATACTAAAAGAGGAACTCCCCAGGTCATAATATGCTACTGGAGATCAGTGGAGAAATAACTCCCAAAAGAATGAAGGGATGGAGCCAAAGCAAAAACAATACCCAGTTGTGGATGTGACTGGTGATAGAAGGAAGGTCCAATGCTGTAAAGAGAAATATTACATAGGAACATGGAATGTTAGGTCCATGAATCAAGGCAAATTGAAAGTGGTCAAACAGGAGATGGCAAGAGTGAATGTCAACATTCTAGGAATCAGCAAACTAAAATGGACTGGAATGGGTGAATTTACTCAGATGACCATTGTATCTACTACTGTGGGCAGGAATGCCTTAGAAGAAATGGAGTAGCCATCATAGTCAACAAGAGAGTCCGAAATGCAGTATTTGGATGCAACCTCAAAAATGACAGAATGATCTCTGTTCGTTTCCAAAGCAAACCATTCAATATCACAGTAATCCAAGCCTATGCCCCAACCAGTAACACTGAAGAAGTTGAAGTTGAATGGTTCTATGAAGACCTACGAGAACTTTTAGAACTAACACCCAAAAAAGATGTCCTTTTCATTGTAGGGGACTGGAATGCAAAAGTAGGAAGTCAAGAAACACCTGGAGTAACAGGCAAATTTGGCCTTGGAGTACAGAATGAGGCAGGGCAAAGGCTAATAGAGTTTTGCCAAGAGAACGCACTGGTCATAGCAAACACTCTCTTCCAACAACACAAGAGAAGACTCTACACATGGACATCACCAGACGGTCAACACCAAAATCAGATTGATTATATTCTTTTCAGTCAAAGATGGAGAACCTCTATACAGTCAGCAAAAACAAGACCAGGAACTGACTGTGGCTCAGATCATGAACTCCTTATTGCCAAATTCAGACTTAAATTGAAGAAAGTAGGGAAAACCACTAGACCATTCAGGTATGACCTAAACCAAATCCCTTATGACTATACAGTGGAAGTGAGAAATAGATTTAAGGGACTAGATCTGATAGACAGAGTGCCTAACGAACTATGGATGGAGGTTTGTGACATTGTACAGGAGACAGGGATCAAGACCATCCCCATGGAAAAGAAATGCAAAAAAGCAAAATGGCTGTCTGAGGAGGCCTTACAAATAGCTGTGAAAAGAAGAGAAGTGAAAAGCAAGGAGAAAAGGAAAGATATTCCCATTTGAGTGCAGAGTTCCAAAGAATAGCCAGGAGAGATAAGAAAGCCTTCCTCAGTGATCAATGCAAAGAAATAGAGGAAAACAACAGGATGGGAAAGACCAGAGATCTCTTCAAGAAAATTAGAGAGGGAATTCCCTGGTGGTCCAGTGGCTAAGACTCTGCGCTCCTGATACAGGGGGGCTGGGTTCGATCCCTGGTCAGGGAACTAGATCTCACATGCCACAACTAAGACTCTATGCAGCCAAATGAATAGAAATAAATGTTAAAAAAAAAAAAAAAAGAAAATTAGAGATACCAAGGGAACATACCAGGCAAAGATGGGCTCAATAAAGGACAGAAATGGTATGGACCTAACAGAAGCAGACGATATTAAGAAGAGGTGGCAAGAATACACAGAAGAACTGTATAAAAAAGATCTTCATGACCCAGATAATCAAGATGGTGTGATCACTCACCTAGAGCCAGACATCCTGGAAAGTGAAGTCAAGTGGGCCTTAGAAAGCATCACTACGAACAAAGCTAGTGGAAGTGATGAAATTCCACTTGACCTATTCAAATCCTGAAAGATGATGCTGTGAAAGTGCTGTACTCAATATGCCAGCAAATTTGGAAAACTCAGCAGTGGCCACAGGGCTGGAAAAGGTCAGTTTTCATTCCAATCCCAAAGAAAGGCAGTGCCAAAGAATGCTCAAACTACCGCACAATTGCACTCATCTCACATGCTAGTAAAGTAATGCTCAAAATTCTCCAAGCCAGGCTTCAACAATACATGAACTGTGAACTTCCAGATGTTCAAGCTGGTTTTAGAAAAGGCAGAGGAACCAGAGATCAAATTGTCAATATCCGCTGGATCATCAAAAAAGCAAGAGAGTTCCAGAAAAACATCTACTTCTGATTTATTGACTATGCCAAAGCCTTTGACGGTGTGGATCACAATAAACTGTGGAAAATTCTGAGAGAGATGGGAATCCCAGACCACCTGACCCGCCTCTTGAGAAACCTGTATGCAGGTCAGGAAGCAACAGTTAGAACTGGACATGGAACAACAGACTGGTTCCAAATAGGAAAAGGAGTATGTCAAGGCTGTATATTGTCACCCTGCTTATTTAACTTATATGCAGAGTACATCATGAGAAACGCTGGGCTGGAAGAAGCACAAGCTGGAATCAAGATTGCCAGGAGAAATATCAATAACCTCAGATATGCAGATGACACCACCCTTATGGCAGAAAGTGAAGAGGAACTAAAAAGCCTCTTGAGGAAAGTGAAAGAGGAGAGTGAAAAAGTTGGCTTAAAGCTCAACATTCAGAAAACTAAGATCATGGCATCTGGTCCCATCACTTCATGGGAAACAGTGGAAACAATGGCTGACTTTATTTTTTTGGGCTCCAAAATCACTGCAGATGGTGATTGCAGCCATGAAATTAAAAGACGCTTACTCTTTGGAAGGAAAGTTATGACCAACCTAGACAGCATATTAAAAAGCAGAGACATTACATTGCCAACAAAGGTCCGTATGGTCAAGGCTATGGTTTTTCCATTGGTCATGTATGGATGTGAGAGTTGGACTGTGAAGAAAGCTGAGTGCCGAAGAATTGATGCTTTTGAACTGTGGTGTTGGAGAAGACTCTTGAGAGTCCCTTGGACTGCAAGGAGATCCAACCAGTCCATCCTGAAGGAGATCAGTCCTGGGTGTTCATTGGAAGGATTGATGCTGAAGCTGAAACTCCAATACTTTGGCCACCTCATGCGAAGAATTGACTCACTGGACAAGACCCTGATGCTGGGAGGGATTGGGGGCAGGAGGAGAAGGGGACGACAGAGGATGAGATGGTTGGATGGCATCACCGACTCGATGGACATGAGTTTGTGTACACTGCGGGTTTGGTGATGGACAGGGAGGCCTGGCGTGCTGCAATTCATGGGGTCGCAAAAAGTCGGAAACGATTGAGTGACTGAACTGAACTGACTGATGGTATAGTGATATATGCATATATGTCTATATAAAGAAACATAGCATTTATTCAACAAACATTTACTGAACAATTACTAAGTCCTATGGAGAAGGAAATGGCAACCCACTCCAGTATTCTTTCCTGGAGAATCCCATGGACAGAGGCACCTGGCAGGCTAGAGTCCATGGGGTCGAGAAGAGCAGGACATGACTAAGCAACTAAGCACAGCATAGCACAAATACTACAAATGAAAAGTGCAGGCGTCCTGAGAATGCATGAGAAGAGGGGTCTGGCCCAGCCTGTGGGAGAGGCCTTTGAGCCGAGATGTTGGAATGTGCAGGCACTAACTACAGTCTCTACACCATGTCCACTGATATGGACATAAAAACCACCACAACTGCGGTTTCACCATAGAGAAGGCAGAAGGTTCTCCACAAAGTTTCAATTTCACAAAGCTCAATCCTAAGTCTTCAGTTCAGTTCAGTTCAGTTCAGTCACTCAGTCGTGTCCGACTCTGTGACCCCATGAACCAAAGCACGCCAGGCCTTCCAGAGTCCAGCCAAACCCATGTCCATTGAGTCGGTGATGCCATCCAACCATCTCATCCTCTGTCGTCCCCTTCTCCTCCTGCCCCCAATCCCTCCCAGCATCAGGGTCTTTTCCAATGAGTCAGCTCTTCGTATCAGGTGGCCAAAGTATTGGAGTTTCAGCTTCAACATCAGTCCTTCCAATAAACACCCAGGACTGATCTCCTTCAGGATGGACTCGTTGGATCTCCTTGCAGTCCAAGGGGACTCTCAAGAGTCTTCTCCAACACCCCAAATCAAAAGGTAGGGCTTCATGGAAAATGAGGTTGAAGTCCTGTCAATTTTCTAAACACTAAGAATGGAATGTAACATAGAAAGGGAAATTTGCGAGCAGGCCCTTGTTTGTTGCCCTTTAAAGCTGCAAGAAGTTCTAGCAAGAAGCACAAGTTCTGGCACCCAGAGCCCACCTAGTTTTGATATGGTCTGTTCCCTTCTCTCCTTCTTCACTTTAAATTAATAGATTCATGTCAGCTAGCCTATTCATCTTGACTATAAACAGCCATTTTTTCATATTAAATGCTCATCAGTTGTCTTCTAGATTTCAACATTTTAAAATGATATACAACACAAAGCAAGTTTTATTTATATTTGCACATGCACACACAGAGAGTAAAATAAAAGGGTGCATAGGTTAAGTGTAGAATAAACTCCTAGTGTTTACCGCTTCAGGTCACACAAATTCTAGTTAGCTCGGCCTGGTTATTTGATTAACCTTGAGGGTCTTCTTAAGCAAATAGTAAAATCATCATAATATCACAGGAATTTTCTCAAAAATAACGAGTTTGAATTCTTGCGGTAGTCATTCCTAAATTAAGGAGAGACTTCCTGCTCCTGGTTGCTCAGATTCAGCAGTTTCCAGGAGGCAAGGATGTCAACAATTTGGCAAAAGCAGAAAGAAGAAGAAAAAAAAAAAAGGCAGTAGAACCACATGAAGTTTCAACACAGCGGCTGCCTTGGAGCCCATTTGGGGGTTAACTTGAGCTTTTTTCCCCAGCCTCCCCTCCTTAAGGAGACTTGTGCTCCAATTCCAGCAAACTCCAATAAAATGGAGATAAGATGCCCTGGAGGCTTGAAGGCAGCCCTGTGGGTGTGAGCAAGGTCACATCACATCATGGGAACTAACGAGATGGGATTTTACATAGTTTGAGTGTTGGCTCTTTTTCACTTGCCAACAGTGGGACGTTTGTTCTCGTTGTTCAATAATTAAATAGGCAGTTTGTATTTATTTAACATACAGACTGTAGCCAATTCCTGCTGACAGCTACAGAAATAACCCCACATTTCCTAGCTCTGAATGGCTCCGAAGATTGTTTTCTGACTGTGGGGGCATCCCCTGCAGACTGGAATTCTCCCGAGTCTCTGAACACCATTTTTCATCACTTCAAACAATAAATCACTTCACAGCATGTGATCCAAAAACACGCAGCCCAGGTTTATTGGATGAGGGTCCTTCTCTGAGGCTCTTCCTGCTGCCAGTGCTGAGCTGTCCTGAAACTGTGTTCAGCGAGGGCAGAAGAAAACGTTGACAAGCTTTCCTCATTTGTGCAAGTCCACTAAAGAAAGTGAATTTTGACCCAATCATTTTAGAAAGGAAGAAGGGGTGATAACTTGCAGCAGAAAGTAGGGAGTTTGGGAAGAAGCAAGCCAATCAGGCAGTCAGGAAAGGTGAATATTGAAAGGCCCCATTGGGTATCTTTGGAACAATTGATGCTAAAGTTAAGGGCCCTGGCTGGTCCCCTGAGTGTGCAGAGGGAGAGAGAAAAAACTGAGTGGCGGAAGACTGCATTCTCTCCCATGGTGAAGGGTGATGCTAAGAGAGATACTGGGCATGTTTCTGTACCATAAGGCTTCACCCTATCACATGTGCAGAAAATGGTATCAGAGGAGATGCACACCAGACCCCTGTTGAGGCTTCCTGGAGCTCAGACATAATGTTTGGGGTATCTGGCTGTACATGCTAAAGAGGGATCTTTGGCAGGAGTTTAGGTGGGAGAAGGATGCTATGTGCCATGCCCTGTTTGGTTATCAATCAGCCAGCAGCAGGGCAATGTATGGTACCACCACTCTGTACCACCTTTCTTCTGATGCCCTTACTGAAGTGGGCCTCAAAGGGTCACCCTGGGAAGGAGCAACCAAAGGTATGAAGCAGCAGTCAGTGGGAAGCAGATTCTTTTCCTTCTCAGCATTCTCCCCACACCCTCTCCCTGACTGTTGAAGGGCCCCTCTACTGTGCAATTTGCCTTTGAGTGACTCTCTTTATGGTGTCCACTCCAGTATTCTGGCCTGGAGAATTCCATGGACTGTATAGTCCACGGGGTCACAAAGAGTCGGACATGACTGAGTGACTTTCACTCTCACTTTGGGCTTCCTTTGTGGCTCAGCTGGTAAAGAATCCGCCTGCAATGTAGGAGACCTGGGTTTGATCCTTGAGTTGGGAAGATCCCCTGGAGAAGGGATAGGCTACCCACCCCAGTATTCTGGCCTGGAGAATTCCATGGACTGGATAGTCCATGGGGCCACAGAGTCGGACACGACTGAGTGACTTTCACTTGATGGTGCATACTGTGAAGGCCTCTGTGTGGTCAATATTAAAACTAAGCATTCAAGAGTCAAATAGCTCCACTTTGAACTATTCAACACTGGTAGCACTGCAGAGATTGGAACTCGGGTGAAGAAAACCATTCACACAAGTAAGGAGGAAGCAGCCTGTTAGGGTGACATCCACATTTCACCTGGTATATAGTATCTGAAGAAGGAAGTCTCTCTCCTTACTATCTGTGCACATCTAACAGTCTGAACTCAGTTTCCTCATCTGTAAAATGGGTCTGCCCCACTTGTCCTTATCAATGCATTGCTCTGGAGGTTGAAATGGAAGTACTCTGCCCTCTGGTACTCACCCTTAGTCCTTTCCTTTTAATCCACCCTGAGGATTCATTTCTGCCTCTTCCAGAGATGTGAAACTATGGATAAAGCTGTAGAAGTCGAAGTCAATTTTTTTTAAATGTTATCACTCTGTCCCTCATTTTCTCATTTGTGAAAGGAGAGAAAAAAAAAATATTTTCTGACCGTGCTGGGCAACTTGTGGGATCTTAGTTCTCTGACCAGGATCAGACCTGAGACCTGGCAGTGAAAGCATGGAGTCCTAACCGCTGAACTGCCAGGGAACTCCTGAGGAGGAAAGTTTTTAGTAAAACCTCCAAAGTTTCTTCCAACTTCAAAGAAAAAAGGGCAGGCGGTCCATTCAAAAATATTGGTTGCAGAGTCTTGACCACCTTTGGAATGAGAAACAATGTCTAAGTAAACTCAGCCTAGTATACTAATATAGTATAAAGAAGCAGGTATTCTGGGTGTCTCAGGAGTTGGGGCAGAGATCTTGGCATGTTTCCGAAGCATAATCAAATGGGTGTGGATAACAGAGAAGTCTGTCATCCTGCTCATTATCTGGGGCCATATTCCTAGGAGGCTGATTCAACGATTCACAGCCAAGAAGCATTTTTTATCACAGTCTCTTCTCCCATCAGAAACTGCTCCCAGCATGTCAGCCACACTTCTGTCACGCTTTCAGTTCCCTGGGTCATGAATCAAGTGACTACTGTCAGAAGCAATGAGGTTGCGCATTGTGTATTTTCCGGAAGGGTCCCTCGCCTCTCTTTGCATCTGATTTCTCCTCTTCTCCCCTTCTTGCCTTACTCCCAGAATCCTCTACAATCTTCATCATCCTTTTCTCCCCTACTTCTTTCTTTCCTCTCCAGTTTTTCCTTCCTCAGCACATCTCCATTTTCTATACTTCAAAGCTTCCACTGGGATTGACACAGTCTGTTTCACTCATGTTTCCCTCCTCCTCTTCCTTCCCTGTCCCATTCCAGCTCCTCACCATGATGGACAAGAGGGCTGTGTCCAAACTGGGACTGAATACAATCTGCAAGGAACTTAACAGTCTAAGCCCCACACCCACAGTGCACTATATTCAAGTACAATATCAGCAGATCACAGGATCAAATATCATGCCCTTATTAGGATGGAGCATTGTTGTTCCCCATGGAGAATTGGCCTCTGTCAATGGAATCCTTTGATATCCATAAAACAGAACTGGATAATGGGCAAAGAGAAAGAAGATCACAAATTGGAGGTTATAGGAAAGAAGGCAGAGAGAAACCAAGTTACTCTAAAAAGTGAGGGAAGACAAAAAGCTAAATGAGATGAAGAAGCATTTTATGGGCAGAGAGGCTGTTGGTGACTAGGCAATCAGAGTAATATGGGGTACAAGAGACTCAGGGGGAGAAAAATGGGGAGATGAGTAGTGTCTCTAAGTTATAAGTTGGATCCTCATAACAGTTTTTAAAAAAGAGATGCAGTTTAGAAGATGGGTTCCTTTCTTGATTACTTTTGGCTGTTTGATCTATAAACCCTTGAATAAAAGTCTCCCTAGAAGCTGAGACAGGTGGGTCAAAGAGCCATACAGGTTACTCACCAGAGTTCATGGAAGTATAGAAACTTCTGAGTTTTCTCTGAATTAAGTTTAGACCACTGAGGTTTAGAAAGAATGATATTTGCAGGAATTTCCCCTACTGTACTCTCTCATCAGACAGATTTTTCAAAGGGCAGTCATTTCAGCAGAATAAGAAAGAGATAAATGGCAGCCTGTGCATTTGATATTTGATACATTCTTCCTCCACTGAGAGGTTAATGCTTTAGTTCCAAACTTACCTGAAGTCATCAGGAGACTTATCAGAGACGTCAAACTCCCATGCTATGCTGAAAGGAAGTAGGTTTTAGAGGCACAAAAGGAGAATTGTGTCTCTCTCTGTAGTTCAAATGGCATTTGGAAATCCAATTAATGTTTGGTTTTTAAAGCAGAATCAGTAACTGTGTTCAAAACTGCCGACTGTTCAGTTTGATAATAAAACAGGCTACTCTAAAGATGGCTTATAGTCATTAGGGAAAGTCTCGCTCTGTAGAATAAACTTTCTCTTTGGAATAATAATATTTTATGTTTTATGATTTCTTTCATCCAAGAATTTCAAAGCATTTTAAAATAGTTTGGGGTGATGGGAAATGTAATGCTTCATAATTTAAGCTACATATGTCAATACTTTGCCTGGGGACAGAAATTAATTATTCCATGGAAGTAATGTTGGTACCTAATTTTATTCTATTTATACTATAAAAGTATCATTATTAATAATTATGATAGCTATTATTTATTGAAAAGAGAATGCTTATTCTGTTAGGCACTGTGTTAAATGTTTTACATGCATTATCTCATTTAATCTTCGTATAGATCTAAATCTAAATCTAATGTCATTTTAGAATGATTCTTTGAGAAAAGTACTACTTTTATCCTTCTTTCCCAGATAATGTAATTTGGGTTCAGGAGGTTAAGTAACTTGCTTATTGTCATAAAGCTAGTGAAAATGACAGTGTGTTGCTAGTGGGTGAGGAATCAGTTAGCAAAAGTTCTGGTGGTCAGTTTCCTTTCCAGTTGTCATCTGAATGGTATTTTATGCAGCCTCTTAGATCATGAAGAGATGGTTTTCTTAATCCTAGAACTGTGTGGCTGCAATCTTTGCTGATCCTTGAATGTGTCAAGAATTCTGTTGTCCCTTGACACCTAGTAAGTAGAGAAAACTCAAGGGTGATTAAAAATATTGTAAATGACACCCCTTCTCAACTGTCAGCCAAGTCTCTAGAATTATAACTATAAAACATACTGTAGCCAAAAATTCCAGGATTTCAAGATACAGAGCTTTTACCTTTCCCCTGGATTGTTGCGATATTCTCCTCCTAACTGATATCTCTGCTTCTACTCTTGTCCCCTACAACCTAATTCTGATTGAGGATTCAGAATAATCACCTTAATACGCAAAACCAAGTCAAATTCCCTGCTTCAAACTCCCCAAATGGTCTCTCATCATATTTAGAATTAAACCCATGGCTAAATGCTCTCCACGATCCATCCACGCCAAGCAATAATCTGATCTCATCTTAACATCCCTGTCTTCCTGGCAGACTCCATTTCAGCTTGACACACTCAGCCTTTTTCAGATCTTCAGATCACTGAGTTTGTCCTGCCTAAGGGTCTTTATACAGGCTGCCACCTCCTACTGAAGCCACTCATCCCTGCTCTTTTCCCAACTTCTCCCTCCTGTTTCTCAGGACTCAAATATTATAGTAGGTCTTCAGTGATACACACATCCCTCCCCACCACCAGACACCACATCGAGATTTCATCCTTGCTACATTTTCTCCTAATACCCTGTGTTTTTCCTTCATACCTCTTATTCTGATTTATCATTTTTTTTAGTACTTCTGTACTGACTGAGGGTCTCCACAATTGGGCTATAAGCTTCATGAAGGAAAATTCCTTATCCCTTTGATGACCATTGTATTTGATCACAGTGCCTGAGAACTTGAGTGATCATGTTAGGTACTGATGAAATATTTGATGTTGAGTAACTCTAAGTTTGATTCCTTATCAATCACCTAATTGCTATGTGACCTTTGGAAATATATTCAACCTCTTCTCTAAGTCTCAACCTTTTCATCTGCTAGATGGATTTCATAATACCTTGTCACAGGATCTATAGGGAGTAGATACATGATAATATATACAAAACGCTTTGTAGACCATGACAACTTTTTTTATAAAATTTCAAGCTTTAGATCTAGTACCACCTTTGTGGCACAAAGGGCATTCCCTCTAGTCTACTAAGCTAAACTTGCAGAAGGAGCAATGCTGTAGACAACACGTGGGCATTTTTCACAAGGCTTGTAACTAGGCTCCAGGGCACTCAGAGTCTCAGTAAAGAATGAAATTAACCCAGCTCTTCCTCCAAGGAATAAACTGGTCCCTTGACTGAGCCTGTGTGTTCAAGTTGCTGATTTGGGCTTCATAAACTCAGCCCTCCTACTGACCTTTTGTCCTCTTTCCTAACTGACTTCTCCTCCAAAGCACACAGCCAAATGGAAACCCACAGGGGCACGTGTATGGACAGAGCACATGCCCTTGCAGGATCAGAGTGCCTGGTGATTATTTTAAGGGACAGAAAAATGGAGAAGCTCTGTGGGCACATAACACATATGGTTCTCACCCGCGCTTAAGGTATACATCCCTCTCTTAAATGCTTAGAGAAGGAAAGGCTGTGCTCATTGTAGGCTAAAACTTTTCCCAGGGGATTTATGAAATGCTGCTTCTTTTTTGTTGATCTAGCTTTGATAAAAGGAGTAGTATCAGTAACTATGTTAGGGGAAAGGTCAGGATGGCTAGAGTCCGTCTTATGTGGGAAGGATCAGAGTAGGTGGAGGTCACTTGGGGAGACCAAGGTATAGCATATATATTTTCCTTTGGCTTCTTTCTTCTCAGCAGTGAGCAGATCAGTGACCTAGGTATAAGAATACTTGGAACCTTTGGGAAGTTCTCTAATCTATTCTAGTATTTTCAGACAGAGTGTCTCAGAGCAGACTACATTCAGAGGTCTTTCATTTCCCATGGTTTGTCTTCTGAAACAGGTGAGAAAATAAGCCTCATTACAAGTGGTATTCCAAATAGCTATTTGGGATTCTTAACTGGTATTATGTGACTGGTGATGGAAGTAAAGTCTGATGCTGTAAAGAGCAATATTGCATAGGAACCTGGAATGTTAGATCCATGAATCAAGGCAAATTGGAAGTGATCAAACAGGAAATGGCAAGAGTGAACATTGACATTTTAGAAAACAGCTAACTAAAATGGACTGGAATGGGTGAATTTAACTCAGATGACCATTATATCTACTACTGTGGGCAGGAATCCCTTAGAAGAAATGGAGTAGCCATCATAGTCAACAAAAGAGTCTGAAATGCAGTATTTGGATGCAATCTCAAAAACGACAGAATGATCTCTTTTTGTTTCCAAGACAAACCATTCAATAGCACGGTAATCCAAGCCTATGCCCCAACCAGTAATGCTGAAGAAGCTGAAGTTGAATGGTTCTATGAAGACCTACGAGACCTTTTAGAACTAACACCCAAAAAAGATGTCCTTTTGATTATAGGGAACTGGAATGCAAAAGTAGGAAGTCAAGAAATACCTGGAGTAACAGGCAAATTTGGCCTTGGAGTACAGAATGAAGCAGGGCAAAGGCTAACAGAGTTTTGCCAAGAGAATGCACTGGTCATAGCAAACACCCTCTTCCATCAACACAAGAGAAGACTCTACACATGGACATCACCAGATGATCAACACCAAAATCAGATTGATTATATTCTTTGCAGCCAAAGATGGAGAAGCTCTATAAGTCAGCAAAAACAAGACCAGGAACTGACTGTGGCTCAGATCATGACTCCTTATTGCCAAATTCAGACTTAAATTGAAGAAAGTTGGGAAAACCAGTAGACGATTCAGGTATGACCTAAACCAAATCCCTTATGACTATACAGTGGAAGTGAGAAATAGATTTAAGGGACTAGATCTGATACACAGAGTGCCTGAAGAACTATGGACAGAGGTTCATGACACTGTACAGGAGGCAGTGAACAAGACCATCCCTAAGGAAAAGAAATGCAAAAAGGCAAAATGGTTGTCTGAGGAGGCCTTACAAATAGCTGTGAAAAGAAGAGAAGTGAAAGGCAAAGGAGGAAAGATATTCCCATTTGAGTGCAGAGCTCCCAAGAATAGCAAGGAGAGATAAGAAAGCCTTCCTCAGCGATCAATGCAAAGAAATAGAGGAAAACAACAGGATGGGAAAGACTAGAGATCTCTTCAAGAAAATTAGAGATACCAAGGGAACATTTCATGCAAAGATGGGCTCAATAAAGGACAGAAATGGTATGGACCTAACAGAAGCAGAAGATATTAAGAAGAAGTGGCAAGAATACACAGAAGAACTCTACAAAAAAGATCTTCATGACCCAGATAACCACGATGGTGTGATCACTCACCTAGAGCCAGACATCCTGGAAAGTGAAGTCAAGTGGGCCTCAGGAAGCATCACTCCGAACAAAGCTAGTGGAGGTAATGGAATTCCAGTTGAGTTATTTCAAATCCTAGATGATGATGCTGTGAAAGTGCTGCACTCAATATGCCAGCAAATTTGGAAAAATCAGCAGTGGCCACAGGACTGGAAAAGGTCAGTTTTCATTACAATCCCAAAGAAAGGCAATGCCAAAGAATGCTTAAACTACCACACAATTACACTCATCTCACATGCTAGTAAAGTAATGCTCAAAATTCTCCAAGCCAAGCTTCAACAATACATGAACCATGAACTTCCAGATGTTCAAGCTGGATTTAGAAAAGGCAGAGGAACCAGAGATCAAATTGCCAACATCCGCTGGATCATCAAAGAACTAAGAGAGTTCCAGAAAAACATCTACTTCTGCTTTATTGACTATGACAAAGCCTTTTACTGTGTGGATCACAACAAACTGTGGAAAATTCTGAGAGATGGGAATCCCAGACCATGTGACCTGCCTGTTGAGAAATCTGTACGCAGGTCAAGAAACAACAGTTAGAACTGGACATGGGCCCACAGACTGGTTCCAAATTGAGAAAGAAGTATGTCAAGGCTGTATATTGTCACCCTGCTTATTTAACTTATATGCAGAGTACATCATGAGAAACGCTGGGCTGGATGAAGCAGAAGCTGGAATCAAGATTGCTGGGAGAAATGTCAATAACCTCAGATATGCGGATGACACCACACTTACCGCAGAAAGTGAAGAACAACTAAAAAGCCTCTTGATGAAATTTAAAGAGGAGAGTGAAAAAGTTGACTTAAAACTTAACATTCAGCAAACTAAGATCATGGCATCTGGTCCCATCACTTCATGGCAAATAGATGGGGAATCAGTGGAAACAGTGACAGACTTTATTATTTGGGGTTCCAAAATCACTGCAGATGGTGACAAAAGCCATGAAATGAAAAGTTGGTTACTCCTTGGAAGAAAAGTTATGATAAACCTAGATAGCATATTAAAAAGCAGAGATATTAGTTTGCCAACAAAGGTGTGTCTAGTCAAAGCTATGGTTTTTCCAGTAGTCATGTATGGATGTGAGAGTTGGACTATTAAGAAAGTTGAGGGCTGAAGGTTTGATGCTTTTGAACTGTGGTGTTGGAGAAGACTCTTGAGAGTCCCTTGGACTGCAAGGAGATCCAACCAATCCATCCTAAAGGAAATCAGTCCTGAATGTTCATTGGAAGGACTGATGCTGAAGCTGAAACTCCAAATCTTTGGCCACCTGATACAAAGAATTGACTCATTTATAGAGACCCTGATGATGGGAAAGATTGAGGGTGGGAGGAGAAGGGGATGACAGAGGATGAGATGGTTGGATGTCATCACCGACTCAATGCCCATCAGTTTGAGTATCCTCCGTGAGTTGGCGATGGACAGGGAAGCCTGGCATGCTGCAGTCCATGGGGTGGCAATGAGTTGGACATGACTGAGCGACTGAACTGAACTGGTATTAAAGGGGGAGAGGTATTTTTTTCAACCTTATGAAGAGCCCCAGCATCTACCGGCCACTGGGAATGCACTCTTTCCTTTCCACCTCCCTGCAACCCCATCCCAGGACTGTTCCTGACCCAGGATCCCATCGTCTCTTGCCTGGGCCACTGTAACAGACTCCAAGGGGGGTCCCTGCCTCTGCTGTGACCTGCTCCACCCTCCCGCATCCTTTCTCCCCTTTTCACACAGAGCGACCTTTCTGACACGACCCAATCCTGCGACTGGCTCTTCTGCTTCCAGCACCTCCGCAGGGCCCCATTGATGTTGAGGAAGAATCCATTCCATCACTTGGCCTTCGCGGCCTGACTACCCCACCAGCATCAGCTCTCATAATTCTTCTCTTCAGTCACTGCCCCCCCACCCCACCATGTCTGCTCACCTCTATTTCCAGCCATTTTTCTCTGCCAGCAGGTCCCAAACTGGCCAGGCTCTCTCTCAGGACTCTGGGTTTTCACACATGCTATTGTCCACGAATTACAAAGTCCATCTTCTCACTGTTGTTTATTTGAAATATATTCCCTGAGCCCTGACACTGTACCTAGTATTGTCCTTGAAAATGAATAAAGCTAAATTCCTGCCTTGAGGAGATCGCAGTCTAGCAGGGCAGATAGGTGAGTAAACAAGTTAATTAAGAGTCCAAATGTGATAGAGGGAAATAGGTACAAAATGACAGGAACCCAGAGGAAGGGGCCACTGCGTTGGTCAAGGAAGAGTCAAGGAAAATTTCTGTCAAAAGGAAACTATAAGCAGAAGAATACAAATGATAATAGCTTGTTTTTATTGAACATTTCCTTAGCTCTGTGCTAAGTGTTTTGATGTTTTTGAACTGTGTGTTGAAGAAGACTCTTGAGAGTCCTTTGGACTGCAAAGAGATCCAACCAGTCCATCCTAAAGGAAATCAGTCCTGAATATTCATTGGAAGGACTGATGTTGATGCTGAAACTCCAATACTTTGGCCACCTGATGCGAAGAACTGACTCATTTGAAAAGACTCTGATGCTGGGAAAGATTGAGGGCAGGAGGAAAAGGGGACGACAGAGGATGAGATGGTTGGATGGCATCACTGACTCGATGGCCATGAGTTTGAGTAAGCTCCGGGAGTTTGTGATGGACAGGGAAGCCTGGCATGCTGCAGTCCATGGGGTCGCAAAGAGTCGGACACGACTGAGCAACTGAACTGAACTGAACAGAACTGAAGTGCTTTAGGAATATTACCAGATTTACATAACAACCCAATGAGAAGCATACTATCAGGAGGCAGGGAAACATAATTGTTTAAACACATTAGCCAGACCTTGGTTCAAACTTCCTCTTTCATGTGTAATGTTGAGGGCCTTGGGCGAGTTATTTAATGCCCAAGGCATTGCCATGATCTTTATAAAGAAGATGAGAAGTTTAAAATAAGTCAATGTTGATTATGTATACTAAGAGAGAAGAATACATGTAAATAGCAGAGTGTCTTGAACTAACTAAGCAAGGGCCCATTGAAAGTTGGCTACTACTAATACTCTTCTTCTTGGTCTACAGAGTTTAAGTAACTTTCCCAAGGTCACACAGCAAGTAAACGCCAGAGTCAGGATACAAACCCAGAATTGTCTGACTCCAGAGTGCAGGCTCTAAACTAGGATGGGAGCCTGTATAATGAGAGGAATTTTGGGATGAGTATTTGAAAGTCCTTCCCACAGTAGGAATCATGGAAAAAGTAAAAGGTTGTCGTATGGAAGAAAACCAACACAATATTGTGAAGGAATTTTCCACCAATTAAAACATTTTTTTAAATATAAGAAAACAAAAGATGGTGTTGACACAGCATCAGCTTGGGAAGAGATACTTGGATGAAATCTGCAAAACAGTGCATCCTGCCTAGAGAAGAATGAGCTGAGGCTGATCCAGCTCAGGTACGCAGTGTACATGCAGAGCAAGCAGCAGCAGTTCCTACTGGGCCCGGGCTGGCTGTGAGGGACTGGGGTGGCCTCCAGGAATGCAGCACAACTCTCTCCTCACTCCCCCCCTGCACCCAGGCAGCTGCTGCTACTAGGACCGACCTGACTGCAAAACGGTTCCCTCCTTAAGTACCAGGCTGGGCCTCTCGCTGCTACTCTGACCTGCTGAAATAGGAGCTGGAGGGATGCATCAATGAAACAGCAGAGCCAGACCTCCATTCCGCAAACTTTAATTGCTCCAAAGGAGCGGTTATGGTGTGTCTATGTAAAAAACCCTAATTATCTGTTAACTCAATAAAACAAGTTTCAAAGGGCCCACGAAGACCTATTAACCAAATGTATAACCTGTAATTACAAATTATCCATTGGGCAATCAATGGACATTTTAAGCCACCATTTGAAAGTTTATGCCCTTCCATGGGAAATGGTTTTCCTGAGGTCTTTTATGTTGTTTTTAAACTGAAATACACATAAAAAGTTGATCATGGGTATGGAATCTTTTTTATGGAACTCACACATTAAGATGAAATATCTGATCTCTGATGAGTTTACTGAAATAGACTATGACGTTGATAACAGTCCCTGAATCATACTAAAGGCAATGGATTTGAGGCCTTGAAAACTGAAATTGAGTCTATGGTATTAAAATGCTGGTTGTGACCCAAGAACTAGCAGCTTTCAGCGTGTCCCAGCCATGAAGCCAGACCATGCAGTCCAGGCAAAATGACCCTGGCTCCTGGGCTGAGTGACACCCCTGTGAGGTGGTTTCATTCATATATTCATTCATTTGGCCAACAAATTGCTCCCACTGTATTGTGTATTGGTGAGGATGAGATGGACAAGGTCCTGCTCCCATGGGGGTTATATTTGGAAGTAGCAAGAGATAAGTAAATGGATATGATAATTTCAGAGAATGGTGGCTACTGAGAAACTAAAAAAGGTAATGGGACAGTTAATACCCAGTAGGAGGCTGGAGAGGGCCTGATTTAAATTGAATAGAAGGCTGATTTTGAGAAAGTGATTTTTATTTTTAGCTGGAGACAAAGTGATGGGAAAGATCCAGAAACACCCAGATTGGTAACAAGCTTGCCATGTAAGAGAAACAGAGGTCAATGTGCCTGAAACATAGAGAGCAAAGTGGTCTAGGTTAGCAGTGGAGGGACAGGCAGGGACTAGCTCATCTGCAAATTTGTCATAGAAGGAGTTTGTATTTTGTTTTTCATGCAGTGGGAAACTATAGGAGCATTCAAGTAGAGTGATGACATGGAAATATACATTTTAAAAGAACATTCTGGCTGCTGACTGGATAATAGATTATGGAAGAGCAAGAGTAAACAGGGAGACAGCTAGGAGGCTGTTGCAATCATCCAGATAAGACAAAAAAAAAAAAATGTCCTTCAATTACAATGAGAACAGGGGAGATGGTGAGACTGGCTGGATTTGGAATCTATTTTGGCATCAGACTCAAGAAGACTCAGTTTATATGGAAAATGAGGGAAGGTGACAAATGAAGACTAACTTCTGAGATTTTGATCTGAGCAATTGGGTGGATGATGAAGGTAGTCACTAAAATACGGGAAGATAGATGAAGAGGAAGTTTCAGGAATAGAGATGCAGCAATCAACCATTCTGTTTTGAAAATGAGTTGCAGTGCCTGTTGGACTTCTAAATGAACATGTCAAATTACACTGAATGACTTAGAGCCCAGAGGAGAGGTCAAGGTTGGAGCTTTAGTATATTGAAAATCATCCTCATTTTAAGAAAACTGAGACTTAGGAAGGTCATGGAATTTCCCTAGGACCATATAACTTATGAGTGTCTCCTACAAAGACCCCCAGGATGTGGTCGCCTGCTGTCCCATCTGCCACACCTACAGCCCCCAGGCCTGTGCTGTCAAACCTCCGGCCACAAAGACTATCACTCCAGTTCTCAATGGTATACAGTTATCTCCTGCCTTGGAAATTTATACACAATCTATCTTCTGCATTTAGTTTTCCATCTACATCTACTACAATGTCACCTCTTGGGAAAGCTTTTTCTGACCCCCTGAGATAGATAATATACCCCTAAAAATATTCATTTATGGTTCCTTTTATGTGTTACATGTCATAATCTAATTTGAATATGCATGATTATTTGATTAATTTGTGCTTATGTACTACAATGGTCTCTTACTAGTGTTTACCCAGGAGCTGGGTAATCAAGAAATACAAGTTGAAATTGATTATTGATAAATAGTAGTAATCAATAAGTATATGTTGAAAGAATGAATTATGTTTTTAGAAAATTGATTATTAGATAGGTGGATGATTTTATTATCTGGATAATGTTGGGAAATTATTTAGCTTATCTCCATCTTCTACCAGACGTGTAAAATTTAAATGAAAAAACAAGAAGGATCTACTGTATAGCACAGGGAACTATGCTCAATATCTTGTAACAACCTGTAATGGAAAAGAAGCTGAAAAAGGATACATACATGTGTATATATACAACTGAATCACGTTGCTGTACATCTGAAACTAACAAAACATGGTAAAAGAAATGAGAATGGACACATATTCTTTATGCTTTTGAAGATGTTAAAAGGCTAAAGATAAAGCTCTTTGCTAGCTTAAAAATAAGACATAACAAATTCAGGGATTTAATCCAGAGTCAATACCAAAACATCAATTAGTTAATAGCCACTCTATTTTACCAAACCTTTGCTTAGAGTTGCAAGCAAATCCATTTCAGCAGATTCCCATTTCCCTTCCCTCTATTTCTTTGTTCATTCACTTTTGAGAGAGAGAAAAACTTTTAGAAAATGTCCCAACTAAGAGCAGCCAGGAATGTCCCAAGTAATCCTCTAATAACTGTAAAATTAATCTCCAACCAGAGGTTAGAAAAGCTAACTGCATTTTTCTCTCCTGTTACTTTTTTCATTGATGACCAAATGACCTGAGACCCAATAAAGCCTTCATAGGGCACCTCTGGGCCATGAGAAATACAGTGTCATTTGTAACTGAGCCAATTGTAACTAGTACAGCTACCCTGCTGCAAAGATCATGTGCAGGGGGAGAGATCCTGAAACTACCTGGAGAGTGAGACAATGGCCCAGCCATCCCAGCATTTCAGCTGAGCCCAGTCCTCCTGCCATCCCTACCAAGTTACCAAAAATGCGAGAGACCGAGTCTAGAGATGTCAGTCTACCAACCCCTCAGGACTACAGACACAGCTGATACTGTATGTGAAGCAGAAAAACTGCCAAGTCAGCCCCCAGAATCACGAGAAATAAAAAACTATTGTTGCTTTTAACCTTCAATTTGTGAAGGTATCTGTTAAACATCAATAAATAATAGAAACAGAAATCGCCACTGGGAATGGAATGCTCCATAACAAAAGCCTGACATACCTGGCTTTGAAACCAAATGGCAGGTTGATCCTAGAAGTGCTTTGAGAATACTTTCAGTAAAGGCTGTATGGACACTAAGAGCATTTTTTATTACAGCCTAAAGAAAAGGTGAACTGTGTTAACTAGTTCTAGAAATTTTGGTGAAACTGTTACCCACTGTCACAGGGAAGACAGGAAGGGTATGTAATTAATTAATAGTTGGTCAAGGAAATTTCCAGGCGGAATGTTAAAAAGCATCAGCTTGTTTTACCTAGCTGCCCATGATAACATAAGAAGAGAGAGTTTAACTGAAGAAGGTATAGTGCAGTTTTCATGCAGAATTTAGAGGAAATACAGAGATCCCAAAACCGTTTTTTCAATCTGAAAAAGGTTCTGAGAAATTAAAAAATGCTCTCAAGCAAAGATCAAATCCAAGTTACTGCCAGTTAAAAATGGCCTCAGGGTAACTTCAGATCAAACACAGGGTAAGACTTTTTGTTATGACTCTCAGGAAGATATAAGGTAGTCCCTCATAGATCCTCCCAGCTGGAAAAAAACCAAAAAGACTTATTTTTTGAGCACTGGGAAACAGGAAAATTTTTGTGTGTGTAAGTGGTGAGAAGAAAGAGATGCGTCGTAGAAACTCACTTGGAAGTAGAAAGCAGGATGAAAAACCCTGAGAAATGAAGAGACCAGATAAGAAATAACCACCTAGGTATTGGAGATTCCTTCTCAAAAATATTGTGTTCTTAACTCTAGAAGAATACAGAAGAACACACAGTAGACATGCAAGAGCTTTTGCCAAATGAGTGTACGAATGATTCAAAAATATTACAATATTAACTGCAAAGAATAAATGGGAATAGATAACACTCACAAAGACCCAGCTTCAAATCAGCTCATTGGATTAAGGTGATTCAACCCTAATCTAACTGCGTGCAGAAGCAAAGGCAAACCTTCAAAATATATAATGCAAAATCAGTTCAGTTCAGTTCAGTCACTCAGTCGTGTCCGACTCTTTGCGACCCCATGAATCGCAGCATGCCAGGCCTCCCTGTCCATCACAAACTCCCGGAGTTTACTCAAACTCGTGCCCATCGAGTCGGTGATGCCATCCAACCATCTCATCCTCTGTCGTCCCCTTCTCCTCCTGCCCCCAATCCCTCCTAGCATCAGGGTCTTTTCCAATGAGTTAACTCTTCGCATGAGGTGGCCAAAGTATTGGAGCCTGGCTTTAGCATCCGTCCTTCCAATGAACACCCAGGACTGATCTCCTTTAGGATGGACTGGTTGGATCTCCTTGCAGTCCAAGGGACTCTCAAGAGTCTTCTCCAACACCACAGTTCAAAAGCATCAATTCTTCGGCACTCAGCTTTCTTCACATTCCAACTCTCACATCCATACATGACCACTAGAAAAACCATAGCCTTGACCAGACGGACCTTTGTTGGTAATGTAATGTCTCTGCTTTTTAATACACTATCTAGGCTGATTATAACTTTTCTTCCAAGGAGTGAGCATCTTTTAATTTCATGGCTGCAGTCACCATCTGCAGTGATTTCGGAGCCCAAAAAAATAAAGTCTGACACTGTTTCCACCGTCTCCCCATCTATTTCCCATGAGGTGATGGGACCAGATGTCTTGATCTTAGTTTTCTGAATGTTGAGCTTTAAGCCAACTTTTTCACTCTCCTCTTTCACTTTCATCAAGAGGCTTTTTAGTTCCTCTTCACTTTCTGCAATAAGGGTGGTGTCATCTGCATATCTGAGGTTATTGATATTTCTCCTGGCAATCTTGATTCCAGCTTGTGCTTCTTCCAGCCCAGTGTTTCTCATGATGTACTCTGCATATAAGTTAAATAAGCAGGGTGACAATATACAGCCTTGACATACTCCTTTTCCTATTTGGAACCAGTCTGTGGGCCCATGTCCAGTTCTAACTGTTGCTTCCTGACCTGCATACAGGTTTCTCAAGAGGCAGGTCAGGTGGTCTGGGATTCCCATCTCTTTCAGAATTTTCCACAGTTTATTGTGGTCCACACAGTCAAAGGCTTTGTCATAGTCAATAAAGCAGAAGTAGATGTTTATCTGGAACTCTCTTGCTTTTTTGATGATCCAGAGGATATTGGCAATTTGATCTCTGGTTCCTCTGCCTTTTCTAAATCCAGGTTGAACATCTGGAAGTTCTCGGTTCACATATTGCTGAAGCCTGGCTTGGAGAATTTTGAGCATTACTTTACTAGAATGTGAGATGAGTGCAATTGTGTGGTAGTTTGAGCATTCTTTGGCATTGCCTTTCTTTGGGATTGTAATGAAAACTGACCTTTTCCAGTCCTGTGGCCACTGCTGATTTTTCCAAATTTGCTGGCATACTGACTGCAACACTTTCACAGCATCATCTTTCAGTATTTGAAATATCTCAACTGGAATTCCATCACCTCCACTAGCTTTGTTCGTAGTGATGCTTTCTAAGGCCCACTTGACTTCACATTCCAGGATGTCTGGCTCTAGGTGAGTGATCACACCATTGTGATTATGGGTCGTGAAGATCTTTTTTGTACAGTTCTTCTGTGTATTCTTGCCACTTCTTCTTAATATCTTCTGCTTCTGCTAGGTCCATACCATTTCTGTCCATTATTAAGCCCATTTTTGCATGAAATGTTCCCTTGGTATCTCTAATTTTCTTGAAGAGATCTCTAGTCTTTCCCATCCTGTTGTTTTCCTCTATTTCTTTGCATTGATCACTGAGGAAGGCTTTCTTATCTCTCCTGGCTATTCTTTGGAACTCTGCATTCAAATGGGAATATCTTTCCTTTTCTCCTTTGCTTTTTGCTCTCTTCATTTCACAGCTACTTGTGAGGCCTCCTCAGACAACCATTTTGCTTTATTGCAATTCTTTTCCATGGGAATGGTCTTGATCCCTGTCTCCTGTACAATGTCACGAACCTCCATCCATAGTTCATCAAGCTCTCTGTCTATCAGATCTAGTCCCTTAAATCTATTTCTCACTTCCACTGTATAGTCATAAGGGATTTGATTTAGGTCATACCTGAATCGTCTACTGGTTTTCCCAACTTTCTTCAATTTAAGTCTGAATTTGGCAATAAGGAGTCACGATCTGAGCCACAGTCAGCTCCCGGTCTTGTTTTTGCTGACTGTATAGGGCTTCTCCATCTTTGGCTGCAAAGAATATAATCAATCTGATTTCGGTGTTGATCATCTGGTGATGTCCATGTGTAGTCTTCTCTTGTGTTGTTGGAAGAGGGTGTTTGCTATGACCAGTGTGTTCTCTTGGCAGAATTCTATTAGCCTTTGCCCTGCTTCATTCTGTACTCCAAGGCCAAATTTGCCTGTTACTCCAGGTGTTTCTTGACTTCCTACTTTTGTATTCCAGACCCCTATAATGAAAAGGACATCCTTTTTGGGTGTTAGCTCTAAAAGGTCTTGTAGGTCTTCACAGAACCGTTTAACTTCAGCTTCTTCAGCATTACTGGTTGGGGCATAGGCTTGGATTACTGTGATATTGAATGGTTTGCCTTGGAAACGAACAGAGATCATTCTGTCATTTTTGAGATTGCATCCAAGTACTGCATTTCAGACTCTTTTGTTGACTATGATGGCTACTCCATTTCTTCTAAGGGATTCCTGCCCACAGTAGTAGATATAATGGTCATCTGAGTTAAATTGCTGGAGCAGCTATGAAGAGATACCCCACGTCCAAAGAGAAATCCAAGTAAGATGGTAAGTGTTGCGAGAGGGCATCAGAGGGCAGACAGACTAAAACCATAATCACAGAAAACTAGCCAATGCAAAATCTGACACAGCTAAAAGAGGAAACAGAAAGATTCACAAACGCAGGAAAAGATTTTAACACATCTTCCTAGTTATTGACAAAATAAGTAGACAAATATAAATAAAGATATAAAAAGATTAACAATGCCACTAATAAAACTGACCTAATTTATAAATATGTGCTGTATTGTGCTTAGTCGGTCAGTCGCGTCCAGCTGTTTATGATCCCATGGACTATAGGCTGCCAGGCTCTTCTGTCCATGGGGATTCTCCTGGCAACAGTACTGGAGTGGGTTGCCATGCCCCTCAAGAAAGTAGAAGAAAGAAAATGATAAAGATAAGAGCAGAAATTAATGAAAGAGAAATAATATAAAATACAAGAGATTACAAGTTGAATCTTTGCAAAGACTAAAAAACTTTATAAACTTCTTGATGACTGATTAAGAAACAAGAGATGATGTTCAAACAATCAGTATCAAGAATGAAAACGTGATGTCCCTTACATTTTACAGACACTGAAAATATAATAAAAGGATATGATGATCAATTTTTTTCCAATGAGTTCAAAAATTCAAATAAATTAGACAAGTAACTAGAAAAACAAAACCTACTAAAACTGATACTGGAATAAAGGGAAAATGTAAACAATCCTATATCTGTTAAAATCACTAATTCTGTAGTAAAAACCTTCTAGATGGTGTCTTCAGTAAATGCTTACAAATATTTAAGATATTTAAAGAAGAAACAACATCAAACTTAAACTCTTCCTGAGAATAGGGAGAAAAAAGGAAGCACTTCTCAACTTGTCTCATTAGACCAACAAAGCTTTGATAGTAAATCCTAATAAGCACATTACAGTGCAGGCCAGAGTGTTTCATAAACACAGACACAAAATCCAAAGAAGGTTATTAGCAAATTGAATATAGGAAAGAAAATACATCAGGACCACGCTGGGTACATTCCAAGAATGCAAAATTGATTTAATATTTGAAAATCAATAGGTGCAATTTACCACATTAATAGAACAAAGAAAGAAATAATATAAATTATCTGAATAGAAGCAGAAAAGGCATTTCACAAAATTTAACAGTCATGCATAATAAAAGCCCTTGCAAACTACAAACAAATGTACACTTCCATAATTTAGTGAAGTGTATCTATAAAAATCCTACAGAAAACGTATCTTGAAATCAAGGGAGAGAAAAAAATGCCGACTTTATTCATTTGATTCAAGATTATATTGAAGGTTCTAGCCAATATCATATAATAAATGCAATAATGTAATAAAATGGAATAAAAGGTAAAAGGATTGAAAGTCAAGAAATAGAACTGTCAGTATTTATAGATGATGTGATTTGTATTCTTACCCAAGAAATCTCCATATATTACTGAATAATAAATTTAGTAAGATTAAAAAATAAAAGGTCAACATAAACAATTACTTGTAATTTTATATACCAGTCACAGTTAGCAAATAATTTTTTTCAAAGATCATTTACAAAAGGATCAGAACAAATACCTGGGTATAAATATAATAAAAACTACTCAAGATATACATCCTGAAAATTATAAAAAGTTCCTGAGACAAATTAAAGACATTCTTAAAAATTGAAGCATATGCCAATTTTCATGAACCAGAAGATCAACACTGTAATGATGTAAATCTCCACAAGTTGATCTACAAATTTAATGCAATGTCAATCTAAACTCCCATCGATCATCTCATTAAAATTGACAAGCCAATTCTAAATTTTATATGAAAACACTAAAGATCATCAACAGCCCCTCGAAAAATTGTAAAGACGATCAAATTCAGAAAACATGGATTATCAGGCATCCAGACTTACTATAAGCTCTAGTAAAGACTATGTAATATTTGCACAAGGATATACAAATAAACCAAGGAACATAGTTGAGAGCACAGAAGTAGATCTATATGTATATGAAAACTTTGCTGACAATAAAATTGGCAAAGTAGAGCAGAGGGCAAAGGCAAGTTCCTTTCCATAAATGGACCCTAGGCAATGAAATATCCATTCAGAAGAAAATGCCATTAATACTTGACTCTTACCTCACATAAGTGTCATTTCCAGGTGAATTCTAGTTTTAACATGAAAAGTAAAATTTTTAGAAGGTAAAATATGAAAACTTTTCATGGCCTTGAAAGAGAAAAAAATGCCTTAAACAGAACACAAAGCGTAATAATCATAAAGTAAATAATTACTGTATAGATTGTATTGAATCTCTGATTCATTAAAAGATACCATTAAGGAAATGAAGAGGCAAGCAACAGAACAGAAGATATTTACAATATAGAAAACTGACAAATAACTTAGTCCAAAATAAGCATAGTTCTCCTACCTGTCAATAGGAAAATCTCAGAAAAAACAATAGAACAATACCAAAATACTTAAACAGAAATGTTACAAAAGTGGAAGACCAAACAGCCAATAGGACTAAGGAAGTGTCCTCAATAGGAAAGATACATATTGAATCCACAATGAGATTGTATTATTAATGCACCAGATTGGTCAAATCTTTAAATTATAGTCAGTAAATTAAAAGTTTTAGGTGATATGTGGAGCAATGGGAGCACTCACATACTCCTGGTGTGAGTGAAATTAATATAACCACTTTGCAAAAATATTTGGCAAAATCTACTTAAGTTGAACATACTCAAAGACTCTGATATAGAAATTTCACTCCTGGGAGTATGCCCAACAGAGGTGCATACTTTTGTTCAAACCTGTTCATGGCTGTGCTTATTGTTAATAATCCCAAAGTACCAACTCAAATGTCAATTATAAAATGGATATATTGTGGTTGCATTTTTAAATGGAATATTTTACAGCAGTAAGAATGAATTACTACATCAATAATGCAGATGAAACTTACAATTGAGCTAAGATGGTTAAGAATTCGCCTGCAATGCACGAGACCTGGGTTCTATCTCTGGGTTCGGAAAGATCCCTTGGAGAAGAGAAAGGCTACCCACTCCAGTATTCCTGTCTGGAGAATTCTGTGGACAGAAGAGCCTGGTAGGCTGTAGTTCGTGAGGTTGCAAAGAGTTGGACACGACTGAGCGACTTTCACTTTGCCAGCGTGGGACAGATGGCCTTCCTGTACCTTCAGATGTGGGTCCTGAGATGAGCACAACATCACTCAGTAGCAGTCCAGTCTGGAATGCAATCATAAATCCAACCTTTGGGAAACACCACTCAAACCCCAAATGAGGAATAACCTACTAAGAAACAGGAGGGGAGAGAATAGTATTCATAAACATCAGTGTCAGGCAAGACAAAGAAGGGCTTTGTGGAAACGTTCCAGATCAAAGGAGACCAAGGAGTCACAATCAGTTCAGCTCACTTCAGTTGCTCAGTCATGTCCAACTCTGCAACCCCATAGACTGCAGCCTTCCAGGCTTCCCTGTCTAAATGCAATTCCTGATTCTGCACAAGAGGAGTACACTTGTGAAAGGCATGAGATCAAAGGAACTAATAACTGAAAAACGGACGGTAGTATTTTCATGAAAGCTGTATGAAAGTGGTTAGGTGTAAAGAGTCATAATGAACACAAATTACTTAAGTAGCTCAGGACAAATTTTATATATGTACAGTGTGTGTATGTATGTACAAGGAGAGAGAGAAAGAAGCCACAGAAGGCAAATGGGGCCGATATTAACAACAGGTGAATCCAGGTCAAGGATTGTTAATCGTGTTTTACATACTATTCTTATTATTGCATATTTTCTCTAAATTTGTTTTGAAATAAAAATTTTCAAAATACATTGACTTATTGGACAACTTCATTGCACTGACACTAGTTGACATGGATACTGAAATCACAAGTATCATAAATAAATCAACAATTGAGCAACCTGCACCGCCCATTCTATTCCATTCTGCGTTACTGAGACATGTACCAATTCTAATGGTACAACCAGATTTCTTAAAAAATATATATATATTTATATATATATATATCCACAGTGACCTTGTTGGACTCCTGCCAGGAGAATTAGCAACAACTTGCAAGTCCCTTTTACTATCCCTTAAGTCTGGAAAAAATGTAATGTCTGGGACACTTGAGAAATTTTCAACACCATTTATCAATTCGATCACTCAGAAAGTCCCATGCATGTGCTGATCCTGGTATTAGGCCCCAAGGCTAGTGCTGAAAAATAGAGAACATATACGCTTCCTGAACTCAAAAAGGGAACTTGAGAATGTAATAGGGAGAAAAAGATGGTGGAGGAGTAGGTGGACGTGGAGTGCATTTCTCTCCACAGATACATCAGGAATACACCTTCAGACACAGGAGTGCATGCAGAACGCCAGCTGACAGTGGACAGGAGTACCTGACCAGCAGGAAGGAATATATAAAACATGTAAAACTTGGTAGGATGAAAGAACTAGGGAGAAAAACAGGAGTGTTAGTAGGACTGGACCTGCCCTCGGCGGGTTGGGGAACTGAACAGGGGTCTGATCCTCACATCAAGGCAATTATCTGAGCCAGAGGAGAAACATTTAAGGCTGAGAGTAAAACAGCTGATCTGTGGCAGCCTAAATGGAATGAAAATGTCAGTCCTTGCCGCAGCCACACATACCCTGGACACGCACAGGTCCCCTGGAAGGCGCAGCAGCTGGGAGCCGGAGTTTAGGGATTGTGGAGCGATCCCAGAGCGAGGGCTGCTGTTGACTGAGGAGAGATGGATCAAGGGGATGTGAGGGAGGAGACTGTGGTGGGAAATGCCGGTGGAGGAAAGCCAGGCAGCCATGGAAGCAAGGTGATGCTGCTGAGTCGCACGTAGCGGGTGGAGCCATCGCCATAGCCTCTCTCCCCCCACACGCCAGCATCAGCAGCTGAACAATAGAGAGGCTGGCCCATCAAACGCCTGCCACGCTGAGCTACACAGTAGGACCCCACCCAGGGTGCTCTTTTAAGTTTCTGATGTGCCGATCTACAGAGTAGGACCCCAGCCCAGGGGGGTGGGGGCCTTCCATGTGCCTGGCATGCCAAACAACAGAGAAGGACCTCAGGCAAAGGAGCCCTCTAAGTGTCTGAACACGCGGAGCTATGGAGAAAAACTGGCCAAAGAGGCCTTCTGATCACCAGCCATAAGAAGCTTGAAAAAAGACTCTGAAAGAGCCTTAACTCCTGTGGTAGAGGCAATCCGTGTCCTTGGCACACTTGGAGCTGCCAGGGTCCCCACAAGCCAAGCATCTGTGCCACCTTCACGCCCAACTCTCACTGGGGCAGAGCTGCCACAGGCAAAAAAAATGTCTTGTGTCTATTCGCGCAGGGTCACTTCGGTCATGTCCAGCTCTTTGTGACCCTGAAGACTGTGGCCTGCCAGGCTTCTCTGTCAGGGAGGGGGGCTCTCCAGGAAAGAATACTGGAGTGTACTGCCCAATACCTGGTGCTGCCAGAACCCCTGTGACCCAAGCAGCTGCACCACCTCCACGCCTGGCCCTCACAGGAGCAAACCCAAGTCCTCCAGGGCAGCCTCGGGATCAAAGCCCAGTGGACGACCCACATGCAGAGGTGGAAATAAAACCACAATTGAAACCCAGGGGCAGTGTGACAAAGGAAAAACATTCAAAACCTCCCCACCAGTTGTACAAACTGCAGATTAAATCCACACGATCAATTAGCAGACTCTGTGTCTATGGAATATATAGAAGGCCATTGAGAGCTCCCACAAAAGAAAATGCACTAGCTCTGATAGCTGTGGACATTGGAGGCAAGAACACACAGGAGTAGGACCAGATTAGAATCTGAGCTGCCCCCACAGCAGGTCCAGAGATCAGCGCAGAGTTGGAGGGCATCCTAGGGAGGTGAGGTGGACTGTGACTCCCAGCGAGGGAAAGGACTCTGACAGCAGTAACAGCAGAAAAACATTCATTATTCTTATGTTTTGACTTGTTCCATAGATTCTTTTGTAATTTTTTTTTCTCCAGTCACATTTTTTATTGTTGTTAGAAACCTCTGCTTCTGCATTGGACTTTTGCAGTTCTGTGGAGTTCTCCTATTTTTTCCTTTTTTTAATTTTAATTTTTTAAACCTATTATTATTTTTTCTACATTTACTCCTTTGTTCGCTTTTCCTACTGTTCTTTTCCCCTTTCAGTTAATCTTTAATGTATGTAAATCTTCCTTATCTACCTCTATTTAACTTTGCATATCTCTTCTTTCTTTCCTTTCCTCTCAACATATTTTTTTTTTTCTTTTTTTTTTTCTCAACATATTTGTTAGTTTTATTTTCATTGCTTTATTCCCCAACTGGCACATTACGTTAGTTTTGTTTTTCAGTTTGTGCTTTAGGTAGTTTTGTTCTTAACTGGTAGATAAAAATTTTGATTTCCTTTGTTCACCAGGTCAGTCTACTGTACTTTATTTTAGTTGGACTGTTTTGACTTTGCTTATGGGTGTATATGTATATGTGTGCATTCCATTATTTCAATTATTATTTGCCTGATTTTGTTATTGCCATTCGTCTGGGGTTCATCTTTGGTTTTTCATTTTTGGGCATTTGTTTTAATTTCACTTAATGTCATAACAAACCACTTATGGAATCTTCGTTCCTGACCAGAGATCAAGACCTGTGCCTCTGCAGTGGGAGCACTGACTCCAAGACCCTCGACTACCAGGGAACCCACCCCAGGGAGTATCACATAGTGAGAACTCACACAAAGGAAACCCCTTGAATATAAGACCCAGCATCACCCAACCACCAGTAGCACCCTGTGCAGGATGCCTCATCTAAACAACAAACAAAACAAAAATACAAACCCAATCATCAGCAGACAGGATTACCACCTCACTCAGCCTTGTTCATCAGAGGAAAAACAAACAAACGAACAAACAAACTCAGCACAAATCTCACCCTATATGAAGCTTACACAAACCACTGGACCAACCTGAGGAGGGCAGAAACCAAAAGGAAGAAAGAATTCAAACCTGAAGCCTGGGAAAAGGAGACCTCAAACACAATAAGCTAAAAAATAATGAAAAGGCAGAAAAATACTACACAAACGAAGGAACAAATTAGAAACACAGAAGCCCAAATAAGCGAAGAGGAAACAGGCAAACTACCTGAAAAAGAATTCAGAATAATGATAGTAAAGATGATAAAACATCTTGAAAACAAAATGGAGAAAATGCAAGAATCAATTAACAAAGACCTAGAAGAATTAAAGAATAAACATACAGAGACAAACAATACAATTACTGAAATTAAAAATACTCTGGAAGGAATCAGCCAAATATCTGAAGCAGAAGAACGAATCAGTGAGCTGGAAGATAAAATGGTGGAAATAACTTCTGAAGAGCAGAATAAAGTAAAAAGAATGAAAAGAACTGAGGATAGTTTCAGAGATCTCTGGGACAATATCAAACACACCAACATTTGAATTATAGGGGTCCCAGAAGAAGAAGAGAAAAAGAAAGGGTATGAGAAAATTTTTGAAGAGATATAGTTGAAAATTTCCCCAACATGAGAAAGGAAATAGTCAATCAAGTCCAAGAGGCACAAAGAGTCCCATACAGGATAAACCCAAGGAGAAACATGCCAAGACTCATGCTAATCAAACTAACAAAGACTAAACACAAAGAAAGAATATTAAAAGCTGCAAGGGAGAAGCTAAAAGTTACATACAAGGGAAACCCCATATGCTTAACAGCTGATCTTTCAGCAGAAACTCTGCAGGCCAGAAGGGAATGGCAGGATATATTTAAAGTACTGAAAGGGAAAAATTTACAACCAAGATTACTCATTCAAATTCAAAGGATCTCATTCAAAATTGACGGAGAAATAAAAGGCTTTTCTGACAAATTAAGAGAATTCAGTACCACCAAACCAGTTTTACAACAAACGTTGAAGGGATTTATATAGTTAAGAAATGCAAGAGAAGAAAAAAATCTACAAAATCAACCCCAAACAATTAAGAAAATGGCAATAGGAACATTTATATCAATAATTACTTTAAATGTAAATGAATTAAATGTTCCAACCAAAAGACACAGACTGGCTGAATGGATTCAAAAACAAGACCCACATATATGCTGTCTACAAGAAACCCACTTCAGACCTCAAGACACATATAGACTGAAAATGAGAAGATGGAAAAATATATTCCATACAAACGGGAAGCAAAAGAAAGCTGGAGTAGCAATCCTGATATCAGACAAAACAGACCTTAAAATAAAGTAATTAGCCTCAAACTAATAAAAATTAAAGAAAAAAAAATAAAGAAGATTACCAGAGATAAGGAAGGACACCACATAATGACCAAGGGATCAATCCAGGAGGAAGACATAGAAATTGTAAATGTCTATGTACCCAACATAGGAGCACCTCAATACATAAGACAAACACTAACAGACATAAAAGGAGAAACTGACAGGAACACAATAATAGTAGGAGATTTTAACACCACACTCACACCAATGGACAGATCATCAAAACAGAAAATTAATAAGGAAATACATGTCTTAACATTAGATGAGATGCATCTCATTGATATCTTCAGGAAATTACATCCAAATGCAGAAGAATACACCTTCTTCTCAATGCACATGGAACATTCTCCAGGATAGACCACATCCTGGGTCACAAATCAAACCTCAGTAAATTTAAGAAAATTTAAATCATATCAAGCATCTTCTCTGACCTCAATGCTATGAGACTAGATATCAATTACAAGAAGAAAACTGTGAAAAAATACAAATACATGGAGATTAAACAATGCATTTCTAAATAACCAACAGGTTACTGAAGAAATCAAAAGGGAAATCAGAAAATTTCTATAAACATGAAACAATGAAAACATGACAACTCAAAACCTATTGGATGCAGCAAAAGCAGTTCTAAGAGGGAAGTTTATAGCAATACAACCCTACCTCAAGAAATTTAAAAAAACATTGAATAAACAACCTAACTTTACACCTAAAACAACTGGGAAAAGAAGAACAAAGAAATCCCCAAAATTAGTAGAAGCAAAGAAATCATAAAGATCCAAGCAGAAATAAATGAAAAGGAAATGAAACAATAGTAAAGATTAATAAAACTAAAAGCTGGTTCTTTGAGAAGATAAAATTGTCAAACCTTTAGACAGATTCATCAAGAAAAAAAGAGAGAATAACCAAGTCAACAAAATTTGAAATGAAAAAGGAAAGGTTACAACAGACAATGTAAAAATACAAAGGATTATAAGAGACTATTATGAACAACTATACAGCAATAAAATGCACAACCTGGAAGAAATGGATAAATTCTTAGAAAAGTTCAATTTTCCAAGACTGAACCAGGAAGAAATAGAAATTATAAACAACCCAATTACAAGCACTGAAATGGAAGCTCTGACAAAAATCTCCCAAAAAACAAAAGCCCAGGACCAGATGGCTTCACAGGAGAATTCTACCAAACATTTAGAGAAGAGCTAATGCCTATCCTTCTAAAACTCTTTCAAAAAACTGCAGAGGAAGGAATGCTTCCAAACTCATTCTATGAGGCCACCATCACCCTGATACCAAAACCAGACAAAACAACCCAAAAAAAGAATATAGGCCAATCCCACTGATGAACATAGATGCAAAAATCCTCAACAAAATTTTAGCAAACAGAATTCAGCAACACATCAAAAAGTGCATACACCATGATCAAGTTCGGTTTATTCTAGGGATGCAAGGATTCTTCAATATATTCAAATCAATCAATGTGATACACCATGGCAGAAAGTGAAGAAGAACTAAAGAGCCTCTTGAAGAAAGTGAAAGAGGAGAGTGAAAAAGTTGGCTTAAAGCTCAACATTCAGAAAACTAAGATCATGGCATCTGGCCCCATCACTTCATGGCAAATAGATGGGAAACTGGAAACAATGGTTGACTTTATTTTTCTGGGCTCCAAAATCACTGCAGATGGTGATTGCAGCCATGAAATTAAAAGATGCTTACTCCTTGGAAGAAAAGTTATGACCAAACTAGACAGCATATTAAAAAGCAGAGACATTACTTGGCCAACAAAGGTCCATCTATCTAGTCAAAGCTATTGTTTTCCAGCAGTCATGTATGGATGTTAGAGTTGGACTATAAAGAAAGCTGAGCATTGAAGAATTGATGCTTTTGAACTGTGGTGTTGGAGAAGACTCTTGAGAGTCCCTTGGACTGCAAGGAGATCCAGCCAGTCCATCCTAAAGGAGATCAGTCCTGGGTGTTCTTTGGAAGGACTGATGCTGAAGCTGAAATTCCAGTACTTTGGTCACCTCATGTGAAGAGTTGACTCATTGGAAAAGACCCTGATGCTGGGAAAGATTGAGGGCAGGAGGAGAAGGGGACGACAGAGAATGAGATGGTTGGATGGCATCACCGACTCAATGGACATGGGTTTGGGTGGACTCCGGGAGTTGGTGATGGACAGGGAGGCCTGGCGTGCTGCGGTTCATGGGGTCACACATGACTGAACAACTGAACTGAACTGATATTAACAAATTGAAAGATAAAACCATATGATAATCTCAATAGATGCAGGAAGAGCCTTTGACAAAAATCATCCATTTATGCACCCATTTATTCACCCACAAAAGAACCCATTAAATGCAAAAAGGCAAAATGGTTGTCTGAGGAGGCCTTACAAATAGCTGTGAAAAGAAGCAAAAAGCAAAGGAGAAAAGGAAAGATATTCCCATTTGAATGGAGAGTTCCAAAGAATAGCAAGGAGAGATAAGAAAGCCTTCCTCAGCAATCAATGTAAAGAAATAAAGGAAAACAACAGAATGGGAAAGACTAGAGATCTCTTCAAGAAAATTAGAGATACCAAGGGAACATTTCATGCAAAGATGGGCTCAATAAAGGACAGAAATGGTATGGACCTAACAGAAGCAGAAGATATTAAGAAGAAGTGGCAAGAATACACAGAAAAACTGTACAAAAAAGATCTTCATGACCCAGATAATCACGATGGTGTGATCACTCACCTAGAGTCAGACATCCTGGAATGTGAAGTCAGGTGGGCTTAGAAAACATCACTATGAACAAAGCTAGTGGAGGTGACGGAATTCCAGTTGAGATATTTCAAATCCTCAAAGATGATGCTGTGAAAGTGCTGTACTCAATATGCCAGCAAATTTGGAAAACTCAGCAGTGGCCACAGGACTGGAAAAGGTCAGTTTTCATTCTAATCCCAAAGAAAGGCAATGCCAAAGAATGCTCAAACTACCACACAATTACACTCATCTCACATGCTAGTAAAGTCATGCTCAAAATTCTCCAAGCCAGGCTTCAGCAATACGTGAACAGAGAACTTCCAGATATTCAAGCTGGTTTTTGAAAAGGCAGAGGAACCAGAGATCAAATTGCCAACATCCGTTGGATCATCAAAAAAGCAAGAGAGTTCCAGATAAACATCTACTTCTGCTTTATTGACTATACCAAAGCCTTTGACTGTGTGGATCACAATAAACTGTGGAAAATTCTGAAAGAGATGGGAATACCAGACCACCTGACCTGCCTCTTGGGAAACCTATATGCAGCTCAGGAAGCAACAGTTAGAACTGGACATGGAACAACAGACTGGTTCCAAATAGGAAAAGGAGTCACCCTGCTTATTTAACTTATATGCAGAGTACATCATGAGAAACACTGGGCTGGAGGAAGCACAAGCTGGAATCAAGATTGCCAGGAGAAATATCAATAACCTCAGATATGCAGATGACACCACCCTTATGGCAGAAAGTGAAGAGGAACTAAAAAGCCTCTTGATGAAAGTGAAAGAGGAGAGTGAAAAAGTTGGCTTAAAGCTCAACATTCAGAAAACTAAGATCATGGCATCTGGTCCCATCACTTCATGACAAATAGATGGGGAAACAATGTCAGACTTTATTTTTTATGGCTCCAAAATCACTGCAGATGGTGATTGCAGCCATGAAATTAAAAGACGCTTACTCCGTGGAAGAAAAGTCATGACCAACCTAGACAGAATATTAAAAAGCAGAGACATTACATTGCCAACAAAGGTCCGTCTGGTCAAGGCTATGGTTTTTCCACTGGTCATGTATGGATGTGAGAGTTGGAATGTGAAGAAAGCTAAGTGCCAAAGAATTGATGCTTCTGAACTGTGGTGTTGGAGAAGACTCTTGAGAGTCCCTTGGACTGCAAGGAGATCCAACCAGTCCATCCTAAAGGAGATCAGTCCTGGGTGTTCATTGGAAGGACTGATGCTGAAGCTGAAACTCCAGTACTTTGGTCACCTCATGTGAAGAGTTGACTCATTGGAAAAGACCCTGATGCTGGGAGGGATTGGGGGCAGGAGGAGAAGGGGATGACAGAGGATGAGATGGCTGGATGGCATCACTGACTCGATGGACATGAGTTTGAGTAAACTCCAGGAGTTTGTGATGGACAGGAAGGCCTGGCATGCTGCAGTTCATGGGGTTGCAAAGAATCGGACACGACTGAGCAACTGAACTGAACTGATGATTAAAACTATTCAAGAAATAGTCATAGAAGGAACCTACCTCAACATAGTAAAGGGCATATATGATACGACTACAGCAAACATTATTCTCAATGGTAAAAAATTGAAACCATTCCCCCTCAGTTCAGGAACAAGCCAACGGTGTCCACTTTTACTGCTATTATTCAACATAGTTCTGGAAGTCCTAGCTACAGCAATCAGAGAAGAAAAAGAAATAAAAGGAATCCAGATCAGAAAGAAGTAAAACTCTGTTTGCAGATGACATGATACTGAATATAGAAAATCCTAAAGATAGTATCAAAAAATTACTAGAGCTAATCAGTGAATTTAGCAAAGATGCAGGATACAAAATCAATACACAGAAATCACTTGCACTTCTATATATTAACAATGAAAAATCAGAAAGAGAAATTAAGGAATCAATCTCATTCACCATTGCAATAAAAAGAATAAACTATCTAGGGTTAAACTTACCTAAGGAGACAAAAGAACTGTACACAGAAAATTATAAGACACTAATGAAAGAAATCAAAGGCAACATAAACACATGGAGAGATAGTCCATGTTCCTGGGTAGGAAGAATTAATATTGTGAAAATGACTATACTACGAAACACAATCTATAGATTCAATGTGATCCCTATCAAATTGCCAATGGCATTTTTCACAGAACCAGAACAAAAACTTTCACAATTCATATGGAAATACAAAAGACCCCTAATATCCAAAGCAGTCTAGAGAAAGAATGGAGCTGGAGGAATCAGCCTTCCTGACTTCAGATCATACTACAAAGCTACAGTCATCAAGACAGTATGGTACTGGGACAAAAACAGAAATACAGACCAACGGAGCAAGATAGAAAGCCCAGAAATAAACCCATGCACCTATGGGTACCTTATTGTTGACAAAGGAGGCAAGACTATACAATGGGGAAAAGACAGCCTCTTCAATAAATGGTGCTGGGAAAACTGGACAGATACATGTAAAAGAATGAAATTAGAACACTACCTAACACCATATACAAAAATAAACTCAAAATGGATTAAAGACCTAAATGTAAGACCAGAAACTATAAAACTCTTAGAGGAAAACATAGGCAGACCACTCGATGACATAAATCAAAGCAAGATCCTCTATGACCCACCTCCTAGAGTAATGGAAATAAAAACAAAAGTAAACAAGTGGGACTTGATTAAACTTAAAAGCTTTTGCACAGCAAAGGAAACTTTAAGCAAGGTAAAAAGACAACCCTCAGAATGGGAGAAAATAATAGCAAATGGAGCTACTGACAAAGGATCAATTTCCAAAATATACAAGCAGCTCATACAACTCAATGCTAGAAAAACAAACAACCTAATCCCAAAGAGGGGAAAAGACCTAAATAGACATTTTTCCAAAGAAGACATACAGATGGCTAACAAACACATGAAAAGATGCTCAGCATCACTCATTATTAGAGAAATGCAAATCAAAACCACAATGAGATATCCCCTCACACCAGTCAGATTGGCCACCATCAAAAAGTCTACAAACAATAAATGCTGGAGAGGCTGTGGAGAAAAGGGAATGCCCTAGCACTGTTGATGGGAATGGAAATTGATATAGCCACTATGGAAGATGGTATGGAGATTCCTTTAAAAACTAGGAATAAAACCATCATATGACCCAGCAATCCCACTCCTAGGCATATACACTGAGGAAACCAAAATTGAAAAAGACACATGGATCCCATTGTTCATTGCAGCACTGTTTACAATAGTTAGAACATGGAAGCAACCTAGATGTCCATTGACAGAGGAATGGATAAAGAAGGTGTGGTACAAATATACAATGGAATATTAATCAGCCATAGAAAGGAATGCATTTGAGTCAGTTCTAAATAGTTGGATGAACCTAGAACCTATTATATACAGTGAAGTAAGAAGGAAAAAGATAAACATCATATTCTAATGCACATATACAGAATCTAAAAAAATGGTACTGAAGAATTTACTTACAGGGTAGCAATGGAGAAACAGACATAGAGAATAGACTTATGGACATGGGGAGAGGGGAGGAGAGGGTGAGATGTATGGAAGGAGTAACATGGAAACTTATATTATCATATGTAAAACAGATAGCCAACGGAATTTGCTGTATGGCTCATGAAATTCAAACACAGGCCCTGTATCAACCTAGAAGGGTGGAATTGGGAGGGAGATGGGAGGGAGGTTCAAAAGGGAGGAGATATATGTATACCTATGGCTGATTCATGTTGAGTTTTACAGAAAACAGCAAAAGTCTGTAAAGCAATTATCCTTCATTTTAAAAATACATAAATTTTTAAAAAAAGATTGCCAGCAGAAATATCAGTCACCTCAGATATGCAGATGACACCATCCTTATGGCAGAAAGTGAAGAGAAACTAAAGAGCTTCTTGATGAAAGTGAAAGAATAGAGTGAAAAAGCTGGCTTAAAACTCAATGTTCAAAAAATGAAGATCATGGCATCTGGTTCCATCACCGCATGGCAAATAGATGGGAAACAATGGAAATAGTGACATACTTTATTTTCTTGGGCTCCAAAATTGCAGATGATGGCTGCAGCCATGAAATTTAGATGCTTGCTCTTTGGAAGAAAAGCTATGACTAACCTAGACAGCATATTAAAAAGAAAGAGACATTACATTACCATATAGTCAAAGCTATGGTTTTCCCAGCAGTCATGTATGGATATGAGAGTTGGACCAAAAAGAAAGCTGAGTGCTGAAGAATTGATGCTTTTGAACTGTTGTGTTGGAGAAGACTCTTGAGAGTCCCTTGGACTGCAAGGAGATCCAACCAGTCCATCCTAAAGGAGATCAGTCCTGAATATTCATTGGAAGGACTGATGCTGAAGCTCCAACACTTTGGCCACCTGATGCAAAGAACTGACTCATTTGAAAAGACCCTGATCCTGGGAAAGACTGAAGGCAGGAGGAGAAGGGGATGACAGGGGATGAGATGGTTGGATGTCATCACCGACTTGATGGACCTGAGTTTGAGCAAGCTCCAGGAGTTGGTGATGGATAGGGTATCCTGGTGTGCTGCAGTCCATGAGGTCACAAAGACAACTGAGTGATTGAACTGAACTGAGGACACTGGAGCTCAAAGATCTTATGCAATTTGCTCAGAGTCATACAACTAGTAATTAGCAGACTCGAAAGTCCAAGCAAAGCTGTCTGGTTCCAAAGCTCATCCTGCCAATTTGTATCTTCAGCCTTGACCACTCTCCTGAGTCATAGCTGGAATATATAGATGTCTGCTTTATATTGTCACTTGCCTGATGATGGGCATCTCTTCCACATCAAAATGAGCACGTCCAAAATAAATTCTTAATGTCCCCCCTTTCCTCTTTACCCCCAGAGTCCTCTCTTAGTAACTTTATCACCATCCACCAGATTTTCTCAATGAAAAACTACAGTTGCTATTGATTACTTTCATTCCCTAATCCCATAGTGCTAATTCATCAGCCAGTCCTGTTCACTTTGTCTCCAAACTACATCCTGAAAACTACATACCCTCATGTACCACCTTCACTGTAAGCACACTCAAGTCAGCACAGCTCCTGCAGCAACCTGCTGCTTTCCCCTCTTGCCCCCTAACCATCCACCTAGCAGCCAGGATGACCTTTTAATAATGTAAATCAGAGCAAGTCACTTCCTACTGAAAGTCCCCAATGACTTTCCGTTGCACTTAAAAAGCTAACTCTTGCATGACAGAGGTAGGTATCAGTCATTTCTTTGGTTATCCAGAATCCTATCCTACTTTGCATATTAGAGAAATTCCCTGACTTTTCGGTTTTGATGGGTGATAGACTCTACATCTCACTCAAGAATGCATCAGATACTCACTTTCAGACTCTTTGGTGAAGTGAGTAACTGACCACTTAGCCAATCAGCTCTCCTTGTCTGCCATGATGGTTATATTTATGTGTCAACTTGACTGGGCCATAGTATGCCCAGGTATTGGGTGAACCATTATTCTGGGCGTGTCTGTGAGGGTGTTTCTGGATGAGATTAGCATCTGAATCTTTAAGGATTAAAGCAGACTGCCCTTCCCAATGTGCACACTCAGTCACTTAGTCATGGCCAACTCTTTGTGACCTCATGGACTGTAGCCAGCCAGAGTCCTCCGTCCATGGAATTTTCCAGGCAAGAATACTGGAGTGAGTTGCCATTTCCTCTCCAGGAGATCTTCCCAATCCAGGAATCGAACCCAGGTCTCTTGCATCTCCTGCATATGTAGGTAGATTCTTTAGCACTGCACCATCTGGGAAGCCCCCTAGACCTCATTCCATCACCAAAAGCTTTACTTGACCAATTGGCTGAGAAAGGAAGAATTCCCTTTCTCTGCCTGTCTTCGAGCTTAGACACTGTCTTGCAGAAGACTGGTCGTCTTCTGCCTTCAGGCTTAGACTGAAATTTATACCATCTGCCATCTTGGTTCTCCAGCTTGCCAACTACAGATCTTGGCACTTGTCAGCTCTATAATCATGTGACTCAATTCTTTATGATAGAACAGATGATGGGTAGATAGACAGATAGACATCTCACGTCTTATGGGTTCTGTCCCTCTGGAGAACCCTAACAGGCCCACATACCCAGCATGTGACACAAGCTTGGGTGAGTGCAGGGACTCTGCGGGTGGCAGCAGCAGGGGCATTGGCTGCCACCCAGCGGAGTGTCCAGTGACAGGGACGGCAGCACAAGCACCGTCAGTGTCCAGCTGCTGGTCCTTGTTCTTGTCACTTTTCTACATCTGTCCCTCACAATCCTGTGGGCTATCTAAGCTCCTTACAGCAAATTCCTTTTCTGATATAATTATCCAATCATCCTCTATTACTTACTGTTACTTACAGAAGGGCTTATAAATGTGGCTAATGAAAGCTGGTCTCTGCCTCCTCCTCCAGTTTCATCACGTACCACCTCCCCACTCAGTCCCTATGCTCCATCCCTTGGAGTCCTTTTCTCCAAACTCTTCCCATCTTGATGCTTGGGTCTTCCCTGGGTATATGTAGAGGCTCCTTCTTGTTATTAAAGATTCAGCTCAATGGATCCCTTTCAGGGAGAACTTTCCTGACTCTGTGACTTAACGCAAATCCTTCTTCATCAAAGTGCATTTACTGATTACTCTAGTCTGTTTTCTTTATTGCACTAGTAACTACCTGAAAGTTTATTACTCATTGCTTTTACTTGTGTATGGTCTACCTCGTCCATTAGAAGTTACCCCAGTGGAGCAGGGACCCCTTCTGTCCTGTCAATGCTGCCTCTGCAGAACACTGGTGTCAGGCACATAAGCAACCTGCAGGAATCATTTGCAGAAGGCAGAAAAGGGAGGCCCCTTGAGGGAGAGCCATGGTGGCCAGACTTCTCAGAGGGAAGGGGTCGCTCTTCATTCTTGAGCATTGATTTCTAAGTGCAGTAAATGAATTTTGTCTTTCTGAGGATCCAAGCTTTGCCCCCTCAGGGTGTCAGCAGGGGTGGTTCTGTCCATGTGGATTGCTGCCATTCAAACCTTGAAAACCGCTAGAGTGTTTGACAGTAAAAAGTGAACAGGCCAAAAGCCACAATCGCCCCGAGCTACAAATGTTATCAAGAGAGCCCTGGCTGTGTTGTCAAGAAAGGGCATCTGGGGGTACTTTTCACTGAGAAGCAACAATAACAAGAACAAAAGATTTATTTTTTTGCTCTGGTCTGTCTTCATCTCTTCCTGCCTTTTGCATAGGAAGGGGCGCGAAGAGGAAGGGGGACAAAGAGCAGAGGAGGGTCTGGTTTTCCAGGGTTGGGAGCAATGTCTATAGGGCCAGCTTGGCTGACATGGGCAGGGAGAAAGACCAAGGCTACAGGGAAAGGAGGAGGGGAGAGAGAGGGTGGATGAAAATAACAGACCTCAGAGGGCTGAAGGGAGCTGGAGGGAATGAGAGGAGGGAGCAGAAAGGACAAGGAAACAGAGGGAAGTAGAAGAGGATGGAGAAGGGAAAAGGAGAGGAAAGGAGGAAAGGAAATGAAAAGGAGGGGTGGGAAAGAGCATGAGGCTGGGGAAGGGAGGGCAAATTCAGGGGACTGTGCATCCCAGGCCAGGTTTTTATTTTGTTTTTGTTTTCTTGAATGCTAATAAGAGCAAGTTTCATCTGGGAGTTACTGAAAGGAACTCCTGTGTTTTTAGTCTGGATCCCATCTTCCCCTCCTTTCTCTACTCCTTCCAGTGAAGTGAAAGTTGCTCAGTCATGTCTGACTCTTTGCAACCCCATGCTCCTCTGTTCATGGAATTGCAACACCAGGCTCCTCTGTTCATGGGATTCTCCAGGCAAGAATACTGGCGTGGGTTGGCATTCACGTCTCCAGGGGATCTTCCCTGCCCAGAGATCAAACCTGGGTCTCCCGCATGGCAGGCAGATTCTTTACCATCTGAGCCATCATGCCTGTTCAGTACCCATGGTAACCAACAGGCCCGTGTATTGCACTGACCCACGGACCTTGCGCCAAACACTGATCTACATGCGTTGACTCATTTTGGAAAAGACCTTATTGTAGCATAACTGATTGACAATGTTGTGTCATTTTCCGCTGTGCAGCAAAGTGACTCAGTTACACACATACACACATTTTTTCATGTTACTTTCCATTAGGATTTATCACAGGACACTGAATATACTTCCCTCTACTCTACAGCAAGACCTTGCCGTTTGTCTATCCTACATGTAATAGTTGGCACTGGCTAAAAAACTTTGTTCACTCTTAATCCTCAAAGCAACCCTATGAGGTAAGGTCAGTACTGTCAGCCCCATTTTTTCAGACGGGAAAACTGAAGCATAGAGGGGCTACCTAACTTGCCAAAGGTCACACAACAAAGTGAAGGAGCTGGAGTTCAATTCTAAGCAGTCTACATCCAGAGTCCACCTTCTCAAATATCCACTCATTCACTATATATTTATTGAGGAGATACTATATTCCAAGCACTATAAAGTCTCTTCCAACTCTCCAGGCACAGCTAACTGTTCCTGTCTCTTTGCTTCCAAGGCGTTGTACGCACCCTTATCCCACAGTGCTAAGTTGAACGCGTGCGATCCGCCACCCCCAGGAACCCATGCATTTCTTGAAGTCACCATCCATGTCTTATTTTTCACCCAGTCCTCTTCTTTCTACAGAGCAGGTCCTGAGAAAATAGTTGTTGGGTAATTGGGATTCAGTGATTGATTGATCAATATTATTTGGTGTGACTTTGGAAACAGTGCCCCCGAATTCTAGAATCGCAGGCTTCAGGTAGGGAAAATGGCAAAGCAGCAGTTAAGGCAGCCAGAAGAGAAAGTATCTATGTGCCTGTCTGAGTCCTGATGCATCCACAGCAAAGGGGTGCAGCCCAAGGGAAGGTTGGGGTCGGGGAGGGGGAAGCAAGGAAGAGTGATCTTGAAAACCAGGGTAGGAGGAATTTTGCCACAATTTCTAAGGAGCTGTGCACATCCCAGAAGGGTTCAGTTCTGACGTTGTGTGTCTGGGTTCTGAAGTCACGGCTGGGGCTGCACCTATTATTTGCTTACATCTAGGAAAGGGCCTGGGTGGAAAGACACACAAGAGAAAGGTCATCATCTGTTCTCGGCTGATTCTGAGAATCTGAACTGCAGACCCTAGAGATCAACCAATCCAGTGGTTTTTTACAACCTTTTTCTTGCTTTGGGTAGCAGATCTCTTTCTTCTAACCAGATATATAGATCAGATAAACATCAGGTAGCTCTGGGTAAATCAAGGGTGGGGACTCAAAGTCCCACCTACTCCCATCCCCGAGCTTACTGAGTATTTTGAAAACCACTGATATATCATGACCATCTCATTTCAAAAACGGTTAAGTCCAACCCCACAGAACTTAAATGACACCATCTGAAGTCACCTCGGTGCTGAACAGACTTTGGGTGGGGTTCAACGGATCTGAAGAAGTTTCCTGCATTATGTCCTTCTGCTTCTTTTGTAATAAATACAACGGTGAGGACGCTATCCTGTGCTGGCCAGCATGTGGTCTGCAGGGCACTCTTCTGGGGCCCACAGCTGAACCCTGCTGCTCACTGGGACATCAACAGACTTCAGACAAAGAGTGAATCCCTGAGTTATATTCAGCACACTTGTCGACTTGTTGGCAGATCGACAAACTCTTTTTCAGATGTGGCAGTATAATTTGTTGGAAGATTAATTTGTGTGACAGGCAGGAGCTGCCAGAAGACAACATTCCCTCCCTTTTGGAGCCTTCATTTTTTAAAGCCTAGGTTCATAGAAGTCATTATGCCAGCTTTTCCCAGAATGAATGAGGAGGCAAATGGGGACCTGCCAGGGAGGCTGGGGATGTAACTGGGGAGACCGTTGGAGACTCAAAGGGTGTAGGAAATGGAAAGCCTGGCCCCCAGGTATCTAGATCCTCAGCCAAGAAGACCAGGAATTGAGTACCAGCCTGCCAACACTTAGCCTGGATTATCTCATTTAATTCTACAAACAGCCAAAGAGCTAGAAGCTGTTTTTATTTCTATTTAATAAATGAGGCAGCCGAGGCTCAGAGAAATTACATGACTCACCTGAAGTCTTAAAGCTAACAAATGGCAGAGCTGAGATTAAAATTCAGGTCTTCTTGACTCCAAACACCAAACATTCATCACTATAATGTTCTTTTTACAATTTTCTTAATCTAAGGTAGAAGCTGATGGAATACTCCAAAGTATAATTCGGCAAAAACATTTCTGGGGTTATGGTTCAATATAGCCTTGTCCATGCAAACAACTTTCTTATGTTCGTGGAGAGAACTTACATTTCATAGGAGAGAAGAGATGAACTTATTATCCTTTAGATGATTGTGCATAAGTGCTGTTTCCAACAACTAGTCTTCTGATGGATTCGGAAAGTCAGGGAGTTGGAGGTTGTACGGCTTGACAGCTATGGGTGTGCAGCTATTATATTTTGTTGGTTATAAGCAGCCTAATGCTTAACTAATCAGTCCAAACAGGGGTAAGGATTGACATTCTTATGAGTAGGGGAACTGCAATCATTGGAGAGCAGTTCAAGGAAGGAAGTGATAACTCATTGCTATCAGAGCAGTGAATATCTAATGTAACCCTGGTGGGGTCTGGCTTTATTTTAATCATAGGCAACTGAACTGTAGATGCGTGTGTATGATTGGAAAATACCTCCTTTTCTTTCAATTTCCTTTAGACATCTAAAAAAAAGCTAATAATCTTCCTTTTAAAATTCACTGAATAAAAAAAAATAAAATAAAATAAAATTCACTGAATAAAAATCAATCCAGGCACACTTAATGTACCTTCTACTTTCTCGGCCTCTTTTTACTTACTAAAGGATATTATACTTTCAGATTTAATTAACCTTTAATGAACACACACACCTTACCTGGCGTTGCTCTAGGCCTTCTAATATGGATCATCTTTATCTAATAAATGGACTAAAATCTATTAGCACATACTTCCCCAACTCTGTTTTTAACCCAAGCAAACAAATACATGCCAACTTCTACATTTGTTAGAGGTAGGCCCCAAAATATACAATCTATAAACTTTCGGTAGCTAAAGTGATCTTTCTTATCTGAAAATGTCAGGTTTTTGGTATGTCCATGCAAAGCAAAATTGCAAGTTTCATTTACATGTGGTGATCTAGAGTGATAATCATCATACAGTAGAAGTTAAAAACATAAGTTGCAGAATATATAATCCCATTTCTTTAAAGAACAAGAAATACATACATAAATACATATGCAAAGAGAGCTAGATAGATGATAGAGGTAAAGATATATATTTGTATAAAATAGAAAGCTATGGAAGGAATCATATCAGAGTTCACACTGTTGATCTAAGAGGGATTAACAGTTAATTTGAAAGCGACAGCCTTGGTGCTGGAGAGAACTGGAAAACTTGCAGACAAGGAGGGTGTGATTCCTCCAGTATCTTCCTATTGAGTCAAAAGAGTCTCTGTTTAATGACTGAGAAATGTTACCCAAATGCCCCTGGACAGGAAACCTTCTAGCAAGAGGAGCCATCAGCTAGTCAACCACCTGGAAATGGGACAGAATTTTAAGCTACTTAACTGTCGGGAGCTTCTGTGGTTTCCCAACTGTGGTCTGTGATGGACTAGTCAGGGGTGACTGTGGAGAAGGGGAATAAAAGTCTGCCAGGCACACCTCTGGGACCCCATTGCCACGGAATGTTTTGCTTCCTAAAATTTCCTTTTAACTGGGGATTCCACAGCAACCCAGCAAGACAAGTTGAAAATTTCTGATTCCATTGAGAGAGACTTTGGAGCCAAACAAAATTTGCTTGAATTCCCTGCATCTTAGTTTCCTCATTTGTGTGATGGAGACAAAGTCCTACCTCCCAGGACTGTTGTGAGGATATGATGAAACAATGCAGGACTTCCCTGGTGGCTAAGACTCTGCTCCCAATGCAGGGGGCCCAGGTTTGATCCCTGATCAGGGAACTAGATCTCAAGTGCCACAATTAAGACACAGCACAACCAAAAGGGAAAAAAAAAATGAAATAATGCAAGTGCTTAGCACTTAATAAATGGTTGTCTAAAAGAAAAAGAGCTCACTTGAACTGTAAACAAAAGCACAGGTAGAGCAAGTGATGGGCTTGGAATACCTTTCATAGCATCATTAGCTTCAACTTTCCCTGTCAGCTTTAAACATTATGCATTTCAGAGACCTGGGTTACCCTGGACTTGTGGTTTTTACCCACACATGTTGAGCACCTGGGGAATTCCTCCTTCTCATCCTGGGGACTTCCACCTCCGCTGTGACTCACGAATAGATACCTTCTTGTATCTGAGGCCAAGGGAAAACATGTGAGGCTTTTACTGAGTGAGTGAGCCTAGCCCATGTAGTCTGTCTTGACTGAAACAGGACAACAGAGGCAGTCTGACAGAGTGCTTTAGAACCAAACTCCAAAGCCAGACTCCCTGGATTCAAATTCTGCCTTGGCAACTTACTACGTCAAGTTACTTGACCCCGCTATGCCTTGGTTTCCTCATCTATAAAATATTAAGCATGGTCATTGAGAGGATCATAAATGTGTTACATGGGTTAACAAATATACAGCATCCCCCACACCCCTGTCCAGACAGACATCACTCATCGACGGCAGCATCCTTTCTCACTGAACCTGTTTGAGGTTCTAGTATCCTTCTCGAGAAAGCCACTTGAAGAAGCTATCGAGAGATTAGGTCACCAAATGAAATCCGTTTTCACAGACTAATATCATATCAACTGGATGTAAGCAGTAGAGAAAGTCAGTTTACCCATACCCGTTTTTTAGACCACCCACCCCCTCAAGAGTAACATACACCCTGATTAGAGCAAATGATGCCATATAAGGGAGGTTTGGCACTCAGGTCTGGTGACTTGTCATGTCAACATCAATGTTTTCAGCTGCCCTAGAATGTCTATTCACATCCTGAGACAAATAACCACCGCCAAAGTGCTTGCCTGTCCTCATTCTTCATTAGCTATAGAACAAAAGCAGCTGCTAAGCCACAGACCACAGAGAAAAAGGTCAGCCTCATACAATACACCAGGGTCTTGCTGATGTGCTTGAAAAAGCACGCACAGACTTCAAAGCCAACGGTGGACAGAGACACCTAGAAGAGCCACTTGAGAACATGCATTTCAATTAGGAGCCTTTACTCTGAAGACCCAGCCCTTGGGAGGTTAACACCGCCTCCCCCAACAGCCCCGTCAAATCCACATCATGAAAGCTGCACTTAACCAACAAAAGTGGAATCAACAGTGGAGGAGACATATGGGCAACAGCTTGTTAATTTATAAGCAACAATAACAACTGCTGGAGCAAAGGAAAGGTGGTATTTTCACCCCCACTTTCACTGATCTGCAATTCCTGATTTACCCTCTTTCTCCAATGCTTCTCTGCATTTCGGACTCCAGCCCCTGCTGCAAACACTATTATGTTTTTCTCACAAGGCTGGAATGAACAAGACTGTTCTTTTAAATACAAAGGGGAAAATGTCCTTGAAGGATACGAGGGTCACATGCTACATAGGTGAGAGAGCAGACCGCGAACCTGGGAAATCAGTGGTTGATTCTGGAGCCTCACATTAAGTTTGACTTCAACCACCATTCTCACCAACATTCAGAGGAGCTGGTATTAACAATAGGAAGCAAAATGGTTGATTCGCTTTCTCTCTCTTTGCAAAATTGAAGGTGAAATGGCTAAAACCTCCTCCAAAGCGCAGAGGATACATGGAGCTTGCCTGTCTATATAACCAGCTAGTTTATAGTGACGTTGCTGTTTAAAATTCAGAGATCAAATGTACTAGAGCTTGCCTCTCAACTCCACCGCTCCTAGCTGCGGGGTTTAAGGCAAGACAGCGAGCCTCTCCGAGGCAGTTTTCTGATCTTTGACTGGAGATAATTCATACCTACCACCTAGTGTTATTTTGAGGCTTAAATAAGGTAATCTGTGTAAAACATCTGTTGAAGGACAGGGAGAATAAAAAATACCTATCAAACTAAGAAGTTATCCTGAGACCAAAAAATGAGTCAGGCAGCTCCATTTAATCAATGAACCAGTTTATTATAGAGTAACTTACACGATGGATTGACCAGACAAAGATCTGGAAGCATTTGCACTGCACCCCACACTGCTGAGGGGCCACTGGGGCAATTTTATACATAACCTAGGGTATGGGGGTACTTGCTTGGAATCAGGGAGTGCATTCCTAAGTCAAGATTTATGAAAGGGTAACTAGTCTCGTGGGTACTGGGAATACGTCAACAAAGGCCTTTGTCACTGTTTGGAGACTATCAGAGCATAGAGGTCACCTGGTTGTAATGGTTGTAAGCGATATCTTATTAACTACAAAGCTGTTCGCAACAAAGGACTTTACCACAGAGCACAGTCCTGGGTAGGAACAGTGGAAGGACAGGAGGAACTGTGTGGGTCCAAGATGGTGTCAGTTATGTTAACCAGCCATAGAGCATCCAGCGTAGACCCAGGTACATAGTAGGCATTCAACAAATGGTAGCTATCATTACCATCATCACCATTGTCTGCATCATCACTGATAACATCCAAACAAGGCAACCTATCATTTATCACTGTTATTTGATCAAAACATTTAGAGAGATCCCACTTATCTAAATAACCGAGTGAATTCTATGAGTCAAATATGTGGTGCCATCTCACAAGGAAAGAGTAATCAAAAATTAATTCATTAAAATTATTTGAATACTCATTAAGTGCAAACAAGCATGAGATAAATTTTGGAGAAAATGTTCTAAACTATATCATGGGGATGGCTGCACAACTCTATGAATTTAATAAAACCACTGAACTGTACACTTACAATGAGTAGATTTTTTATAGTATGCTAATTATACTTCAATAATGGTGCTTAAAAAAAAAAAAGTTCTCCCTGGGCAGGAGCTGAAGGGGGATTCAGATAACAGGAAGAATAAAAATTACCTTGTAAATAGCATAAAAAGACAAAAAGAAGGGAAATATGAAAGATTAAGTGACATGGAGGGTAGAGTGAGATGCTCTAAGATGCAATGAATTGAAATTCTAGATGGAGAAGAGAAACAGGATGGGCAGAGGCAGTTTTAGAAGAGCTAAGAAATACCCCGTATCCATGAAAAACATCAATCCCTAGATTCAGTGTCCAAAAAAATCTCAGTAAGAAATAGAAATTTGATCTCGTCTGTTTCTGTTTTGTAAGTTCATTTGTATCAATCAGAGCTTAGACATTTCATAGTGAAATCAAAGACTGTTAGAAGCAATAAAGAAAAAAGATAACTATCTTCAAAAGAACAATACATTGATCTGACTTTTCAATGACGACAATAGAAATCAGAAGAGGGCATGGAAATAAGGATGCTGAAAAATTTAACTGCCATTCTTGAGTTTTATATCCAGTGAGAAATGTTTTCAAGAATGAAGGTGAAGACATCACCTTTAGACAGCAAACACAAGGAGACCTGACATCTACAGATCTTCACTAAAATAAAGTTCCTCCTCTGGTTTTTTACAATCATCAAAACTCTTCATTTCTTCCACATGCTGGAGCTTGATTCCACAAATCTAGACAAGGGTTATCAGATTTAGCAAACAAAATATAGGGACATCCAGTTACATTTGGATTTCAGATAAACTATAAATATTTCTTTAGTATCTATGTCCCCAATATTGCATGGGACAGTTAACTGGGTGTCTTCTATTTTATCTCACAACCCTAGTCTAGACAGGGACAGAAATATCAGAGACCGAGTTGGAATCATCTTACTATGACAGCCACATCCCAGAGATATGAAATAGATCAGGGGTTGATGGGAGCATATCAGATGAGAGAAGACATTAAGGACCAGACCCTGTGCAATTCTGATCCTTGAAGGGGTGATGGAGGAAAACAGAGGAGGAAGACGAAAGGGGGTAAGGGGCGCAAGTTTCAAGGAGGAGCATGAAGTTTCCCTCATTCAAGAAGTATTGCGTGTCTTCTGCAGACTAGGCACTGTTCTAAATAATAAAATAACTGAAAAGTGTGCTCTGAAATTGGCATTTTGGAGATCATTTATTTTCTTAGTTTTTCAGAGAGCCAATTTCAGTACACTAGTGAGGATCAGGTCACCTGCTACAGTACGGAAGGTTTTTGAGAATGTTCTGCTATGCACTGAATTGGTATCCCACCAATTCATATTGAAGTCATAACAGTAATTTCCAGGATGTCAAAACTGACCTTATTGGAAATAAGACCATTGCAGACATACATAATTAGCTAAGATGAGGTCATACGAGAGGAGTTGGCTAACCCAACATGACTGCCATTCTCAAAGAGGAAATTGGATACACATATACACACACAGAGGGAGAACACCATATGAAGAAAATAGAGATCTACAAGCCAAGGAACGCCAAAGATGGCTAGCGAACCACAGGGAGCCTGGTGACAGGCAATAAACAGACTGACAACCTTCAGAAGGAATCAACCCAACCCTGCCAGCACCCTGATCCAGGACCTCTAGCCTCCAGAAGACAATGGAAGTCTGTTGTTTCGGCCTCCCAGTTTGTGATTCATCATTACGGCAGGTGTAACAGACTAATACACTTTCCTTTACAGGTATCCACTGGAAGGCTGCCCAGCTGCTACTAGCCAGGCTGGTCCCAACGCCCCTCCTGGGGGTGGGTGTGCAGGGTGTTTCTTCATGGAGATGCTGGCCCTGATGGGCCCTCCCAAGTTCAAGTCTAGGGTGTAGGTCTCCTGTCTTGTTTCTGTTAACTCCAGCCCAGGAGGGTGTTTGTAGCCTCCACACTGCACAAGAAAGAGAACTTCTGTCTCTTTCCCTTCCTCCCCAACCCTGCCCCAGCTACCCAAGCCCTCCTTTTCTCTACTTCTCTTCTTCTCTTTCCCACGAGGCAGCTGGGTGTTCCTCGGTGAGGCTGCCAGAAAGAACGTTCTTAGTTCCCCTTCCCTCTTCTCCCCAAAGCCTCAGCCCTAGGATGAAATGAAGCTGCATTTCCAAGGGGCTGCTCTGGGTAAACGCTGTACATTTCCTGTCTTTCCGAGACCCATTTCCTCCCAGACAGCTCTCCCTTACTCTGTGCTGATGGAATGTTTAATTATTCATTCAAAAAAGATTAATTAATCACTCATGAAACATTGTTACTAGAAGCCTCAGGAGCATCTGAGAACACCTGTTTCTCAAGAAATCTTGAAACATGGTGATCATTTAAGGGTGACGGGTGAATCTCTCCTTAGGCTAACTCCCACTGACAAGTACAGGCTTCCTAGAGAAGCTGAGACTAAGGCATCTCCATGGGACCGAGTGCTGTGATAGAAGAGGGATGACTACATGGACACAGATGGGGAGATGCCGTCACGGTAAGACCAGGTACTTCTCACCATGGAGGTGCAGAGCTCCACAGACCACGGAGTGAACTTGGGCTAGTCTTCACTCCCAGCAACTTCTCAAGCAACTTAACCTCTGGAGTGTCTAATTAAATATTTTAACAAGTGAATGATAACCTGTGAAACCAGAGACCCTAGCCCATATAGGTATGCTAATTCTAACACTGAATATAGTATAGGTGGGGAGAAGCTAACTCAAGAATCAAAATAATTACAGTACCAGGCAGAATAGATTGTAAGAGCAATAAAAAGGATGGGTACCAAGTGTCACGGAGATTCAGAGGAACTTTCAATGAGATGATTTGCCCGGTCTTGAAAGCTGGGGGCTTGCTGGGAAAGAAGAGACAACATGAAGTCGGAATGAATGGAAACAGAAGCGTGGCGCATGTTTATGAGTCTATGGTAACATGAGAGAAGAATGGAGGGAAGGCTGGAGCAAAAATAAGAGCCTTGAATTCCTGGTGATTTTAATAAAATTTTAATAAAACAGAGACATCTCTCTAGCAAAGTCAAGCTTCACAGCAAACTAGTACAGTTTTTGTTTGCATTTTAGAGGAAGATAGTAGCTAGAAGCACACTTCTGACCACGGAGTTCTACGTGGGGTAACTGCTGGGTTACGTGGGTAGTTGGTACAGGAGCATCTTCTTCCTTCTTAAGGAGCCTAATCAGTCATGACAAAACTTACCATTTTTGAGTGCTTTTTATGTAATAGGCACATGAACAGACTTCAGTTGAGTATAATGAGGCAGTCACCACTGTCATGGGAGATGAGCTTTCAAGAGCTCATCTGTTCACTGCCACAGAGCAGTAAGAGGTTGGGACAAGGCTGGCACCTCTGAACCCAGAACGCTGACACCAAGCATCTACTTGATTAAAGCTGGGTCAGTGAAGGAAACACCTAGACTAATAGAACAGGGGCCCTGGACTGCTGCTAACTCGAGACTGCACATACATGAAAAAGTCTAAATGACACTGAAAATATGTATAAAGGATTTTCTTGTTTTGTGGTCAATTAGCATTCATTCTTGTCTGTAATAAAATAATGGAAAATGCTTAACTGAAATGTGGGTCTATTTTTCATTGATTATTGGTATGTTTCTGGTCACACCATTCGCCCTCAAGACTTTAAAAGGATTCCTCTTTATTACAGGTCACCTTTAACCCCTCTTCCCTCTCCTTTCAGGAATTACTTCTGCAGGAGTAGAAGCCATGACAGTAAAAAAATAAATAAATAAAAATTGATGGTATCTGGTGTGCTTACCTCATTTTTAATAGGATTTTGTGGTTCAGGGTGAGTCTTTATTTTAAGCTGGAATAACTCTTAGGCTCTATGCAGGGTTCACTGGTCTGGACAGTCCCTCCTGAATACAAAGGATGCTCCAGTCACAAAACATACTGAATTAAACAATACAAGTCACCTCCCTCCAAGCAACTGATAGAATTTTGTCCCAGAAACAAGTGAGAATAAAGACTGAAAGGTGGAGCGTGAACATCTCAGGACGGATGTTCCAAATCTAAGCCAAAAAGAATACAAACCATTTTCTCAGGATTCCTCATGTCAACGTTGTGAATTACTTCACTGTTCATATTAATTTTTAGACAATCTCTTTTAGGAGGAAACAGGCTAGTTACATCAGTCTGAACCACATAAAATTGCTAACCAAGAAGGGTCATTTCACATGAATCAACTTAATAATCATCTTAGCAATGTTTTCTATATTCACTTTTCAATTTAAATGGAGATCTTGGGTTATAAAAATAAAATGAGAAAACACAGCACATACTAATTCTTAATAAATGTTTATCGAATCTTTAAGTATACAAATTCTAGTGATCTGATAGCCCTGCAAGCATCTTACACGCACGCATGTGTGCGTGTGCTCAGTTGCAAGGTTGTGTCTGACTTTTTGTGACCTGTGGACTACAGACCACCAGGCTCCTCTGTCCATGGGATTTTTCAGGCAAGAATATTGGAGTGGGTTGCCATTTCCTTCTCCAGGGGATCTTCCTGACCCAGGGATCAAACCCAAGTCGCCTGCATCTCTTGCCTTGGCAGGCGGGTTCTTTACCTATGAGCCACATGGGAAACCTCAACTTACACATACTAGGTACAAACCATTCTAATGTCAGGGTGAATGCACTTTAACACTTTCAAGTTTAATTTCACTGACTCTGAAATAATAAAATAAAAATTCCATTTGACTTTATATTTACACTTTTATTAGAATTCTTCAGAACTGTGAACAACTGGACAACATATCAGGAAAAAACACATAGAACATCAACATCCTTTAAACTTGCACCGCTTACATATTTACACATAAAGTTACTGTATATATAAAAAATATTTTCAAGGACCCATGGGCTTGGGAATATTCAAAAGACATTATTGCTACATTTCAATATTTACAAAAAAAAAGCCACAAAATAATTTCAAACATTAAGCTACTGCAAAGAAACATCAGATGTAAAAAAAAAAATATATAAAAATATAAACTTTCAAGAATATCCGAGACAAAACTCTCAGTGAAGTGCCCCTGAAGTACCTAGACATCTACAATTAACAACCACTTTTCTTACTATAACCAAAGTCAATAGAAACGCAAAGGAAATTTTCAGACAAAGTGTGGCAAACAGCAAAAATGTCTTACATTAGCAACAAAACGCCCCAACCTGTTACCTTTGGAAAGGTGCGAGAGCATAGAACTCCAGTGCAAATGGTTACTTTCAGATAAATGGCCACAGTTCTCTAAATGAACGCAGAGAGACCTAGGAGGGGAAAACCGTGAGGGCAGCATACCTGAATCTTGCAAGACAACACATAAACCTTGCCATGTACCCATGGACCTCCTATAATTGGGTAGAGGCAAAGAAACAAACCAACAGGGTAACACTAAGAATAATATCCAGGGTACAGCCTAAAGGGTAGAACTGAAACATGTTTCAGTAGGAGAGTAGCATTAATAAGGTCTAAGGAACAGGTACAGCATGTTGAGTATAAGTAACAGAGTGCCTTAAGTGCAGGTGGATTGCAAATAAATATGGACTTAAGCACTCCTCTGTGGAAGCTTTTGGTAAGCCTCTCTACACAGCAAGGTGAAGTGAAACAAAAGCTGGGCTGCTGCTGAAAGCAGGCTACTTCTTGGGTGCTGAAGGACCCTCCTGGGCTCAAGGCAAGACTACTCCCAAAATATTTTGTCTACAAGCATACATACACACGCACACATACACACTTATATAGATACTGGCCAGGTGTCCAGGACATGCCTGTGATGGAGGCTGAGTCTAAAGTTTATTTTTGGCTACAGAAGAATCCAAACTAAGATAGCATTGGTTGTCACTCCTGCCACAGTCATGCAATAAATCACTTTTTCAAATGGCATCAAATCCACTGAACACGATGACATTCTGAAGCTGGTCGGCTTGTTCTGGACAATCTCTAGAGCAAGTTCATCGGCTACAAAAGGAGATTTTTGTTAAGATTGTGCTTGGCAATAATTTTTTTTTTTTTAAAGCACTGTTTCCTTCAAACTTGTTCTGGCTCATTAGTTATTCCTATACACAGCAGACTCAAGCCAGAATTATATTCAGACACTACACCTTGTGGGTTCCCCCCCCTCAAATATGTGAATGTGTACAATTTATAGATGAGTATATACAAAATGCGTTCTGGGAAGCCGTCTCTCCAATTCAGCTGCTACTAGTCAATTTGATTTAGAAACCAGTTCAGAAGCATGAAGGCTCATGCCCAGCAGTCTTTATTCAGGCCCGGAGAACATTTTTCCATGGCCTATGTCTAACTCCCAGCATGAAATACTAGATTTCTTGAGCCCAGATATTCATAGGCTTCTGGCCTTTGAATAACATTCTATTTTCCGCATCAAGGGATAAGGTTTCAGCTTCTAGTCTTGCTGCATCATCATAGCATCATGGGTGATTATGAGGAATGAAGGTGACTACTGCCATGTACTCCAACTATCAACTACACTTTTCGATAGAAATTGGGAGAAACCTTGGGGAGGACTCAGTGTGTCTAGCCCATCCCACCCTCCCTTTCTCCAAGTCTGAAGTTTCCTCCTTAGCAGGGGCTAGTGTGCTATTAGGAACATAGGCAGCTCGATGGTAGCTGATGACAAAAATCACCGGCCACTAAAGGGTGCTCGTAAAGACAGGATTACATCAGGGTGTCCACTACCCTGGAGTAGGATTCGAGTCGAAGGAAAACAAAGGAACCATTGTGAAAACCCAAAGAGTGGGGGGGTCGGGGTTGTCAGGAGGCCCCCCGGACGCAGACGCTGCTTCAGACCTCTTCGTGGACAAGCAGAGGCTGCGTGGAGGAGGCGCTGCTACCCACGGAGTTGATGCGCACAGAATGGTCCACTGCGGGGCTCTCCCGGTGGGGGCTGCAGTTTGCTAAGTTGGAATAAATCTGAGGAAAATAAATCCACAGTCAATACGCCAGTCCCCACAAGGAACAAAGGGGCACATGTGCAGCTTAGGAACTGCAAATAACTTAGAAGATTCTCACAGCCAGGAGGTTGACAAGGCCTTACAGCCAAGAACCGAATCATACGGACCAGTTTTATCCCTCTTTTTCCCATGGTCTGATTATGTAAGAGGTGATAGTCCAAAATGTGCTTTTCTGCTGGGACGCATCTAGGAACGAGAACGATCTAACTTTTTAAAAGGCACATAAATTTCTGAAGCCAATTCCCATCTAATGGCTCATGTCATTCACTAAGAAATTGGTGGTTCTTCCATTGAGAACCAGGCACTTGGGTGTGAAATGCTGTCTAATTTGAAATGTGCTTTGACACCCAGAAGAGCAAGTTTCAACCTGAAAGTATCAATGGTATAATCTTAAGAAAAGATAGCTCCAAGCACAATCCAGAAGAAACAAGCAGCTTAAAAAAAAATCTGAGTCGACGTAAGGATCACTCATTCTTCCTTAAAAGCAAAAGAAATCATCAATTTGAGTTTTGAACTCCCCGCTTCTCAAATCACTGGGAGGGATCCCTCAACTTCAAGCAACTCTTCATTCTCTATGGTTTGTGGCCATGAAAGCTATCTTCCATGTTCTGGTTATACTGACTTGAGCAGAAGGTTTATTTTACTGCAGGGAACAAGCTGTCTTTTCTATGCACCTTACCCCAACCCTCCAAAGGCTGAATGGCCTGACATGTGACAGAGAGATGATGCAAACCCCCATGACCAACACTAGGGGTGGAGAAGGAAAAGTGCCAAATCCTTATGGGAACTTTTATGTCCACACTTCTGAGCGCCAAGCCCTCTACTCTTTCCCCTCTTCATCTCATATCCCTTGGCTCAGAGTAGGGGGCTAGGCAAGAAGAACTTGTTTCCATTGCTTCCCTTTCCTACGCAATTTATAGCCTAAGTGAAGGAGAGAAAGGGTGGGTAGCTTAGTCCTCATCCCCAGAACCTGAGGAGGAGGACATGCTTTAGAACCAAGAAAACGGAGTTCCATGCCTGGACAGAGTGTACTCACATGATTGGTGCTCTCTGAGATCTGCTTCTCAATCAGCTGCACAATCTGCTTAAATGTTGGCCTCTTCAAGGGATCGGCATCCCAGCAGGTCTTCATGATGTCATACCTGCAAGACCAGGGCCAATTATCACTCCTCAATACCCTTAACTGATTTACAGGTATATGTCATTCAACAATTTCAAACCTAATTCCAGGGCTACACAACTGGACATACTGAATGTCATGGGTATAAAATAAAACTTTGTGTACTGAGACTCTGCCAAAACTTTGTTTATTTGGTAGCAAGTTTTATGAAACTCAGTGACAGAAATAGCATTTGCCCAGGATGTCACAACAAGGAACCAAGTGACATTTCAAACTATGCTTAGTGAAAACCCTCAACATACGGGTTTCTGTCTTTAAAAAAGGAAGACAAAAGAGGAAACGTTATCTGAAGGAAGGACATCTGGGCCCTTACATTTCCGCAGGTGCATGGTCAGGGCTGAGCATTCGGAACCCTTCCTTGATCATCTTGTAGAACTTAGAATCGACTGGCATTCCAGGGTAGGGGCTGCTTCCTGAGGCACAAACAGTTTGCAAATCAGCATGACAATAAGCAAGGGGAGCACCGTACCACCTTAAAGAAGCCGCTCTGAGTGTGACCAAGGTGCCTTTGGCAAGGCTCACTTTACCTAAAGAGAACAGCTCCCACAGAAAAATCCCATAGGACCAGACATCACTTTCAAACGTGTACACACAGTTGAAAATACTCTCCGGTGCCATCCACTTCACAGGGAGTCGAGCCTGCGATGGAAGCACAACAGATCCAACAATGTGAATCACAAAGCTAAAAAAATAAACTGAAAAGAAAATATTCCTATGGAGAGGTGGGGTGAGAACCTGATGGGCATCTCACAAAGACCTTCTACCCATATGACCTCAGAGGACCCTGATTGCCTCTAAGAATTACGTTATGTATGGTTTTTTCAGTTTGGGGTGGTTTTTCTTTTGCAGGGTGGAGTGGGGACTGAACCCAGGCCTTGTCAGTGAAAGTCCAGAATCCTAACCATGGGACCAGCGGGGAACTCCTGTGAATTATGATTTTTGACTTTTTTTCCGACTACCTCTGAAATAAGTGGATCACCAGTACAGCTAGCCCCTGAACAATGAGGGTCTGAACTGCATGGGTCCACTTATACAAGAATATTTTTCAATAATAAATGCTACATGATCCATGCTTGGTCGAATCCAAGGACGTGGAGGAACCACGGATATCGAGGGCTGGCTTTCATTTATACTGAGATTCACTCCTGCCTTGTGCAATGGTCAGCTGTATACTATCTTCTGGAGTGGGTTGCCATTTCCTTCTCCGGGGGATGTTCCCAACCCAGGGATCGAACCTTGGTCTCCTGTACTGCAGGCAGATTCTTTACTGTCTGAGACACCAGGGAAGCCCCAGTACTACCTTCATTTTCAAGATGGGGGTCACTGAGTCTGTACAGCCTGGCGTTAGGAGCACAGATGTCGGAGACAGACGCTGGGGTTCTAACCTGGGCTCCACCGCTGGCCTTGTGTAACAGAGGTTAGTCACCAAAGGAGGTCAGTCACCCTCATCCCTTAACAGAGCCGTGGCCTCCCAGGGTAAGGGCCACATCGCGCAGCCCCTTCAGGGCCGTGTGCAGCCACGTGGCTCGGCTTCGGCCACCAAGTACTGTGTGACAGCTTCTGGAAAACGTCCTTAATGTGAGGCTGGCATGTGTCCTGTGGCCTTTTCCTTCTTGTCTCTTCCTCCACTGTCTTGCCTTCTGGATATCTTGGCTGGCTTTCTTGAGGCCATCATGGACCATGAAGCTAAGGGCCACACCAGGGATGGTATAAAATGGAAAGGTTGAGGAATCTGCTCCCTGGTATAGAACCTCCCTACCAGGCCTGGCCTGCAACTCCTATACTTGTTTTACTTTCCTTCTGGGTGTTCCGTCAAACACAGCCACAATTATCCCTTACTAACACACTGGGAACATCACATACATCTGTTAATAGAAGCCTCAGGATATCCTTATGTCAAGCGAAAATCATACCTCAAATTCCATGAGTTGTCTTGTGGGTTAAATGAGATAATGTGGGTACCAGAGCTTAGTTCAGTATGGCTGATTCACTAGGATCTGAAAAATTGCCCTGTACAAGCAACCACTCGATAAGACAGTAGTGGCTTATGCCGACTATGACTATTCCAACGTGGTAAGTGGCAGATTCAGAGTTTAAATTCAACAGTTGAACTTCACATCCTGAACTCCTCCCGCTAACATCCAGCCAAACTTTCTGTGACCATTCCTCTTAGAGACATTTCTGGATTCTTGGATCTTAATTTACCACAGAAAGCTAAATCAACCCTTCCCCTAATCCACTTAGGACCCAAAACTGGGAAGACAATTTTTTTCTGGTCTTAAAATTATTTTAGTCAGTAGGAAAAAAATAAAAATGATTTCCAGTATCCCCTCCCAGATTTTCTGCTAAAGTTCTTATAGGGGCTCTTAACCTGAGATCTATTAATAAAAGGTGTCTTGAAATCAGAGGTGCTGGGGTCATCTTTACCAAATACTACACACCCACTAAATGATAGAACCAGGTTCGAACTCAGCAGGACGGGGCCCGGAACCCACTAGCCTTTTGTCACTATTCAACGGTCTGGATAGAGACCTTTCATCCTTCCTTCCAGTAGTGCACCAGGATGGTGGGGACTTGGTGTTATTAACACTCCTAGCCTTAGCAAGTTATTATTATAGAAACGCATGCTGTCATCAGAAAGTAAACCCAGCGACATTTCTACAAAAACCAAGTCTAGTACAGCCCACCCACAGAGACGCCTCAGTGATGGAGAAGGAAATATTACATTATCTGTAGGCACACAAATAGCTACCTCTAGGAATAGCTCTGGACTGAAGATATGGGCCTGGGAAAATAGATGGAGAAAAATATATGTTCAGGACTACTGGCTTCCCATACTAATGGGATATTGCTCTGGGAATCACAGGCTCTGGTTTCAGCCTCTACTGATTCGTGTCATCTCAGACAAATATCACTAAAATACACTGTGCTTTTAGTTTCCCCAACTTTTAAAATGTGAAGACGCTGCATTCTAATGCCAAGGGGGTTGCCCTGATGATACAATGAAAATTGGCAATGAAATAAAGCACTTTGAAATAAAATCACTATGTTCCATAAGCCAATTATTCCTTATGAACGTCTTTAATAAGCTCTCTTCATTATAAGATCCAACATTCTATATGCCTAATTCGGAACATTATCTTCGATTTTAATCTTTTTCACATAGACTGTCAATCTCAAAATAAAATTTCCTGCTGTGACCTTCAGGTCCACATTTGTTTCACTTGAACAAAATCGAGTTCATTGCTATTCTCAAGCTATAATGAAAATTAAGGCTATTTCTGTTTCCTTCACATGCCCCATAATTACACAATTAGAATTAGGAATTCTATTATTGGAATTTTGCTTAAGTATACTTAATTTGACTGCTAAAACGCATGATATCGCGAAGGTGGATTGGCATTATGAAAATCATAAGACAATATTTAAGAAAACTTGAAACAAAAATCTTTCACTGGACTGTCGAGAGAGAGTGGGTACTCACGTTTCCTTTGACCACATAATTAGAATCATTCTTGATGTCTCTGGCTAGACCAAAATCACAAATCTTTGTGATTCGACCATGAGTAAGGAGGATATTTCTGGCTGCCAAGTCTCTATGAATACACTATTAGGAGAGTAGGAGACAAAGAAAACCATTTACATTTATTTTAAACTTTTTAAAGAGTGAAAGCTATACTTAATGCTAGAGTGCTGCTTATGTTATACAGCACCAATAGTTTTGCTTTACATGTAAACTATTTGGTGCACCAAAAATAAATATCTAGATTACACTTTGAATGATGCTCAAATTTGTGTTTTACATTGTTAGGACTTTAATTACTATAATTGCTTTCAAAACCAACTTGAATAAATGCTTCCCCCCCCCCCCCCCCCCGCCTTAGGACTGCTTTCATTTTACATGCTTCTCTTTGAATATGTCCTTTTAAAAAGAGTTTCTAAAATGTCTACAACTTGAATTTGACCCCTCCGAAGGACAAAGGGAAGAGGCTCTTTATTTCAGTCATCCTATATCCTTTTAGTTTGCTAATTGTTTGTTTGGAAATGTCACCAATGACACTTACGGGTAGGATCTGTAACCTCATCGTATTCTGTCAGCCTGGTTTCCTAAGAAATTCCTCTCACCCTTCTCTTCCTATCCTCAACCTTCTGATCAAATGTTTATTACTCTCTCTCGATTCCTTACTTCCCCAGCACTTGGTAAACCATACATGCAATATTTGAGGTCTAACTTCAAAAAGACTCATGTATGTGCTTCATCAAGCACTGCAACTACAAGAGATACCCTTTCCTTTGGCTGATAAAATAACTATCTCTTTATTTTCTAAGAGCAGCTCCTATATCCTAAAAGCCAAATTCTAAATGAATTCATTGCATATAAAAAATATATTCATAGAAAGCTCATTTAGACAGGCTTGCACTTTAAAACTTATGAGAACAGGAATTTCAAAGAGACAGCAGTTGGAACATGAAGAAGCTATATTTCCTCTGCTTTTGGTTACCACACTTCAAGCGACACTCTGCATTCTAACTATGGCTCTAAATACTCCCTGGGGGTGGTGGGAGCAGGGACAGGACCCTTCTGAGCACCCTTCTGAGAGTGACCCCCACTTACATTCTTTGAAGCAAGGAACGCCATGCCCTTTGCCACCTGGTAAGAAAAGCTTAGCAAGTCCTCCAAGTCCAGGGCCAGCTCGTCATCTTCCATGATAGCGGGAGTCACGTCTCTTTCTATGTATGAACCTGTGAGGAGAAGAAGGATTTTCTTAGCAATTGAAATCTTAAAGACAAAGAAAGTAAAAGACAGGGCTGGTAATCGGGGAACTGATGTGAACTTGCAGGCAAATCCTCTCCCCAGTGTTAAGGACAGGAAGGTGCTGAATCGCAAATTAATCTTCCCAATCCTGGGCTAAGTTACAAAATCTTTAAGGAAGAAGAATGGTGGATGAACACAAAAGTCTCATATTTTTATATGTATCTGATGTATTTTGATATTCATGTGTTATCAAATATGCAACAAGATGCTCAGATACAATAACACAGGCTCTGACTCCAAATACCCGCTTACCCTGATCCTATTGTAAAGAAGAACCAGTTACTACCAGGAATGGTGTTAGATTCCATGGTGGTATGAGAAACTCTGAGTCAATGAGGTTGTTCTTATTGTTTGATAGGTACCCACCTATTCTTGCAGATCTCCTCTTGTCTGCCTTGGTTGGTACTACATAAGAAACTCCAGGTTTCATGTCCATGTACTCATTAGTACTATCACTGCTGGGAGAAATGAAACATCCATCAAATCACGAGTAAATAAAACAGAAGATGGGTGAGCACACGAGAGGCAGGCTCTCTCTCCACTCCCTTTTTCACATAAGAGGCTGATTTATTTAAAGAAAGTACTGCCAAGTTTGAATGAAGAAAATCTTGTTCAGTAAGATATGAGTTTTTAATATTCAACATTCAGGTCCAATCCCTAGGAATTAGATGGCCTTTTTTGTATTCAACTGTAAAGGGGACTCTGGTTAGAAATTTCCTATCTCTTGACACCAGGGATTTAATGAGAAACACAGAACCAAAACCATTATCCCACATCACTTCAAACTCTCTAAATTAGCCTCAAGAGAGATAAGATGAAAGAGACAAGAAAGAGACAAAGAACCAGAGTTTCTGAGATGTGTTATTAGTGGGGGAAGACAGGGATCGTTAACATATAGCGACTGATGGAAGATGGTTTAAAAAAACCAAGTTTGGTTCAGATAAACACCAATAATTTGGATGATTTTCTGAACCATCTGGACCTCTTGAATCTGTAACATTTGGCTGGAGAGTCTTCAAGATTTCTAGTACTTCCTGCTTCTGATTAGCATAGAAACACCATGACAACAATCTCCTTCACAGCGTGCTGGTGGTTCCAATCCCATATGGGATCCCAAAGCACAAAAAACACTACACAGAATTGAACTATTTAGGCCATTATTACAGAAAATCAAAAAATATATATGGGGCCAAGGTTTTAGAAATAAGGCAAAGTGGTTCATTTATTCACATAAAGAGCATATGTCAGAGAAACAACCAAAGGTGGTTTGGTTTATATTATATTTTACTGCCACTTGACACCACTCAAAGTTTACAGGATTGAAAAATATAAAAAAAAGCTTCATCTAGGGTTTAAAACTTCAGCCAGAGGTACAGAAAAACACTTTAAGAGGTAATCGCCCATCAACCATATTTATCGAGGTCGCTTTGAGGGCCTGGGGTTAAGTTCAGGAGATAAAGTCTTGCCTTCTCAAAATGTAGGGGATATGGTAAATAAGAAGGAAAGAGGAAACCCATCACACAGCTGCAGGATAACATGTTTAAGAGATTGGGCATGATGACTATGATTCTGCTGGGCTGCATACATCGAGAAAATCTTAAATGTGGATCTTAACAAACACTTCGAAAGAAAAGGCACAACATGGCAGAGAATTCTATTCTGATCGTAAACTACACCAATTCTTCTTAAAGGAACTTGAAACTCTTGACATATTCAAATTCAGAATGGTATCAAGGATAAAAGAGATGAAAATAAGGTGCAGAATTTTAAAAAATGTGCTACAGTAGTTGTGCCTCTTGATAGCCTAAGTTAAGGAAAAAGAGGACAAGGAATACAGAAATAATTCCGAGGTAGATGGTGAGAAACCCTGGTATGGAGAGCTGTGTGGAGCTCCCTGCCATTCTGTTAAAGGTTTAAGGGAATTCACTGTGATAAGCTGGCAGCCTTTCCCATGTTCCCTAGAAACAGCGCCTCACTCTAAGATGCAGAGGATCCTGCTGGACAGTATAACAGACTGACGCACAAGAAGAACCACGGTAAGAGAAAGAGGCACAGAAATTGTACAGGACCCGGGCTCAACAGCATAGAGAGACTGACGTGCAGGGAAGAACCATTCCAAGAGAAACAGGTACAGACCTCATTCAGCTAGAGAGAACTAACGCTCAGAAAAACACTAAAGATACATTTTTAAAATTCAACACAAACTTAAGTTCAAGACTATTTGAATCTCTACAGTTTGAACTTTCTAAACCGTTAATCACATTTAAATGATTTAATAATTCTGATTTTGCACCTCAAAGTACCTCAGTTCACTTTTTTGAAGAATCAGCCTTGATTGCAAACCCTTATGACCCCATGAACTGCCTGTCAACAGCTATTTATGTAAATCAGTCTTACCAGGAAGACTCCTTTGAATGAAGAAGGTTCTTATAAAGCGCCACTTCGGTGTGATCTTCCTGCTTTGAGCAAATAAATGAATCACGCTTTCTTCTCAAAAAATTCAGAAGATCACCATAGCAACAATATTCCGTAATGACCAGGGTGGGCCCTATGAGCATTTAAGAGACGGTTAGAGGGAGGTGAGATATACAGACCATCCAGTCTTCCATAAAAATACTCAAGGGCGATCACAGCCATTCACATTCAGGGTCAATGCTAAGTCTACCAAGTAGGCGTACAATCCTATCTATGAACACTGCTTAGCAGAACACGGGATTCTAGGGAGTAAAACTAAACCACCTTTGTAACCTGAATTTCTGCCTGGTTAGGGGTCAGGCATGACTGCTGGTTTTAGACAGGAGTTACAGCTTTCATCATTAGTTATCAAGCTTCCTACCTGAGTCCTCTGATTCACTTGTTTACAGAGAGGGCTTCACGCCTTTTGTAATGTTATTATGGAAATGATGATGAGCATAAGCACAAAGAGCAGCATGATAGGAAAACCAACCACTGGAACCGCCAGCTGAGACTGGAAGGTGGGGAGAAACCCTGAAGAGGAGGGCCATCACGTGTGTTCGGGGCCCTATCAGTTGAACTTTTGTTTTCTTTCCCTGTTGTAAAAGTCTAAAAAACTATAGCTCTGAAGTCATTTAACAGACAACTAATTAACTCGGGCAAAAATCTCTCATGAACAATTCATGATGTCGGTGAAGCAACATTTATGGGGGCTGTTTTAAGAAAGCTGTCAACTTGACCGTGGATCTCTCCAGATCTTGAGGAATGGCTCATTTTAACACATCTTTGTTCCTTTAGACCAAAATGTTTTCTGGAAACATCATAGAAAGCCTTGATGGGAGGACTAATGAATGCTTTAAAACTGAAAACTTCTTTTTTTTTATCAAAGTGAAGTCTTTGCTCATTTGGTGTAGATTTGAGGGCTGGTAGGCTTGGAGGCCTATTTTTAATGATAGCATGCACATTAACATTAACTCTTTAGTGGCTAAATGTCATCCAGCCTATATAAAAGCTCGCAAGATAAAAGAAGAGCTTTCTGGAGGAGATGAGACATTCTCAAGATATTCAAGAGGTCAATGTTGGTGTGACATACACGCCCAGTATGTCCTGGGCATTCTACCGCATCATGACAAACACAAAATATAATTCTTAGGAAGAAGACACATGAACCTGGATCTCCTGCATTATAGGCAGATTCTTTATCATCTGAGCCACCAGAGAAACCCCATATATTCTTATATACATTAAAATATACATTCTTAACATTCAGTGGGGTCGGGGGAAATCCAGCAAGAGATTAACCACTTGGGTCAAAATCCTTCAAGGAGATTATAATCAAGCATTGTCAAAAATCATATCAAAATCTCCCACCTTTTGATAATTTGACCAATTACAAGAGTCAGGCTGGCCATGGCCTTACCTCCAATGGTGCACGCTCCCAGAAGATTCACAATATTCATATGATTACCGAGGTAACTCAAGACTTTGAGTTCAGACATTAGGGCTTCTCGTTCTGTTAAATGGGCGCTTGCTAAAATTAAAAACATCTTATTTTAGCAAAAAGCGAATCTGGGACACTGACGGTGAGCACCCATAACAGCCTGCAGGAACTTACGTTTGAGCATCTTGACAGCAACAGTCATGGCTGCATCCGATTTAATTAAGCCATAAGCAGTGGCCTCAACGACCTTCCCAAAGGCGCCAGCACCCAAGGTTTTCCCTGGAGGAAGGAAGACAGGGGAGTAAGTGGCGGTGGTGGAACTGAAGAAACATGTGTGTCATTTCAAAACCAATAGAAGAATTAGGGACAAATGTGTCAAGATAGACTTCCCTAAAGTGTACTTGATGCCAAATCTCCCAAAGGCAGTGAAATCGCAGAAATAACCCTTATTGTTTCAGGTGAAATAAAACAAAGAAAGCTACTGGGATTCCATAAAGGCACTGCTATGTGAAAACAAAAAGGTGTCATGGAAAACCCCTGTAGCATACTGACCAAAACTCAGCCTGTTCCTGGGAAATTCCCATTTGTGATCATAAGGAAGTTGTGTTGGGTCTATGTAAACATAATTGTTTCCATTTATCTCCTCAACAACCTTCCACTGTACTTCATACATGGGTTTCTGGTGGAGGGAGAAAGGGAAAGAGGAGTCATCTTTTAATGGTTAATGGTTCTACCATTACAGCATTTGAGGGAGAGAACAAATAAATGGTTACCTGCAAATATTTGTATGTAAGAATCATCACGAAGATACACATCAAACCAGCTGCGATCACAAAACCAATCAGCAACGGCGTGAACAGGGTGTGGGCATGGATTTGTTCTAAAATCAAAGAGGGATGTGGAGTTACAACCTATTTAACCCAGTCAGATCTTTACACAACACCTCTCACCTCCAACTCACCCACCTCCCACACTACCGCCCATCACAGCTGGAGTCAAACCAGGTGCATCTGAGCTCCCGGCCTTGGCTATTATCTTACTCTAGGAATCTTTTAACATAAGCACTTTCAACCAGAAAACTGTGAGAAAGAAGTTGAGATTTCCAGAGCACAAGAATAACGTTAGGCAGTTTTTCAGTAAAAAGTGACATCTGAGTGAACTCTGCACTTCAAATTCCTGCCTTGAACTTTAAGATGTTTCCTTCATGGATGTTTTATTACTCTATTCTTTATGCTTTCCTGTCTTTTCCAAATTTTCTACATGAAATATCGAGTGTCTTTCACAACCAAGAAAAACATTTTTTAAAGTGTTCTTTTCATTGCCCTGCCTGGAAAAAAAAAAATCCATGAAGAACAATATAAGACTCTTCCCCTCATCACTCAAATACTGAACAAATACCACTTTTTGGCACTCATCTTTGCCAACTCAAGGAAACAAAAACCAAACCCTATGAATGTATGCACCCAGTTCTTTTGTCTTCCAACTTCATACCAATTCATCAATTTGTCTAAGGATCATTTAACTTATGTTGGGAGAGCTAGTCATTCATGAGTCAGATTTTAAAGATGTTAAAAGAAAATAGCTCATTAACATGATTTCACAAAAGGTAATGTTAACTTTCTGACATGGTGTCTGGCAATGTGTTAAAATAACTGATTTTAAGTAACAATTTAAATAATTTTTAATTGAATTTAAATTTTTTAATTGTCCTAATTCCGTTTCTGTTTGGGTATAAGGTAAATCTATTTCCCCTATTTTATTTCTCTATCCTTTTCTAATGGAAACAGTTGGAAATACATGATTAATTTTACATATATACACACACATGCACATGCATACACACATACATACATATGTGCACACACGCATAAAATACATAAAACACATAAAGAGCATGGTTACTGCCCACACTTTATTAACAAACTAGCACAGAATGAAACTTAGTACGTTTGATGACAATCACATGCGCAATGTAGATATTACCGGAAATGACATGCCAGTGATGGAATGGACTTAAAAGTCATGATTGACATGGCAGGCAGAGTCTAAACATCCCCTTAAATTGGATTAAAAAGAAATATACCTTTGCTGTTACCTTTAAATGCAAAGTTAAAATAGGCAGAACTCTTGCCCACATCGTTGTAAGCCCTGCACTCCACCGTCCCATTGTGTTTGAACGTGCTGTCATCAATGGTGCTATGAACCACTAGTTTTCCAAATGGTAAGACAGATGAGTTTTGGATCTGTACATCCACTGGCCCAATGGGAACAGAACACCTAGGTGGGAGAAACAGCAGCCCAGACTTACTCTCAAGAGAAAATCAACTGAATGCATTGGATACCGCATACTTTTAAAACCAAGTCAGAGATTCATAATCAGATATTCGCTTTTACAAGTGGAAGTGTGATGACAAATGAGCATGTCTGTGGCACCGAGAGCAAGAAAAGCACTTGGAAGAGGAAAAAGAGAAGAGGTTTTGAGGTGAGATGTGGGTTTAAAATCCGGACTCAAACACCTACTCTGTTGACTTGTGAGTAGGACTTAAAAGTCTCCAAGACTCAGTTCCTACAGCTGTAAAATTGGGGCAGTAATACCCATCTTGGAGGGTTACTGAAAGGATTAGAGATGGATTCAGTAAGACGGCTGGCTTCCGTCCCTGCACACAGCAGCCATTTATAAATAAAGTAATTGTGAACAGATGTATGCAGGGTTGAAAAGGAAGATGGTGGAGGAAGAAAGCAATAAAGTCTTTAAGGATGAAGATAGGGCCACCCCCACACCCCAGAAGTGAGGATGCTCTGGCTCGAAGTGCCACAGAGGGAGATGGAGATAGTGCCTGCTGGGCCGAATGAACTCCAGGCGGCAAAGATCATCAGGAACCGGACTCAGATGACTCTATTTTAAATTATCCCCCCACAGGCCCAGCAATTTTGTTCCCATACCTGGCTTTACTTTCTCCCTTAGCTTGCAACACCTGCATATGGTAGATATCAGTCTTCTATCCATCTCTACTCATTACAATATAAACTCACTAATGGGACTCAGCTGTGTTTTGTTCACTAGACCCATTTCCAGCATACAGTTGGCATTCCATAAACATTTTCTCAGCGAATGTCTGCAGCTACTGGGGCTGTGTCCCCTGTGGGCAAACTTTCCAGGGGTCCTGAACCTCCCTGCTTCTCCCCCAAAGAAAACACTCAACTAAAACCCAGCTGAGAACAACAGTCTTATGTAACCTCTCTAACTTGCTGTTTATTTTTTTAAAAAGGGCTATTCTGTGAAAAATGAAATTTCTATTATTATCGTGACTACTCAATTGTGATGTTACACTGGGCTCTAAAGCCTGAGCGTAAAATAGCATTTGATGGATAAAAACAGTGATGCTGACCCCATTTTCGTCTCCAGGTAATGCGACAGGACAATTTAAGGCTTAAGTGTGGATTGTGAAAGAGAGGAAGTACAATTCCAGATGTACTCTGCTCAGGGGCTGGGCACTTCATCAAGGAGAAAACCTTTTTAAAACATGTAGCTCCCCAGCACCATATGTATGGTAATTGTCCGATCATTACTTTTTTGGTAACTTGGCAATTAACTTCTGAGGTAATTTTTTTCATGATAACTACAGTCACATTTCCCACACATATTACCTCCTGTGTATATATTGGAAATCTAATTACTCTGTCCTGGGAAATTGCTTTATCTACCTGCAGGCTGGAAATTGCATGATAAATCCAAAAGATAACCACCAAAATAAAGACGTCGTTCAGTAATCATGTTTCAGCAAACAAAATTAATGTCTACCAAGAAAAATATAGCAATTATGCTCTCTAAAAAGCCACATGGATAGAAAAAAAAATTAATCAAAACAAAGTTTTTAAAAAAAAAAAATACTTTGAAAACATATTTGAAATTCAACTGAATTGCAGTCTTTTCCTGATGAGTGTTAAGTGGTATCCAAAATAATCATCTCACCTCTGCTCTGTTCCTGGACAAAAGTACCAATCGATGGTTGGCTCTGGGAACCCTGTGGCCACGCACTGCAGCATGCCGTTCACCAGCCTCTCATGCGTCAGGATTTCTGGTTTTGCTGGAGGAAGAGAGAAGTGGCCATATGTCAGACTGCTGGAAAACCTCATCAAGGCTCCCTCTACAATTTCTGAATCTTTAAAAACTTTCTCAAGGCTTAAGAGGACCCTGGGAGAACATGTTGCTCAAAGGGGAGAATGTGAACCAGTGAATGGAAGGTGCGGGAGGTGGGTGTGAGGGTTTGACCAAGAAAAAGGCTTCCCCGGTTAGAGCTACCCATCCCCTGTGTGGACTGTTCATCCTGTGGATGTGGGGGTCTCTGAGCTCTCCCTGCCTCAGGGACGAATGAGGCTGCAGGACCACCTGGCCAGGTTTCTGTTCCCAGGGAGAGAGAACCTGAAAGATGGGTTCTGATCAGGATTCTAGGGTTCCCGACTGTCTAACAGGTGAAAATGCTGAACCTCCAATACTCTTGGCCGCCTGATGGGAAAAGCTGACTCATTCAAATATACCCTGATGCTGAGAAAGATTGAGGGCAGGAGGAGAGAGTGTGGCAGAGGATGAGACTGTTGGATGGCATCACCAACTCAACGAACATGAACTTGGGCAAAGCCTGGGAGATAGTGAGGGTCAGGGAAGCCTGGTGTGCTGCAGTCCATGAGGCTGCAAAGAGTCAGACATGACTTAACAACAACACTGTTTATTAAAGGATTCCTGCCATCAGACTCTCAAATGATTCAAAGACTCACTGGAATTTCAAGTTATTGCAAGAACTAGAATAAATTAGGAGGAGTTATGGGAAAAGAGAAGATGCCTGCCTCGGAAATTGCCCCCCTCCGTTTTTTGATGGGGGTGTGGAAGGGGTGGTGAAGACAAGGAGCTGAATCACCCTTTTTAAAGAGAAGCCAAAACATCAGAGTAAAACACAATATGGGCTTTTAACTCCAAACTTTTATTTCAAATGCAAAATAGGAATAGAAAATTAGAAGAGGAAAAGAGGAAACCAGCCCAAGAGTTTTACTCATACATATGTCTAAACCTGAGTACAATCACTGAAAAAGTAAACTGTATCAGCAGGAATGCTCTAATTTGACATTTCTGTGTAGCTATAATAATCAACTGATATTCAATCAAAGGTACCCTGCAAATTCCTGAGATTAGTGAACGGAAAAAGAACTTACATTCAGCTGTTCTACTGGTAATACACTTGAAGGACTCACACCCCCTGAGAATGAGTAAGCTACACTGGCAGGGATGGTGACGAGCACATCCAGTGTCCCCGGTACAGCTTCGCCGGTGCCGACCCCGAGCCTCTGCACAGAGCTACGGGCGGCCACGTGCGTGGCAGGCAGGCCTGAACCCAAGCGCGGGCCCTCGGTGGCTCTCCACCGAGTCTCCGGGTATCCAACGCGAATAACAACAGTAATAACGGGAACTCTTCATAGTGATGTTGTGACGATGAAATGAAATGATTCTTGACAAAGAATCAAGAGTGATTCACAGAAATCAAACAGAAAAAGCATTAATTAATGGGACTTCCCTGGTGCTTCAGTGACTAGGACTCCATGTCCCAGTGCAGGGGGCCTGGGTTTGATCCCTGGTCAGAGAACAAGATCCCACATGCCTTGACTAAGACCCAGAGCAGCCAGTAAATAAATTTTAAAAATATTTTTTCAAAAGCATTAATTACTAATTTATTACTCATTTATTATTTTTTCTCCTTAGAGTACCCACCCTCCTAGGTTCATCAAGCTTGGTAGCAATTAGGTTAACTGTATTGGTCATTCTAAATTTTCTCTTCAATATCTAATATCTTTAGACAGCATGATAACATGTATGTGTTTTAACCCGAAGAACTGGGAATTTGACATTGATTACATGACACCGATTACAATGGTCAGAGGAAAAGGCCAACAGGTCAGAAACTAATTTTTTCAAAGGAAGGCAATGCTGATAAATGACATCTTTGTAGAACAACCTCTCAGCACCTCACCTCCTTGCAGGCAAAACGGCTTGGCAGGGATCAAAGTGTCTGCATGCATGGCACACCCACCTGTCATTCAACCTGGCCCTGCTGACGGGCAGGCCGTTTGGCTAACACACACAAAAGAGCAACACTCCAAAAGCAATCTCAAGGTAGGGGCATCCTTGAGAGCTTGGAGCCAATGCCAGCTTTCACAAATAGAGCAAGAAGACAAGCCATCGTCTTGCGAAAGCATCCATCTGGCAAGTTTCATTTAATTATCATGGGCAACTGTGTGACCAGGCTGAAAAGTAGGACATAACACAGAAAACAGTGGAACTTTAGGAGAATGCTATTTGCTGAAGACGGCAGGCGCCATACGGCAGGTCTCTCTGGACTCACATTCAAGTGTCATCTCCTTTTCCTAGCCATCCTCAACTCTCCAAAGCCAAGTTGGTTGGTCTCGCGTCCCTACTCCCGAAGCACTTTAGAGCACCTGACGCACTTCTAAAATATCCTGGTCTGCCTCCATCCGACTGTTCTCAAGGGCAAGGACCACGTCTTATGGATCGTACCTCTGACTCCTAGCGGAGTCTGACCTATTGCAGACACACAGTAAGAGCTGTTAATTATTAAGTCCTCCCAAAGAAACAAGTCCTTCAAATTCCAAAGGAATTCAATTAGTGTCACAAGAAGGGACCTGGAATAACAGCCTGATGGTGACTTTCCTATGTTACACCATTTTTGCAATAGTGGGCCACGAGATAAGAAATCCGCACATATACCTGGCCATGTGGATTTTTTCTTCCATACTGAGATTAACGATGAAAGGAGAAGGCCCATACACAGACAGCAAAGATAACTGGACAGACTCCAACTGGACAGAATTCAAATGGGAATCAAGTTCATAAGACAGATTTCCTCATAACAACCTCCCTCTTGTCATTCATTGTTCCTAATGCCACATGCTGGATTTTTAATGGAATTAAATATTACTCAGTAGGAAAAAAAAGGGGGCTGAAAGGATGCTTTTTGATGTTCATGGCTGTTATCTCTGGGTAGTAGAGTTATACATAAATATCTGTTTCATTCTTTTGACTTATTTTCTAATTTTTTTTTTACAATGAACACAGCTAATAATAAACTTGTAAAACATTTTTAATTTTAAAAATTGGAACAGCTGAAAATTACACAATCAATTACATTTAGCTTTGGTTACAAGTGCCCTAAGATCCAAGCCTTCCAGCGTGACACCTGGTAGCAGTTATGCAATGGCCAGAGCTGGCCAACAGTGTGGTCCGGCTGGCCTACTTGCTCCTGTGTGCTGGTTAGTCAGGCACATTTTTAAGCTACCATCCCAACTATAACCTGAGGCAAGCCAAGCAGCTTTTGTCCTGTTGGCCCGTAGGCTGGCCAACCAAGCTCAGAGAGCCCGTGAAACTTCAAGGTGCATTTGAAGCACAGAGAGATGAGGTTAAAAAGCACATTTCTGGCCTACCTCACCTCCCCCAAGGTTAAGTAATTTGAGAATCTGACCAAGAAGTGGGGTTATTTTAGAGAATCTTCAAGGGACCCCATCAGGGCCAGGACAAGGATGTGGCAAGAAAAACACCTAAGGTGAGGAATTTAAGAAGGCTCTCATCCTCCAGAGCCTGTAGACTCAGGTAGACACCAAGAGTGAGCACCTCCTTAAATTCTGCACCCTAGGCATCTCTCTTGCCTCATCCTAATTCCAGCCCCGTCCCTAATGCTGGTGACAAGAGACTTCATTCTGAAAGGGCTAAATTACATGAGTACAGCTTGGGCTATACGTGGCAAGTTGCACAAGGAACATGTTTAATGCATAAAGAATGAGCTAGGTATAATTCTGATTCCTAAAAATGAAAATCTGGGCTCATCTGCATTTTGTAAGTGCCTCAACGCACCGTCTAAGTCATTAAATATACATTTTGCTTTTAAAGATACATAACTCCCTGCAATTCGCCAGGTTAAATCTGAGCTGTGTTTTCTTAGATATTCTGCAATCAGCAGTATACCAAATGACACATTCCCTAAATCCTCCCAAGTTGGAGGTTTAGATAAGCCTAAGAGGTGTGTAAGTTATGTATTTCCTGTAGAGATAAAAAAAAATAGTCTCGTCTCCTTTCAAAGCACTGTGGACCTGAGTCATCTTGCATCTACGACAACACTGATCAGCTCGTAGGCAGATTTCAGAGTGCTTTAACTCTTCTGAGAATTTATTGCTCATGCAATTAAAAATCCCAACCACTTGCTGATTTATCCCACAGATATATGATCTTAAAATATATTCCTTTTCACCACCATCAGGTCCATACGGAAGGCAAGAACAAGTTGAATTCTAAAGAACACAGCATATGATAGATGATAGATGATGGGAGCTGGGGGGCTGGGGATGGGAGGAGGTATACAAGTAACTGATGGGAAAGAGATGAGCATAATAGTTTTTGGCTCACCCTAACCGACTCCACCAACTCTTGCTACAAACACACATCTGCCCACACTCTCTAATCAGCAAAGAACACAGACGTTAGTGTCCATATGTGTGTGTGTGTGCGTGTGTGTGTGTGTACATGTATGTGTCCAACTCTGTGACACCAGGGACTGTAGCCCACCAGGCTCCTCTGTCCATGGGATTTTCCAGGCAAGAATACTGGAGAGGGTTGCCATTTCCCTCTCCAGGGGATCTTTCTGACCCAGGGATGGAAACTGCATCTCCTGCATTGGCAGGTGGATTCTTCACCACTGAACCACCTGGGAAGCCCAAGTGTCCATATAACAAAAGACTAAATGAAGAGGAACCATAAGGATGGATTTGTTTCTACAATTGTAGGTCTGATGACGTTTAACACAACACAGTGATGCTTTGTAGCAATTGTCACTATCCTGATTTGGATCTGGGTCAAATACACATCCCTGCCATAATATCATTATAATATAGGAATTTAAATCAATTAAGAAAGTATTTAAAAAACTCGGGTTAACTTTTACCTATAAAAGGAGTATTATACTTAAAAAAAAAAATCTCCAGAACAGATATTTTGAAAGTACATTTTGGATACTAATATATACAAAATAAACGACAAGATCCTACTGTATAGCATAGGGAATTATATTCAATATCCTGCGACAAATCATAATGGAAAAGAATATGAGAAAGAATATATACACACACACACAGAACTGAAACACTCTGCCGTACACCAGAACTAACACAACACTGTATATCAACCACATTTCAATAAAAATTTAAGAAATTACACTTTGTTTTATACATTCTTAAAGACATCCAGAAACTGGTGTGTGAGCACTTTAACAGAAATTCATTGAACCAACTAAACAAAACTTCAACTACAGTCTTCTGCCTCCAGTTATGTTTTGCAGAATGTCTATCATTAAAAAAAAAAAAATTATCCTAATAAAGTGATGTCCTAAATGAAAAAGTATGCAAACTTTTAATGCGGAAGGTGAAACTAAATATTTCACATTATAGGGGTTATGAGTCTCTCTCACACACACTCAGTTCTGCCACAAATGTAGCCACAGATGTGTATGCAAATGTGCAAGGCTGTGTTCCGCTACAATTTTATTCACGCACACTGAAATTTGACTTTTTCACATCTCACAAATCTTGTTTTTAAAATCATTCCTACCTCCCATCCATCCCAAAGAAATAAAGAAATTCTTAGATCATGAGCTATTCAGAAACAGGATACTTGTCAAATCTGGCCAGAAATTTGTCAATCCTTATTCTAAACAGCCATCAAAAAGATCTCCCTATCCTGGAAGTTAGGTTTACAAAAAATGACGAAACTACTTGGAGAAAGCCCTCCTCAGCCAGAATCACTGTGCTCAATTTAAGGAGCACATCACCGGTGACCCGGGGGTGGGGGTGGGGGGATGTGTATACACGTTACAGCGCAGTCCAACTTGCTGCCTGGCAGTGCAGACATGTGATAAAGTGCTATTTTTCTACTCTGTGTAAAGTAGTGGATTCATTTTGCCACATTAATTAAGAAGTGGAAGAGAAGGGTTAACACAATGCCCGTGGAAAAATTACATACCTATTCTTGGGTTAATTTAAATTTCCACTATACATTATAGGTGACCGTGTATACATCTGTAACCGAAGGGGACTAATTTGACGTAAAAACACATGGGGCTCAATTGGAAAGGAAATTTCCACAGAGCAGCAGTTCCACTCATATGAAAGGGACTACTCAGGCTATTTTTAGAAAAGTATGTCCCAGGGCCAGGGTCAATTCTAGCTGAAGTTTGAAAGTGAAAAAGTGAAAGTGTCTCGGTTGGGTCAGACTCTGACCCCATGGACTGTAGCCCACCAGATTCATGGAATTCTCTAGGCAAGAATACTGGAGTGAGTGGCCATTCCCTTCTCCAGGAGATCTTCCAGGCCTAGGGAATGAACCCGGGTCTCCTGCATTGCAGGTAGATTCTTTACTGTGTGGGCCACCATGGAAGGCCCAGGAACACTGAAGTATGCAGTTACAAACCTCTTCTCCTGCTTTCACACCATAAACATGAAATAACGACCAGATCACACCACCAAAGGGCCTAACGATCTAGATAAGTCACCTTGCTCTCTAATCAGTTCAGTGATTGAACAGATTCCCCAAACTAGCTACACACCCAGCCAGACCACCAACTTTCTTAGGAGACATGAAAGAAAAATGATGCCAATACGCCTGAATTTTTTCAAAATATAAAAGACTCAAACTCTGCTTTAAAATTAGGTTGCCATGATATTCCTTTATTCTTCCAGTTTAAATGTCTATAGCAATTCTTGCATCCACAGAGATCCTCTGCATAAGGAGGAGATATTAAAGTGTCACATCAAAAACAACACTCATAACTCCCAAGCAATTTAAGAACAAAAACTCATTTCAAGTTCAGGAAAAGAAAATAAAAACAGACTTCAGATACTGTCAAGTATCTCAAATTACCTATAAAAAAAATTAATGCAGAAAGACAAGAAACTATTTTTACATAGATTAGCTACCCATACTAACATTATTCCTTAATTTGGAATTGTCCTGCAAGCCAGCACAGCGTATCTTCTTAGACATATGTTCAAGATATAGGAGCATGAAAGACAATGACAGATGATAGCCTCATTGACTTCCTGCCAGTAAAGTAAGGTTGCTCATTTGAGATAAAATAAGATAATTATAAACTTTAAATAATCATTTAATAGATTTCCTTTAAAATTCAATCACATCATTTCAGAGTTCCACCTCATACAGCACAATGTCTCAAAACGGTATCAGATACTGGCTAAGGAAATAATGAAATATCCATGCAAGGAGATACCAAAGTAATATTTGGGCTTCCCAGGTGGCTCAGATGGTAAAGAATCTGCCTGCAATGCAGGAGACCTGGGTTCGATCCCTGGGTTGGGAAGATCCCCTGAAGAGGGCATGGCAACCCACTCCAGTCTTCTTGCCTGGAGAATCCTCATAGACAGAGGAGCCTTGTGGGCTGGGGTCACAGTCGGATACGACTGAGCACCTAAGCAGAGCGCTGAGGAGAAATGCTACGGGCTGGAAACGGCTCACGACGCATCACTGTTCAGCACCAAAACACAAGGCGGGGCAAAAGAACTTCATTTTTGTCATCCCCCAAAAACAAGTTTTCTTAAGTGGTCTGTAAAGATATGTATTAATAGATACATTAGCACTGGTAATCCATAAAATGTAAATCTACTTTAAAAGGTAGAATTAAAACTTATTTCATTCTTATTTTTGCCTACTTTTAATTTCAAGTTATCATACCCGTCATATAACAATTTTGTAATAGGAAAACATTGTTTTAATCTAAAAACAAATGTATGTAAGTGTTTGCACAAACCAGGCCTCATTCTGGGTATACTGTGGTAGTCTTACAGCAAACTCTGAAAAGCAAGTAAATAATAGGAAAACATTGTTTTAATCTAAAAACAAATGTATGTAAGTGTTTGCACAAACCAGGCCTCATTCTGGGTATACTGTGGTAGCCTTACAGCAAACTCTGAAAAGCAAGTAAATAAATCAGAAAGGAGTTCTGATTTATTTAGCACTTATCTTTGTAGCACTAGCTTTATTTAATGTTGAAGAACTCCAATAATTTAACACAGAAGTAGGTCAAATAGAATCCACCTAGCCAGAAAAAAGAAAATACTAAAAAAAGCAAAGCCTCTCAAGCAAAACTTTGACAAGTGTGTCAGCATTAAGTCTCAAAATTTTAGCCTCTAACACAAGTAAGGTTTGGACACTCAAATGTTTGGAAGGTTTTATCACTTTTAAAAATGGTTAAGAGGTTGGAAAACATGTCCATCTTCCAAAAAGGCAAAGTCCTAGCAACTCTGCTCTCTTGACTCACGAAGATCTGGAAAGGTGCCCCAAACCCGATAGTATTGCTTTTACCTGAAATATAATCAGAGACTTGCAGCCAGGAGGGGGACTCAAATGGTTGGCAAGCAGGCTATCCAAACCCATCTAGCTCCAAGGCTGTCCTGACAGCCCAACATGCACCTGTGGCAAATGGTGGGCTGCCCAAGGTGTTGCAAGGTGTTCTACCTTGGGGAGCTTCTCCCTGGAAGGATGGAGCCATCCATAACTGGATCTAACTATGACCACAAACGGGCTTCCCTGGTGGCTCAGTGGTTAAGAATCTGTAAGACACGTGGGTTTGATCTCTGGGTTGGGAAGATCCCTTGGAGAAGGTGGCTTCCCAGGTGGCTCAGTGGTAAAATAATCTGCCTGCCAATGCAGGAAACCCAGGAGATGTGGGTTCAGTCCCTGGGTTGGGGAGATCCCCTGCAGAATGGAATGGCAATCCACTCCAGTATTCTTGCCTGAGAAATCCCATGGACAGAGGAGCCTGTTGGGGTATAGTCCATGGGGTTGCATAAGAGTCAGACACGACTTAACGACTAAATAATAACAATGACCACAAATATGTAAAAAGCAGCCCAGATTCTGCAGATGTGGTCAAAGGGGAACATTCCCATCGAAAGGCCTCATTCTGAATGATTTATTACTTTGACTGATTTGGGTATACTGTATGATCTATAAATAGTCGCTTACACCAGACAGGATGTTAATTATGTGATGCAGTGGTTTAGAAATAATGCATTAGTTAGCATTTCCTTAAATTGTTTCAACCCCTCTGTTAACACTCTGCCATAAATGAAGGGAAACTGGTGATTCTGAGAATTTGGTGTAGAGTTCAGCAGTCATCCAATCGAGCTTAACATCATCTGTGTTCCATGTAAGCCCAAAGATGAAAGGCAAGCCTTTTCATTCTCCAGACTTTTCTTGTCCTGCTGGCCATTCTGCACCACCACCTGAGTACCACCATTCTCTCACTCAACTTGTGAAAGTGCAAGTGTCAGTCACTCAGTCGTGTCCGACTTTTTGCAGCCCCACAGACTGTGACCCGCCAGGCTCCTCTGTCCACGGGATTCCCCAGGCAAGAATACTGGAGTGGGTTGCCATGCCCTTCTCCGGGGATCTTCCTGACCCTGGGATCAAACATGGGTCTCTTACGTTGCAGGCAGATTCTTTACGGTCTGAGGCACCAGGGAAGCCGAAGTAGGTCTGTCATTAAAGGACAGAAGATCTTTGAGACTGAAAAGAAATCTCCAAATACCATTTGCTACAAATTTTAAATTCATAATGTGGATCTCGAAAAGCTACCAGATAACCTTTTACTGATATAACACTACTAGTGCCATTCTAGGCTACTGGCAAATCAGACTGCAATGAGCTGTCACCTCAAACCTGTCAACCTGGATATCATCAAAAAATCAAATGATAACAAGCATAGGCAAGAATGTGGAGAAAACAAAACTCCAGGTTCCTTAATGTAACGGGACGGTGGGAACATAAATTGGTATATCCATCATGGAAAGCAACACAGAACTTTTTCTTATCTAGGATATCTGTACTCCCACATTCACTGCAGTAATTTTTACAACAATCAAAGTATAAAAACAATGCAAATCTCCTTCAGTGGATGAATGAATAAAAAAAAATGTGGTGTGTGTGTGTGTGCATGCGTGTGTATGTGTGTGAGAGAGAGAGAGACAGAAAAGTCGAGAATCAGGATTAATTAGGGTTAAAATACATGTTTGGCCTTTCATTTGTCCTAGATCTGGTAAAAACCTTTATTGTATGACATTTATTATTACCAAAGAGATCATAAGTTTCTCTCCGCCCCCCCGCCTTTTCTTTGCTAATTTGTAAGATTTCTATAATTATATTTTTTTGCATTTTTAAAAAATTTAACCTTTTTATTTTCTATTGGGGTATACTTGAAACAATATTGTGATAGTTCCAGGTGAACACTGAAGGGACTCAGTCATATATTTACATGTATCCACGCCCTGCTAAGAAGTCACTTCAGTCGTGTCTGACTCTGTGCGACCCTGTGGACTGTAACCCACCAGGTCCCTCTGTCCACAGGATTCTCCAGACAAGAACACTGGAATGGACTGCCATTCCCTTCTCCAATATATGTATCCATTCTCCTCCAAACTCTCCTCCCATCCAGGCTGCCACATAACATCGAGCAGAGCTGCATGTGGTATACAGTAGGTTCTTGTTGCTTATATATTTTAACTATAGCAGAGTACACATGTCCATCCCAAACTCCCTATCTATCTCCCTAACTATCCCTTCTCTCTAGCAACCATTAAAGTCTTTCTGTCATCAAAGAGACCACACATTTCTAATGTACCATCACAGGCTACCTAACCTACAGAATCTTGGTCTTATCACTTTTTCTAACACCTGCAGGAATCTTGGAAAGAGTAAGGAATATTAAGAAAACACTTTTGGGTAGCCTTATAGTTCCTAAAACCTTATTTTTCACCAAATTTTGATCTGAAACAGAAACAAATGGCCGTTTTCATCAAAGATATGAAACTTTCTTTTAGAATTAAGAATCTGACTTCTATATACATCTTTAATAAGCAATTCAAGAATAATTATAGCAATGCAAGTTCAAGGCAAAGAATTACTGATTTGTTTGTTTCAGTTTTTGGCCATTACAAACCACCTTTAAGATCACGGAGTCAACAGACCCATGCAAATCACGTCTTGTTAGAGAAGCTAAAAACAGTACTAAAACATTTTAAAGTTTAAATGTACATAGCTTTCTCTTAAAGCCTCCCACATAAGTGATTAAAACACAAACACACACATGTACAATATTCTCAAATTTTCAAAGCAAATGAAGTCTTCAACTACCAAATGTTTAACTACTGAAATCAAGGATTTCCTTGAGCATTTCTCATGGCTGAATCTATTAAGCAATTATGCATCCCTGTCACTAAAAGTAGCCTGAATTTCTACGCTAACAGCATGCATTTATTATTCTGATTTTTATTCATTCTAGTTTCTGCAGAGCACAGTTCCTTTCACCCTTGGGGCTCAGTTTATTTACAGAATAGACCACACAGCAGATCTACATATGCATTTGGCTTGCTAAAATAATATGTCAAAATGGACACAACTGGTCTAAGTTTAAATTTTAAAATTTTTAGCTTTTGATTTTAAATTTAACATAAAAAAAATCTTGCCCCCTGATAGCATCAACTAGTTTTTTTTTTTTTTTTTTAATCCAAAAAATAAAAAGTCAGCAAAGAAATTAGCTAATTATATCTGTGAAGGGCAATTGGGACACAGTTTCTAAGAAACAGATAAAGTATTCACACAAAAATGCTACCTCTGTCAAAGCATCTGGAGATCAAGAACTCCAACGTGCTAGGTAAGTGAAGGAAATGCCTTTAGTCAGCTTAGTGTCTGTAATAAAGCGACTTCGATGAACAGAGAGACCCCTGAAGAGCTGAGCCAACGCGAGGACCCACTGCACACCGTCACCCGTGTGCCCAGGGCCTTGAAGCAGGGGCTCAGCCCGTGCTGGAAGTATCTGTGACCCAGGCCCCAGAGTTACAGGGAACCCAAGAAGAGGATCATTTGGGAAGGTTCAGGCCATTTCCTCTCTAGTCTCAACAGGCATTAATTCACCAGCAGAGGTGATCAATACGGATCCTGTTGGAAGGCAAATTAGGCTGGTAAGTAAAAACATAGCAATTTTGTCACCCAGAGAAAAGTAAGGGTGACTTCAGAGATGTCTTTCTAAGGTCAATGACTCATGACTGACTGGCAGGCCACATACTGGCAAATAGAAGCAGGAAAAAGGGGAGAGAGATCTTAATGAGCCTTGAAGCCAGGGAGAGATGGATACAAATGACACAATTTTAGAAAATTCCCAACAACTCAGCTTCTCAAAGTGAGGCCTGTGGAGTAGACCATGGCCACAATCTGCTAGTTCTGGTGTACACTATGTAAGCACAGAAGCCAAGACTAAGCATTGAGAAGGAGCAATTTCACTAATTATATCTGTTGAGTCTAGGATTAAAAAAAAGATCCATTCTGGGATTTTATATATCTTTGTTCTTTTCCATCTCTGCATTCTAGTGACTGGTTCTTTCTGTATTTCATTAAGAAACATTGATTGAGAACAAATTGGAAACTACAAATACACAAGGTCCTTGACCATAGTTTGAGAAGCACTGCACTAGAACGCCTAAAATAAAGTTCTGCATAGACAGTAATGCATATGATGTTTGCAAGGATATTGATTCACCTGCAATCATCTCTTCAATTACTTGAACATGAAGATTTCTCAGAAGAAGGCAATTTTGCCCATGTGTAATACACTAGTCTCTGATTAACATCTGAATTAATCTAGAGATACCTGAATTGCAGGCCAATGAGAATACCATGTAATCAAAACTGTTCTGAAGAACCGAGATGTTAATTAACATGTTTCCCTGGGAAAAGCAGTTTTGTGGTCATACAAATTCGAGATATATGCTCAATCTCACACCTCCTTCTGAGCAGGCAAAATATACATTAGTGTATCAAGGATGCTGAGAAAGTCTGTAGCTCAGAAAAATCTGTATGCGGATATGATGCTCTTTATCTAAATACACGTTAACACCTTGCTCAGGAAATACAATTTTGGAAATGCTGGAATAGACAAAAGACTCCAGATTAGCAACCAAAAACTTGTCTTGAATATCACTCGCTAGCTGTTTCCGGTCTTCATTTGTAAGGGGATCATGCTCCCCACCCCACCATGCTAGTGAGCGGCACCATCACAGAGGTAATGATGGAGAGTCATTCCACATAGCAAGTAGGAAGCTCCTGGAAGATGGGGAAATGGCTCCTCTCCTGCAGCCCAACACATATGAAGGGCTCAGTCATTACTAAGTTGCTTTCCAGGGAACGTTCCAGGTTGTCATCTTACCCGCTCCCCCCCCCAAACCCGCCACCAGTGCACTCCAGATAGCTAACTCTGACGGTCATTTTGTGGACTGTCCCTTGGGACCTCATGTCTTTGGAGGCCTCCAGACTTTGGTCCCCTGCTGGTGTGGTGTGGTGGGCACCTGCTCCTCTTCCTGGGAAATGCAGGTGACCTCACAGTAGAGCCAGGAGCAGGTCGTACACCTGAGAAAAGTCCCAGCAGGTGAGGACAGCCTCTACGGCTCAACCTTTGTACAGAGACGTTGTCCTCCCACCTTAAACCACCGGCTCCCTCCTCCCCCAGTCCCCGCACAGCACACAGCAGGAACACCCTGAGCTGATCAATACTGCATTCACTTCACACAAAATAATACCCTAACCCTGCAAGAAAAGGTGCTGTAACAAAGAAATCGTTTGTCGGGCCTTGACAGCACCTCTTTCCCACCTAAAACCATAATCCAGCTCCTATTCAACCTCCGGCTCCCCATCTCAGCAATCAATAATAATACATTCTCCCTCAAACTGTTGTTATTTTTAACTTCTATGTCTCCTCTGTTGACTTCAAAGGGCAGCACCCAGCATCTGAGCGCCAGCTACAAGGTCATGTGGTCAGTGAATTGTAGGACAAGGAATCGGTTTTTGTACACATCCTTCCAACCACCAAACCACGAGGTCTTTGTTAAGGTCAAAATTATCATGAAACATTATTGACCCAGTACACAATGAACTCGGGGCGGCAGCTGTTGCAAACACCAGCCACAACTTAAAAGAATAAAAAATAAAAAGATAAGGAACCATTTGTTCTACTCACTGTTCACGTAAACATTAAATGTCACGGAAGAATTGACATCAGAATTGGACACATGAAATGTGTAAGTGCCTCCTTCAGTCCCTTTTAATCTGGTTAGATGAAGTTCACTTACGTATCTACAAAAAAAGAACAACCCATCAGTCACCTGTGGATCACCTACCTCGAAGTGTGTGGCTTTTTCACAGTTTCCATCTGGAAATCCATGCCCATTTTGGAAAAATACGTCCCATGTGATTCAGTATTAACAAATGCAAACACACACCAATATTTCATTGAGACAAATGCCTGGTATGTGAGAACAGGGTGGGGAAAGGCTTTCTCGCCACAAGGCAACCTCACCCTCGTCCCGTGCTGTCCTTATGCCCAGCACCCTTCCCCGCCCTGGTCCTCCGTTCAGCCCCCTTCTCACCAGGGTCCTGAACTCACCTGCCTGGCCAGACCCCAGACTGGCAGGCCTCTCCACCAAGGTGTCTCAAAGCAGACACTTCAGGGCCATGCAGCAAGGTCAATACCATGGCCCTCGCCTTCATTCTGACAACACCAGCATCTCCTGGTTCTCCTCCCACCCCTGCTGTTTCTTCCAAGTGGCCCCTGGAGCATGTGCTACCGGGGCTTCTGTCTTACACCAAGGTTATCACAAGTGGCTGTGTTCAGCACAACCATCAGGGAATTAGTGACATAGGCTCCAGGGTAGACGGAGCTCTCTGGGTGGCCCTAGGTCCCCACGGGCCACAAGCAACTCTGCACGTGGGTGGCTTGTTCCTGTCACGCTGCATACACTCCCAGGGCATTCACGCTCCTCTGAGCTACTTACTGTCGCTTACAACTTTCAAATCCTGATCGCTAGTCCAGACCTCCCGGTCCTACGCTTCTTTCCTCTCCAGACCTGTGTTCATGGCCCCCAGTGCAAAGCGCCCCTAGGACGGGACTGCAGCTCACCCGCATCCTTTTTACCTCCTTTCCCCTCCCTACCCTACTTCCCCAACTCTCTGCCGGGTCTCTCTCTTCTTAATGAAGCCCGTCCCTGTGCATCCCACTCTCAGGAGCTGCATCCAGGGAACCCGACCTACGAAACATTCTACCTGAGTATCTCCACTCAAGATCCCACAGGCAAGTTTGAATTCAACAAACCCCTATCTCAGTTCACTGGATTTGCCCCTCTCCCTCCCCCTGGAATGCTATCGCCTCTTATCATCCAACCCGGCTGCCCCAGCCAGACTCCCCCCTCTTCCCTGCCCCTTCAGTCACCGAGTCCTTTAAGGAGGAAGCCTGGACACCCACCAGTCCATCTTCCTCCCGATCCACCCTCCAACCCTTAGACCTTGGTCCAGGACAGTATCCTCTCTCACCCACATTCTTACAATAGCCAAGAGCTCCCAACCAGGGGAAAAAAACACCAATTCTAACTAGGCACCGACCTCTTACAAACCACCGGCTCTTGATGAGATTACTTAACTCGTCAAAGTCTCAAATTTCTCTTCTATAGAAAGAAGGGAAGTAAGCGTGCCTCCTCATAGCATTTGTGAGGACTAAAATTATTGAGTTAATGTACATAAGGGAATGAGAACAGCGTATGGCCAGAAATAAGCACATAAAACTTATCTGAGAATCGAATGAGAAGTCTGATGTAAAAGAAACTTGGGTTCATTGCCTGACCCAAAGATGCTTAACGATTCTTAAGTTTCCTTCTAGCTTTAAAAATGTAACTAAAGGCACTAACATGCCTCTTTCTCTGAAAAGAATTATTTAATGTGGCCCTAGTATATGCTATTGACTGCTCTGAACTATTCCCAGAACTCCAGGACAGGACTGTCCTCTAATTCACAGATGAGACAACTGAGGCATGGACTCTTCTGGGTGCTTGAAACACATGGCAAAATGAAGGGATGAAGACTCGGGGAGCAGCCCCAAACTTCCTTCCGTACCAGGTGTTTTCTCATACACTGATGGTTACAGAAACAGGATGAGGTAGTAGTTAAGAATCCACCTACACTGCAGGAGATGGGGTTTCAATCCCTGGGTCAGGAAGATCCCCTGGAGAAGGGTATGGCAACCCACTCCATTATTCTTGCCTGGGAAATCCCATGGCCAGAGGAACCTGGCGGGGCTACAAGCCCATGGGGTCAAAACAAAGTCAGACATGAGTTAGTGGCCAAACAACAAGAAGAGAAGGGGAAAGGTGTAACTGCGTGATTGCCAGGAGAAGGCCCCTTTCTTACCTGATGTTACTTTCATTCTCAGACTTGGGATAATCGTCCCACTTATCAGTGGAGGTTCTGTTCATATATATCCACTGTCGGTGTTCAGGTTTGGGATATGCCTCATACTCAACAACCAGATCCACGTTCTCTCCATCATTTACAAATACTGTTGTGTTCATCATAGGGAAGATATTAATGAATCCTTTATCTAACCACAGCAGAATGAAACAGAAAGGAACTGTTATCTGCAAAAATCTTAACAAATAACACAGCTTCATTTTTGGATTATAAAGGTACTGGACTGATTTCCAGTGTTAACTGGTAGTGCCAAGTAAGCTGGTAAAGAATCTGCCTGCAATGCAGGAGACCCTGGTTCAATTCCTGGATTGGAAAGATCCCCTAGGGAAGGCATAGGCTACCCACTCCAGTATTCTTGGACTTCCCCGGTGGCTCAGATGCTAAAGAATCTGCCGGCAATGCGGGAGACCTGGGTTCGATCCCTGAGTTGGGAAGATCCCCTGGAGAAATAAATGGCAACCCTCTCCAGTATTCTTGCCTGGAGAATCCCATGGACAGAGTAGTCCATGGGATCACAGAGTTGGATAAGACTGAAGCGACCTAGCATACACTTAACACGCCAAGTAAGAATTTTAACCAGTCATTTTACATTTTGTTTTGCTCTTGGAGAATTACAGTCATAAATGAGAAAGGACACACATTGGAAATGTTTATTCTCTTATTTTTATCTCTTTAGCAACTCTGTTAAAGATCTATCACCATTGGATAAGTCTTTTAGAACTACCAGTCCTGATGCATATTATGCTAAAAATTATTTGGACTAAATAGCCCATTCCCTAGACCCAATATAACTGTATATGTGATAAGAAGATGTCATAGATCAAGGAGGGGAAGATAGCCCCAGTGTTCAATAAAAATATTGCAAGAATGTAATTTAGTATTTAAAGAAAACTAAACTTATAAATATATCTTTTTATATCATACATCACAGATGATTCAGAACAGCATTTTAACAGTTAAGCCATATTTTTAACTAAACAACAAGATTGACTTTTATTAAACTTTGACCAAGCTGGGGGTGGGGGCAGTTTTCCAGGCTTTTTAGAAGCAATCAAAGAAATAAAACTTATAAAAGACAAATCTGAATATATAAACATTTTCAAATGTCTATATATAGAAAAATTAATTAAGGTATTAGGACAAAGAAGACATGAAAATACAGAAGGAAAAATAAACTAGTAATTTAAATAGGGGATCCCTTTTCACATTTATTAAAAATAGCAAAACTTCAATAGAGCTGTTAAAAATAATCTATATCCTTTCTATAGAAAACTAGCAAAGCTAATTTGAAATAAACTTAATAATTTTGCAAGTGTAATTAAAATAGCATGCTGAATTACACATTGTAATTTGGCACAACTCCTTTAGAAAGCATTTTAAAAATTATCTATTTTTCAATTTAATCCAGAGAACGCTTCTTAGTGAGGTAGATACCTACATGCAAAAAAGAAGTGCTATTTATCCTAGTCATAATAATCTTAAAAATGAGAAAAGGGAGAACTGGTTAAGTAAATAAAACATTCCTTAGAAATGGTTATGTAATAATACAATGGAGAGCTTGAAAAAGACCATAATAAAATAATTGCCAATATTATATTTATAACCTTCTTTTATGGAATGTTTACTTTGTGTCAAGAACTGCCTTAAGTTCTTTAGTGTATTTTATTTACTAATTATGACAAATATTTAATTTTACAGCAATACTGAAAGAGAACCTTCAGTTCAGTTCAGTCGCTCAGTCGTGTCCGACTCTTTGCGACCCCATCAATCACAGCACGCCAGGCCTCCCTGTCCATCACCAACTCCTGGAGTTCACTCAAATTCATGTCCATCAAGTCGGTGATGCCATCCAACTATCTCATCCTCTGTCGTTCCCTTCTCCTCCTGCCCCCAATCCCTCCCAGCATCAGGGTCTTTTCTAATGAGTCAACTGTTCACATAGGTGGCCAAAGTACTGGAGTTTCAGCTTCAGCATCAGTCCTTCCAATGAACACCCAGGACTGATCTCCTTTAGGATGGACTGGTTGGATCTCCTTGCAGTCCAAGGGACTCTCAAGAGTCTTCTCCAACACCATAGTTCAAAAGCATCCATTTTTTGGTGCTCAGCTTTCTTCACAGTCCAACTCTCACATCCATACATGACCGCTGGAAAAACCATAGCCTTGACTAGACAGACCTTTGTTGGCAAAGTAATGTCTCTGCTTTTTAATATGCTATCTAGGTTGGTCATAACTTTCCTTCCAAAGAGGAAGCATCTTTTAATTTCATGGCTGCAGTCACCATCTGCAATGATTTTGGAGCCCCAAAAAATAAAGTCTGACACTGTTTCCACTGTTTCCCCATCTATTTCCCATGAAGTGATGGGACCGGATGCCATGATCTTAGTTTCCTGAATGTTGAGCTTTAAGCCAACTTTTTCAGTCTCCTCTTCCACTTTCATCAAGAGGCTTTTTAGTTCCTCTTCACTTTCTGCCATAAGGGTGGTGTCATCTGCATATAATCTTATAACCCCTAATTTATAGATGAGAAAAGAAACCACGTCCTGGAAAGCCATATAGCTGGCTACCCAAAGGCAGAGCCTAACCATGAATACACACAGTGAGAGGCCAAGGCTGGCTCCTTACTGTAGCATACCCTAGAGTCTCCACATACTTTAAATGAGAAAGAGAGAGAACCTAAGGTTATATGTATAATTAAAGTCCTGTTGCATACACAAATATAAACCATATACCAAACCCTAAAAATGGTTATAGCAAGTCAGTGGAATTATGAAGGAGTTTTAATCTTATTGTTTTATTTCTTTTTCAAAATTGAAGATGGAGTTATAACATTTAAGACTGTCATTCACTATCTATGGTACTATTTAGTTAAATATATTTACACCCCAGGCTTCCCTAGTATCTCTGTTGGTAAAGAATCCACCTGCAATGCAGGAGACACAGGTTTAACCCCTGGGTGGGGAAGATCCCTTAGAGAAGGAAACAGCAACCCACTCCAGTGTTCTTGCCTGGAAAACCCCATGGACAGAGGAACTTGGTGGGCTACAGTCCATGAGGTCGCAGAAGTTGGACACGACTTACGGACTAAACCACTACCACCTACTGAGTAGCTATCCTCCGGAGAGCATCTAACATGCAACTGATACCCCACATGAGGTTGCCATTAGAATATTTACTGTTTCGTTTCCTACAGATTCAGAATAAAAAAAAAAAAAAATGAAGTCCAACTGTCCTTTGTATCAATAGAAAAACATTTTTCAGGTGAAATTTTAAAAAACATCCAAACGAAATCAAGCTGGAAACCACCATCTTGTTCTAATACCTGAATCATAAATGGTGCCCCTCTGTCATTCTTTAAGCTAATTTAAGTTAGTTTTGAGGAAATGTTTTATCTGAAAGCTACATTAAATTTTCAGGTACTCAAGGTCATAAATTCAAAGATAAAACACAATGCAAAATATAGAAATATTACAGGCGATATTATTTGCACTGATTTCTGTCACAATCATCATGAAATACTAGTTCGTCTGTAGTTTTCTATAGTCTAGTTTGGTCAATATGGTTTTATGTCCTATGTAATAGAACAGAGTTTCAAATTCATGAAGTGTAAGAATTATTAGAATCAAAAAATCCTACCTGGCTTGTTATAAAGTATGATTTAAGAAACTGATGAGACATTAACCGTTAAGTGCAAACACTACACCAGGCACATGTATAAAATCTGTTGCCTTTCTCCCTTCTACAGCCTTGGGAGTTAGAGGGTGTGTGTCTTGTAAGAGAAAATACGGGCAGAGTTAAAGTGGGGGGCATTTGAAAGTTAAGTGGTAGAGCCCCAACTCAAAACTAGGTAGGGGTCATCCTAAAGTCTTGTGCGGCACACCACTCCACTCTGTCCAAATTCTACTCCCAGCCCCTAAAGATCACTTTTCTCTGTCTCTTCCTGCTCTTGTCCCATCCCAACCCTCTCCCGAAACAATACAGATTCAGATTACATGATCCCAAGTGTTTCCAGTTATACAGTTATATTCTTGGAAATTGATGAATGGATTTTAAAAATCTGATTACATACAACAATATACTCAAAACATCCTTACTAATTGCTTTCTGGAGCTGAAGCTGATCTATCAGCATGCTCCCTAATCAACTTAGCAAATTAGCACTTATGGAGTTTAATATTTTAAAAGCATAGCCTTTTATTCAAATTAATAAATGGTTCACAGTCATGTTTAGGGACAGAATAGTACCCTCTCTTGGGACTAGCTCTGTAATTGCAAACAAAGCGTCTTTTTCACGTTCATTTTGGTGAGACACTTTCCATTACAACATGGGCAGAAACACCAAACTCATATGAGATAATTGTGGGATAAATCATAAACCTCTAACACTGCTACATAAATTATTGAAGAAATATGGGGGGAAAGAGAGAAATGAAAACAAATATCATGTAATTTTATTATTGGTGAAATTATGATGAAGAATTTCACCACCCTACAAGTATTTAATCAAAATCAAGCAATGAGAATGTGGTGGCATCCAAAAAAAACACAAAAAACAAAGCAAAAAAACCAGATTAAATGCAAACAATACTGAGAGCCCAAAAAGTGTAAAAAATTTTTTTTAATTACTATACTTTCCAGTAACTCAAAAACATCACGTATTTTACCACAGTCTGCTCTCATTAAGTAGATGCTTGGGAAATAAGTATTTAGTCAGATTGCTAGAGCCCACTCCAGTGTTCTTGCCTGGAGAATCCCAGGGACGGGGGAGACTGGTGGGCTGCCGTCTATGGGGCCGCACAGAGTCGGACACGACTGAAGTGATTTAGCAGCAGCAGCAGATTGCTAGGTCAGGGAAAACTAAACCAGTTGTGTGTACCAGTTATGGCTTAGGTTAACATGCTTGTTCACGCTCTGCAGAAACAAGGAGCCATGGCCAGTGGGCTGCCTCCCTGAAGGTTTATGTGATAGCCCTGTAGGGTCAGAGGACAGGGTAAGGTGAGGGGCATGCTGAGAAGGAAAAGTCAGTTCAGCCCTTTCTGCTGCCAAGTGACTAGAGCCCATGAACGGTAGAACAAAAAACCAGAAGGCTGAAGAACCTCACCAAAAGACCCGGAGAAAGCCATTCAGGACTAAGCATACGTCTTTCTCCAGAGAAAAAAGTCTCCATCCATTTCCAAACTCAGGTCATTCAGCAAGGAGTAAAATTTTGGGAAAAGCTCAACCTACATTTGTTGGGGTATGGGGGTTAAGCAGAGAATGACACATTCAAACACCTTCACAGCTTTTCACTTGCCTCTATTAAATGGGTAGAATTTGCTTTTATGCTCTGGTTGAAAGATCTTTTTTTTTCATGTATTCATTCATTCATTCAGTGATACTAAAATCCGTTAAGAATCTGTTCAACATTCCATTAATGTAAAAAGGAAACTATCAGATAATTTCTTCATTCACTATGCCAAGTAATTTACCCATTCCCAGAGATATTTACCTACTACTTCTAAGGTTGTTGTGACATTTGCCGATCCAAAAGTATTATTGGCGTAACACATGAAGACGCCAGAATCATTAACCCTTGCCGAGCTGATAGTCAACCTTTCCTGCCGGAGATAACTGAAATCACCCTGATGCCAGCTATTCTTCTTCGTCTGTGCTTTAGTCTGCTGCTCTCAGAAGGGGAGGGCAAGAAAGAAATCAAAGATTACCATGCAATTTATATTCAGGATCTTTCCTAGATAAATTAAAAATAGCAGCAATTAACTTCTCCATATTAGCATTCATTATACACTACTTAAGTAAGAATAATAAAACATCATGACAAGTCTGTCATTGGAACACTTCCTATTACAGGACTATATTGAAAGATAGTCATTATTAATGATTGGAAAAAAACATGAAAATTCATTTCTTAATAACCACAGCATACATAATTCCAAATTCTCTGCAGTGCTAAACATTTTTTTTTAACAGTGCCAAATTTTAAAAGCTAGTATATTAAGAAATACTAGAGGATACTGATATTTTACAAGTCAGCATACCTGTATCCTATCAATATTTCCTGTTTTATAAACATATTTATGTCTTTTCTACATAATAGATAAATAGCAGTAATTGAAAAAATAAATCCCAGTGATTGAAAACACATCACTACTAACAATCATGTTCTATTTTATTAACATTTATATTATTTTCATTAATAAAAATAAATTTACAATGTCTAAGATTAACTCGAAAATTCATCCTATTGTTCTTACCCAGCAGAATTTTGGCAACTATTAAAGAGCATTCAGAAGTACACAAGACATGTGAGAACCAAACCCCAAATTATTTACACATGAGCTGAAGAAAAAAGGCTGTGCATTTACTCTTGTGGTATCACCATCCTACTGTTAATATTTGTCTGCACGTAAGACAAGGAGAGAGTTCTTGTATGGAAACCTCATGGGGAAAAAACCATAATATAAACGACAACCATTCTCTGAAAAAATGAAAGGGAATAGCATAGAGTTTTCTGCATCTTCCAATTTTTTTTAAATGAACGCATTCCTTTTACAATGGGGAGGGGTAGGTGGGAAGTGAGGAAACAACTAAAAAAAACCCAAAATAACAGTGGATATTGACATGGAACAAGATCAAGGGAGACCCCTGTACAGGCTATGGTGGACTATTAGCATTAGACCATTCTGACAGTACTGTGAGTGAGAACAATCCTGCTGGAAAGCAACTCGGAAGCATGTTCAGAGCCCTGATCAACTCCAGCAGATTTATCTCCAAGAAACAACTCAACAGGAAACAAAAGCTCCAAGATATTTGCTGAAGAGAAAAACTGCACATGACCTAATGTGTACCAGGTATCAAAAAGACTTTGCATACATGAAAATTAAAAATGCTTATTTTATGTAAAAAGTGTAAAATGAGTATACCTTAAGACAGTAACCATGTGTTCATACATATGCATGGGCACAGAGAGAAAAGAAACATGGAAAAAAATGTGGGCAATATAGCATTTATAAGGACTAACCACACGAGACTGTAAGCACTTGAAATGCAAACTGAAGGGTGTTTAAATATAAAATATGTCCCAGACTTTAAAGACTTAATATGAAAGAAAGTAGTGTAAAATAGCCCATTAATAATTTTTATGTTAATTACATGATAAAATGTTTTGGATACATTGGACTAAATATATTAAAATTGATTTTACTTTGTTTTAGTGTCACGTGCCTACCAGAAAATTTTAAATTACACAGGAGGCTCACATTCTATTTTTACTGCACAGTGCTGCTAATGTACAGTGGCAGAATTATAGTTATTTCTCTTTTTTCTCATGTTATTATATTTTTAGAAATTTTTTTACACTAAAATAAGCACACATAAAAGCTGACTGCCAAAGCTGAATGTTTTGAAATAAAAAGAAGAGAAACCTGCTTGGTTAACTAACTGTGAGATCTTGGCCAAGTCAAGGATGCCACTATGGTCTGAGATTTTATTTCCAAAAATGAGTAAGAGAATAAAAGTCTTTCAAGGCCTTTCCAGTCTGGAGCACTGTGTCGATTTGAAGATACTCCTTTCTAAGAGATTCTTCTAATAATTGGCAGAAATCTGACATTTTTGCTGCCTAACAGCAATTGTTAAGAAGACACGAAGGGGAAATGACATTTTTCTTCGGCCTCTCCTAGTCCGTCATGTTACAGACTTCTCCTCTGTAAAGGCAGAGAGACGATGGACAGGTCACATACTATATTCTACATTTACCGATTCTTCCCTCTAGTTCCTGCAAAGAGCCCAGGAGTCCATTGTTAGGGAGCTAAACAGGACAATGAATGCACTGGTGCTGGAAGGAATAGTTTGTCGATAATTGACAAAATATCAACATCCAAACCTGAAGGCCATGATTTAGGATACTGTCGAAGATCACGATTAAAAGCAGTAAAAATATGAGAATGTATAAGCCTTAGAAAAGCTAACCAAGATTTACAGTGTTGAATAAACTCCAAGATTCTCTTACATTTTAAAACAAACAATTGCAAAAACTTTCCAACACTCAATTCACCCTAAATTTCATTGTGAGTTAAACTTATTCTAAATGATTCAAATCAAATTCCACAGATTTTTAAAATAATTTGATAGTGCTATAATAGCACCAAGTATTCCAAATTAAGCCAAAGGATGTCAGTAAAAGATTCATGGATGAACTCTGGCATTTAGCCATGAGCCCCATCTGCAAGTCACACGTTACATAGTGTTTGCACGTGATTTGGTTTTCCTTAACCCTTGGAGGTACGCACTGGGATTTCCCCAAAGAGCTCCCAACACTGCAGTCTTATCTACCAGTGCCAGTGGATTAATTGGGAATGGCAAGCAGGGCTCCTGGGAAAAAATGGTTCAGAACAAAACTGCCTGGGGCAATTTATTTCCCATCTCAGAAAGGCTAATTTTCAAGTTATACAGAGGCTCAGCTATACACACAGTCTAAATTGTTCTCTCATCTGAAATCAAGGATCATAGAAAGGCAATTAATATGGGATTGTGTTCTGTAAGGTTAGTCAAAAACCCATATGTAAGCTATTGGTTTTATTAGGTTATATGATATGAAAACTAGGACTTCTTTCTCTGAGACGTTGGTTCCATTCTCCTAGTCAATGGCAGACTTCACTTAGCAAGGTATCATCCATCACAGGTCTGCGGGAACACCATCATAAGGCTTTGCATTATGTTAATCGCCATGGTTACTTATTTAGCATAGGATTCTCTAAACAGGCATAAAATTGCCAATTCAGAGCATGAGGAGGAAGAAGAGGAAGAGGAGGAGGAAAAGACAGTATTTTTTTCCTTCCAATGTAATACGTACCTGTGTACTGAAGAAAAACTACTATGATAGCAAATTAACTAGATGGCCAAGACTATGCAAACAGAAATTATTGAAAACTCAGTCGATGGGAATCTTAAAAGCAAAATACTAGGGAAACTAGACATTTCAAAGACTTTGCTATTAGTGTGAGTGAATTCAGAGGGAAAAAACCCTTCAAATATAACTAGCCAAAATTTATTAAGATATGCCTAACACAGTATCTGACATATAGCAGACATTCAATATGCATTTGTCAAATGAATGATAACCTAAACATGTCCAAATGCTTCAGATTGAAGATAACCACTTTATTAATAGCGACTAAAACAAATAGAAAACCATTAGCAACCTGATCTCAGGTAAGCAGTCTCAAAGGAGGAAATCAGACCCATACACAAAGAAACCCATCTCTCAAATGGACAGGCCTTTCCATGGGGGAGGGAAGGGCTTCCTGGTTAATATCTGAGATCACATTTCTTAATATGGAAGGGGAAAATGGCAACTTTTCTGGCCTGAATAGTTTCCATAATAGCTTTATAAAAATCAAGATAGCTATTCACTGAACTGTTAATTTTCTAAAAAATTTTCCCCACTAAAGTCATTCAGAGAAACAGTATGGAGTAATAACAAGTCTAAAGTTTTTGACTTTCTCAAAATAAATTTACAAAATGACATTTCTTTGTTACTAGTAATGAACATACACGTCTGCATATGGTGCTATGAAACAGGGAAATACACATCTCAACACACTCCAGACAGCTCCACCTCTGACAGACACACCAGCTGAGCCATCCTCAGGATGATTAATAGACTCTCTCAGAATTTGAAAAAGAATGCATATATATGTACCATGCCATAGAGTAGAAATAAACACAACGTGGTAAATCAACTAGACTTCAATAAAATACATTTCTTAAAAAATAAAACTTCTTTAAAGAAAAGCCTTCAAACCTCCCACACAGCATGATACATTGAGGAAAATGGAGAAGACAGTCCACTCACCTGGCTGTTTTCCTTTATCCACATAGAGTCCACGGAGCTAGACACGTCTTTTATCAAGCATGTCACCGCAAACTCCTCTCCTTCCCGGAGAAGATAGCTGGGTTTGGACACAGACACAAGTGGAACAGCTTTGATGGCTGGAATAAAATGAAAAGCGGCCCTCAAACAACTGGTTGCACTGTAACTTAACATTTCAACTTTCCACTTTCCCGAAGCCATGCCCAGCTCACTCTGCGGTCTTTTAAGTAAAATATAAAGTACGGCACTAACCAATCTGTATTACTTATGTACCTGAAGACATCAGGAGTTAAACTGTGCATCCCTCAAGTAAATTAATTAATATAGAGTGAAAAAGAGAGAATGTCTACTCTGAGATGGTAATAATCCTGAACAAAGCTAGGCAGAAACCCTAGCATAGTGAAGCTGCCTTCACCTTTACTTCACTTGATGGTTTCATGAGGATGTGACCAACAACTAGTTATATCCTTTTAACCAAACAGGCAACTTTCCCAGGTACTATAAAATTAATATCTTGATTATTTCTTAAAATCACAGGTTTTAAATAATCAAACTTTCCTCAATTCCAAAGAGAACCCTTTTCAAAAGCCTTAACGATAACTATTCAATAGCTAAATGCCCACTGGTGTTGAGTTAGATGTTCTCTGAAATACAAAATTCTAGGTATCCTCCAGCTACCAAAATATTCTACCTCATGTTGCATTCATAACAAGGTCCATTGTCAGCTGGTACTTTCCTTCTCAGATTGTGAACTAAGAAGGCATTAAAATTAAATATTTAAGGATGAAGTCAATTCACAGATCAACAGTAAATCAAGGAGTGAATAATCTATATGCTAATCTTTTCAAACAGTGTAAAGCCTCCCAATAAGTTTTCCTTGAAAGGAACACTGTGCATTTACTAAACTTTGGGATGTCCTTATGTCAGTAGGTTTAATGATTGTCCCCAGAACCATCTAATTGCTCTTCCCTGGTAAACCCACCCAGCCGGTGGCGGGTCTTGTGCCAGTCACGTGGTATGAGGACTGTGAAATAAAGAATTTACAAGCAGCTGGCATTATTTTGAGGCCGGGAGAACCGATCAGAGCAGCTGCCTGAGTGATCAACATACTAATACTAAGATGGACAGCGAGAAGAGAAGTCTTTTAAATCAATGGATGTTCTAACACCCAGCCAAAAGCAAACAAGGGCCATACCTGCCCGCACTTTCAGGGTGAATTTCTTGGACAGCATGGACTTGCCCCTCTGATTCGCTGAGCAGTGCAGACAGAGCCGATGGTACTCACGCTTCACATTTCTGATTGTGATGCCTGCCTTGGGGTCGGCCACAAACGTCAAATCCTTGGGGAGTGGTTTCCCCTCACACCCCGTGAGAGAGTAATTGGTCACCTCGGGGTCTGTCAGGGGACAGCGGACCAGCGTGTCGTTTTCTTCTTTCCCATACAAGGGAAGGTCAATCAGGAAAAGCTTCTCAGGGTCTACAGCATAACCGACAATCAGTATTTCAAACGGCATGTTTTTAAAATGACAATGAAAACATTTTATAAAGATCTAAGATGTTGCCTTTCGGGAGGACTTCCCTTGTAATCCTGAAGTCAAATACTTCCACTGCAGGGGGCACAGGTTTGATCCCTGGTTGGGGAATTAAGATCCCGCATGCCATGTGGCTTGGCCAAAAAATTAAAAAATAAATAAAATGTTCTCTCTCACAGCAAAAATCCCCAGCAGCCCAAATGACTGCTGACTTTATTCTTTGCAAATGAAAAGTAGAATTTATCTGAACTATACTAATAAGGGAAAAGGTAACACTTAAACCATGTCAGGCACATCTACCTTTCTCATTTAATCCTCAAAACACCTATAATGTGATGGGCGGTATCATTATCACCATTTTATAGATAAACCAAAGTCTCAAAACTAGAAACTCTCCTTAAGTGATGTGACCCAGAAATGGCTAGAAAGAATTCAAACCCAGGTCTGACTGATACCACAATCTGAGCTCTTAAAACTCTGGGAATATTTTACTATAATATTTATAAATATAAATATTGTGAAAATTTTATTTTTATTTTAGATTTTATTTTTAAATTATAAATTTATAAATATAAATATTTATACATATAAATGTTTCGTTATAATATTTATGAATATAAATATTTGTAATATTATTATATTATTTTCTTTTTTCCTAAAACAGATAACACTGCAAAGAACACAGGCCAAGAATAGGCAGCCTGATGACATCTAGTAGTGTGGGGGAAAGTGTTCTCCACTAACCCGAGTGACCTTCTTTCTGGAATTCACAGTCTCCAGGATCCTCCAGCTTCTGAAAAGAATCTAGAAAACTATCAGGGGGCCATACAGTACAAACAACATGTGGTCCGTGCTCTATTCATATTCCTTGAAAGATATGCATACATAGAACTTCTGGAAATCAAATAAAGTGCTATGCACAAGGGGAGCGTATGAGGTTCAGCAATGCTGTGGCAAATACATGACTGTCCAAACCAGGACACTTGGAAGTGAAAGAGGTGCAATCAGTCATTGTGCTGGGATATCTGGCACGGGCTGGGAAAGCCTCAGGCCGACTGGAGCCTCTACACAAACCTCATTCTGTGCCCACAGTATGCTGCCACCTCTATGCTGTGTAGTGATCATACCAACACACGGTTGGGCCAACAGATGACACTTAAAACGTTTTCTCATCTTTGGGCCACACTGCAGCATGCGAGATCTCAGTTCTCCAACCTGGGATCAAACCCGTGCCCCCTAGAGTGGAAGTGTGGAATATTAACCACTGGATCACCAGGGAAGTCCCTAAAATGTTTTTTAAATGTCCTTTCCACATGCAAATTGAGTGCTCCACAAAAATCAATGACATAATTGAAATCTACTTTTCATATAATTTTGACCAATTTTCAAAGAGTTTTCTTAAATGAATTATGCACCTCCCAGCCTAACTAATTTATTCTGCAAATAAATTATCTCATAATGGCTGAAATATGGTTTGAGGCTATAGTTGGTTATTTTCCCACTTAACTCTTTCTCAGTCACTTGAGCTATAGTTCCCACAATGCCCTGAATTCCTTCACTGCCATAAGACAAACTATATAGGCATCTAAACATCTTAAACTGGTAATAATTAAATATAGTTCTAAGTTATTGAGGGTGACTTCCCCTATAAAGAAAACCTGAGCACTCTGTGAGACTGATTTAGCTAATGCAGCAGTTTCCCTATTTATTCAGACGTCTACCCATCCTATTAATAAGCAGAATGACACTTCATTACCACCTGGAAATTACAGAGTACCTTCTTGAATGTCAAAGAATAGAACACGGGCGGCTCAACAATTATGAAACATACCCAGAGGCTAGCTGTGGCTTGTGAACGTGTATTTCTTTTCAGCTATCCACCCAGGAAAGAGTAAAAGATAAACTAAAGAGAAGCAGTTTCAGTTTCATGGCAACCTTCTTCATAGTGAACAGGAGAGTCAATTTTACTAACCTTCCATAGAGCTAGAATGTGCACTAATTCTGTCTCCCTGAAAACAATTATATAAGGAACACAGAGCAGGTGATCTTATCCAAGTGTTGCTGTGAAGAACAGTGACTTCAGAGGTTGTTCAGATCCACAATCTAGGACAAATTTATTGGATCTTCTTCCACAATATCACAGATGAGGTTGCAGTGACAACCTCAGGCCAGGTACAAACCCAGGACAAGAACTGAAACTATTTCCCCTCCTATAACTTTGTTATGTCTCTTAAGCTTTAAGTATTCTAGTTTTCACACCAACAACAAGACCCCTCCCCTAGGCCTTCCCCTGGCCATGCCAGGAAACCTCCTTCTGACAAGGTTATTAAAAGCACAAACACAGATGAATCACTGCATTCATCACAGGAAATGAGGTACAGAAATCCAACCATCACATTTTCCTTTTGTTTCTCAGAGGTCACAATTTTCTAAATGAATGAACCGACTACCATTAAGAACTCAGGAAGGACAGAGGGTGCTTAACCAACGGAATTGTTTCTGGAATTTACTCTCTAAAAGTGGGTCAATTCATTTGAAGCTTTGGTCTGTTTGGGGCCTTTGGAGGCCTTCAGTTCCCTGAAGTGTTTTTACTAAGTGGGAATATCTGGGATCTCACGGCATTAAAATGCTGTCTTCCCAAAGGGCCTAATTTATTCTCAGGTTTACTCACACCACCAGGACAAATGGGCTAAACCATATTGCAATCTCATTAGGAAGAGCATCACAGCCTTACAAGACCTTCAGCTGGAGTCATACCCGAAGCCACTGTGTATCACAAGGTGGGAGAAAACTAACCAAGAAAATTGTGTTTTATGCTTTCTAGACCCAGCCAGTAATATTTTATCCATGACTCAGCCATCTCTATGTCATCCTTAATTAAGGACAGGATATAAAGTTCTCTAAGCATAGCATCAAAGAAAGCTGAGCATTTACCTCTAACAAACACATAAATGGAACTGCTCAAGCCGGCTTTATTGGTGCACGTGTAATTGCCTGTATTTGTGGCCTCTGCTTTCTCGGTGATCCATTCCGGGTTTGTTTTCTCACTCAGTTGACCCAGGATCTCAAAAGTCCACTTGACAAATCCCGGATCAGTGCATAACAGCCTAATCTCGTCGCCAACACTGACAATTAACTCTGATTTTGCTGGATGGATAGATGGTAGAGACAGTTCCCCTGGACTCACAGATGGTTGAGACGAGCCTGCCAAGAAAAACGAAAATCGTGTTGAACATGATCTTTTTCTTGGGCGAAATAAAGCACTTCTTCCAATATTGATTTCCATCTTCTGTGTACTCGACAATAAAAATAGGACAAAGCTGCCCAGCTATTTATGGTGAGAGAGTTCTGTTTAAAGTTTCTAAAGTTCATCTAGAAAATTAAGTTATTTTCGGCAACTTTCATTTAATCCTGAGGGTCACGCTTGGTATGCAAGCCAAGACTTGCTGGATGCCATGGCATTCTCTGGGTTAAATACACAACAGGGTCAAGCTTCCGCTCTGAATATGGGCCACTGCAATAACACTGACATGCTGACACCCAGTCTAGAAACAACAAAAACAAAACCTCACACGATTAAACAGCACAACAAAAAACTACCGGCCCATCACTCTTTAGGCAAAACATACACGATCATGAGAGCTTGGCTTTTCTTACGGCTTTGTGAATTCAGTTATTCCTATGCAGTTCTCTTTATTCGGTGATGGTCATTAAAAAAAAAGATCTTTGTGTTTCAAATGATAAGGCAGAAAATGAAAATCTTATTTTAATGGTCAGATCATGAGATTTCATAGCCGATGTTGGGTTGCAGCCTGATCAACCTAATGCCTACAGAGATTTGCTACACAGCAAATTAAAGATACAAAACTAAAAGGAGTGTCTAAATAGCTCAGTTGGGAAAGTGTCAGACTAAAGATACAAAACTAGAGACTCTGAATATGAAACTGGAACCTTAGAAAATCACAGCAGCCAATCCATTCATTCACTTATGCACACAAGTGCATACACGCATCTGTTGCATGAAGGTAAGTATCTGTTCATTATTTACAAGCTGCAAAAGCACCCTGTTAGATGCTGGGAGAAAATCCACGTAGAGGGGACACACAGTCCTTACACTCCAGATCTTCAAGTACATAGTGTTCAATGCCAGAATAATGAAACACAGATACAAGACTTAGCTTCAGGCTACAGAGGAAGAAGTGGGCTGGACTTCCACAGTATCAGAAGAGGAGAAAGAGCAGACAGACAGGTATCATAGACAGACACCAGAGACACTGGTGCGCGGTGAGATACCTGAGATCAACTAGACTCCAGGAGATCAGTGAAAAGTTCTGCCCGCAGGTTGGCAGAAGCCACAGAGCTCACAGTTAAGGATTTAAGAGAAAGAGGGAGATGTGAGGCTGCCAGAGAAAAGAGCACTCTAGCGGTGGCGATGCCATGAAAAACACAAGAGGTTGACTCACGTACGATCCGGGGTGGGGGGGGGGGGGGGGGGCGCGTGGGCACCAGGATGACAGAGCTCCCTGGGGGGCTTTCAGTCACCTCTGCAGGATCATGGCGGGGGATGGTTCATGTGCCTTGGATTTGTGCCCCCCTCCACACGTACAAGGTCAGAGACAAGAACTGACGTGGGTTCTGAAGGAGCAGCAAAAGCCGCCCAAGCCAGTGGAGGAAGGGGCGGGTGGGAGGTAGGGGCGGCCAGAAGTTCAGGGCAGAGATGGAGATCTGGTGAGAAAGGGGCAGAGACAGGAGAAGCAGACACCTGCTCCCAGATGCTACACCTGGACGATGTGAAATTCAGATGGAGAAAGAGCAGTACCTGTGAAGTTATAAGACAGGATCAAATAATCCAAGGAAACGGTTTTGTAGAAAAAAGAGGAACACAGTGAGTACTGCTCGCAGGGTTCTCCCAGCTCAGAGTGGGTAGGGAAGGGTCAAGACAGGTTTTTTTTTAAATGGGACTATCAGAAAGGAAGGGGAGAGGCTAAAAAAGACAAGGGAAGCAACACATCAAAAGGCTCCCAAGAGAAGGTGGGCGGGTCCCAGGGCAGATGCTGAGCAAGATCAAAGGGAACGAACACAGGTCCCCAGATCTGGTTAGGAAGACACACAGGAAATCCAATTTCAGTTGAGTGGGAATTTCTGTTGGCTTCAAGGTTAAAGCCTGCAAGTGTAGACCTCTTCCTGGAGAGCTATGGCAGGAGAAAGCACAGAAATAGACCTGTAGTTAAAACTTTAGTAGTAGTTAAAAGGTTACAAGTTTAAAAAAAAAAAAAATTGGAGGCATGCTGACATCTGAAGATAGAAGAAACAGACTCCATGGAGAGGGACAGCCCAAAAGTGCTCTGTAGAAGGGTTGAAGTTGACCCCTGAAGGTGTGTATAAATCACCAGTCTCAGTTTAGTTAGCCAAACAAATATTTCATCTGGGTGCCTTCCAGCCATGCCATCAATTATAGCCCCATGATGTCTCGCAAAGTACACCCCAGATCAGAAGATGCTGGGCAGCCTTGAGTCACAGAAGATTCAACAATAAGGTGAATTAGTCATCAAATATTACCGAGCACCAACATAAGAAAAGTGTGTGCCCCCAGACTGAAGCTCTAAATGGTGGAACCAGACTATGGAAATAAAGTGGTTGGGGTGATTTTTAGTCATACAGACTGTTAAATAATGAAAATGGGCACAGTGGTAAGTGAAGATGCTGGTTTTTCAAGTATCTCCTTTAAAAAGGAAGTACTTCCAATTTAATCCAAAAATTCTTAAGAATTTATACTGCAAATGTATTTCAATCTGGGCTTCCGTGGTGGCTCAGTGGTAAAGAACCCAGCTGCCAATGCAAGAGATGCGAGTTCAGTCCTTGGGTTGGGAAGATGTCCTAGAGAACGAAATAACCACCAGGTTCCTCTGTGCATGGGATTTCCCAGGCAAGAATACTGGAGTGCGCTGCAGTACTTCTTTCTTCAGTTAGTTATTATAGTGAAGCAGTAAGGCAGCCTAGGTAAGAACTTGACTTTTTTTCTTTTTGAGGTTTCTAATTTTTTTAAATTGAAGTATAGTTGATTTACAATTATGTGTTAATTTCTACTATAAACAAAGTGATTCAGTTTTATATATATATATATACACACACACACACACACACACATACACACATATTCTTTTTCATACACTTTTATTATGGTTTATCACAGAATACTGAATATAGCTCCCTGCGCTATACAGTAGGACCTTGCTGTTTATCCATTCTGTATATAACAGTTTCCAGCTGATTTACTTCCCTCAGTACAATCACCTCTAGAGATAAGACTGTCTAGATTTGCATCTGCCAGGATGCAAGTGTGTGATCCTTAAGAAAGTTACCAAGCATCTCTACCTTGGTTTCCTCATCTGGAAAGTGGGGACAGTAACAGCACTTAATTCATAAAGCAGTTATGGAAAGCACTCAGAACTGTCCTCAGGCACACAGAAAACATATAATAAATACGAGACATGATTACTCTAAAAACAGTCTCATCTTCCCCTCCAATCAGTCCTGACTTACTCATTTCCTATGGAAGTAACTGGGCCCATCATTTCCCAGATTTCTGCCTGACTTCGCCCTCCTTGGCAATAAATCATACCAGTCTTTCCCCAGAGCCTCTGTCACACATCCCTGTATGCCTCTCCACTCCTGCTGCCCTGATCCCAGGCGTCATTTACAACGTCCAGAAAGAACATCCGTTCCTGAAAGATCTCCATGCTTCCCGCCTCCACTCACCCCACCCTCAAATCCTCCTGCCTCATAACCCTGAGATCCATCAGCCCAAAACACTTTTTCAACAGCCCCAACCCCAGCCTCAAAAACCCTAACAGAGGCAAGCAGCAGCTAACACTGGCATCATGCACAGTTTACAAACCACTCTCATGGTGTTAATTTCTAGCTGTTTCCCTCTTGGACCCAACCTGCCTCTCCAATCCTTTTAGCCTAAGGATCAGCTCTTCATTCCATGCTACGCCCACCTCTCTGCCCATGCACCCAGGACATAACTACTCCACTAATTTGCCTCCTTATCATGAAAAAAAGCCCAGTCTTCATGGATATTGTTTGTTCTCTAACTATTCCAGGTCACGACCACCTCTTCCCACTAAACTCTCCAAAATCTTCAGCTCCATCACCCATTTGGCTTCTGATGCACAATAGTGGTCTACATCTAGATCTTACCTCTTCCTACTCTGGGGTATTAGGGCCCTCAGAACAAGGATCATAAATCGTACTCCCTCCCCAGCCCAGCACAGTTATACAAAAATTCCCTTCAATCACTGACCATATAAAAGATTGGTGGAAGGACAGGTTCTGAAACACCTAGCCCCAGTAACAGATGTCAACAGTCTACTGACCTATTCTCCAAAGGAGGACAATGTCTATTCTGCTGCTCTACTAAGGAAAAGTAATGGCTTGATTCATCCATTAAAATTACTATAGATACCACCAAAAGAAAAGCTTCCAAATTTGAGATCACTAGCTTACACTTTACTTTTAGAGTTAAAAAAAATAAATTTTAAAAATAATTACCACCAGAGGCATTCAGGGTTTTCTTCTCAAAATAAAGTATAAGTTCAACCCTCAAACTTGAGCATATACTAGAGCGGGGCTGTGGATATTATTTATTCTCTTTTCTCCAAACTATCTTGAGTGTTGTTATAATGTTCTCTCTCTCACACACACACACACACACAAAGATTAGAGGTTCATGTTAAATATATATATATATACATACACACACACACACACACACAAATACGCAGACATATATATACATACCTTTATATTAAAAGTCAATATCAATAAATTAGTCCAAGTGAGCTTTTAAACTGCTCTGGAATCATACACTTTGAAATGAATCTGTATATAGCAAGTTCTCAACAAACATTTGCTGAATGAGGTTTTATGTCAGGACCCTTTGCATTTGAAATGTACTCCCCTAATGATGTTTGACTAATAAAAATACTGAGTTATTTTCTGTTTCCTGAACATATGTTAATTAATGAGTCCCCCAAATATGACAGATGGCAAAACCCACCATTCTGAGGACCAACCAGTATAGTGAATGATGGCTGGGGGCTAGGAACTCCAGGATCTATTCAGAAAATACTCCAGGTATCCTGCTAAGTGCTGGACCTAGGAGACAGTCCCTGCTCTCAAAAAGCATAAATAAGAGAGGAAAAGGGCACTTATGAACAGTCAACAATGCAAGATTTTAATAGTAGTTCAAAACAAATACCAACATAACCCCTGTAACCTCTTTGACCAGTATAAAATTCAACCACACCCAAAAGAATTGAAAGCAGGAATGCAAATACCCCATACACCAACATTCATAGCTGCATTATGCACAACAGCCAAAAGGTGGAAATGACCCAATTGTCCATCAACAGATGAACAGGTAAACACAACGTGGTGTATACACAAAACAGGAGTATTATTCAGCCACAAAAAGGAATGAAATTCTGACAAGCTGCAGCATGAACTTTGAAAACTTTATGTTAAGTGAAATGAGCCAGACACAAAAGGTTAAATATTGTATGATTCCTCATATATGAGGTACAGTAATAGGCAAACTCACAGAGACAGAAAAGAGTAGAGAGGTTGCCAAGGGCTAAAGAGAAGAAGGATTGGATAGTTATTCTTTTGATGGCTAGAGTTTCTGTTTGGGATGATTTGCTTTAGGACACGGTGATGGTAGCACGTCATTGTAAACACACTTTAATAGCACTGAATTAGACACTCCCAAATGGTACCTTTTATGTTATGTATATTTTGCCACAATTTTTTAAAAACTTAAAATCAGTAATTCTTAGATTTAAAATCAATAAATCAATAATAATTAAAATTGATCTAATTTAAAATCAAGGCCCAGGTGAAGCCTCAAACTTTCTCAGCCTCCTTGGCTCTTTCTTATCTGACCACTCGGACCTTCAGTAGCAGCCTCTGTGAGCCCCCCAAATTTATCTTAAATCCACATCACTAAAAATTAATCACTGTTATTATTTTCATTCAATCCACACATTTGTGGCTTAAGGGCATGAACATCACCTTTTCTTCCTAGCTTTCTACTACCTTATACAAAGTAGGCATTCATAGCAGAAGCTCTTTAACTCTCTGGGCTGAATAACCCAGTTTTTAATCACACTGACTACTACCCAAGAGACTTTAATGCTCAAGGCTACCAGATTCTTCTTCCATCCATCTTTCCTTCTCTCCTCATACTATCTGAGTCCTTTGGTTTTATTTTCAAACCTGTTTATAGAATTTGAACTTGACAGTATATTATATATAAATTGTGTGTGTGCTAAGTTGTTCAGTAGTATCCGACTCTGTGTGACCCTATGGACTGTAACCCGCCAGGTCCCTCTGTCCAATACTAGAGTGGATAGCCATGCCCTCCTCCAGGGAATCTTCCCAACCCAGGGATCTCTTATATCTAAGCACATGTTATGTCAGTTGATGAAATATGAGTATGTGTTGGGGGGAAAGCTGTCAATTCTCTGATAACTAAGCAACACTCTACAAGGGTGGTTCAACTGGGGAAAAAAAAAAAAACCCACAAGTACTTCAAGCTAAATGTGGGTGAAACACTAGAAGAGTGAGAGAAGGCCTCCAATTCACAAACATGGGGGGATTCTGCATTCCAAGCTAAAATTAAAAACTTTGCAGACTTTGTATTGTGGGTGTGGAGGACAGCAGCTCTGAGAATGGTCTGAGAATGCCCATCAGTCAACCCAAACTCAGGAAAGGTTTTGCTTCTCCATCAAAAAGAACAAAGCTATCAATCTTTCTTTTCTTAAGCAAAATAAGCCCATTCAAGGTAGACCTGTTATTTTCTGTAATCTTTGGATTAAACTCATTGAGAGTCCACACGGGGCTTCTACAGAAGGCTCTTAATGACCTGTGTAAGTGGGGGTGACTTGCTTGAGCAGAGGAGGCTCCCGAAGCACCTACAGTAGTGGTTGGACCATGTCAACGGTTTATTCAAACACGTCTCACCTGTCCTCCTCCACAAATATCCAAAACATCCTTCCCAAATATCTGAAGCTGCAAAAGCCAGATTTACAGCTGAAGTTCAAAGTAAGGAAGTCATTACAAAACCTTCTCCTCTTTGGACACAAATATAAGGAACCAGGCAAAATAATGGCATTGAAGACGACCCACGTAGAGAGGCTATTCTAGTTTTGGGGAAGCAGGGCTGTGACAAAGGCAAAGAGCAAAGCTCTACTGCAGTTTAGCTACTCTTTGGTTCACATACTATTCAACCACAATTCGTAATAAAAGAGCTAATGATTTGTATATCCTACTGTTCCTGACATACTTTTATATCCCCATAGGAGTAAACTGGATAAAAATCAAGATGGAAGGACTGTAGTAATTGCCCACAACACCCATGAGGCTTGAAAAACAAGTGGATGATACTGGAAATAGAATAGAGCTGGGGGAGGGAGGTATGAGCTCAGTGAAAACCACAGAAGTCATAAAAACTGCTCCTGCTCAGTGGCAGGGAGAGCGTGAATCCACTCTGGATCCCCACGCAAACAGAAGGAAGCCCTGCCATGGGGGCCCCAGCACGGTCCCATCCCACAGTGGTGAAGCCATTCTACCAGAACCATTAAGAAGTCACTGGTGTCAACACGATCTACTGCATGATTATTACCATGGTGGTGAACGAGATGCTGGTGGGGAACGCAGTCTTGTAAAGGAGACAAATACAATGCAAGTGAAGCAAAAATACTGAAAGATGACAAACAGGTCCCAAGACTCAAAGGAGGCAGCTGTCCTTCTGCCCAAAAGGAACAGGAAAAGCTCCAGGGGGAGGCACTGTGAGAGCTGAGCCAGGAAGACTTTGTGTGTTTGCATGTGTCTGTCTGTCTGTGTGTCTGAGGAAAAGTTCATCCAATGAGGACCCCAGCCCACCCACTCAACTGTGAGCTCTCAGAATCCAAAGCAAGGTTTGCACCCATCTCTAGCCTCACGGGGTCCCAGGAATACAGAAAGTGCTCAGTAAGCGCACAGTGAAGGCATGACTACATACAGGAAATGCAGAGGTGCAGGATCGGGGAAGATAATTTAGGACGTCACCTTACAGAGCAGTGCTTTTCTCATCTAAAAGATTGCTTAACAGTCTTCTTGAAGGTCAATTTCACTCAGTGACAAGTAACTGTCAACGCTTGTTTTATACTACAATACATACCATAAAACAGAAAAAAAATCAAATGCATCTTTTCAGAGGGGGAAAAACATGAGCTTTCAAAGAAACTGAACTACATCCCAACTACACACTCCCAAACACATCGCCCAAATCCTGACTATCTCCAACCGGGAAGAGTCCCTCCACAGGTAAATCTGAGAACAGTCTTAAATGGATCATGTGAATTCCAATTTACAATTGTACTGTTTCCGATGGACCTGGGGGGTAGGAGAAAAGTTCAGAGTTATCTTTAATTTTGTAACATAGAGATTTAAAGGACTCAGCTGAGTAGAAGTCACTGCCTAAATCTACTTGGTTCTAGACTTGAGTGAATAAAAAGTTAACTGACGCAACTTCCTCACCATCCTGTAAGTCTCTCACTGTAATATTCCCATGTTTGGAGACTGAAAAAAACATTTCCTTGGTACAATGCAAATTTGTACTTAGCTTTTGAAAATAAAGGAAATTTTCTCTCTGCATGCTAGGTCTTGGTACTACTTTAGGTCCAGGATATTTAGCGATTACACAAAATCTGTTTCCATGTTCAAGGCAGTTTATGGTTTCAAGTAATAGCAATAGAACCATTGTAAAATGATCAGCCATTTGAAAGTCAGTTTAAAAAATCACAAAATAACAAAGATTTCCTGCAGCATAGCTTTTTTTTTTTTTTTTTTTTTTAAGCAACTCAAGTGTCTTTCAATGTTGGTCTAAAGATTATGAATTTATTGAAAGAAAGAAACCAAAAGACAGAAAGAAAAGCTGGAGTGTTAGTCATGAGTGGCACAGCAAAAGGGCTCAGAAACAAAGCCAGCGCTTCTGAAACGTGTGTTCACGGATGCAATGGTAATTGAGCTTCTACTATTTGGCCTGGGTGGGGCCGGGGACCAGGAATACAGAGCAGGGGATAGCAGCCCAGTGGGGAAGCTCGACTCACACAGATAATGACAGTACAATGAAGCAAGCACAAGCAAAAAGGGCGTGGGGGGGATGGTAGAAGAGGGGTCAGAAAGGATTCCTAGAGCTCGGATTAAAGAATGCGCGTGACCTGGCCAGGCTGCATGTAGACAGAGAAGACGGTCTATCAGGTCAGGGGCCACAGAGCAAATGTCACAGAACCAGTGAGGCGCATGCTCAGAAGTCATGTGTCACTCAGAATCCCTGCAGCATCAGGACGTGTAAGGCCAGAGACCCGTCTCTGTCGTCTTAAGGAAGTGAGCCTGCCCTGATGGGCCACTGGTGTGTTTGGGGGGGACCCCTCTGGGAGCAGGGAAGGCCAGTACTGACAGAACAGGACTAGAGACAAGAACAGCCAGGAGACCAGATCCAGACAGGAGCTAATGAGAACAGAAGCCAGGTTTGGGGAGGGACAGGAGAGATGGGCGAACACAGGGCCTTGGGATGGGCTGGATCTGAGCAGTGCGGAAGTTAAGAGGAAGGAGAGAAGACACCCCAGTTTGGGGCTTACACCTATGAGAAGAGAGGGGGCCAAAAGCCTAGGGGGGGATAAAACTGATTTAGAGATATGCGGACCAGCAGGTGGTCTCTAGAAGGTCCTGCAAACCGAGGTGGGGTACTGGGGGAGATGAGGGCCGCAGACATACTGATCAGCACCCAGTGGGCAGTCAGCGGGTGGGATGAGGGGTGTCCATGAAATCATCCATGAAGGTAGTGGAGACTACAAAGAACAGAGGGGCCAAGAAGAAAGAGACAAGGCCCAAGGTGGCTGAGTAGGGTAGAGATGGCGAAGACTTGATTGGTAAGAAAGAAGCAGGAAACGCCAAGCTAGATGGTGAGGAGGGGCTCCTAGAAGGATGCTAGATTCTCATGGCAGTAAGTGGGGGAGCAGAAATGGTCAGAGAACCAGTCTCAAAGTCTTCAGCACAGAATTGATCACTGGCAGGAGGGAGCAGCGATGAGGCATAGAACTTACACCACTCATTCGCACCCCTGACTGCACACCAGCACCCCAACCTCCCAGCCCGACCCCCCGGCAGTCCCGGCAGAATCTCTGATGGTACTGCAGTCACAGGATGTGGAAGAAGAGCAGCCCTGACTGCATGGCAAAGGAAGGAGGGGCAGGAGGGGAGGGATGAGCCAGGGAGATGGGAGGGAGGACTCCTGAAGTCAGTGAGCAGAGCGGGCCCATGTGAAAAGGTGGGAGGATGAATATCCACAGGAGCAGGCAGCCAGGGTGCACAGCAAAGGAAGCAGGGACGGGAAGAAGAGACAAAGAGAGACAGCAGAGAAGGTCCCGAGGCAGGCCTGATGCAAGCACCAAGGAAGCCACTGCCTGACCTCAAGGGCTGATGCATGAGGCAGAGTAAAAACACCATTATTTTTAAGCCCCTCTTTCTTTGGACCTGTTCTTTTCAGAAAAATGTCGATGCACAAAGGAGCCAGGGGACCACACCTGAGTCCCACACTGTGCTGGACGTCTGAGCAAGAGTGATTCATCCATGCTCAGAAGGGATGTCCCACTGTGAACGGGGGTGCCCTTCTCCAGGAGGCAGGATTGAGCAACACGATCCCCACCACCCCCTCACTGGCTCCCCTTCCTGCAGGCTTTCAGCCTGGGTGGATTCACCTGTGGTTTGGGCTCCTGCCTCTGCTCCCGGGGCCAGAGTCAGCCCCTCCATTTTCTGCCTTAACCACATGGACTAACCCAGAACTAATAAATCACCTGTGTTGATCACACCTTTCCTGCAGTACTGGCATGTTCTGCTTTTCTGGCTGTTATTCTGATCCTGGGCCAAATCACACAGGCCTGGTGCTCTGCCATAAAGCATGTCCCCACTCAGATCTGCCAATAGTCCCCAACTGGGAGCCTCCCGGTGTTTGAACCCGCAACTCCTTCCTTCCATCAGCTCCCCACTCACAAGTGCGCCATCTGGTGGCATGAGAAGACATCCGCGGGCTGTTTTTGATGTTGGGAAAGCACAGCCCAAGATCAAGGAGATCATCTGCATACCTGTAAGGAGGATTCAGCATCGAGGATTCAGCTTCCCATAAATGCCTTTGAAAGACACAACGCCTGTCAAAGCTTTTCCCAGGCTGGAGGCGACAAGCAACGCTATTAACTGTCTGGTGTCTGCTAAGATATTTAATATTTGTACGTTTTAGACGAAATGTGTAATCGCATATTTTTCCTCTGAAGCAGTTAGTGAAGGATGTGAAGAAAAAATGTAACGGTGGGGACATAGAGAAACTGTAGATTCTAAATCTTGAGCAGGTCCACAGGCCTCTGTTTCCTCTTCTGAAAAACTAAAAAGAGGGCATCAAAAGCCATCAAAAGCTCTAGGATCTGTACCTAATCAAATACTTAGGTCTTAAAAAAGATTAAAAAAAAAAAATATATATATATATATAAAAAACCAGTAGCTAGACATAAAAAGTACTCAACTATTTGCGGCAATCATTGAACAGCAGCGATTCTCTTATTATATAAGTAATATAATTAATTGCCTGCTTTGTTTTTAAACTACTGCTTGAATACAGAATTAGAATAAGGGCCTAAACATGGAATTCAGTCCATGTTTATATAGCTCTTATAGCTATTTATAGCTCTTATATTTTACAAAGTGAACAGTAAGCATGTGTCATTCATTGGACAATGAAAGGATCCTTCTCATCTTATTATCCTGCAAAATCGCTTCTAGATACACACACATCCTCAAAGGCTTTCACAAGGCTACTTAATATATTTCCTACTCACTTATCCTAAGAAAATACAAGCTGATGTTTGAGGAAGCAGAACTTCTCCTCTGATCTTAGACAAAGATCTGCAAGGCCATTATGAAGTGGGTCTTTGGGGAGTCAGATAAGGTCTGGACTTGACAAGCACGATGTATCAGGATCCACCCGTGCAGCAGAAAGGAGGAACTTCCTCATTTCCAGTGGGTTTTCCCCAACAGCCTAGTGCGGCTCCTGTTGTAAATACGTAGATTTCCGTGTTTTGAGTTCTGGGAAGCACTTACAGAAAGAAGCACCAGATAAGAAGCAGAAGGACTCAAATCAATAAACACCAGAACAAGACCCTTACCATCTGTGAAGTCTGGGGTTGGGGGTGGAGGTGGGGGAGCTCTTGATTTCTTTCAGTGTTAACTTCCTTGACTTAAAGAACAAATATTAAATAGCAGACACAATTAATAACTTTACTCACCACCTGCAACCTGAGAAAAGCTTTGACAGATGTCGTTTCTTTTAATGGCAAAGTGAAAAGGAAGAGGGCGAGAAGGGCATGGAAGGCCAGCCACGCTAGTCAAAGGCTGACTTCACCCCAGACCTACCGAGGGCCCAGGAAAACTGACATGGGCGCATCTCACTTCTGAAAAGACTCCCTGGCTGCACGCCTCACAGAGGGCAGAATAGCCAGGCCCTTGACGGGACCTGCAGAAGGACCTGTCAGACAGAAACTGACTTCATGGCAGCACTGTCTGAGACGTGCGCAGTTGAGAGTGTGGGCAGCGAGTTCTAATCTAATCACCATGCCTTGCCCACCAGCCAGGAAACTGACTGGCTTTCTCAAAATGCCAATTCCCAGGCTCAAGGGGGGAAATGAGGCCGAGTTAAAAGCAAATGAAAGCTTATACAAAATAAAAATATGTGACATTTAGAAGTTCTAGTTTTAATTCTACAGCATCTCATTTCAATGACATCGTATTGTTACTGATAAACAAAGGACTGTCATATATGTTATATATAACATAAATACATGTCAGTGGGGGTACTTAGAACATTTTTTGTTGGTAAAATATATGGAACATAAAATCTATCACTTTAACCATTTTTAATTAAAAAATGGAATGGCAGTAAATACATTTACAATGTCACGCGACCACCACCACTACCCATTTCCAGAGCTTCTCCATCATCCCAAAGTCAAAGTCTGCACCCATTCAGGAATAGCTCCCCATTATACCATCACTCCCACACCCCAGCCCCTGGGGACCACCATTTTACTTGCTGTCTCAAAAATCTGACCTCCCTAGGGATCACACATAAGTGGATCCATACAATACTTGTCCTTTCGTGTCTCACTTAACTCAGCATAAGGTCTCCAGGGTTCATCTATGTTGTTAGTGTGTGTCAGAATTTCTTTTTTAAGGCTGAATAATACTTCACTGTATGTATTACATCACATTTTAGTTTCTCCATTTAGCCTGACATTTGGGTTGTTTTCCTGAGGCGCTTTTTAAACTCTGTCTTCAAATGTGATCTGTATTTTTGAAAGAGCTCGCTCTGCTTTTCTAACTCGGAAAGATGCTTGGAATAATACGTGGCTTAAATAGATGTTTAAGCTAATTTTCACCATAATGGGTAAATCAATACATTTTATTAGTGATTATACTCTGAATTCTGCTTTTAATAGAACTGTCAGACAAGGGAAATTGCACCTTCCCCTCTATCCCAAACATTAGGAGGACAGAACTTTTTCCTTTTGTTTCCACTTTCAAAATGTCGTTTTATAGCTGGTTTAAAACAAAGAAAGTAAAAACAAAATTGTTGATTAAAAAAAAACAAAAAGGAATTTTAAGCACTTGCCAGAGAAAAGGTAACCAGCATTGGTTGTATCCAATTCTTTGTGACCCCAAGGACTACAGAGCCCATGGCGTTCTCCAGGCCAAAATACTGGAGTGGGCAGCTGTTCCCTTCTCCAGGGGATCTTCCCAACCCACGGATCGAACCCAGGTCTCCCGTACTTCAGGCAGATTCTTTACCAGCTGAGCCACAAGGGAAGCCCCAACTCTCTTGAAAAGAGAAGTCAAAGGGAAGGGGTCAAATAGTTTACCTGCAGCCCTGAACAAGGTGGGGCAGAGCCCCAGTCTCCCCCCCTTTTCACAAAGTAAATAGAAACATATGAGGAGCCCCTTTTTATCTGCCTGCACTAGGTGTCATAAAAGAGGGTCTGTTGGTTAGGTGCTGGAGAGAGCCCATTTTCAGAAAGGCAGTTGCATGGGTTTTAGGATCTAAATTAAAGGACTGGGAATAAGGCTGAGGGCAAGAGTGAGCTGAGGCTCCCTGCTTGGGGCCAGGCCCCAGCCTGGGGCGGGGCGGAGGGTGAGGCGAATCACCGAGGTGGAAGGGGTAGAACCACATGGCTTGAGGCCAGAAAAGGAACTCAGCCTGGGTGGCCTCCATATTCTCATAAATCCAAGGCTGAGGCTCAGATGGGTTTTCAGGGAGGCATATTAGCAACTTAACTCTCAAAAGAGTCAAAAAAACTAATATGTATATACATGGACAAAGCAAATGTGGCGAAATGTTAATCGGTGAATCTAAGTAAAGGGTATCCTGAAGTTCTTTGCATTCATCTTGCAACTTCTGTAACTTTATTCAACAGTATTTTAAAGTCTAGAAGCCAGCTCACAGACTGGAGATGACTTTGCTTTTCTGAGCTTGGATGAGCAGGGGAGGCCACAGGAATAAAATGGAAACATTATGGGTTGTGGAGATTCCAAGTTGAGCGATGTGAAACTTGGGGAAGTTACCTGACCTCTCCAAGTGTCAGAGTTCCGACATCTATAAATCAGTAGTGAGTGAGCTACATCAGGATTCAGACATTATCTCAATCCTATACCTACCTTATGGTCAATAAATGGTTGCAAATGAAAAAGAGTGTTTATAATGTTTGTTTCAAAACTTCCTGTGTTTATTCCATTTCACTTTATCTATCAGGAGTTTACACTGGGTATGAGAGTATGCTGAGACCCAAATGTAAAATAAACACAACAATCCATTAATTGGCAAATACAGAGAGCAGATTATCAGCTTCTTATATCAAAAGTAAGAGTCTCACCAAGCCACTCTAGATCTTGAAACCACTATCTTTAAAGAGGATTTAAGTTACTTCCCTGGTTGTTCAGTGGTTAAGACTCTCTGCTTCCACTACAGGGCGCACCAGTTCCATCCCTGGTCAGGGAACTAAGATCCTCTGTGCAGCACCCCCCAAAAACAAATGAGCCCTCACTCTTAATACGTGTATTGTTAATAAATTACACCCATGGATGCTATTGCCAACCCTTCCCCTGATTGTCAGCAAGGCTTACTGAGTTTCTGATTCGAGGCAAAATGCTCCCATTTTGAGGCTGTCACCTCTGGGAGGTAACTTGCATACTGTCACTTTCTACAATAGGAATGAAAAACCCTAGCTTTATCTAGGCCAAGACAAATTGACCAAAATGAGGCAAAGGAGTGCGTGTCAGTTCTATCAAACAGATCTGAAAACGGGCGGGAAGAAAGATGGTGCCCCAATATCAACTTCTGTATGCAGAGTGAGCAGGTCTTCCCAGAAGCCCTGAGGGGACAGAGAACAACAGTCATTTCCATGAAAACCCCCCACAGGCCACCTTTACCACTTGGGCTACTGGCCTGTCTATTATGAATATCTCCATGATCAGAGGATTTCTCCCCTTTCCCACATCCCTGGATGCATTAATACTCAAGAACCTCTCTTGGGTGTCCCATAAGCCAGATTCCAAACTAGAAATCATGAGAGTCTGCTCCCCTGTGCAAGGGACTCCCCCTTCCAGCAGAAGGATTAGATGATGGTGGCAACTGCTCTTATAAATAAAACTCACTAGGTGACACACCGTCAAAATTGCATACATTAACCACCCCACGTGTCCTAGGAATAAAAATGGGACTACTTCTCCCTACCTTTTATTCATTCATCCAAAAACTTTTATGAATATTTGCTATAGGCTGGACCCTTGGGCAGCAGTGAAAAAGGCAGGGTCTTTCTCTCTCCCTCACGGAATTTATATTTAGCTGCACAGGTCAACCAGTAATTCTCCAATCACACAATTACAGTGTGCAGAGTGGGGAGACATCCACCGTACAAGGTGCCCTGACCTGACCTACCCTGGGGGGTCAGAGAAGAAACACGCCAACTAGGGTCTGAAGGGCACCAGGAATCAGGGAGAAAATGGTGCCCCCAGCAGGGACAGACGGGCAGGGAGCTCCAAGGAGCAAGGACAGCTTCAAGGAGTGAAGCCAGCACTGAGAACAGAAGAGGAGGCAGGTACTGTGTGCAAAGTGGAGACCAAGTGGAGCCACTGGAAGCCTCAGATGGCACCTACATGGACAGACTTCATTCCAAGTAACACTGAGACGTCTCTGAAAGGTGTGATCAGAGAGGAACACAATCACATTTACTGCTTTAAAATACAATCCAGACGGGCCTTTCCATCACCGTTCCCCCACCCCCACCTCCATGAATGACTTTTCAGCGTCCACCAGGGGCATGGTCCCTCAGAACTGCAATTGTCTGCTTTCCTGTCTGGAGCAACTGAAACGCCTATCTATCTTTTCAGTGCAACAGAAAGAGAACAGGGAATTGCACACTTTTCTAACATTCAAGAGGCTACATTAGCTTTAATTTTTTTAACTATCTCAGCCCAACACTATAACAAAGTTCAGTCATTCTTATACTCAGGGCTAGTGGTTTTAAAACTTTAGCTTGTACCAGGTACAGCTGGAGAGCTTGGTAAAAGGGACCGCTGGGCCCCGTCCCCAGAGTTTCCCAATTTGGTGGGTCTGGAGTGGGAAGGGAGAGTTTGCACACCCCTGAGAAGCCCCAGGTGATGTTGCTGCCACTGTGGGTCTAGGACCACACTTGGAGAACCAACCATCCCCTCCCTGACAAGGCAGTCAGTTACCAGGAGAAACCTATGGCATTAGTGCAACAAAAAAAAAATTCTTTTTAACCAGAATTAATCTGGATCTGTATCTTGGAATTCAAAGCAAACCTGCAAAAACAGATTTTCTTGAGTGAGCAAATCTGCCTGGCTTTTACACCTAGAAATCGGCCTCGCGCTGGGTCCCCCTGACAAGCTTTGGCAGCCACTTGGGCACAGATTTCTCGAATCCCCAAGCTTTAGAAGTGGGAAATATTGCAGAATTCACCAGGAACAGCTACAGGACTCCGGAAGAGTGACACAGGGTGGCAAATACAACTTCTGCGGCACACCAGGCCTCAATCTGGTGCATGACATGCAAGAGGCCACATCCACAGCCCAGGCTAACCAGTGACGACCTCAGGGCTCCCGCCTGCAGTGGGTCACAGCCAGCCAGCCCAGGCCTCTCCTTAGACCGTGTGTGCTCCTGCACAAAGTCCTATGAAATGCCAGGCACTGCTTGGTGAGTAGTCAGATACCACTCACCAATTTTCTAAATTGCTAATCAGATAATTGCGGCAATCATCAATTCTGCAGCCATTCTACTTTTGAATACACAAAATAAAAAATAATTAGACCCAAACAATCACATTGGACTAAAAGCACACTAATGGACAAAATTAGTTTATTCAAATTTGTTGCAACATTTATCAAAACACTTGGCTGGTCAATTTGCTTAATGAGTATTGACTTTTCCCTTAATTTTTCTTGGGTGACATTCACTTAGAGCAATACATTATGCCTGTTATCCTTTGCAAAGGATTCTTAAAGACCAGCTCCATTTTGAAATGATTTCTTCTCAATCTCTTCATAGAAAAACCAGAAGGAAAAGTCTGAAAATGATCTTGCTCTATTTTCCAGAATTAAAAAAAAAGTTTCCACTATGCCCATTGAGTAAGTTTTACTTTTTATTTCAATGGCTTTAGAATAATGGTTGTCCCTAAATACAGGAGGAAAAGGGGGCCAATTCTAAATTGTCACCTTTTAGCATGTAATTTAAATCAATGGCCAATTGGAGGAAACTCAAGTTGAAGGAAGGAAATTTCGTATTTTTGGAAATCTAAATTAATATTATGTCAAATCCTGGCAGCAATTTTTTCAAATGACTATAATTAGAGATATGCAAATTCTTCACTGGGGGAAAAAAAGCTGAAAAAGAAAAATGCACCTAATTAAGTAATGATTTTATCTTTATTAGATAGTATTAAAAGTGCAAATGTGGTTTAATCCTTTTAACACTATAAGTGGGTGGCTCTTTACACCTTTTCGTCAGAAACAACAGCCCAGAGATGACTTACTGGTCCTCAGATAATTTCAACCATTACATTTTGTAACACTAAGTTTAGAATATGGCTTAGGTATCCCATAAAGTGGCCAGTTTTCAGATAGTTAAAAGCACTAACTTTTCTATCACACATTCTTATATTTTGAAAGAAAATTACTTTTAAGTAAGACAGCTATTATTAGTGATTTAAGGTCTTAAGACTTTGCTATTTTGCTAACAGACCCAAAGGTTATCAATTTTATGTTTAAAAAGCCCATAGATATTCTGGCAAGATGGTAGTGGGAGCGGAATTCATTGAATCTCCCCATTTCATCCTAACCACACAAACAGACAAATAGAGCAGAACCAAAAACCCACAGATAGCACCTACAACAAACCCAGGTGATAAGGGATCCCCACGCATGCCGTGTATGAAGGAAGTGGGGACAAACCATCAGGAGCTTGAAGAACTGCCACGGGATACTCGCTGGGAGGCTCCCGTCCCCATTCTGGAGCACCCACGGAAGCTGGCGGAGTGCTCTGCAGGCTCCAGCTTCCCTAGGAGTGCACAGGTAGTGTGTCCCATGGACGTCTAAGGTGCTGGAATGTTCCGGGGTGGGTGAGGTCTAATCCCTATGAGCTAACAAACTAAGTCAAAGCTCCAGACTGCGGAGAAACTGCTAAGGACGACTCCAGGGTGAGTGAAGCGGGGCCAAGGAAAGACTCAGTCAGAGACCAACAAGTGAAGATCTCAGGAGTAGAAGAGTCAAGTCCATTTTTCTAAGTCACTTCGTGAAAACAATGTAAGTGGGTTTTTCAGAATTGAGAAGCTAGAAGAGTTATAATGGTTCTACTAAGAGTACAGGAAAACTAAAACTCACAGTGAACAACAGAAAAGAATCACAGTTGAATTCCAAATGTTTTATTTTATAAAGAGAGGGTAAGGAACAGAATCACATCCCTAGTATAGACAATAAAATCATGCCAGAAAGGCATATATGAAAACTATAATACTTCAAAAATGAGCTAAAAGAAATCAAAAAGTTATAAAAGAATAGACTCAATTGGAATTTTAAAGTCATAAATGAGCTGGTTGATTGTATATATATATATATGTAACTGAATCACTTTGTTGTATACCAGAAATTGACACAACATTGTAAATCAACTATACTTCAATTAAATAAAAAAGAAAAAAAAAATGAGCTGACTGGAGAAAAGATTCGAAAAATGGAGACAAAAAAACTAAGAAAAGGGAGGAGCCAAGATGGCAGAGGAATAGGACGGGGAGACCACTTTCTCCCCTACAAATTCATCGAAAGAACAATTGAACGCAGAGCAAACGTCACAAAACAACTTCTGATCGCTAGCAGAGGACATTAGGCGCCCAGAAAAGCAGCCCATTGTCTTCGAAAGGAGGTAGGACAAAATATAAAAGATAAAAAGAGAGACAAAAAAAAAGAGCTAGGTACGGAGACCCGTCCCGGGAAGGGAGTCTTAATAGAGGAAGTTTCCAAACACCAAGAAACCCTCGCACTGGCGGGTCTGGGAGAAGTTTTGAATCTCGGAAGACAACCTAACTGGGAGGAAAAATATATAAAACCCACAGATTATGTGTCTAAAAGCAACTCCCAGCAGAAAAGTACCCCAGACGCCCGCATCCGCCACCAGCAATTAGGGGTGGAACGGAGAGGAGCGGGCTGCATTGCTTAGGGTAAGGACCGGGCCTGAGTGCCCTGAGGGCAATCGGAGGGAGCTTTTGTGAGATTCCAACTTAAACTGTGGGATAGCAAGAGAGAGGGAGAAAATTAACCGGCCCGAACACACTGCCGACCGTTCGCAGAACAAAGGGTCTGAGCAAGTCCAGAGAAGAGTTCGCAGGCTCCGACCCGGCCCAGCCCCGCCGGAGGCAGGAGGCAGGGGGTAGGGGTAAGGGGCAGGCTCGGCCCCAGAGGCTGCATCCCCTACCACACTGCAAACAGGCCTCCAGTTTCTAACCAAAGACCTCCTGAGATTCTGGATGGTCGACATCCCGCGGGAGGGTCGCGGGGAGACACAGGGCGCAGGCACCCTACCGGCGCGGGCGGGGACTGGGGCTGAAGGTGCACGCACCCGGGGAGACTGCGCCCGTCAAGCTCCTGGCTGCCTGAGCTGCTCAGGCCGGGGAAGGCACAAAACGCAGGCGCAGCCGAGTCCGCGCTTTTGTGGAAGACCCGAGGGCTGGAACCGCGCGCGCGCAGCGCAGGGCACACTCCATATAGAGCAGCCGGGAGCCTGAGCAGCGCAGACGGGGAAAGCAGCGCCAGCCTCTCCCCGCAGCGCGACGGAACTAGCAACCTGAACAAGAGACCACCTCCGCCTGCCTGTGTCAGGGCGGAAATGAAGCTCTGAAGAGACCGGCAAACAGAAGCCAAATAAACAAAGGGAACCGCTTCAGAAGGGACTGGTGCAACAGATTAAAATCCCTGTAGATAATACCGACTACACTGGAAGGGGCCTGTAGATATCGAGAAGTGTAAGCTGGAATGAGGAGCTATCTGAAACTGAACCGAACCCACACTGACTGTAACAGCTCCAGAGAAATTCCTAGATATATTTTTACCTTTTTTTTTTTTAAACTAAAAAAAATTTTTTTCTATTTTTTCTCTTTTATTTTCTTTTAAAATTCCCTATTACTCCCCCATTACTCCTTAACTTTCATTTTCATAGATTTTTATGATTTTTTAATTAGGAAAAAATTTTTTCCTTGTTTTTTCTTCTTTTTTTTTTCTCTTATTTTCTTTTAAAGTCCTCTATTACTCCTCCACTACTCCTTAATTTTCATTTTCATTTCACTATAACCTCGCAAAAAAAAAGAGAAGCCCTATTTTTAAATTGAACTTCATATATATTTCTAAAATTTTTTGTTTTTATGTTTTTAATATTGTATTTTTAAGAGTCTAACCTCTACTCTAGATTTTTAATCTTTGTTTTTCAGTATGTGATATAAATTTTGGACATTTAAGAATCCAATATTCAGTTCCCATTTTTACTCAGGAGTGTGTTGATTACTCTCTCCCACTTTTGACTCTCCGTTTTCTACCTCAGAACACCTCTGTTTCCTCCTTTCCCCTTCTCTTCCCAGTCCAATTCTGTGAATCTTTGTGGGTGTCTGGGCTACGGAGAACACTCTGGAACAGACAACTGCATAGATCTGTCTCTCTCCTCGAGTCCCCCCTTTTCTCCTCCTGCTCATCTCTATCTCCCTCCTCCCTCTCCTCTTCTTCATGTAACTCTGTGAACCTCTTTGGGTGTCCCTCACAGTGGAGAATCTTTTCACCATTAACCTAGAAGTTTTATTATCAGTGCAGTATAGTTGGAGAAGTCTTGAGACTACTGGAAGAATAAAACTGAAATCCAGAGGCAGGAGACTTAAGCCCAAAACCTGAGAACACCAGAAAACTCCTGACTACATGGAACATTAAGTAGTAAGAGACCATCCAAAAGCCTCCATACCTACACTGAAACCAACCACCACCCAAGAGTCAATAAGTTCCAGAGCAAGACATAGGACGCAAATTCTCCAGCAACACAGGAACATAGCCCTGAGCGTCAACATACAGGCTGCCCAAAGTCACACCAAACACATAGACCCATCTCAAAACTCACTACTGGACACTCCATTGCACTCCAGAGAGAAGAAACCCAGTTCCACACACCAGAACACCGATGCAAGCTTCCCTAACCAGGAAACCTCGACAAGCCAATCGTCCAACCCCACCCACTGGGTAAAACCTCCACAATAAAAAGGAACCACAGACCTCCAGAATACAGAAAGCCCACTCCAGACACAGCAATCTAAACAAGATGAAAAGGCAGAGAAATACCCAACAGGTAAAGGAACATGAAAAATGCCCACCAAGCCAAACAAAAGAGGAGGAGATAGGGAATCTACCTGAAAAAGAATTTAGAATAATGATAATAAAAATGATCCAAAATCTTGAAAACAAAATGGAGTTACAGATAAATAGCCTGGAGACAAAGATTGAGAAGATGCAAGAAATGTTTAATAAAGACCTAGAAGATAAAAAATAAAATAAAATTAAATTAAATTTAAAAAAAAGACCTAGAAGAAATAAAAAAGAGACAATTAAAAATGAATAATGCAATACATGAGATCAAAAACACTCTGGAGGGAACCTAGAGTAGAATAAGGGAGACAGAAGATAGGATAAGTGAGGCAGAAGATAAAATGGTGGAAATAAATGAAGCAGAGAGGAAAAAAGAAAAAAGAATCAAAAGAAATGAGGACAACCTCAGGGACCTCTGGGACAATGTGAAACGCCCCAACATTCGAATCATAGGAGTCCCAGAAGAAGAAGACAAAAAGAAAGGCCATGAGAAAATACTCAAGGAGATAATGGCTGAAAACTTCCCTAAAATGGGGAAGGAAATAGCCACCCAAGTCCAAGAAACCCAGAGAGTCCCAAACAGGATAAACCCAAGGCAAAACACCCCAAGACACATATTAATCAAATTAACAAAGATCAAACACAAAGAACAAATATTAAAAGCAGCAAGGGAGAAACAACAAATAACACACAAAGGGATTCCCATAAGGATAACAGCTGATCTATCAAGAGAAACCCTTCATGCCAGAAGGGAATGGCAGGACATACTTAAAGTAATGAAAGAGAATAACCTACAACCTAGATTACTGTACCCAGCAAGGATCTCACTCAGATATGAAGGAGAATTCAAAAGCTTTACAGACAAGCAAAAGCTGAGAGAATTCAGCACCACCAAACCAGCTCTTCAACAAATGCTAAAGGATCTTCTCTAGACAGGAAATGCAGAAAGGCTGTATAAACGTGAACCCAAAACAACAAAGTAAATGGCAACGGGACCACACCTATCAATAATTACCTTAAATGTAAATGGGTTGAATGCCCCAACCAAAAGACAAAGACTGGCTGAACGGATACAAAAACAAGACCCCTATATATGCTGTCTACAAGAGACCCACCTCAAAACAAGAGACACATACAGACTAAAAGTGAAGGGCTGGAAAAAAATATTTCACGCAAACGGAGACCAAAAGAAAGCAGGAGTCGCAATACTCATATCAGATAAAATAGACTTTCAAATAAAGGATGTGAAAAGAGACAAAGAAGGACACTACATAATGATCAAAGGATCAATCAAAGAAGAAGATATAACAATTATAAATATATATGCACCCAACATAGGAGCACCGCAATATGTACGGCAAACGCTAACGAGTATGAAAGAAGAAATTAACAGTAACACAATAATAGTGGGAGACTTTAATACCCCACTCACAACTATGGACAGATCAACTAAACAGAAAATTAACAAGGAAACACAAACCTTAAATGACACGATGGACCAGCTAGACCTAATTGATATCTATAGGACATTTCACCCCAAAACAATCAACTTCACCTTTTTCTCAAGTGCACATGGAACCGTCTCCAGAATAGATCACATCCTGGGCCACAAATCTAGTCTTGGAAAATTCAAAAAAATTGAAATCATTCCAGTCACCTTTTCTGATCACAGTGCAGTAAGATTAGATCTCAATTACAGGAAAAAAATAGTTAAAAATTCAAACATATGGAGGCTAAATAACACGCTTCTGAATAACCAACAAATCATAGAAGAAATCAAAAAAGAAATCAAAATATGCATAGAAATGAATGAAAATGAAAACACAACAACCCAAAACCTATGGGACACTGTAAAAGCAGTGCTAAGGGGAAGGTTCATAGCATTACAGGCTTACCTCAAGAAACAAGAAAAAAGTCAAATAAATAACCTATCTCTATACCTAAAGCAACTAGAGAAGGAAGAAATGAAGAGCCCCAGGGTTAGTAGAAGGAAGGAAATCTTAAAAATTAGGGCAGAAATAAATGCAAAAGAAACTAAAGAGACCATAGCAAAAATCAACAAAGCTAAAAGCTGGTTTTTTGAAAAAATAAACAAAATTGATAAACCATGAGCAAGACTCATTAAGAAACAAAGGGAGAAGAACCAAATTAACAAAATTAGAAATGAAAATGGAGAGATCACAACAGACAACACTGAAATACAAAGGATCATAAGAGACTACTACCAGCAGCTCTATGCCAATAAAATGGACAACTTGGATGAAATGGACAAATTCTTAGAAAAGTGTAACTTTCCAAAACTGAACCAGGAAGAAATAGAAGATCTTAACAGAGCCATCACAAGCACGGAAATCGAAACTGTAATCAGAAATCTTCCAGCAAACAAAAGCCCAGGACCAGATGGCTTCACAGCTGAATTCTACCAAAAATTTAGAGAAGAGCTAACACCTATCTTACTCAAACTCTTCCAGAAAATTGCAGATGAAGGTAAACTTCCAAACTCATTCTATGAGGCCACCATCACCCTAATTCCAAAACCAGACATAGATGCCACAAAAAAAGAAAACTACAGGCCAATATCACTGATGAACATAGATGCAAAAATCCTTAACAAAATTCTAGCAAACAGAATCCAACAACATATTTAAAAAAAATCATACACCATGACCAAGTGGGCTTTATCCCAGGAATGCAAGGATTCTTTAATATCCGCAAATCAATCAATGTAATACACCACATTAACAAATTGAAAGATAAAAACCATATGATTATCTCAATAGATGCAGAGAAAGCCTTTGACAAAACTCAACACCCATTTATGACTAAAACTCTCCAGAAAGCAGGAATAGAAGGAACATACCTCAACATAATAAAAGCTATATATGACAAACCCACAGCAAGCATTACCCTCAATGGTGAAAAATTGCAAGCATTTCCCCTAAAATCAGGAACAAGACAAAGGTGCTCACTCTCACCACTACTATTCAACATAGTTTTGGAAGTGTTGGCCACAGCAATCAGAGCAGAAAAAGAAGTAAAAGGACTCCAGATAGGAAAAGAAGTGAAACTCTCGCTGTTTGCAGATGACATGATCCTCTACATAGAAAACCCTAAAGACTCTACCAGAAAATTACTAGAGCTAATCAATGAATATAGTAAAGTTGCAGGATATAAAATTAACACACAGAAATCCCTTGCATTCCTATACACTAACAATGAGAAAACAGAAAGAGAAATTAAGGAAACAATACCATTCACCATTGCAACAAAAAGAATAAAATACTTAGGAGTATATCTACCTGAAGAAACAAAAGACCTATACATAGAGAACTATAAAACACTGATGAAAGAAATCAAAGAGGACACAAACAGATGGAGAAATATACCATGTTCATGGATTGGAAGAATCAATATTGTCAAAATGGCTATACTACCCAAAGCAATCTATAGATTCAATGCAATCCCTATTAAGCTACCAACAGTATTTTTCACAGAACTAGAACAAATAATTTCACAATTTGTATGGAAATACAAAAAACCTCGAATAGCCAAAATAATCTTGAGAAAGAAGAATGGAACTGGAGGAATCAACCTGCCTGACTTCAGACTCTACTACAAAGCCACAGTCATCAAGACAGTATGGTACTGGCACAAAGACAGAAATATAGATCAATGGAACAGAATAGAAAGCCCAGAGATAAATCCACGAACCTATGGACACCTTATCTTTGACAAAGGAGGCAAGGATATACAATGGAAAAAAGACAACCTCTTTAACAAGTGGTGCTGGGAAAACTGGTCAACCACTTGTAAAAGAATGAAACTAGAACACCTTCTAACACCATACACAAAAATAAACTCAAAATGGATTAAAGATCTAAATGTAAGACCAGAGACTATAAAACTCCTAGAGGAGAACATAGGCAAAACACTCTCCGACATAAATCACAGCAGGATGCTCTATGACTCACCTCCCAGAATATTGGAAATAAAAGCAATAAACAAATGGGACCTAATGAAACTTAAAAGCTTTTGCACAACAAAGGAAACTATAAGTAAGGTGAAAAGACAGCCCTCAGATTGGGAGAAAATAATAGCAAATGAAGCAACAGACAAAGGATTAATCTCAAAAATATACAAGCAACTCCTGAAGCTCAATTCCAGACAAATAAATGACCCAATCAAAAAACGGGCCAAAGAACTAAACAGACATTTCTCCAAAGAAGACTTACAGAAGGCTAACAAACACATGAAAAGATGCTCAACATCACTCATTATCAGAGAAATGCAAATCAAAACCACAAGGAGGTACCATTACACGCCAGTCAGGATGGCTGCTATCCAAAAGTCTACAAGCAATAAATGCTGGAGAGGGTGTGGAGAAAAGGGAACCCTCTTACACTGTTGGTGGGAATGCAAACTAGTACAGCCACTATGGAGAACAGTGTGGAGATTCCTTAAAAAACTGGAAATAGAACTGCCATATGACCCAGCAATCCCACTCCTGGGCATACACACCGAGGAAACCAGATCTGAAAGAGACACATGCACCCCAATGTTCATCACAGCACTGTTTATAATAGCCAGGACATGGAAGCAGCCTAGATGCCCATCAGCAGACGAATGGATAAGGAAGCTGTGGTACATATACACCATGGAATATTACTCGGCCATTAAAAAGAATTCATTTGAATCAGTTCTAATGAGATGGATGAAACTGGAGCCCATTATACAGAGTGAAGTAAGCCAGAAAGATAAAGACCATTACAGCATACTAACACATATATATGGAATTTAGAAAGATGGTAATGATAACCCTATATGCAAAACAGAAAAAGAGACACAGAGTACAGAACAGACTTTTGGACTCTGTGGGAGAAGGCGAGGGTGGGATGTTTCGAGAGAATAGCATCGAAACATGTATATTATCTATATTGAAACAGATCACCAGCCCAGGTTGGATGCATGAGACAAGTGCTCGGGCCTGGTACACTGGGAAGACCCAGAGGGATCGGGTGGAGAGAGAGGTGGGAGGGGGGATTGGGATGGGGAATACATGTAACTCCATGGCTGATTCATGTCAGTGTGTGACAAAACTCACTGCAATGTTGTGGAGTGATTGGCCTCCAACTAGTGAGAATAAACGGAAAAAAACTAAGAAAAATGAAAGAAAAAAAAAATCACTTCAGAAATAAAGGGTAAATAAAAAGAACACAAGAGCAAATAAAATGAACAATGCCTCAAAAGAAGTAGAAGGAGGAAAATGTTTTAATTCTGTCAAATTATGAAGATATTAAAAGGATTTGAGAGAAAATGGTCAAAATAAAAGACAGGCAAAGAAGACCTAACATACACAAAACGGGAGCTCTAAAAGCCAAGATGAAGAATAGAGCCAACAGCAAAAGCTGCACTGTAGGCAAATTTAAATTTATAGTCGAGCCCAGATTCCCTGCATTGTCAGTGGATTCTTTACCATCTGAGCTACCAGGGAAGTAGCACATTATGTCCCTGGGGGGAGGGGGAAAAATCAACCCACAGCATCTAACACTACAGAACTACTAGACTTCAAAGAATAAAGGTAAAAAACAGTCCTTTGGGTATCTAGACAAATATATCAAGCTAAATACAAGGCAAAGAAAATCAGATTGCCAGCAGACTTTGACAACTCTTTATGGCAAAAGACAGTATAGTAAAATATTAAAGAACCTTGAGCAAAGAAAAGATGAGCCAAGGATTTATATCAAACAACCTGACTTTTAAGTATAAAAGGCAAAGGCTACAGACAAGCTTCTGTGAACATAATTCAGGAGCTACTTCCCATGAGTGCTTTCTGAGGTACGTTAGAGAATGAGCTACAGAAAACCAAAATTTCAGGAAAGACAAGACCTAAGCCCTGCTGGCAAGCATTAAATATACATTTACTTGCAGAACTAAGATTAAATGATGATTAAAAAAGGAGATAGCAGAATATGTGACTGCTATATATTGTGATAAAGCAATTTTGGTGCAGTTTCAGAAAAGTTAGGGGATGGAGGAGTATCTGCAAAGCAGAATATGCTTGCTGACTGCCTTATAGATAGTAATTGGGAGTACAAGAGTATCTCTTCAAATCCCAAGCTAGGAGAGAAAAGGGAAAGAACAGACTAGGAACTAATTTAAATGTTATTCACAGAAGGCATCCAATAAGAAATTGGGCCCAGAAAGAGTGAGCCAAGAATATTATATAAAGGTATCGGTATAAAGGCAACCATTAGAACAAAACCCAAAAATTTTGCAAGTACTCAACAGTATATCCAAAACAGGGAAAGAAAATAAAATTATAGAGGAACACACCATCTATTGATGTTATGTTGTTAAAAAAGAAACCAAACCTGAGTATAATCATACCTCTATGTGACAAGTTCACAGGAAATTCAGGGAACAGGACATGTTAAACAGCCCACAGGGATGCAGCAGCAGCATTTGGACTGTGGAAAACTGCACAGGACAAATCCTCAGTTTCTTCAGCAAACACTGGGGAAGACAGCCTACAAATTAGAAATGACTTAAAGGCCGCACCAGCCAACTGACAATGTGGCTCTTGTGCGGATTCTAGCAAAAGTTTATATATTCACCTATGTTTTCATATTTATTTTCAATAAAGGAAATGTAAATCCTGGATACTCAATGACATCGTGGAACTTCACTGATTTTGAAGGCTGTGACACTGGCATAGTCATGTCCAGAGAAGGGAATCTTTCTATTTTAGAACTACACACTGGAAACATTCACAAATGAATTTCTACAGTGCTTGAGATATGCTTCAAAATAATGGCAGGACAAGGTGGGATGGATTCCCTGGCAGTCCAGTGGTTAGGACACAGGCTTTCACTACCATGGACCAGGGTTCGATTCCTAGTCAGGGAACTAAGGATACCACAAGACACATGGCGTGGCCAGAAAAGGAAAACAAAATGGGAGGATGAAGTAAGGAAGAAAGCTGGTGCTGATCAACTGCTGAAGCTGGATGATGGGTATATGAGGGTTCGTTACATTTGTCTCCGTGTGTGAGATGGTCCCATAGTTATTATATATTTGCCTGTGTACATGCTATGCCAATTCAGTCATATCTGACTCTTGGTGACCCTACGGACTGTAGCCAACCAGGCTCCTCTGTCCAAAGAATTCTCTGTGCACATGCTATGCCAATTCATGTGACTCTTGGTGACCCTACAGACTGTAGCCAACCAGGCTCCTCTGTCCAAAGAATTCTCCAAGCAAGAGTTCTACAGCGGGTTGCCATGCCCTCCAGGGGATCTTCCCGACCCGGGGATAGAACCCACATCTCTTAACATCTCCTATATCAGCAGGTGGGTTCTTTACCACTAGCACCACCTGTGAAGTCGCAATATATAGACTTACATTTCTGTGTATTTTAAAGCTATATTTATATAGTTTTTAAAGTTATTGTGAGATCCAATTCCTCCATCTTGAAATAAAATGGCTGCTAATAAGTTTTCAAATAACCCAGGAAATAGCTGAGAAGTCACAGGCCCCTCTCCTGTTTCCTTCCTACCCTAGTCAACCGAGAGCAAACTTAAACAAAGTCTAATACATTTAGGCTCTGATGTTCTCACCCCAAACAACAGGTGCTAATGAATGATGATGACACTGGATTTTTATTTTATTTCTACTCTCAGCTTAGAAACACTAGTCTTCCGTCAAATCTAGACTAAGTGCTTTAAAGCAACTGATTTCGTAATTACTTAAGCGCCCGCACTTGTATACCTAAGGCTGTTGGTTTCATCAGAATTGTAACCTGACACTGTACCAAGCACCTGAGTTCCCACCTTAATGCGGTCATTAAGTAACCACAGCTGTAGTCACTGGGGATGCCTTCTCTTCCACACAAAACTCCTGAGAGTACCCCCGGCTGTCCCCAGACAGTCTTCATCGTGGATTCTTTCCCGAGGATAGACACTGTACCACCAAAGGCGGCACGGCCCCACTCCACGCCCAAGAGTGGAGAGAGGAAGGACTTCCCTGTCCTGTGTGCCGAGAGCATCCATGCTCACTGCGGGGAGTCCTCGATTCGAAGCAGGAGGGCTTATCACTTCATGGACCTCTGAAAGTTCATCCTAAGGCTCAAATGCAAAGAAGTCATCCTGTCCTCTCATCCAGGCTACTGCAGTAACAGTGGAGCGGAAACACCCTGCCCAGCATGAAACAGTGGCCACACTGTTATAGCTTCACCACGACCTGCGTGCTTTGTCAGACTCAAAGTGATAAATACATGTATCGTTAAAAACGGAAGGTGGTCAATCTCGACAAGAAAAAGATGAAAGAATGTGAAAAGGAGGTACAGAGCCTCCCGTCCTTGGAGACAGACTGGAGAGCATTCAGCCTGCCTCCCTGAAGCATCTCTCTCAGCTGTGAAAAACCATTCTGGTCCATTCTGAGAAAAAAATGGTTCCAAACCTACAGAAGGATGACGGACTTTTGGCACATTCAAGACTCCACGAACTCCTCAGAAGTGAAGACATTCCCTGGCATTGTGGACACTTCTGTCACCGACTTTGGTACATCCTTCATCAGTACAGTCTCATACCTGCTAGAGAGGCTGAAGTTACATGACAAGCTGGGAGGCTGGGATGTGCTCAGCCCTTTGAGGGCACCACAGAGGCAGACAGGACTCAAGAGACAAACATCTCACAAAGCTTCTACCGAGTTGCCGCGACCCTGTTCCCTCCCCACTCCCATCTCTATTTTGCCTCCTCTGGCCCCTCCTTCCCTGTGACCCCCAACCCTCGGAGAAATCTTGCGTTTCTTTACTTCCTTCTTTAATTGACCCTAATGCAAAATAGAAATATATCTAAATAAAGCTGCTTTCTCGCTAAGAGACCCTAGACTTTTTCTTTCTTCTGGGCTCTTTGTAAACCTGGCCTCATGAAAGGAAAAGAATTCACTAGAACATAAGCCCCAAAAGGACAAGGATCTTTGCCTCCTCATGGCTATGCCCTGCCACCGCATCAATAATTATTTGTAAACAAATCTATAAACTCCTGGTACATGTAGGGTCCATTGAAAAAAAAGATACTGAAGGAATGAAGAGAATGAAGCTGTAAACCTTAAGCACTAGAGCTTTATGCCCAGAGGTGCGGCTCCAAGATTCCCACATGGAGAGAGAAGCCATCTGCCCCTGCCTGGACTGTGCTCACCTGCCTGGACTGTGCCCACCTGCCTGGATTGTGCCCACCTGCCTGGATTGTGCTCACCTGCCTCACTGCAGGCTGCTCACTACCGGAGCACTTTCGGCATCCTGGCCAGCCTCTCCTGAGAAGGCACTCATTCTGAAACTAAAGTGATCATTTAAAATAATATCCCTTGAAAATGCTGGAATGGAAATTAGGCTACACATCAGATCTCCTTAAAAAATTCATAAACCCTTCTACATATGCTAGTTTATTTTAAACGGCTGGAAAGAAGGGTCCTTTTTCATGAAAGTGAGCTAGAAACTTGCCTACAATTTCCCTGTAGTAAATATACTAACTATTCTAAAATAACGAGAAAAACATTTAAACATCCCAATTAACTGTTTTCAAGTGGTGATTCTAATGATGTATTTTTAAAGCAAGGATCCTAGTTTAATTTGACTAATGACGAAAAGCCTAAAGCCTGTGCAGTTTTACCAGGCTGTTTCTTGAGATGAAAATCTTCCATCAGCCATTAAAAAAGAAATCTACATTGTGAAGAACATGATGGAAACACATTTTAACATTTTACAAACTATAAAACACACTTTAAAAGGAGCCACAGTCTTTCCAAGTAGAGTAATTCTCAATTTTTTAAGCCATTTTAGTCTTGTTTTCTTTAAAACATGTCCTAGCCAAGTAGAAAAACAGCCAAAAGCCACACAAAACCACTAATATTTTCCCCAGAAGTCAAATCTACATTAGATCTGTTTCTATAAATACTTCCCTTCCAATAAAACAGAGACATCAATTACCAAACCTGATAACGCCTCCTTTGTTCAAACCCTGCAAAGCAATTCCTCTGCTAAATCTGCATAGGCCATTATATTTAACTTACTGGCAGCCCTGATTGTTTTCAAGAATTTTAAAACTTTGAAATAATCTGAGTCACCTGGGGTAAAACCAAACGTTTTTGCTTCACTCAAGAACTTAAGAGATACAAAGGAAAAAGTAAGGACTTCTCCTCTTTTCATTTACCCTATTATTTTTTAATCCATTAGGTCAAGTACAAGGCATTCCCTGGAAAATACCATCACTCACATCTTTATCTCAAATCATAGTTCCACCTCTCACAAACAGCTACCTCCTCCCGGAGGATCACTGCTTTGGAAAGGGCAGTAACCAGCACCCCTCATTACCTTTGGAGACCAAAAGAAAGCAGGAGTCGCAATACTCATATCAGATAAAATAGACTTCAAAATAAAGGCTGTTTGAGACAAAGAAGGACACTACATAATGATCAAAGGATCAATCCAAGAAGAAGATATAACAATTATAAATATATATGCACCAACATAGGAACACCGCAATATGTAAGGCAAATGCTAACAAGAATGAAGGGGGAATTAAAAATAACACAATAATAGTGGGAGACTTTAATACCCCACTCACACCTATGGACAGATCAACTAAACAGAAAATTAACAAGGAAACACAAACTTTAAATGACACAATGGTCCAGCTAGACCTAACTGATATCTATAGGACATTTCACCCCAAAACAATCAATTTCACCTTTTTCTCAAGTGCACATGGAACCTTCTCCAGAATAGATCACATCCTGGGCCATAAATCTAGCCTTGGTAAATTCAAAAAAAAATTTAATTACGTTCTTAATACAGGACTAGGGAACCCAGAGCAGATCAGAATTCTTTTCAAGGCTTGAGGGTTTTACTTGCTGCTGGGGATTTTTTTGTTTGCTAAACAAATGAATTTATGCATATTTATGCATAAATTTATGTTGCATACCTGAGTTACCATTATAATAAATATTTAAAATTTGTTAATAAGTTAAGACTCAAAGATTATCTCTTGCTACTACCAGATGTTGAGCATACAAAACCTGTGATTTTGGCTGGGGGCGGGGGTGGGTAGGTAGGAAGGCAAGGGAGGGTAATCAGCCCTGGACTTAAAAGCAACTCCAAGTACACATCCATGGACCTACTCTGGATTCGCACTGTGCAGACTGTGTGTGTGTGTGTGTGTGTGTGTGTGTGTACACGCGCACGTGCGTGCACTGGGCATAGTGTATATGTGTGTGTTAGTTGCTCAGTTGTGTCTGACTCTTTGCGACTCCAGGTTCCTCTGTCCATGGGTTCCTCCAGGCAAGAATACTGGAGTGGGTTGCCATTTCCTCCTCCAGGGGATCTTCCCAACCCAGGGACTGAACCCAAATCTCTTCAGTCTCCTGCACTGGCAGGCAGGTTCTTTACTACTAGCGCCACCTGGGAAGCCCACAATATATGTAATACCATGCAAAAGTGAGATCTACACTCTTCCTAAAATTACTTCTCTGAGTAAGCACCTCCTTGACCAGATGACACTTATAAAAATCTCATCACATATGGCATTATAGGAAATACTGCAATTACCGAAGAAAAATCCAGATGCCCTAAAACTTATCCTCTCTCATATTCTGTTAGTCTCCACAGAGATCGTTTTCTACGGGAGTCTTTCAGCTAGCTGCCACCCTCTGCTTCCACTGTTCACACCCTCATCAATCGCCCCACTTCAAGGTTTAACTTGGTTTCCAAATCTCCCTTGCAATCAGCCATTCTACCTGAGTCCAATGCAATATGTGTCTTACTTAGCTTCTGGGCCCGAACTGTTACTTTAAGTCTTATAAATTTTACTACATTAGCATCTACCTAGCACTTCTGTTTCCATAGATTCCCGTTTCCTTCAAGGCAGGAAATCACAACTCAGAAATCTTCATGCATGACGACATGACAGGTGAAATGATGTAATCAACTAGAGACTGCTGAATTGCAGTTCCATTTCTACCACCTTCCCCTGCTGGATGGTCGGCTGATTTAACAACTGCCATTGAACCATGACCACCAAATGACCAAAGGGAAGGGGCAGATGCGAAGGGAAGTGAGAATGCTGGGCCAGCCCCAGAGCAAACAGTCCATCCCTGAGTAATCAAGGGGAAAGGGCTTCCTTCATCCTTACAGACCTCAGCCTGTGTGCAGCCTGGCTGACTGTGTCTCAGAATCACCAGTCGGTGGGGCAATCACAGCACAGCCATTCTTAGGGCAGGGCTAATTATGGCTGATTACAGATTACTCTAGACCTCCAACTTCCTTGTTTTTATTCTGGCCCTCAGCTTAAGCTATGGCACTGTACAATTCTTTCTGTGGTTATTTTCACCATCCCCACCTCCAATACATCAATCAATAATCCAGTTTTAGGTGCAAGTTCCTTACTGGCTACCTTCAATATAACCCAAAATTGCAAAGATCCTGTTAGTCTACCCAGAATTGATGAGAAACACTCCACTCCACAGCCACAGCAGTGAAGAGAGAAAAGGGGCTGGTTATTTTATTTAGCAAAGATTTCAGGTAGGCCCCTAAACAGTCATCATACCAACTGGGGGGCGCAGGACCTAACCATTTAAAGACGAAAATTACTTACTTGGCTTCTGTCATACCTGCAGCCAAGACCCTATAACTAGTTCTGGTAACACTAAAGTCTTTTCAACCCTTCCAATCAAAGGATTTTCCACATAAACAAAAAAACCTAACTTCCCTTCTGGGGCAATTCAAACTAGTCTTATTTAGTCACATTCTTCACTCATGTTCTGCAAATATTTGAAGACTGTCATTCACTAAACCTCCCTTTACCTTATCTTCTTCAGGCTTAATAAATCCAATTTCTTTAAGTTGCTTTCAAAGGGCCTATTTCCCAAAGCTTTAATCAACTCTATATCCTCTTCTATACCTAAAACATCCATTTTATTCTCTGAGAAAACCAATAAACATCCTTTTTTAATGGTCTAATGCAGAGAATAAATACAGAATTATCTTTCTGTCATCAATTTCTTTTCAGGAAAATTTACTTTTCATTACATGACTGGTACACAACACATAATTCTTTCTAATCCCCAAATCCTACTGCAACATTACAGAGCCATGTTCTGTTGACCTTTGGAGCTTAAGTTTTGTTTTTCACTTGGACCTGACCCTAAGAAGAATTTCATTTATAGCTATCGTAGTTTCTGTGAAATTGAGTTTCAAGAAAATGCAGCCTGTAAGTAACCAAAAAACAAACATAACATCACATGCCCTCTTTCAAAAGGGCTCATCCTCAGTTTTATTTCTGTTAATTCCATAGCACCCCCAGTTCTGTTACCACACCCACAGTAACTCCTGTTCCCCCTCCTCACTATCTCATCAGTGACTGGCAAATCCAAGATGCCTGTAAGTTGGCCAAGTGAATTAACCAAATCCGCCACCTTTATCTTGCCCTTATATCTAAAGTGTTTCTCTTTCTCTCCAGAGCATGCACCCCAACACCCAAGCGCTCAGTTCCTCATTCAAAGACCATCTAATCATCTAAAGAGTGTGACTGATGGACCCCTGCCCAGTTCCCCCAACATATAACGCTCAAAGGCTTAACCCCATTCTAACAGAGGCTCAGAAACTCTTTCTTAGATATTTGTACACCCATGTTCATAACAGCATTCTTCACAACAGCCAAAAGGGAGAAGCCAAGTGTTCACTGATGGATGAATGGATAAACAAACTGTGGCAGACACGTACGTGTACATGCACTGCCTTCCTTAAAAAGGAAGGAAATTCCAACGTACACCACCACATGGTGGTTTAGTCACCAAGTCATGTCTGACTCTTGCAACCCCATGGACTATAGCCCACCAGGCCCCTCTGTCCATGGAATTCTCCAGGCAAGAATACTGGAGTGGGTTGCCATTTCCTTCTGCAGGGGATCTTCCCAACCCAGGAACTGAACTAGACAGATTCTTTACTGACAGCTACAAGGGAAGCCCTGAAACTTGAAGACAGTATGCTAAATGAAATAAGCCAGTCACAAAGACAAGAGCTGAATGATTTCTCTTATGTGAGGTCCATAGAGCGTCACAATCATACAGACAGAAAGTAGAATGATGGTTGCCAGGGACTGATGGACTGTTTCATGGGTTGAGAGTGCTAGGTTTTTGTAAGATGGAAGTGTTTGATCCTAAATAAAAATGTGACGATAACACCACGGAGCTGTGCACCAAAGAATGTTCACGATGGTAAACTTTATGTGTATTTTACTAAAACTTAAACACACACACACACTCCTTAGTTTCAGCTGCCCACAGCAAGGGGGTGCCCAAGTTCTCGGAGCTGGCTGGGGAGTGTGCCCCAGGACAAAACGGTGAAGCAGACAGCCCTGGACTGGTGAGCAAAGCTGCGAGGGCCACTGCTGGGTCAAGTCTACCGTAGCCTTGACTACAAAAGCATTTTGCAGAATCTGGACCAAACCCAACACTAAAACAACCCTCCCGCGCCAATGATCCTTGAGGCTAACCAAAGTCCTCCTTTCCAGCCTCTTCCCTCCAATTCCTTACCCCAGTCCTAACATGAATTGAATCTTCAAATAAGTTCTTAATGTCTTGCTCCCTCTTTCAGGAGTTTTTTCCAATACAAGCCTCAACTACAGACACTCTGCCCTCCTTTAAAAGGTAGATCTTAGTGTCAAATATTATCTCCCATATGGACACTTTTACTGATCCCTGATCCCTATCACATGCCCACCAAGATGTAAACTCCTCTCCTTTGAAATACTGCCTGGGTACTCTGCACTTATGACACCAAATTCTACTTTGAATTGATGGTTCTGCTCTCACTTTTTTCCTCCACAGCCCAGGAGTCCACACGTACAGTACCTGCAAGGACCAAAGCATAGGGATTGATCATCCTTTGCTAAACTGAATCTGAAACACTGACTGAGCAGAGCTCTATACACGTGCTGGAGAAGAGGCCAGAGTCTAAACTATACTGGCTGAGCACTGCTGTGTCCAGCAGTGGGGGCAATGGACAAGCCCAGCCTGGTCCTTCAACAGCTGGAGAAGAACCTTGTACAGTCATGGAGGAACCCCTCCCTCTCGAGGCTTTCAATGCCACTTTACAAGGCATAGGGTTCAGGGACCCTCTGTGAGCTACACTTATTATTCACAGTGAGAAAATGGCCATCTACAGAACCTTCCTCTCCGAAACTTTTATCCAGAAAGCTGCACCCCCTTTTGTAGAAAGCAGCTATGAATAAGGTTAAACATAGAACCAGGGAGAGAACACAACGCTAACGGAATCTTAAAACAAACAAACAAACAAAAAACAAAACAGACATTAAATGGATCAGCTTCAGGACTTCCCTGGGGGTCCAGTGGTGAAGACTCCATGCTTTCACTGCAGCGGGTGCAGGTTCTATCTTTGGTCAGAGAACTAAGATCCCGCATACCTCTCCATGAGGTCAAAAAATATATATAAAAGTAAGAAAATTACAATAAATGGATAAACTTCATCTTGATCTGGGCTTCCCTGGTGGCTCAGATGGTAAAGAATTTGCCTGCAATGCAGGAGACTCGGGTTCAATCCCTGGGTCGGGAAGATTCCTTGGAGAAAGGAATGGCAACCCACTGCAGTATTCCTGCCCCATTCCAGTATTTCTGGAGAATCCCATGGACAGTGGAGCCCGGTGGGCTACAGACCATGGGGTCCCAAGAGTTGGACCCAACTAACACTAACTCATCTTGATTAATACCAAGACAAACCCCTCTATGTAACCTGGTTTTAAACCATTTCTAAATTTCTTTCCCAAGAGACAAAGCTGAAAAAGAAACATTAAAATCAGCCTGATGGTGGAGTTCCCATGCTTTCCCTGTAAGGGACGCTATGCAAAATGTGTTTTGTGCATAATCTAATTTTCTCCTTCCAGTAGCCCTATGCCATCATTCCCATTTTACGGGTGAGGAAATGAAGCTTGAGCGAGGTGAAGGGTCTCATCCCAAGTCACAGAGCTGGCAAGAGGTAGAACTGGATTAAAAAAAAAGAGAGAGAATTGGATAAAAACCCAGCTTGTCAATTTCAGAGCCCAAGCTCTTAACTGGTATGCCACATGCCCTGAATAGCAATTTCGCATAAACTTTAAAGTTCAAAAAAGCCTTAAAAACATACCTGTCAGAAAGGTATGCAGCCAAAGATATCTAGCGAAATCATTTCATAACTAAAAGGTAAGCACTAAGGCTAACACATAAGATGAATGGAAAAAATTAGGAGTGATAAATATTTTCACTGGAGAAATCGGTTTTTTTCCTCCTGAGGAAAAAATAGTCCAAGATCTGTTCAATCTCTAAGACTAGTGACTCCCAACTGTTATGTCAAAAGCTATGTAAAATTCAAGACAAAAATTAAAGTTTATTTCATTTTAAAAGTTGTCAAAAACAAACAAAAAAAAAAGTTGTCAAAAATCTGTTGGTATCTGCATGCAAGGGTTATAAAGAGAAATAGTCAAATGCTACACACTTATGAAGTTTCTTCATTTGTTAGGTGGCTATCCCATCCCAGACCCTACACCAAGTATTTTTACAAGAATTTGTTTCTAATCTTTAAAGTAATCATATTAGAGCAGGCATTAATTCCATTTTACGGATAGCAATAATTTCTAATTTATAGATAATAATTATGTATTAAACTTGACATGTATTGAATATGTACCATGAGTGTGCCAGGCATCACCATGCTAAAAACTTTATATGTAGCCACATACTTACTGACAGAGAGGTTAAGTAATTTTCCCAACGTCACACAGCTAAAACTAGGATGACAGAGGGAAGCTCAGCAAGAGTAAGCAATTCGTTCCACGGTCACAAAGCTGTCAGTCATGGAGTCGGCAGACTAAGACAAAGCTGTCTTTCATTCCTTAGGCCTGTGCTCCTTCCACCAGGTACCTGCAATATCCTACCTGTGCTCACTGGAGCCCAAGGCTAAATGCCTAAAAGCCTGACTGGCAGGAGAGAGGGACTGTCTAGAACAACAGGAAGAGATGAGGTCCCATGTAAAGAGGCAATTTTCAATTCTTCAAGAGAATTGAGAAATCTAGATTTTGATACAAATTCTCCATATTTTAAATACTTCCCCAGTGTTTTCCAAAAACAGCATCATGTGAGCCAAACAAAGCACATCCAAGTAAGGGCTATCGTTTTACAATTAAGTGTCTGAAGTCAAAAAATGGGCCATCTCAAGTCCAAAATGTCAGAAACCAGAGCTGCTAAGCCAGGCTTATTCATAAGTCCTCTCTACTTTCAACAATGATTTATACTGAATTCGCTCTATATCCAAACTTTTACCTCTGGTAACTCCCTTGAAGGCCCTCTTCACTCTGGATTTACAGCCATGAAAATATCCAAGTTAGAGACCACGTGTGAAATTTTGCATGCCTAAGGTTTCTTCAAATGTCTTTCAGTGCCTGTTTTTAAAAAGACACCAAACACGAACACGGTAACATTTAGCACACTTCCCTAGCCTGTCGGCTGTTAAACTAAATTCATTCTGGAAAATACTGCCGCAGCCTTGACCATTGCCTTGAGGGGTTCCCGCATTGCAGTCCAGCTTCAAGAATTCCGCTCAGGACACCACGGCTCATTTCCTGGTATCCTTTAATCAGCTGGGGAGACTTCAGGAAATGAGTCAAAATCCTAAGACCAACTTTTAGCGGCCGTCAACAACAGCAGCAAAATCCATCACCACAACATCTGTACATAAACGTGCTCCAAGGGAAGCCCACAGAATAACTTGGCACACCATTTGTTTGGGAGAGAGAAAGGTTTTGGGTGGTGAACTGCATTATAACTCACGGTGCTCATCCAGGGTAAATGGCCAATGGTGTTATCCATCGCTGGGGGTTTTCTCTCTCACAAGTTCCCCACAAGTATACAATGCAAAGACCATTTTTTTTTTTTTTAATACAGTGGGGAAGGAAAAAAATTTCAACTAACTTGCATCATCATTTTAGAGACAGCACGTCTTCATTGTGGAGGGATTCTAACTGGAACAGGGCAGTTCCCACCTAAAGCCCTCAAGCTGTGTCCTTCCGTCGTGTCCAGCTCTTCTCGACCCCATGGACTGGAGCCCGCCAGGCTGCTCTGCTCATGGGACTCTCCAGGCAGGAATACTGGAGAGGGTGCCCTCATACCCAGCATCCAAAGGGGAGCTATCGTACATATATATCATACATACCCCTGGGGAGCTATCACTGAATGATTCCCCCTTCGATGAAACTTCCCTCAAATTGAGAACTCTAGTTCAGACACCCTGTGACAGGCAATTCAAGGTCTTTTTTCATCAACATTGGGAAGGTAATAATCTTGACCAGCCTATATTCCCAGAACCTCCAACAATGCCTAGCATACAATATGTAATAGTTTCAAAAAAAAAATCTCACTTTATAACCAATTGAGAAATCATGTGAAAGTATATACACCTGGGCAGATGGGGCCACTCTCAGGCTTTACCACTGATTATTGTGGGAACTGGCTTATTCTCAGCCAGTTTCTCCAGCTTTGGTATGGATGGTAACAGGACTACCTCCAGGGCTTATCGAGAGGACTGGAAATTTCAGGCAATGGACCCCAGAACGGGATCTGGCACTAATGTGAAATTTAAGGTACACTAGAAAAACGTGTTGCAGTAACACAGCATGAGTGATTTATAAAGTCTTAAGGAAAAAAATGTGTGGATGGGTGGGAGAGACCAGAGAGGGCATAAATGAATTATCTGGGTTTCCTGTATAAGACCGTCATGTTATTTCCAGCAGGATAATAATCCAGAATGTTCTGCGTCCAGCTGCTGAGAATGACTCTAGCCTCACATCTGCAGGAACGAGGACAGGGTATGATTCACTATTCCTTGCAGGTTCATCCTGCTGGGTACAGGAGTTGTAAACATTGCAAGGGGTGGGGGGCGGAAATGGAGGATCCTGCAGAGTGGGCACCTCCTAGCCCTCAAAGGGAAACTGTAGGCAAGCATGTGGATTGGAGAGAACACACACCTCGCTGCTTTAACCAGAGTCAGATGAGCAGGGTATCACCAAGGAGTCTCTGTGACCAGGAGAGGCAGTGGAATTTCAAGGAGGCGGGAAGGATTCAGGGAAAGAGTTCAGAAGTATAGAGTCTATGCTCACGACACTGAAAGAGGAGAATTTGGGACCCAAAGGATCCTTCATGGTGCAGACCCCTCACTACCCTGTGGAGGAACGTGCGCTCCCCTGAATTTAAGGGACTGGCACAATGGCAGGCAGCCAATAAAAGCTGAGAAAAGAATCGGAAAGGCAGCAGGAGCCTTTGTCACTACACCACACTGCCCCCCAGGAGCCAGACCTTAAAATCCCCTTTGCCAAAACATTCTCTAGGATGGAGCAGGCTAATTCTGAGGAAGAAGGAAGCTATTCATTTAATTTTCTAAAAAATGGGAAACAGTCGGTGTGGTGGTTCTTGTGCCCCCATCGGGTCCAGTGCACATGTCTTAAATGAAATTAAAATATCAAGGCACCAAGATGTAAGGGACCAAACATCTCATTTGAAGCTTAGGCAGTCAAATGAGCCACCGGAATCCGGCCACCCGTTCATGATCCTTCCTACCTCTCTTCCCCACAGGAAAGCCCTCACAATGCCTTAAGATTGTATGCGAAAACTAACCAGCAGTCAGAAAACTGACGAGACAGCTCCACAATAGTTGATAGCGATGCTTCCTCTGGAGCCCCCGAATTCCAGCTCAGACTCACTTTCTACCCTAACATCATCAAGTTAGCCTTACGGGTTAAAAAAAAAAAAAAAAATGACGTGGGAAACAGCAGAGCTTCAGGGGGTTAGCTGGGCGACTTGCACCCGTTTGCGCACCAGCGACACCCAGAAAAAGAGGGGGCAGGAATGTGATTGAGGGCTTCCAGGAGCCTGCAAATCCTCCTCCTCCACCTGAAGACCCAAGTTCCCGCGCAGATATAACCGATTTTCACAACAGCTTTAAAATTTTTTAAGTAAGATTTGCAGAAAGTTCCATTCCGTCTCCCACCCCCCACCTCGGGCAGCCGTTAAGTCAGTCACGCGAGAGGGTGTGTTGCGAGTCTCAATATTCCCAAGGGAAACGGACCTGCGAATGGAGGTCGCAGACACCGAGTGAGGGGCTGGCAGAGCCCCGTCAGCCTGGCCGGGCACTCTGGCCGGGCGTGGGCGGCGGCCGGGGTCGGGGACCGCAATGTCTGGGCGCGCCATCCCTGTCTCCCCCGGGAGCAGGCAGCAAACGCAGCCACCAGCCGCTCCGAGGCGCGTTGCAGGAAAAGAAACGGCACGCGGCAGAAAGGGGCGAGCCTCGGGCACGGATGTACAAAAGCCAAGTCTGCAACCTAGCGGCTGCTTTCCACACCCCTGCCCAAGTTGTCTCCGGAGCCGCACCTCCAGGTTCGCGGCCACAGAGCCGCACGCTCCCCTCTGCTGAAAGCAAAACCGGGGGACCCGAGGACGCCGCAGCCTTCGACTCCGGTCCAGCGTGGCGCCTGGAGCAGAGGAGGCAGCGGGTGCGTCCCCAGCTCTGGGGCACAAAGAGCGCCGCGGTTTGGAAAGCAGCCGCAGCAAAGAAAAGGCTCTCCTCCAACTTCGCCCTCGGCGCGGCTGAGAACCCGCGGGCCGGTTCTCACGCACAACTTTTAACAAAAGGAAGCAACGGCCGCGCCTCGGCCGGCGGAGATAACGCGCTGCGTGAGAACTCCCTCTCCGCCCGCCTCTGACCCCGCTCAGCTCGCCCTCCTCACAAAAGCAGCCCTGAACTCACACGCAACCCGCTGCCCTCAGCCTAAGCCCCTCGCCGCCCGCCTTCCTGGAAGACCCGCAGCTCAGCGCCCCCACCACCGGCTGCCGAGGGCTCCCGGCGCAGGTGAGCAAGGCAGGGCGCAGGAGAGTCCCGGGGCCGCCCCGAATCTTCCCGAGGCTGAAACGCACCGGCAGCAGAGGGGCCCGCAGCCCCCTCTCCCCAGCCACCCCAACGTATTCGGACCCTCACGGGGCACAGCTGCGCCGGGGGGGCGCGGTCCGAGTACCCGCAACGCCCTCCCACCTGTCTGGACGCGGAGCAGGAGCAGCAGAACGAAGAGGAAATCCCAGGCGCCGCGAGCGCCTCTCATCGCGGTGGCTGCGCTGGGACCGGAGCTCTGTTCCACGTTCCGGCTCTCGCCCGAGTGCCGCGAGCGCGGCAAAGCCGAGCCCCCAGAGCCGCGAGCGCCGAGCCGCGGCCCCTCCTCCCAGCGCCCTCCCCCTGCGTGACGGCCACGCCCCTTCTGCGCGCCCCTCCTCGCCTCCCCTCCCTCCCTCCGGCCTGGGTCTCGCTCCCGGGCGGCGGCGTCTGACCCCTGTTCCTGCGAGGTGCTGAGCCCGGGGGACTGAGCCCGCGGGGAGTGGTTGGGCACGTCGGCCCTCGCCCCGCGCCCACGACCCCAGAGCCCATACATCTCTCCACCTCTCCGCCCCGGTGATGTTCCCGGACGAGAGTGGTGTTGCCCGCCGCGCGCTTTGTGAAGCTGGGCACCGCGCGCACATCAGGGGATCGGCCCGCCACCTGGCAGATGCTCCCCAGACAATAAAGGTCCGCCACCGCCCCTCGAGCAAGCTCCCGAAGGCGGAGGCCGGACGGCGCTGGTGGTGGAGGGGCGCGGGGAACAGGAATTTGGGGGGGGGGGTGCGGAATTGGGCCCCGACATTCTCCTGTATTTCTGTTGTTCGAGGGGACCAAGCGTGGCGCCAGGAGCTGCGGTAGAAGGCTGAGCCCAGGCGTAGGTAATTTTTAAAGCCGTTTCTGCACCTGCTCCTCGACCTGTAAAAACACCGTTGGTTTCTATTGGTCGGCTTGGCCGCTGCCGAGACCTTTCTGGAGACTGGGGCTTTGGGGTAGGGAGGGGCCTTGTGAAGTTTACTCTTCGAGCTTGAGTTTTTAAACCCATTTGCGCCAAAGTTCTTGTACTAAAAGCCCTCTGAGCGTCTTTTTTTTTTTTCCCCCTTGTACTGTTTCTGTGCCTCTCTATCAGAAGGTATTACAAGGGTGGGGGTTCTTGTGTTCCTCCTAGCCTGCAGCCAGAGCAGAACAATAGTAAAATGATCCTCTTAAGCCAAGTTTTTCACGGCCTAGGAAGTGCTTTACCCAAGGAAACAACAGTATCTGTGTAGGGTTTTATAGTTCCTCCTTATGCTGAATGTTATTTCATGCTCACAATAACAGCTTTGTGAGGTAGGTAGAGCAGATAGGTTTATTATTTCAGTTCTAAAAGTGGCCCAAGATCACACAGTTAAAAGAGGGGAGACCCAGCCATTATAAGATTGACTCCAGGTATGATGAGTCTTCCCTCTGCATTCTGAAAAATCAGTAAGACACCTCTCCATTCTCTTCAGAATGGAAAATAAATGGAAAGTGCCCATAAGAAAGAGCTGTGGAATAATTTAGATGCATTTAGACTCTTCTCTAAAGTAGCAGCCAAAATTTATCATTAACCAGTTCTTCTCCCCTTATTTCATACTGAAAGCTCCCTTGTTCCATGTTGGTAGGACCTAAACTGGTTTAAGAAATGTAACTTTTTTTTTTTTAAACCATAATTGTCATACCAATGAATAGTAACATTAACAGGAACCATAAAATATGGGGGGTGTTGCAAAACCACAAAGGAGCAAACATTAAATCGGGGGCTGAGGCAAGAGGATAACATACATTCTTTACAAGTAACTGCAGTTGGACCTCCAGTATAATTAGCAAATATCTGTAAATCATTAGAATTATTAGTGAAAAGGAAAACGTAAGGAGAGGGCAAGCAAGCTAATGCAGAGAAAAAGAAAAGGAAAGTGAAGTCGCTCAGTCGTGTCCGACTCTTTGCGACCAGGTGGACTGTAGCCCACCAGTCTCCTCTGTCCATGGGATTCTCCAGGCAAGAATACTGGAGTGGGTTGCCATTTCCTTCTCCAAAGAAATGTAGCTTTTAAAGTTAGCTAATCACTTAAAAATTATCACTACTCAATCAATATGGATATATGACCACCTCTCTTTAAATATATTTATTCATTCAGTAAGCACGGAAGTGTCTATGGAGAGCAAGGAGGAACTAGGCACTGGGAGGACCATTGTTCATAGAAGGTGTGGGCACCCTGCCACAATCCTTAGAGTCAAGTGTGGGAACCCACAGTCCGATGTCCTAGCAAAAGTTCAAGTCACACAGCTATGGGATGACTGAAATTCAAAGGGTACTGTACTCAGGGCCATCAGACCACATCTTTTTCTGAAAATGACAGAGATAAAAGGTACCACTCAGAGCAATGATAAGTTTCTGATATCTTGATTTATTTCTAAAATCATTTCATAGTGGGGAGAAAAATCACTATGTGTTAAAATATCAACATTATGCCTGAGAGAGAAAATTTACGATTTTCTTCTTCAATCAACTGATATTGGAGAAGAAAACAAGTCTTCAGAAGATTGGATGAAAAGAGACCATGTTGCAATTTAATTCTAGGCAGGAAACTTCTATCCAGGAAAAAAAAAAAAAACAATAGAGAATTATACAATGCTGGACTATCATTCATGTTCTCCATTCAAAAACACCTATGAGCATCTAGGTAAGCATATGCTACAAAAACCGATAAGATGGTGTCTCTTCCTAGAGGATTCTCATTCCAGGTGGGAAAACAGATACCCTAGTAAGAAACTATAATATCTGTTAACAGGGGCCGTGTTCAGCCTGTATGTACCCAGGATGGCCATATTGGTTGGGATAATATTGAAATCTTTCTGTACTCATTGAGAAAAACAAAAAACTACTTCCCTAAACACCTTCTCATCCCAACTCCCCTTAAGAACACCCCAAATCTCCCCAGATCTAGCAATTAAAGGTTTAAGGCCAGGCATGGCAGAGAACCACCAATCCTAGTGCCTTTAGGGCTATTAGCTATTTTTCATAATACCCTCTGCTAGCTCTGTCCTAAAAGGAGGCATGTAGAAGGTGCTATGAGTGAAATGCCAGTGGAATGCACTGTTTTAGATCGTGTCCAGTAGAAACATTTACAATAATGGAAATATTTTATATCTCAGGGGATGATGTGTGGGACCAGTTCGGTACTATTTTGTGGTAGCCCTTGCACCCTTTCATGAGTTATACTTTATATATTTTTATTGTTTTCATAATTGTATTAGAGCTCTTGATTGCAAGTTGTAGAAACTCAACTCAAACTGACTTATGCAAACAAAAATATGTAAAACCTATTAGCTCAGATAACTGGAAAGTCCAGGGATGATGATGTTCCAGGCTTTCCTAGGTCTAAGAGCTCAGTCATCAGAAGTTGAAGATGTGTTTGTATATGTACACACACATGCATTCTTCTTCATCTCCATCCTTTAGCAATGCTTCCCTGTATTACTTTCCTGACTTCATATGCAGCTCTAGACTTACAGCTCATTGCAGATGCAAGCAGAGCGTTTCTGCCCTCAGGAACATCTCCTACAAAAGTGCTGACTTGGCTTAAGTCACATGCTCATCTAGAACCAGTCACTGAAACCAGACAGATGGAACATAAGGATCAGCCCGGCCTGGGTCACATGCCCAGGCCTGAGTCACATGCCTATCCCTGGAGCCAGGGTTAGGGGCCCACTTCATCCACATCGCAAGGCTTCAGAATGTGGAGGGCTGTGTTCTCAAAGGAAAACTGAGAAGGAATGTTGCTGCACAAAGAGACCAGAAAGGTTCGCTATAGCCTCACACAGCCCAAATCTGTAATTTCAAATTTTTTTTTTTTATTTCTGATTGTAAAAGTAAAGATGCTTATTGTAGAAAATTTAGAAAATACCAAAAATTATAATGAATGAAACAAAACAACAATCCCCCAAGGTATAATTACTGAAGAGTTCATTTTGTTATGTTTCTTTTGAATCTTCCTTCTCTGTTTATTCTAACTTTTTTTTTCATTATATGGTTTAAGATTTTACAATATTTGGTAGGTTTCTATCTAGCTTTTTCACTAATCATAACACAAGCATTGTCCCAAATCATTATCAATTCTTTGGAAACATACCATATAATGGTAACATAATGTTCAGTCAACCCTATATATGTACCATAATTCTGGACGTTTCATCATTCCTCTATTTTTTCCAGTTTTTTTCCTATCATAAATTACTTGGTGATGATCTTGGTGAATAAAACGTCCCTGCCTCTGATCACTTATTTAGGATGGATTCCCATAGATGGAATTACTACATCGAGGGGACAGTCATTTTCAAGTTTGCTCCTTGATAGTCACTATTTTTCCAGTCATGATTTGAAAGTCCATCAAATGGGAGAAACGAGTGTATGATCATTATTGGTAGACTGTTTTCGCGATAATGCTCACAGTTAGTGAGGACAAAAGAGGATGATGTGTGCTCTTAGGACAAGCTTTCATGCAGTGTTTATTGAACACCTGTGTGCCGAGTGTGCTCTATTTGGTGCTAGGAATGTGGAGTTGGACAAGACACAGATGCTGTCCTCATGGGATTTGCAGAGAAAGAAGAGGGACACATCAGGGGCTCAAAGATGAAATCAATATACGTGCTCTAACAGAAGTCTGCACAGGGTGATTTTGAATGCAGAGGAGACCCTTGATCATATTGTACAGTGGCCTCATGAAGCTCCCACAAAGAGTTGGCAGATTCTGAGGCATGCAGAAGAGAGGAGGGCCAAGAGGGAGAGGGAGGAAGCAGGCATGCAAGGGGCTGGAGGCAGGAACCAGCATGAGGCAGATGGACCACTCTGTACTTCATCACAGCACAGCTGTAGGGCATCAGGGCCTCACAGGAATGGGAGACCACAGAGATAAACAAGGATCATTCCTGCCAAGAACCATGGACTTCATCCTCTGATGGAGAATGAAGCTATGAAGAGTCACTGCAGGACTGATCTGGGGCCGGATGTGATTCAGATTTACATTTTGGAAAGAGAGTGGGAAGACTCAGTGAAGGGTAAATGAAAAGGAGCCAAAACTTGAGAAAATTGCCAGGAGCCTGATGTGGTGATCCACAAGAAGAGTGGTGAACTGGATTAAGTTAATGGAGGTGAGAATGGTGAGAAAGGGTGAAAAAGAAATGCTGAGCAGAACTTAGACCTTGATCCCCAACTGTGCTGTGGAAGGGGAGTGGAGAGAGGGACGGATTTCTGATGTCAGTTCCAACGTGCTTCCCTTCAGCAAGACACAGAAGCAGGCTTGTAATGGAATGTGAAGGATGTGGAGACGGGCCTGGTGGGCGTGAGGTGCTCATGGATGCCGTGTAAGCTAGACGTGCAGTCCTGGAGCTCAGCATGGGTCCTGGCCATAGGGAAGTGGCGGCGGCCAAGGGTTTGGATAAGCTCACCCCTTATCCTATGGAGTGTCCCCCGTGAGGAAAACAGGGGGCTGATGTCATACCTAGGGAAACGCCCACATTTAGGGGATAAGCAGAAAAAGGTCTCACAAAGGATCCTGATAGCAAGGGTCAGAAAGGCAAACAGAGAAAGCTATGGCTCAAGGAGATTTCACGGGCATGGGCGTGTTCAGGTGTTGCCTATCTCTTAAGCAGGTCAAATAAGATAGAAATGCATCTTGTTGCCTTGTAAACATAATAGGAAATGGCAACACTTAGCAAGTTCCAAATTCTTTATGTTGATGGAAACTAACCCATTTCAACCTCACAGTAACTCTACCAGGTAGGTACTCTTGGTACCCCCCAGTTTATAGATGAGGAAACTGAGGCTCAAGAAAGTTAAGTAACTTACATTAAATTTACACCAGGATTCGAACACTTGGCAGGCTGATTCCATCATCCTGGTACTTAATTCCTGTGATAATTCACTACCCTACTTAACCTCAAGGTTATTGGTGACTAAATCCATACTCTTGCACTCAGACACACACCTATACACACACACTCACACACACAGAGTTTGTGACACCAGAATTTAGGCTGCAGTGGGTTGAGTGATACATTCAGGGTGAAGAGATGGAGCCTAGGATTTATTGCTAGACACATTTTCAAGAAATTGAGTGGTATAAAAAAAGGAGGGGATGGGGCAAAGGACCACAGGGAGATTGGGAAGCCTTGAGCAGTTTGTAGGGTGAGGTGAGAACACCGGAAGAGGGAGATTTGTAAGATCCAGCTGGCAGGAAAGGGGAGATGAAAACAGAATCTAGGGAATTCCCTGGTGGTTCAGCTGGTTCGGGCTCCGTGCTTTCACTGCCGGTCAGTTCGATCCCTGGTCTGGGACTGAAATCCCACAAGCCAGGCAGGCAGAGCGGGCAGAGAGCCTCTGTATTCACTCACTCCATCAAGTCCGACTCTTGGTGGGCCCGTGGAGGAGAGCCTGCCAGTCTCCTCTGTCCGTGGGATTTCCCAAGCAAGAATGTTGGAGTGGGCCACCGCTTCTTCCTCTAGGGATTTGGGGTCAATTTTTAAATCCTGAAGTAATTTATATCTATATATAAATATATACATATTCTGTATTTTAGTACTTAAATATATGTCTTGGACATTACTTAATACTTATATATGTATACTTTTTATACTTAGAAGATGACACTAAAAGATTATTATACTTAACAGCAAGTACTCCTCCTGGGTCTCTGTAAAAAAAATAAATAAATAAAAATCAACTCAATAGGGCCTCTTATCTAAATCCTTGCTACTTCCCAGAATCAGAAGTATTTCTAAACTTAAAAGTCACATTTGTGTTCCATAAATCTCTACAGCACATGGCTCAGGCATCTCTGAAGTCATATATCTTTCCTTGCCTTTGATTAGAATTATTTCTAACCTTGTCATAGCCTTTCCGCTAAATAATACATTCTTTGAGGAAACTGCGCTGTAATTCAACTGTGGGTCTCACTGAAGGCCTTGTACAAGGCAAAGCAATGATACACACAGTAGGGACTGAATGTCGGCAAGATGGAATTGCTGACAAATGTGTATCTAACGGGGTGCCTTTTTCTTTAACTTTTATTTTACCAAATTTTTTTGGGGCCCCAAGAAATCTAGCTTCTTTTTCTGAAATTATTCTTGTTGTCATAAATTTGTGCAATCCAAGTGTGTCTTAATCACACACTAAATGCCATGACCTTTTCACCTTTGACATTTTTCTTACGCTCTGATAAAGAAGTCACGTTGCAGGAGAAAGGAAGGAAGAAAAACTTACTTTAAGATTGAAAGTATTAAACGGTCAAGTAAATACCAGGAGGAAAAAAGTATTTAAAACACACAAAAAAAAGAATACATATAAATGAGGTATCCTGATTGATGAGGGAGGGAGAGAATAGAATTATTTAATCTTCTTGCCATTCTTGAAATTTGCAACTAAATGATCTCAGATTAGGGACGGTTCCCTCATTCTTTGCTTTTTCTCTAACTGAAGGATAGTTAATTTACAATGTTGTGTTATTAAATGTACAGCAAAATGATTCAGTTATACGTCTATATTATGTGTATATATATGTATATATATATTCTTTTTAGGATTCTTTTCCATTATCGGTTATGTAAGATACTGAATACAGCTCCCTGCACTATACAGTCCTTGTCGCTTACCTATTTTATATATAGTCATGTGTACATGTTAAACTGCCTTCATTCTTGATTGATAGAAACTGCTTCCACGATTGATGGGATAACAATACTAACACGGCCCTCGGTCTTCCCGTGCTGTAGCAGAAACCATTCCCAGTGACAGGAGTGGCTCTGATTTTGGTTGTCTGCTGGCCCCCAGTGTTTAAAGTAACGGTGGAGATGGAGGTATATACAGAGCAGGCAAGGGCAGGGGTGAGCGTGAGGAAGGGGCCCGAGACACTTTGAAGGCATAAACCAAACAATCCAGGAGGAGTGCTTATTCTAAGCATAAAGATTATAGCAACCTCTCCACCATGGCTATCTCATTTCAATTTGGAATCAGACCTCTTCTATCCCTTGGGCCCTTTAAGACAGAAATGTCTTGGAGATGTGTCTGCAGGGATTGAGTCCTTCTGACCTCAGCTCGGAGGAGTGTGTGAACCCAGAGAGAGAATGAGAGAGAGAGAGGATGCAAGTGCAAAATCACTAGCAAATTGTGGTTGACAATTAACTTTAATTGACTTGCACACTAAAAAAATAAATCCTGACTAAAATAATCATCCTCATCGTCATCGTCCATAGTAATTATTATTGTGTATTATAATTATTCCTGGCATAATAACCGGAACTCCCCACCTTTCTACTATGAAATGCCTTTAAGACTTATTAACGGGTCATAACCACTTCCAGGTATAAAAATAATAGATAATGTTTGTTGAGTAGTTATGATGCCTTAAGTGCTGATCTGTTTGCCTGTGTTAACACATTGCTTTTCCAAACAACCCTGAGAGGTCAGTCTATATTTAGCCCCATTTTACAGATAAGGGGAGGAAGGCACTGATAGATCAAGTGACTTAGTTATGGTCACCTGGTTAGTAAGTGGTGGAGATGGACTTGAACCCAGGCAACCAATGAGCAAACATCTATCCTGTGCTGCTTCCCTCTGCACACAGTTTATTTCACTTAGATAGTGGATTTTCAACTTCATACTCAACTGCTCAGAACTAAAGGGTAAGGATTTTTTTTTTTACCATCTCTGTATTCTCCACAGTCTTTTTGTTTTTTCCACAGTCTTTTGTACTTTTGAAAGTTCAAAATTTACTTGCTGCAAATTAACTATTTTAAAAGAAGTTGAAAGTGTTAGTTGCTCGGTCATGACCGATTCTTTGTGACCCCATGGACTGTAGCCTACCAGGTTCCTCTGTCCATGGAATTTCCCAGGCAAAAACACGAATGGGTTGCCATTTCCTCCTCCAGGGGATCTTCCCAACCCAGGGATTGAACCTGGGTTTCCCACACTGCAGACAGATTCTTTACCATCTGAGCCACCAGGGGCCTAAGTGAGTGGTAAATGGGGCAGGCAACTGGAACCCTGATAGGCTGTTTGATGAGATTATTGTTATTTTTTAGGTAATAGCATTGTGCTAATATTAAAGAGTGCTTAGCCTTAAAAAAAAAAAAAAAAACACCATGAAATATTGCAGCAACTTGGATGGACCTAGAGAATACTATGCTTGGTGAAATAACTCGGAGAAAGACGAATACTTTAAAGTAAAAGTGTAAGTCGCTCAGTGTTGTCCAACTCTTTGTGACCCCGTGGACTACAGTCCATGGAGTGGATAGCTGTTCCCTTCTCCAGGGGATCTTCCCAACCTAGGGATCAAACCCAGGTCTCCACATTGCAGGTAGATTCTTTACCAGCTGAGCCACAAGGGAAATCCAAGAATACTGGAGTGGGTAGTCTATCCTTTCTCCAGTGGATCTTCCCGACCCAGGAGTTGAACTGGGGTCTCCTGCATTGCAGGTGGATTCTTTACCAACTGAGCTATCAGGGAAGCCCTATATGATATCACTTATATATGAAATTAAAAAAATACAAATAAATCTATATACAAAATGGAAGAGGACTCACAGAAAACAAACTTATGGTTACCGAAGGGGAAAAGGAGGTGGGAGGAGGATAAATTAGGGGGATAGGATTAACAGATACAAACTACTGCATAAAATAGATAACCAAAAAAGACTGACTGTATAGCACAGGGAATTATACCCAACATCTTATAACAACCTCTAGTGGAATATAATCTGAAAAAAACCCACCCAAACCACTATGCTATATACCTGAAACTAACATGATATTATAAATCACCTATACTTCAATAAATATTTTTTTAATGAGTCCTTATAGTTTGGATATATACTGAACTTTTTATGATGGAATGTCTGATGCCTGATGGAGGAGGAAATAGCAACCCACTCCTGTAATCTTGCCTGGAAAATCCCTTGGACAGAGGAGCCTGACAGGCCGCGGTCCATGGGGTCACAGGGAGTTGGACACAACTGAAGTGACTTAGCATAATGCTTGAGATTCCCTTCAAAATTATCCAGTGAGGGCTGGTAGGTGGAGAGTGAGTGGGAATACAGAGGAAGCCAGATTGGCCAAGCGGCTAATGATTGTTGAAACTGGGTAGTGGGACCCCTGGGGCCCATTATACTATTGGTGATGTTTAACTTTCTCCACAATAAACAGTGTTTGGTTTTTTAAGTTGTTTGTGGTATTAAACCAAGTGGGAAAAACCATGGGAATGACTGAGGGTAGTGGGCAGTAAGATCTACACCCCCACAAGCTCATCAACAAGCTTAAACTTGACCCAGCTCCCCTAAATGCTCTAGACCCAGCATCTTTCTCCCTAACATGAGAGGTTTGCCCTGGACATGTTTCTGAGATTCTCCAGAAATCTGTCCAGCTCCAAAATGTTGATGACTCTCATATGGGGACAATAGTTTAAAGAAACAAACAAACACCACCTCTTTGCCCTTGTGGCCAAGAGGAGATGCTGTGTGTGTGCGTGTGTGTGCGCGTGTGTGTGCATGTGTGTGTGCGTGTGTGTGCTCAGCCCCTCGGTGGTTCCTACCTCTTTGTAACCCCGTGGGTTGTAGCCCGCCAGGCTCCTCTGTCCATGGGATTTCCCAGACAAGAATACTGGAGCGGATTGCCATTTCCTTCTCCAGGGCATCTTCTCAAACCAGGCATTGAGCCTGAACCTCCTGCATTGGCAGGTGAGTTTTTTACCACTGAGCCACCTGGGAAGCCCCAAGAAGAGATGCTAAAGCCTCTCATGCTCTGGAAACTTCTTTAAGCACTGCACCTCTGGCCTTCATTCCTTTTGCTCCCTGGCTATGTGATTCTGGGCAAGTTATTGATATTTAACCTCTGCACCTCAGTTTTCTCATCTGTAAAATAGGGTTAAAATAGCACCCCAACCACCCCACAGGGCTGTGAGTTAATATATGCAAAGTGCTGAAAGCAGTACCTGGTATATAGTAAACACCCAGTAAATGAAAGATCTTTTTTTTTTGCTATCTTAATTCTATAGCTATTAAAATGAATTGTGATTCATTAAGGAGAAGTGATTTGGCCGAAGTATATCCACTTTAATAAACAATGGAGCAGACATTTAAAGGCAAGTTTTCTGATCATAAATCCAAGGCTACTTCCACTCAAATTGCCCTCTGAGGGCATTATTATGAAAGATAGCAATTATGAAAAATTATACTAGGCAACAATCTAGGAGGGTAGGGTACTAGCCTAAGACTCCGGCAGTCATCAGAAACCAAGTTAACATTTGTTGTTAACACAAAAACTTAGTCTGAGTCGCAGACTATGGGCTCTGGGTCTTGGAGCCAGCCAGCCTCTCCCCCAGACAGCCTGGAGCCCGGCGCAGTGCAGCGGGAGAACACTGTGTGGCTGAAAGGTAAATTACAAGAGGCAGCAAGACCCAGCCTAACACAGGGGAGGGGATGGGCATTCTTTTGTTTGCAAACTGGAAAGCTTCTTAACCAGGAACACTGGGCCCTTTGGAAAGTACTGGTCTTCTGGTCAGGCTGACCTCAGGCGAGCCGTTCATTTTTCAAATGGTAGCAAATTATGAGTAATTTTCCCAGCAGCTCCACCATCATTGGCCTTAATCTGTCATCTCAAGATTACTTTTGTAATGATCCTTTTAGAGACGTTAGATGACAAAGAAATACAGTTGATCTCTGTTTATTCACATAGAGTTTAAAGATATGCTGCTAAAGAAAAAGGCAAGTCACAGAGTAGGCTGTGTCAGATGACTAAATATTAGGTGGAATCCTACAAAGGTGTTGATCATTTGACCATTTTGACCAACAGAAAGAGCAGTTTTAGTTGGCTCCACCTAATATAGAACTACTTTTCTAAAAGGATATACATCACACTGTTAACTGTTCATCTTAGGCAAGGAGGGTAGATTTGGGGAAGGGGGAAGGAAGTAGGCAGGTTCACTTTCTTCCTCTTTTTCTTTCTGTACTCATTGAATATTTATTCAAGTCGGTTCATGTATTACTTTTATCATTTAAAAAATTTTTTAAAAGTTGCTGTTTGCCAAATTTAGCTGTGTCAAGTATTTCTGAAAGAAACTTAGGAATTAATTAATACTTATGTCAAATTAAACATTCCTATCCTCAAACACTTTTGCATTTTGCATATCCCAACATACACACTACAGATGTCACCAACTTTCAGGTTTCCCCTCGACTGAATTTTTTTTCTAGTTGAAGTATAGTTGATTTACAATGTTGTGTTAGTTTCTGGATGGACCTAGAGATTATCATACTAAGTGAAATAAGTCAGACAGAGATTTGTAGTTATTTTTTTGGCTGTACCACATGGCTTGTGGAATCTTAGTTCCCCAACTAGGGATTTGAACCCTTGGCTGGCAGTGAAAGCATGGAGTCGCGAAGTCCTAACCACTGGACCATCAAGGAATTCCCTAGAGTTTTGTATTTTTATCATCAATTTGACTTATCCACTTACTTGCTTTACTTATTTCTTTCTTTATGAGGATAATGGGGATAATTTTCTTTATATTTGTTTTTTAATGGAGGCAACAAACATTTCTAACCCCTGAAGGCTAAGTTAGGGACCCCACTGTGTGTTTCAACTGGTGTGACTGCTGACACACATTTTGGGCCTTAGGACTTTTCACTCTGTATTATAATCGCCCATTTACCTGTCTGTTTCTCCCAAGCTCTCCCATCCCCTGCTTCCACCAGAACAGCAACGGGAAAATCACCACCACATTCACTCATTAAGCCCTTAGCACAGAACGTCCAGCATAATAGGGGCTCATCAACATTCAGTCAATGAATGAAAGCTTACATGTCTCGGGGGTGGCAACTCTTTTCATAAATTGTTCATTTTTATCTTTAAAAAAAAAAAACACTCCATGCCATGTTTATAGCAATAGCAGAGCAGAGCTGTAAAGAATTACTCATGTAATGGTTCAAGGGCGAAGAGCTAAAAGCAAGTCAGAAACTTGTTCACGTTTTGTTCAAAGCCCACTAACATTTCGACATGTATTAAATGTTAATAAGCAGCTATCTGGGTCAGTGGGTTAAGTAATAGCAGTGGTAGAAGGTGAGAGGTGAAGAAATACATGAAAATTACATTCGCAGATGACGTGGTTCACCAGAGCGCAACTTGTAGAATAACATGCAAATGATTTAACCGTGTTATAGTTTTCCCTTTTCCTGCACAGCAGGCTTGGTAATGTGACAACATTCTCTTTACTTGGGCATCTGCCGAGCCTGGCAAAATCTGAAAATATCAGGAATAAGCCAAGGGGTGGGTCACCTTCTTCTCCTTAGTGGCAGGAAAAAAAAAAAAAATTAAACAAAAGTTTCAGGAGCTGGTGATCCAGTTTGTGGCTCACCCTTCCCTACTCCACACATTTGACTGCTTGTCTGCATGTTCTCATCAAGGCCAAGGAAAGAAACAAAGAGGTTTTGTAAGCTACTGCTCCTTAATGACATTGTGTGTGTGCTAAATCACTTCAGTTACATCTGACTCTTTGAGACCCTATGGATGCAGCCCCACCAGGCTCCTCTGTTCATGGGATTCACCAGGCAAGAATACTGGAGTAGGCTGCCATTCCCTTCTCCAGGGGATCTTCCCGACCCAGGGATCGAACCTGTGTCTCCCACGTTGCAGGCAGATTCTTTACCGTCTGAGCCACCAAGGAAGCCCTTAATGACAATACAAAATGATAACTAATGGATTTTGAGCACTCACCATGTGCTCAGTACCCTGTTAAAATCATTGGTCAAGGGGAGAGTGTGGTTTTGCCCACTAGGGGACATAAAACTTGCTTTGGATGAATTGTCTCATTTAACACTCAAACCCCCATTAGGAGATCATTGTCTCTATTTTACAGATTTGGTAACTGAGACATGCAGTGGTTAGGCAGCTTGCTCCAGACCACACAGCTAGTAAGCAACCCAAGCCTGTCTGACTCTGGAGGCCCTAAACTTGGCCATGGAGTTTTGGTGGAAAAGGAGCGGATCCTCTTGAGTTTGCTGTGTATTTTATGATTGCATGGCAGAGGACTGCTGCCATTGGGCCCTAGGGTCCATCACTGGCATCCCCTAGGAACTTGAAGGCAAGTGACATCTCTTTGCTCAAGAATGTGAACTCTGTAAGTGTACTTATTGCTCTTTGCTATATTTTCAGTTAAAACAGTCTAAGACTGTGTTCTTTTTATGAAGATAATACTGATTTGTAATTAACAGTAGTTATATTGAATGAAAATACTTATAAAGCAGTCTGTGTATAGTTCTCCAAAATAATAAAAAGTATTGGCCAAAGAATGAAATAGTAAGTGCAGCCTTTCCTCATTCTATGGAATTTTTCTTCAGCCTTGCATCTCAATGGGCAGACTCTATTCCAAGTTATGTGAAATTCATGAAGCAGCCTTATAGACCTTATCAGCTGTCATTTTCCATATTTTACAAGAATTGAAATTTTAAGTATCTCAGTGCAGTGCCATAGTACCAGACCCAGCAAGAAGATATTTCACATGGTTGTAATTGTATTTTATACATAAGGGCTACCTTTCCCCTTCAAAATCCTCAAAGGCCTGTCATTGGCGGACTCTACGGAAAATCATCCATCCTTCCATGAGGCCAAAACAGGTTCCATATTTAATGGGCCAACGTAAAACATACTAGAAATATTAGTGTACATATTATGTTTTTTCTTCCTCTCAGTGGGTAATGCTTCTTTTACATTCCTACCTCTTGCCATAATCAGATTTCTTGTTTACTGACTTATTAACACATTTGACCTGATAGTTTTCATCCCATATATCTAATGACATTCTCAGCTATTGGTAGCAGGACAGAACAGGGAACTCTAGGATCATCCAGACCCCCAAACTATAGCTGAAACATTACCATCTTCGCATTAATGCCCAGACTTTGTAATACCGCTCCAATGTACTGCAATGGTGCTTAGTTAGAATTGGTGAAAAAGAGGAAGAGGAAAAGACCCTAGGAAATTCATAAGGAGGAGGGGGAAGTTTTTAAATAATTGAACCATTGTTGTTTTTTAAATTATACTAGTTTTTAATGAGAGAGTATAATCAGTTCAGTTCAGTTGCTCAGTCATGTCAGATTCTTTGCAACCCTATGGACTGCAGCATGCCAGGCCTCCCTGTCCATCACCAACTCCTGGAGTTTACTCAAACTCATGACCATTGAGTCAGTGATGCCATCCAACCATCTCATCCTCTGTCATCCCCTTCTCCTCCTGCCTTCAATCTTTCCCAGCATTAAGGTATTTTCTAATGAGTCAGTTCTTCACATCAGGTAGCCAAAGTATTGGAGTTTCAGCTTTTCAGCATCAGTCCTTCCAGTGAATATTCAGGAATGATTTCCTTTAGAATGGACTGGTTGGATCTCCTTGCAGTCCAAGGGACTCTCAAGAGTCTTCTCCAACACCATAATTCAAAAGCATCAGTTCTTCGGCACTCAGCTTTCTTTATAGTCCAACTCTCACATCCATACATGACTACTGGAAAAACCATAGCCTTAACTAGACAGACCTTTGTTGGCAAAGTAATGTCTTTGCCTTTTAATATGCTGTCTAGATTGGTCATAACTTTCCTTCCAAGAAGCAAGTGTCTTTTAATTTCATGGCTGCAATCACCATCTGCAGTGATTTTGGAGCCCAAAAAAAATAAAGTCAGCCACTGTTTCCACTGTTTCCCCATCTATTTCCCATGAAGTGATGGGACCGGATGCCATGATCTTAGTTTTCTGAATGTTGAGCTTTAAGCCAACTTTCTCACTCTCCTCTTTCACTTTCATCAAGAGTGTCTTTAGTTCTTCTTCACTTTCTGCCATAAGGGTGGTGTCATCTGCATATCTAAGGTTATTGATATTCCTCCCAGTAATCTTGATTCCAGCTTGTGCTTCCTCCAGCCCAGCATTTTTCATGATGTACTCTGCATATAAGTTAAATAAGCAGGGTAACAATATACAGCCTTGATGTACTCCTTTTCCTATTTGGAACCAGTCTGTTGTTCCATGTCCATTTCTAACTGTTGCTTCCTGACCTGCATACAGGTTTCTCAAGAGGCAGGTCAGGTGGTCTGGTATTCCCATCTCTTTCAGAATTTTCCACAGTTTATTGTGATCCACACAGTCAAAGGCTTTGGCATAGTCAATAAAGCAGAAATAGATGTTTTTCTGGAACTCCCTTGCTTTTTTGATGATCCAATGGATGTTGGCAATTTGATCTCTGGTTCCTCTGCCTTTTCTAAATCCAGCTTGAACATCTGGAAGTTCACGGTTCACGTATTGCTGAAGTCTGCCTTGGAGAATTTTGAGCATTACTTTACTAGTGTGTGAGATGAATGCAATTGTGTGGTACTTTGAGATGTCACTTATATGTGGAATTCAAAAAATAATACAAGTGAGTATATATGAAAAACAGAAACAGACTCACAGACACAGAGAACAAACTCGTGGTTACCAGAGGAGAGAAAAGGGGTTAAGGCCAAATTAGAGGTGTGGGATTAAGAGATACAAATTACTATGCATAAAATAGATAAGCAACAAGGAAATATATATTATATAGCACAGGGAATTATAACCATTATCTTGTAATATCTTTAATAAAATATAATCTGTGAAAATACTGAATCTGCTGTATACCTGAAACTAACATGATTTTGTAAATCAACTGAACTTCAGTAAAAAAGAATATTAGGATACAATAACATATACCCTTTATTTTGGAGAAGGGCATAGCAACCCACTCCAGTATTCTTGCCTGGAGAATCCCATGGACAGAGGAGAGTGGTGGGCTACAGTTTATAGAGTATCAAAGAGTAGGACACAGCGGAAGTGACTTAGCATGCACGCATCCTTTATTTTAACAAAATAATTCAATTTCCTGGGAGATCTCTTACTCAAATCTAATATTAAGTTAACATTAAACCACATCATTGAACAAAACCTGAATTAATGCATATTTTATCTTAGTTTCAGGAAAAAAATAATAACAAATATTTAAGTTAGAAATCTCAAAACAACTTTGTCTCTTGCCGCTACCCCTCCCCCACCTGTCTAATCCATGCTGCACTCTGCAGGGAGAGTTAGCTTTCTAAAATAAAAGAATGTTAATTTCAAGGCCTGTCTCAAAAACCTGCGATGAATATCACTCTTACCTAAAAATAATGCTCCAATGCCTTAACATGGCATTCAAACCCTTCTAGATTTGGCTGTAATTTAGCTTTCTAGCCTTATTTCTTGCCAATTCTCACTTCTTTTTATTTCCCTCATCACTCACGAAGCTTTCATTCCAGTCATAGCAGACCATTCAAGGCTCCTAAAACATGTGTGCTATTGTTAGGCCCTTTACCTAAATGATCCTTGTCATTTTACCATCCAATTCAACCCATCCTTCTAGGCCCAACCTAAATGATACGCTTCTCCCATTCTTTTCTCAACAATAGAATCCTTTAAAACATCCAATAGGTATTTTTGGTCACTTACATAGATATTTGTAGTATATACTAGTTTCTGAGCTCAAATTTTATCCAATTTTTATAACATAGAATTATGCCCACAATTGGGAACCAAAAATGTTTGACTTGAATGAATTGACCACAGGGGGTGTGTTTTGGGCACTAATTTGCCTGAGGAAGCTGAGATTATTGTCTACACTGGCCACTCTGCATTTGGTGTATTTTGAAGGTGTTTAGGAGTAAGTGGTGTGAAAAAAAACATGTCTTGAATAGGTCAATTCCGCCAGTAACTATGAGATCTGATTCCTTCACCATCAAGTTTATATCAGTTCAGCAGCATTTCCTCAAGTCCCTCAACCCCAACTATCCCACCTTTAGGCTTAAGATGCTTAAAAAGCAAAAAAGAACTTTTCCCACTTTTGTTTTCCCAGAAAAGCCACTTCCTTTCAGAAACTCCAGTCATACAGTAATTATTATATTGGTACAAGGATTTTGGACTCAGTGCCATACAATTTTCATTATAATTTGCAAAAACCTGGCAATTTAGCAATGTCTTTACTCTTGGTGGAACAGCACATAACCCATGATGCAAACATTTGGCCTAAATAAGGCCCACTTGGGTATATTGTACTTAGGAATTTGTAAACAGAGAAATTTCAGCTTTCAGATCCTTTATGAAGAAGCAGCCACCACATTCCTTCAGGCTCCTACTCTCTTCTTTCTCTCTTAAAGACTCCCTAGGCCCTAAAAATGGAACAGCAGAGACTGCTTTCCTGACTCAAAATTTAAGGGGGCCCAAGTAGCTGCTGAGGCACCAGCTAGACTTAAGCCTGGTTAAAGGACCCACTCCTAGGATGCAATCTACAGACAAAGGTTGTTAGTCTTGAGAACGACCTTGAGGCAAGAGTCAACAGCTCCGTAATCTCCAGGCACTCAGCAGAAACAAATGTAAGAGCAGACTGGTGGGTAGGAAGTATGGTTACCTTTGGGATATAAGAGGTTGTAGCCCTTTTAAAAGGAACAAATCCTACCCTACCAGGCAATAGTTTCTGGGTAGGAATCAGGGCCCCTTTTTGCTCAGAATTTCCAATTTTCTAAGAGAAGCTGAAAATCTAGATTTGGGGCCAGGGGATCTCCCTATTGGGAAACTAACCAACTTTTATTTTCAAACATTGTACAGAGAAATCAATCTGCAGGCTGGATGTGGCCTGAGGCTACCAATTTGCAATCCTGGTCTTAGGGACCACTTAGTCCACCTCCTTTATTTTATAGATGGATATAAAACAGGTGAGATTGATTTTACACAGTTGGTTGGAGGCAAAAAGAAGACTAAATTCCAAGTCCTCTGATCTCCAGTCCCCTTATCATCATTCACCTTGGATTCTGAGACTCTGGAATGTAAGGACTGAACTAGCCTGGAGGTCTCTTACCTGGTTCAGAACATAGATTCCACGCTCACTTGAAGTTACTGGATAACAGGATGATGGATACATTTCAGGTCCCTCTACTATCTCTCAAAGCCCCTGGAACTAGACTAGCACTTCCTTTATATGGATCATCAGATACACCTGAGAACCTTACCAACTACAGATTTCCAGGTTCTAACCTAGAACTAAGCAGTCTGAGGCTCTAGACACATGTATATTTTTAGTAAGCCCCATCAACGATTCTCAATGATTCTTAAGTTTGGCTGCTCTAGGCTGGGGAGCCAATATGGGCCATGCCAGGAACTCCAGATTAATTCCATTCCAAGGCTCTGGGCTCGAACATGGAGCATCACTCCTCTTCTGCTAATTTTTTCCACGTTTTAAAAAGTGCTCTCTTCCAGTTTGCTAGATTCTTGTGTTTGTTTGTTTTTTCCCACACTTTTAGAAAAAAAAAAAAGGTGAAGGAAAAGCAAACTTTGTCATGGTAAAATTTTGGTCTTTAATAGTACTGCTGGGTGCAGGATATTTTTGTTCAGAAATGAACCTAAACAGCTGCAATGAGCTACTTAATTAAATCATGAATGATACATTCCTCATAAATTATACTTACACATTTTATAATTTTAATAGTTCTTATTTTTTTTACTATAATCTGTAAACATTTAAGTAGAAGCTATGAATTAGATTTTGAAATAGATGAGTAATTTTAGACTGTGACATCCATTTTCATAGCATTCTAGTTTATTTTAGGGGACAATTAGGAGCACTTATAAAAATGTATCTAATTGCTAAGCTAAATCAAACTCTGCAGTACTTGGATGTTTTTACCCTCATCAGTCCTATTTTTTCCCCACAGTGACCAAAACAGTAAGAGGATGGAAGCAAAAAATAACATTCTAAAAGCCAAGTGCTTATCATAAACATAATTATCATTTTGAAATCAGCCCAGATTTGCTTAGGCCAATAACTCTTCATTTCTAGATCTAGTAAATCCCTTGTCAAATTGACCCTGATTACAGACAAGGCTAAAGTACTTACTGATCAAATGTAACTTGAACCTCTTTATATCAACTTGAAATGATTGGTTACATTGTATGGGCACTTCACTTGTTTTCAAATGCCTGCATTAAAACTCAGATTTCATCAGTAATGATGATGATGATGGTGATGGTGATCCTCTGCTGCTAACTCATCATCTATTGATACAATAGACACCTTGATTTGTCCAGGTACAAGCTGTTTGTCACCTGTCAAGGCATATGGCCCAGCAAGGTTTAAATAATGCCTGTTCTTATTTCCCCCTTTCTTTGGGAACATGGGTATCCTTGAATAACTTTTATTAGCTGAGTTAGCTTGATCCTAAGAGGAAGAAATCCATTCAGCTTCTTACATCATGCCCAGAATTTAACAACAAAGAAAATCTCAAGAATAGCAAAAAATGTCTATTATTTATTACTGTAGTAATAAATAACCTACTGCACCACTGGCAGAGAAATTTGGAAGAATCTCTGAAGGACCAATCAGGCCTAATGCGTCTCAATCTTGCACAAATATTCCCTGAGTTGATTCTACATTTCTGAAGGGTTTGCTGCTGAAATTCTGTATTTATCTGGTTTTAAAATCCCATGTATTTTCAAGATGCCTGCAGTGGGGCAGGATTCCCAGTATCCTTGGTCACCATCAACTGTTAGTAGAAGCGAATGGAGGGGACATGGACTTCCAAACGGGGCCGCTGCTTGCCAGCCTCAGCCCCTCGCGCCATGTGGCAGAGGTCCCCAACTTTTAAATATAGGAAACTCATTTAAGGCCTTCCCAAGTGGTGCTTGTGGTAAAGAACCCACCTGCCAATGCAGGTTCAATCCCTAGGTCGGGAAGACTCCCTGCAGGAGGGCATGGCAACCCACTCCAGTATTCTTCACCTGGAGAATCCCATGGACAGAGGAGCCTGGCAGGCTAGAGTTCTTGGGATTGCAAAGAGTTGGACACAACTAAAGTGACTTAGCAAGCACATAACTCATTTAGAACGATTTAAAATACTACCCATAAACAAAAACACTTCTGTAGGACACCTCTGGCTGATACAATGCCAGTGTGTAAACTCTATATTGTGAGAACCATGGCTATGTGCATCTAAAGTTTTAGTGCATCAGTTTAGAACTTCCCCCCTGGATAGCCTTCATGTCACAGGAGTGCATATATGTGTCAGTCTCTGTTCTAGATGTTGAAGCTGCAGCAGTGAACAAAACAGACAACGTGTGCTGACATTCGAGTAAACGTTCGTGTTCATAAAATCCACAAAGGATGAGACAAGAAAGCATGAGGAACTGGGGAACGAAAACAATCTCAATGAAATTGAGAGCTAGATGATTTTAATAGAGACTTCAGCATGTCATATAAAGCTTAATAAAATTAAAAATTTTTTAAAGCAGACTTTGTTGTTGTTGTTCAGTCGCTCAGTCATGTCCAACATGTTGCAACTCCATGGACTGCAGCACATCAGGCTTCCCTGTAGTTCACCATCTCCCGGAGCTTGCTCAAATGCATATCCATTGAGTCAGTGATGCTATCCAACCATCTCGTCCTCTCCCATCCTCTTCTCCTTTTGCCTTCAATTTTTCCCAGCATCAGGTCTTTTCCAATGAGTTGGCTCTTCACATCAGGTGGCCAAAAGCAGACTACTTCATGGAAAATGTACCCTTTTGAAAAGCCAAATATCAAAGTGTTTCTTGATTTAATAGATATTTGTTGAGTTCCTACTTTGTGGCAAGTACCTTACTACACAAGAAGAATACAATGATGAATAAGAAAAGCATGATTTTAGCCCTCTACACTCAAGTTCAGAAGGCAGAAAATAAATCAGAAAAAAGAAAAATAAATGATAATAATAATGTGCATGCTCAGTCACATCTGACTCCTTGCGACCCCATGGACTGTAGCCCACCAGGCTCCCCTGTCCATGGGATTCTCCAGGAAAGAATACTGGAGTGTGTAGACATTTCCTATTCCAGGGGGTCTTCCCAACCCAGAGATTGAACCAGGCAGACTCTTTAACACTGTGCCACCATGATAAATACTATGAAAAGACTAAAATAGAGACTAATGACCAGAATGAGAAATCTAGTTTAAATAGGATAGTCTGGAAAGTTCTGCCTGAAGAAGTGACATTTAAGGTGAAGTCTAAGGAATGAAAAGGGAGAGCCACTTGTAAGAGAAGAATAGGATGGAGGGAAGATTTCTAAATAAATGAAATAGCATGTTCAAAGGTCCTGAGGCCTGAAAGATCTTACTTAAGGAATTGAAGTCTAGTGTGGGCTAGAAAATAGTAGATTGAGCCTCCAAGGACAGTTAGTGCCATGGATCCACAGAAAGGATTTCAGATTTACCTAAAGGCAAAAGGAATTACTAAAGACTTTTAGTCATGTTGTTTGTTGTTTAGTTGCTCAGCTGTGTCTGACACTTTGTGATGCCATGGACTGTAGCCCACCAGACTCCTCTGTCCATGGGATTCCCCAGGTAGGAATACTGGTGTAGGCTGTCATTTCCTTCTCCAGGGGATCTTCCTGGATTGAACCTGCATCTCCCTCGTGGCAGACAGATTCTTGACCGCTAAGCCACCAGGGATGACATAATTTGATTTATACTTTTTTGAAAATCACCTTGGCCATTGTGTGTGGAAGAAACACACAGGAGTCAAGCAAGCATTGACACAGAGAGATAAATTAGGAGGTCATTGTAAGCAATAGTCTCAGTTGCAGGTAATGGTTGACTGCCCTAAGAGAGAGGCATTAGAGACAGAAAGAAAGGCATTATCTCAGATACATTTTGATTGGGGGGGTTCCCCTCAAGTCCTATGACTCTCTCTGCTTGTCTATTCTTATTTTCTCTGGGAAATAAAAATCACAAGATTTAGTCAACCTTGCCTTCTGATATGAAAAGTCAGTACAGGAAATGGACAGTCCAACCAGCCTAGTAGTAATAACTCTGTGAGCTGAATTTCAGAGTTTAAGTCCACAAAGATAAAAATCAGGGGCATGGTTCTGCCTGCTGAGTATCTCCCTTAATGCCAAAAACTTGGGTCACTAGGAGTTCTTCAGAATCTGAGAGATACAGACAGCATGATCGTTCTTCTTATCAAAATACTTTGCACATTTGTTTTGTTGCTTACTTACTTTAAAAAAAAGCTGACACCATAGTCGCAGGGAAAGCTTCACTGTGACTCTTAAGTTAATAGAACTGATGAGGAATTAGTCTTCAAGAAAAATTAAATAAGTCCAACAAACTGACTTGGTGACTTGGGATTCCTGTGGCTAATTTTTTTGCTCTGCGTGATAGGAGCACAGTGAAGCCAGCCTGGGCCCAATGGGGCAGTGTTCCCAACAAGCTGGGCTTGAAAATCAAGCATATTTGAAAAAGAAAAATCAAGGTAAATATTTGTGATACAGAGAGAGGAATAAGGAGAGGAGAGTGGAGGACAGGGTAAGAACTCTGAGCCCAGAACCTCTGCAAGGAGATAGTCTCTTGAAGCCCCCTCTCTGGCTCCTAATTCGATAGTGTGGTCCTAGCTTTACTCTGATCAGTCACATCTTCTGTAACCCTTTCTGGTGTGGGTTTGGACTGGGGAGAAAGAAAATTGGAGAACATCAATATGAGAGAAATCAGCAGAGGTATTATTGTTGTTCAGTTGCTCAGTCGTGTCCGACTCTTTGTGACCCCGTGGACTGCAGCATGCCAGGCTTGCCTGTCCTTCACCATGTCCTGGAGCTTGATCAAAATGTTCATTGATTTGGTGATGCCATCCAACCAATCTCATTCTCTGTGGCACCCTTCTCCTCCTGCCCTCAATCTTTCCCAGCATCAGGGTCTTTTCCAATGAATTGCCTGTTTGCATCAGGTGGCCAAAATATTGGAGCAGAGGTATTAGGGTTGGAGTATTTGAAGTTCCTCAAGTTTTAACACTCCAAGTGGAAAAGGAACTAAGAAAAAGGCATAAAATTAGTAAAAGGTTTAGTCTATCTTACCAACCCTTATTTTACCTTGAAGGGAGGCCCAGGATCCTCAAAGAACACCAATCCCTTTAGCTGATCCCTGGAGTCAGTTTTCTTAAGCTCCTTTTTCTCCATCCAATCCCAGCTCAAACTAAAGTTAGCATCACCCTCTTTGACAACCTGGTTACAGTTGTAAAAGATTAAATGCTTAATCCAGGGAATCAGTGCTAGTGGAGCGCTAATCTACTAACATGAAACAGAGACTTTGTAGCCAACTTCAAGAATTCAGTCAGGATATCTAAAGATTTTAAACTTCTTGAGAAAACTGCAAGGTCTAAATCAAGGGCTTCTTCCCTTAAAGTTGCCTTTGTGGATATGTTGTAGCCTAAGAATGATTATGGTAACCATACATGGTTCCTATTGGCTTCCCAGGTGGCACTAGTGGTGAAGAATGCACCTGCCAATGCAGGGGACATAGGAGACATGGGTTTGATCCCTGGGTTGGGAAGATCCCCTGGAGGAGGGCATGGCAACCCACTCCAGTGTTCTTGCCTGGAGAGTTCCGTGGACAGAGGAGCCTGGTGGGCTACAGTCCATGGGGTTGAAAGGGGTTGGACACAGCTGAAGCAACTTAGCACCCACGTATGCACATGGTTCCTGCATGTGTCAGGCAGTGTCCTAGGAGCTGTACTTGTGTGATGTCATTTAATTCCCACAGTGACCCTCCAAGGTCATCCAGCTAATTTGTGAGTGGCATGGAGTCTCACTAAGGCAGCCTGGCTCCAAATATGTGCTCTTTTTTTAAAAAATTTATTTATTTATTTATTTATTTGTTTTTGGCTGAGTTAGGTCTTTGTTGCTTCAAGGGCTTTTCAATAGTCGTGGCGAGCGGGGGCTGCTCTCCAGTTGCAGTCCACAGGCTGCTCATTGCGGTGGCTTCGCTTGCTGCAGGGCACAGGCTCCAGGGCTCATGGGCTCAGGAGTTGGCACTCTCGGGCTCGGTAGTTGTGATGCATGGGCTTAGTTACTCCACAGAATGAGGGCTCTTCCCAGATTAGGGACTGAACATCGTCTCCTGCATTGGCAGGTGGATTCTTTACCTCTGAGCCACCAGGAAAGCCCCAGCTGTGTGCTGTTAATACCCCTCTTCTCACTCTCTAGCCCCAATCCTGGTCCTAGCTTTAGTGATATGTCTTTCTAAAAAATATTTATTTATTTTTTTGGCTGCGCCAGGTTTTGGTTGTGGCATGTGGTATCTAGTTCCCGACCAGGGATCCAACACAGGTCCCCTACATTGGGAGCGCAGTCTTAACCACTGGACCACCAGGGAAGTCCCTAGTGATATATGTATTTAAGTCATGTTGGCTATTCTTATAGGATTCTTCCCTCTCCTTTCCAGCTCACACGTGAAACATTGGGTTTGGGTTGAAAGAATAAAATAGGAAAGGAGGTCTGAGAATATTGTTAACTACAAAACCTATTGCATATGGGACTCACCAGATGTTAGGCACAGTGCTGAGAATTCTACATTGACTATCTGTTTAATCTTTACAACAATCCTAAGATAAATACTATCACCCTCTAAATTAGAAATGAGGAAACAGAGACACAGAGAGGTACGGTGATGTCCCTAAGTCACACAACAGGAAGAAGTGGAAAAAAGATTTGAAGTCAGGCTTACCTGCTTGAAAGCACAAGCTCAGAGCCTCTGAACCTGTGAGCTACACAGTCTGTCAGGACTCTTACGGTCTGTTCTCTCTCTGGTCTTCACTCAATAAGACAGACGGGTCAGCTGCTATATTAGATACCAGGGTCTGCTCCCCAGGTCTCCACTGCAGGTCTGGGGCATGCATTCACTCAGCTACTGGAAGCATCGACTGCTGCTGAGTGCTCTCCAGAGAGACCCTTGGTGGGAGAGAACCACCTTGGCCAACATCATGCCCCTCCCCAGGCAACCCATGGATAATGACTACATTCAGGGGTATAGAAGACGCTCAGCCCCTCACCCTAACCTGAGTCAACTCTGAGTTATCCTTTGGGTAGGCTGAGGCTTTGTTGCATCTCCATCACAGTTGATCATTCCCCTTGCCACCCAATTCAACTTTCCACATACTCCACAGGTATTGATCCTAAGACCACGAACCAATAAATTTCCTGCATGCAAATCTCAGTCTCAATGTCTGTTTTCTCAGAAATTGGACTCCCAAGAGTCCTAGAGCCCTCTCCCAATGCCTAACCTTGTAATGCCTCTCAGTCATGTGCTAGAAGAGAGAGGGGAACAAACATTTCAGTTCAGTTCAGTCGCTCCATCGTGTCCGACTCTTTGCAACCCCATGGACCACAGCATACCAGGCCTCCCTGTCCATCACCAACTCCTGGGACTTACTCAAACTCATGTCCATTGAGTCAGTGATGCCACCCAACCATCTCATCCTCTGTCATCCCCTTCTCTTCCCATGTTCAATTTTTCCCAGCATCAGGGTCTTTTCAAATGAGTCAGTTCTTCCCATCAGGTGGCCAAAGTATTGGAGTTTCAAATTCAGCATCAGTCTTTCCAATGAATATTCAGGACTGATCTCCTTTAGGATGGACTGGTTGGATCGCCTTGCTGTCCAAGGGACTCTCAAGAGTCTCCTGCAACACCACAGTTCAAAAACATCTATTCTTCGGCATTCAACTTTCTTTATAGTCCAACTCTCACATCCACACATGACTATTGGAAAAACCATAGCTTTGACTAGATGGACCTTTGTTGGTAATGTCTCTGCTTTTTAATATGCTATCTAAGTTGGTCGTAGCTTTTCTTCCAAGGAGCAAGCATCTTTTAATTTCACCAGTGCAGTCTGATCTGCAGTGATTTTGGAGCCCCAGAAAATAAAATCTGTCACTGTTTCCATTCTTTCCCCATCTATTTGCCATGATGTGATGGGACCGGATGCCATGATCTTAGTTTTCTGAATGTTGAGCTTTAAGCCAGCTTTTTCACTCTCCTCTTCACTTTCATCAAGAGGCTCTTTACTTCTTCTTCTCATTCTGACATAACGGTGGGTGTCATCTGGATATCTGAAGTTATTGATATTTCTCCTAGCAATCTTGATTCCAGCTTGTGCTTCATCCAGCCCAGCGTTTCTCATGATGTACTCTGCATATAAGTTAAATAAGCAGGGTGACAATATACAGCCCTGACGTACTCCTTTCCTGATTTGGAACCAGCCTGTTTGTTGTTCCATGTCCAGTTGCTCCTTAACCTGCCTACAGATCTCTCAGGAGGCAGGTCAGGTGGTCTGGTATGCCCATCTCTTTCAGAATTTTCCACAATTTATTGTGATCGATACAAAGGCTTTGGTGCAGTCAATAAAGCAGAAGTAGATGTTTTTCTGGAACTCTTGCTTTTTTAATGATCCAATGGATGTTGGCAATTTGATCTCTGGTTCCTCTGCCTTTTCTAAAACCAGCTTGAACATCTGGAAGTTTGTGGTTCACGTACTGTTGAAGCCTGGCTTGGAGAATTTTGAGCATGACTTTGCTAGTATGTGAGATAAGTGCAATTGTGTGGTAGTTTGAGCATTCTTTGGCATCACCTTTCTTAGGGATTGTAATGAAAACTACCTTTTCCAGTCCTGTGGCCATTGCTGAGTTTTCCAAATTTGCTGACATATTGAGTGCAGCACTTTCACAGCATCATCTTTGAGGATTTGAAATAGCTCAAGTGGAATTCCATCACCTCCGTTAGCTTTGTTTGGAGTGATGCTTCCTAAAGCCCACTTGACTTCACATTCTAGGATGTCTGGCTCTTAGGTGAGTGATCACATCATTGTGATTATCTGGGTCATGAAGATGTTTTTTGTACAGTTCTTCTGTGTATTCTTGCCACCTCTTCTTAGTATCTTCTGCTTCTGTTAGGGCCATAGCATTTCTGTCCTTTATTGTGCCCATCTTTGCATGAAATGTTCCCTTGGTAGCTCTAATTTTCTTGAAGAGATCTCTAGTCTTTCCCATTGAATTGTTTTCCTCTAATTCTTTGCATTGATCACTGAGGAAGGCATTATCTCTCCTTGCCATTCTTTGGAACTCTGCATTCAAATGGGAATATCTCTCCTTTTCTCCTTTGTCTTTAGCTTCTCGTCTTTTCTCAGCTATTTGTAAGGCCTCCTCAGACAAGCATTTTGCCTTTTTGCATTTCTTTTTCTTGAGGATGGTCTTGATCACTGCCTCCTGTACAATGTCACGAACCTCTGTCCATAGTTCTTCAGGCACTTTATCAGATCTAAACCAACATTTACTGCACCCTTAATCCACATGAGACACAATAGTGGACAGCTTACGAAGATGACCCCATGAGCCCAAAAGGAATCAAGTAAAATGTTGTCACTGCCCCTTTACCCAATGGAGACAGCAAGGTTTAGGCTTGAGGGAGTTGTTTCCAGATTACAAAGTTGATAAGGAGATAAACCAGATTTCTGGTTATCAAAGTTTAGATAGTGTGGTAGGCTGAATAATGGCCTTCTCCAAAGATGTCTAATCCCTGGATCCTGTGAATATGTTACATTCTGAGGCAAAATGGCCTTTGCAGATGTGATTACATTAAGGCTCTGGAGATGGGAAGAGAGGCTGGATTATTCAGGTGGGCCCAATGTCATCACAAGGGTCCTAAAGAGTGGTCGGCAGGAGGGTCAGAGTCCATGAAGGTGATATGAAGATAGAAGCAGAGATAGGAGTAATCTCAAACCAGGAGTTAAGAGACATGGGGAGCTTCTGGGAGCTATAAAAGGCAAAGAAAACAGTTTTCTTCTAGAGCCTTCTGAAGGAAGGTTGGCTTTCTCCAGCCACTTTAGATTTCTGACCTCCAGCACCACAGTCATCTGTTGTTGTTTTATACCACCCTTTGTGGTGACTTGTTAGACCACCCTTTGTGGTGACTTGTTAGACCACCCTTTGTGGTGACTTGTTAGACCACCCTTTGTGTGACTTGTTACAGCAGCAATACTAGGAAGCCAATACCGCTAGGCTGTGTCTTCTCTCCCCACCTCGCCCTTTTGCATCTGTTTATGTGACTCTCTTGTGTCACCTCATCCCACTCTTCCCTTTCAGTAACGTCAAGGTTACCCTTTCCTCCGTTGTGGGTACTCTGAGAAGGGTGATGGAGGCTCTCCCTCTGGCAGCCTTCTCTCTGGTAGAGCCAGTCAGCTGTCGGCCAGCGTCCGTATGCCAAGCCCTGCTCTGGGTGCAGCTGGAGAAACTCCTATTAGAGCTTTTTTAAGTGGAACTCCTGTACTTACCTTCTGGGCACAAGCTGGTCACCTCTAACTTTGGGTTGCTTTTCTTGCTGCTCATTCCTATCTTCCTATCCCTTAGTCCCAGAGCCCAGGGTGAAGCTCCTTGAGGAGTCTAGTGCAATTTGAAAGGAAAAACAAGGGTGGATATGATGTCTGCATTCCTCTTTTAAGATCAAAGCTTTTCATCGCTGCTAACAGTTCACTGGGATTTGACTGTCTCAGGTCTGGGGTGTGGCGGGTGGGTAGAAACGCAACCCTAGCTGGGTGGAATGGGAAGTCGCGTTTATGGAGTCTAGGCTCAGTATTAGGGCCACCCCTGTTTCACCAAGGAGAAAGTGGAGGCCCTCACTCAGATCACAGGCTGAAGCGAGGCAGCTGCGCCTGCTCAGTGCTCAGTTATGTCCAACTATTCCGCGAGCCCGTGGACTGTAGCCCACCAGGGTCCTCTGTCCACTGGATTTCCCAGGCAAGAATGCTGGAGTGGGATCAAACCCGCATCAGTCCGACTCCAAAGTCCGTATGCTCTTTCTATGCTCCCCTTACTGTAAGAATTGTATTTTATGAATGATAACATTGCAATTTCTCTTTCTTTCCCAGCATCACATCCAAGGTCATAAAACACAGTGCCACTTTTACTTGTTTTTTATGTTTGTTCTTTTAACAATTTTCCTACCTTCTACTCTAGGTGAGTCCATGACCCCTCTGTACCACACCTCCACAGCACTCGCCAGCTCTCACGTCCCCTGGAAACGCAACACTGGTATCTTGCCAAGAAGTTTTATCTACTGGCAGTTTCACTGGGATCTCTGATTTCAGGCATCCCAGGGCTCCTGCATGAAGTACCAAACTTGTGTAGGCTTCCTCTTCTTGAATTCCTACAATTGCGATATTTGCTACTCACTTGTTCCAGAAGCTGCAGTGATTGCCCTCTAGACTCCTATTAAGAGATGCTGACTTGTTAAAGTACAGAATTACAGAGCTGGCAGGGTCCTTGGAGAATATCCATTTTACAGATAAAGAAACTGCAACCCCAAATCACACAGTTAGCTTAAAGTGGTCAAGGCTGCTCCTTGAGTCAATGACAGGATTGTCCATGTTGCTCTGCTGTCGGTCATCAGTTGGGTTTCTTATTGCTTAAGAACACAAACTTTGAATCTAGGCTTCCTGTTTCCAAGGCAGCTTCTACCACTTGCTAACTGTGACCATGGACAAGTTTCTTAACATCTTTGTGCTTAATTCACAAATCAGGAATAAGAACAAACTTCTTAGGATTGAGGTGAGTTTACAGATATGAGAGTTGGACCATAAAGGCTGAGCACCAAAGAATTGATGCTTTCAAACTGTGGTGTTGGAGAAGACTCTTAAGAGTACCTTGGACTGCACAGAGATCAAACCAGTTAATCCTAAAGGAAATCAACCCTGGATATGCATTGGAAGGACTGATGCTGAAGCTGAAGCTCCAATACTTTGGCCACGAAGAGCCAACTCATCGGTGAAGACCCTGATGCTGGGAAAGATTGAGGGTAGGAGGAGAAGGGGGTGGCGGAGAATGAGAGGGTTAGATAGCTTCACCAACTCAATGGACATGAATTTGAACAAACTCCGAGAGATGGTAGAGGACAGAGGAGACTGGCATGCTGCAGTCCTTGGGGTCTTAAATAGTCAGACACGACTTAGTGACTGAACAACAACTAAACGGTTTAATATGTGTAACTGCCCGAAGTAATCATTCAGCAAGTATTCATTATTTCACCTGATGGACTGAAGATTTTAATGAAACAGAATTACCAAATTTTTCTGCAGTGGTTTAAGAGACTTGCAGATCTAGGTGGGTGTTACAGCAGAGTGGGGAAGAGTATTTATTAAAATGAATTGTTAAAGTTGTGGCCCTTTCTGGGCTGCAAGACTTTGGGAAATTATTTAACTTCTTTGTGCCTCAGTGTCCTCATCCCTAAAAGGAAGAAAATGAAAATATTGATCAGTGAGGGCCATTGGGGAAATTAAACAGGTAATCCAAGCTCAAGTCCTGGGACATAAAGGCTTCATATTTGTTAGCTCTTATTATAAGATACTATTATATATCTTATTGGGCCTCGCCATTGGTACAGTGTTAAAGAATTCGCCTGCCAATGCAGGAGACACAAGAGACGTGGGTTCGAACCTTGGGTCTGGAAGATTCCCCTGGAATAGGAAATGGCAACGCACTCCAGTATTCTTGCCCGGAAAATTCCATGGACAGAGGAGCCTGGCGGGCTACAGTCCATGGAATCACAAGGAGTTGGACATGACTGAGTGACTGAGCACACATAGCAAGTATATTATTACGTACATTTATTTATTATTATAGAGATAATGTAGACTTCTCTCTTGGAGAAGGAAATGGCAACCCACTCCAGTGTTCTTGCCTGGAGAATCCCAGGGATGGCAGAGCCTGGTGGGCTGCCGTCTCTGGGGTCGCACAGAGTCGGACATGACTGAAGTGACTTAGCAGCAGCCACAGACTTCTCTCTATAATTTTTAGTCTAGTTATTAGTAAGTCATGCAGAATTACTTAATATGTATAAAGCTTTGCATTTACAAAATAATTTGTAATCACTGCATTCCTTAACCAATTAATGTGTATTGCTCAAAATAGCCCTGGGAAGTTATCTGAGGATCTCTGCATTTATGATAAGTCTTAGAAACTCAAGGTCACACAAGGAGTTGATGGTAGAATTAAGAAGGAAATTTGCAGTCTCTGCCTGTTAGTTAACTCCCTGAAACGTGTGTCTTTTCTATCTATTCCTGATAATTTATATCCCATCAAAAAACCGTGCTTATTTAGCCTGATATCAATGGGTGATGACTGCACAGGGGCTTTGAGGGACTCAGTGCAGAAGCCTCTCAGACCTGCCTGTGTGTGTGTACTCAGTTGCTCAGTTGTGTCTGACTCTTTGGGACCCCATGGACTGTAACCCATCAGGCTCCTCTGTCCATGGGATTCTCCAGCAAGAATACTGGAGTGGATTGCCATTTCCTCCTCCAGGGAATCTTCCTGACCCAGGGTTCAAACCCATGTTTCCCTCTCCTGCATTGGCAGGGGGATTCTTTAACCGCTGAGCCACCGGGGAAGCCCCCAAACCTGCTTGCATCCTTGCAAAAAGCATGTAGCTCCCGTGGAGACTGAGGATACCAGGGGGGTGGCAAGCTCTGATTTGGGATTTTCTGGGAAGATGGGGGAACAGAATAGGAGCTGGGAAGTTAATAAACACAGGATTCTGCAAATGTCTTAAAGATAGCGAAAGAAGGTAACTTTCTAGGGATAAGGTCAAGGGGAAAAAATACTCTTGAAGAAAGGCTGTGCATATCTGGAGAAATGTGATATCAGTTACATTACAAACTGTGTGTCCTAACTAAGCTGTCCTAGTATTGATGGCCTGTGCCTTTCTAAGGATGGAAGCACCTGGCAGGAGAAACAGCCACAGACAAATTTCTGAGGCCTGAGCCAACCTCCCAGTGAAAAAAAGGGGAGCTCTAGTCTAAGCCAGGAGGGTGCCAAGAACGAGCCCCAGCCCCACCCAACCTGGGGACAACTGCGAACAGTGTGGCCTGGGGCCATAACTCCACCTCCAGACAGCTGAAAGGCTCCAGACAGCCTTTCACAGGCAAATGCACGCGATAGGAATCAGGAGTCAGTTTTCTATCCTGAAGCCCCTGCTCACCTTTCCAGGCAGATGAGTCCATTTCCCCCACTGAAGTCCCCTGTGCAAATGGATAGTCTTTTACACAACAGCTCTGAACAAGGCAGCAAAAAACACAAAAACCCAGGGCTGGTGGTGAATCAAATTGTATGTATGTGCATAGCTCTCTGTGCAAACTGAGTCCTTCAACATACAATAAAAGAGCTTCAAAGACTCTCCTCTTGATATAACAGAATTAGGTTCAGCTTTTGAGTTGTTTTACGACTGAATTTTTGCCTCTAGTTTCCTGAAGTAAAACATACCTTTCCCCTGCAAATGGTCTCTCTTTAGAAGATAACAAAAACAATTAATAATTGTTGTAAAACCATAATATCGATTGGTCCTTGCTTTGCTTTCTTGACCTCGGACCTAAAAATAAGCTCCTACAGTAAAAGACCCCCTCGGAGACTTGATTATAAAACAGAAGTATTTACATAACACAGCAAAGTTTCAGGAAACTCACTCCAAGGACACCTTTTCATTCCAAATAAAGCAAAAGTTTGGAAGGATATACCATATCCCAGTGACTTTGTAGAGAAATTCTAAAGACCTGACTACAAAGAAGCCCTCCCAACTAGACTTGGGGGTATGCTTTTCAACTTGGCCTCATCTCTTTCCCCACATTTTAAAAATTGCTCCAAGCCAGAATTCAAGTTGCATACATGAAGTTTGACACCTCCACTCCTATCACTGCCACACACTGCTTCCAAGAAGGGGGGTTCCTCCTGCTCTAATGACTTATGAAAATGTGTCCATTGTCTATGAAATCAATCCACCAAACCAAACATCAGCCCTACGGAAGGATGGGCTGTCCATGCCTGACCCTGAAAGTCAACAACCAGGCATTTCTCTCAGGCAGGAAAAAGGAGAGGCAGGTATTCAAATGTCAAGGCCCTCTATTTTGAATACCCAGAGTCCCCATTTTAAATTTGAGAGACCTCAGCAAAGAGCATCCTGGCATGTCTTAATAGTTGCCAAGGGATGAAGAGGGATTAGACAGATGCTGGTACCCAGCTGTTCCCCAGCTTCACTGAAGTCAGAACAAGAAATAACATTTTAGACCAGTAAGGGGGAGGGCATGTCATTTAGATATCATAGGAAGTACTTAGGCAGTAGTGAAAGTCACTCAGTTGTGTCTGACTCTTTACGACCCCATGGACTATGCAGCACATGGAATTCTCCAGGCCAGAGTAGTGGAGTGGGTAGCCTTTACCTTCTCCAGGGGATCTTTCCAACCAAGGGATTGAACCCAGGTCTCCCAAATTACAGGCAGATTCTTTACCAGCTGAACCACAAGGGAACTAGAGAAGGTGCTCAATACATATCAGATCGAATCCTTGAAAGAATACATAGATGAATGGATGATGGAGGTGGGAGAGTTCTCCATCTGAAATGTACTGGGTTCACTCCTTCAGTGTATCTGAGGGATGAACTACACTGTACCTTGATAAGCAGTCACGCCATAAGTTCTTTTTTTTTTTTTTTTTTAAAAGTTGCTTGTTTATTTTTGGCTGTGCTGGGTCTTCGTTGCTGCAGGGACTTTTCTCTAGTTGCAGCGAGCAGGGGCTTCTCTCTAGTTGCAGTGCCTGGGCTTCTCATTGGGATGGCTTCTGTTGTTGGGGAACAAAGGCTCTCGGCACTCAGGCTTCAGTAGCTGCAGCTCCTGGGCTCAGCACAGGCTCAATAGTTGTGGTGCATGGGCTTAGTTGCTCTACAGCATGTGGAATCTTCCTGATCAATGTCTCCTGCATTGGCAGGCAGATTCTTTACCACTGAGCCACCAGGGAAGCTTCCCATTAGTTCTTTGAATCCCTGAGATGTTTCAGTGCCATGAACACTTGAGGGGCTCCTCTGTGCTGGGCACTGAGAATTTGCCTGAGGAACTTCAGGCTCAGTTCAGTTCAGTTCAGTCACTCAGTCGTGTCCAACTCTTTGCAACCCCATGGATTGAAGCACACCAGGTCTCCCTGTTCATCACCAACTCGCAGTTTACCCAAACTCATGTCCATTGAGTTGGTGATGCCATTCAACCATCTCATCCTCTGTTGTCCCCTTCTTCTCCCACCTTCAATCTTTCCCAGCATCAGGGTCTCTTCTAATGAGTCAGTTCTTAATATCAGGTGGCCAAAGTATAGGAGTTTCAGCTTCAACATCAGTCCTTCCAATGAACATTCAGGACTGATTTCCTTTAGGATGGATTGTTTGGATCTCTGGCAGTCCAAGAAACCCTCAAGAGTCTTCTCCAAAACCACAGTTCAAAAGCATCAGTTCTTCGGCACTCAGCTTTCTTTATAGTCCAACTCTCACATCCATACATGACCACTGCAAAAAGCATAGCTTTGACTAGACAGACATTTGTTGGCAAAGTAATGTCTCTGCTTTTTAATATGCTATCTAGGTTGGTCATAACTTTTCTTCCAAGGAGTAAGTGTCATGTCTACAGTTACCATCTGCAGTGATTTTGGAGCCCAGAAATATAAAGTCAGCCACTGTTTCCACTGTTTCTCCATCTATTTGCCATGAAGTGATGGGACCGGATGTCTTGATCTTAGTTTTCTGAATGTTGAGCTTTAAGCCAACTTTTTCACTCTCCTCTTTCACTTTCATCAAGAGGCTCTTTAGTTCTTCTTCATTTTCTGCCATAAGTGTGGTGTCATCTGCATATCTGAGGTTATTGATATTTCTCCTAGCAATCTTGATTCCAGCTTGTGCTTCTTCCAGCCCAGCGTTTCTCATGATGTACTCTGCATATAAGTTAAATAAGCAGGGTGACAATATATAGCCTGGACGTACTCCTTTTCCTATTTGGAACCAGTCTGTTGTTCCATGTCCATTTCTAACTGCTGCTTCCTGACCTGCATACAGGTTTCTCAAGAGGCAGGTCAGGTGGTCTGGGATTCCCATCTCTTTCAGAATTTTCCACAATTTATTGTGATCCACACAGTCAAAGGCTTTGGCATAGTCAATAAAGCAGAAGTAGATGTTTTTCTGGAACTCTCTTGCTTTTTCAATGATCCAGTGGATGTTGGCAATTTGATCTCTGGTTCCTCTGCCTTTTCTAAAACCAGCTTGAACATCTGGAAATTCATGGTTCATGTATTGCTGAAGTCTGGCTTGGATAATTTTGAGCATGACTTTGCTAGTGTGTGAGATGAGTGCAATTGTGTGGTAGTTTGAGCATTCTTTGGCATTGCCTTTCTTTGGGATTGGAATGAAAACTACCTTTTCCAGTCCTGTGTCCACTGCTGAGTTTTCCAAATTTGCTGGCATTTCGAGTGCAGCACTTTCACAGCATCATCTTTGAGGATTTGAAATAGCTCAACTGGAATTCCATCACCTCCATTAGCTTTGTTTGGAGTGATGCTTCCTAAAGCCCACTTGACTTCACATTCTAGGATGTCTGGCTCTAGGTGAGTGATCACACCATTATGATTATCTGGATCGTGAAGATGTTTCTTATATAGTTCTTCTGTGTATTCTTGCCATCTCTTCTTAATATCTTCTGCTTCTGTTAGGGCCATAGCATTTCTGTCCTTTATTGTGCCCATCTTTGCATGAAATGTTCCCTTGATATCTCTGATTTTCTTGAAGAGATCTTGAGTCTTTCCCATGTTATTGTTTTCCTCTATTTCTTTGCATTGATCACTGAGGAAGGCTCTCTTATCTCTCCTTGTTATTCTTTGGAATTCTGCATTCAAATGGGTATATCTTTCCTTTTCTCCTTTGCTTTTTGCTTCTCTTCTTTTCATAGCTATCTGTAAGTCCTCCTCAGACAGCCATTTTGTTTTTTTGCATTTCTTTCCATGGGGATGGTCTTGCTCCCTGTTTTCTGTGTGATGTCACAAACCTCCATCCATAGTTTATCAGGCATTCTGTCTATCAGATCTAGTCTCTTAAATCTATTTCTCACTTCCACTGTATAATTGGTAGGGATTTGATTTAGGTCATACCTGAATGGTCTAGTGGTTTTCCCTACTTTCTTCAATTTAACTCTGTATTTGGCAATAAGGAGTTCATGATCTGAGCCACAGTCAGCTCCCAGTCTTGTTTTTGCTGACTGTATAGAGCTTCTCAATCTTTGGCTGCAAAGAATATAATCAATCTGATTTTGGTGTTGACCATCTGGTGTTGTCCATGTGTAGAGTCTTCTCTTGTGTTATTGGAAGAGGGTGTTTGCTATGACCAGTGCGTTCTCTTGGCAAAACTCTATTAGCCTTTGCCCTGCTTCATTCTGTACTCTAGGGCCAGATTTGCCTGTTACTCCAAGTGTTTCCTGACTTCCTATTTCTGCATTCCAATCCCCTATAATGAAAAGGACATTTTTTGGGGGTGTTAATTCCAGAAGGTCTTCACAGAACTGTTCAACTTCAGCTTCTTCAGCATTACTGGTTGAGGCATAGACTTGGATTATTCTGATATTGAATGGTTTGCCTTGGAAATGAACAGAGATCATTTTGTTGTTTTTGAGACTGTATCCAAGTACTGCATTTTGGACTCTTTTGTTGACCATGATGGCTACTCCATTTCTTCTAAGGGATTCCTGCCCTCGGTAGTAGATATAATGGTCATCTGAGTTAAATTCACCCATTCCAGTCCATTTTAGTTCGCTGATTCCTAGAATGTTGACGTTCACTCTTGCCATCTTCTGTTTGACCACTTCCAATTTGCCTTGATTCATGGACCTAACAATCCAGGTTCCTATGCAATATTGCTCTTTACAGCATCAGACCTTGCTTCTATCACCAGTCACATCCACAACTGGGTGTTGTTTTTGCTTTAGCTCTGTCTCTTCATTCTTTCTGGAGTTATTTCTCCACTGATCTCCAGTAGCATATTGGCCACCTACCGACCTGGGGAGTTCATCTTTCAGTGTCCTATCATGTTGCCTTTTCATACTGTTCATGGGGTTCTCAAGGCAAGAATACTGAAGTGGTTTGCCATTCCCTTCTCCAGTGAACCACATTTTGTCAGAACTTTCCACCATGACCCATCTGTCTTGGGTGGCCCTACATGGCATGACTCATAGTTTCATTGAGTTAAACAAGTCTGTGGTCCACGTGGTTAGATTGGCTAGTTTTCTGTGATTGTGATTTTCAGTCTGTCTGCCCTCTGATGGAGAATGATAAGAGGCTTCTGAAAGCTTCCTGATGGGATATACTGACTGAGGGGGATACCGGGTCTTGTTCTGATGGGCTGGGCCATGCTCAGTAAATCTTTAATCCTATTTTCTGTTGATGGGTGGAGCTGTGTTCCCTCCTTGCTATATACCTGGGGCCAAACTATGGTGGAAGTAATGAAGATGATGGCGACCTCCTTCAATAGAGCCCATACATGTACTGCTACAGTCCATGCCCCCAGCCCTGCAACAGGACACCACCAACCCACACCTTCGCCGTAGATTCCCAGACACCCACAGGCGAGTCTTCTGAGGGGTCCTGTTCCTTTCTCCTGGGTCCTGGTGGACAAGGTTCTGTTGTGCCAGCCAAGAGTGTATTTCCCATATAAGTTCTGGTAGCTCTATGGTGGGTTAATGGCGACCTCCTCCAAGAGGACTTATGTTATACCCACACCCAGAGCCCCTGTCCCTGCAGCAGACCACTGCCAACCTGTCCCTCCACAGGAGACACTCAAACACAGTTCTGTGGGTCCTGGTGTGTACAAGGTTTCTTTGAGCCCTCTGAGCGTCTCTGGCAGGAATGGGGTTTGATTTAAACACAAATTCGCCCCTCCTACCATCTTGCTGGGGCTTCTCCCTTGCCCTTGGACGTGGGGTATCTCCTCACAGCCGCTCCAGTGCCTACAGTCTTACTGGGGTTTCTCTGCCCTTGGACGTGGGGTATCTCCACACGGCCAGTCCAGTGAAGCGCAGACACCACTCCTGACCTTGAATGTGGGGTATCTCCTCACTGCTGTTGCTCCTGACCTTGCTCCTGAACTTCAGGCTAGTGGAAGAGAATGAGACTTAAACACAGAATCCTACCAACTAGGGAGGCATTTATGAGGGGAAGTTACATGGAATTTTAAATGGCAGAATATGAAATTCTGCTTCTTAATTCAACCTGTAGATTGAATACATGTATTTATTGATACTTTTAAATTAATACATTCAGTCATCAAACATTTATTGAGTCCTTACTGTATTTCAGGAACATTCTAGATACTGGAGATACAGTGTTTGCCTTCCAGGCAATATTTGAGCAAGTGACACATTAGAGAAACCATGTTGCTACATGGGAGAAAAGCACTCTGGGTGAGGGAACCACAAATTCAAAGGCCCTGAGGTAGGAATGCACTTAAGGATTCCATGTGTGGCAAGGAAGCCAGTGCTGATGGAACAGAGAAAGCTGCAACAGAGTAGAAGATGATGAGGTCAAAGACACTCCAGAACCAGGTCCTAAAGCATCTTTTATCCTAGTGAGGAGGCTTCCCTGGTGGCTCAGGTGGTAAAGAATCTGCCTGCAATGCAGGAGACCCAGGTTCCATCTCTGGGTGAAGAAGATCCCCTGGAGAAGGAAATGGCAACCTACTCTAGTATTCTTGCCTGGAAAATCCCATGGACAGAGGAGCCTAGTGGGCTACAGGCCTTGGGATCGCAAAGAGTCAGACACATCTGAGTGAGACAGAAAACCATTGGACTGATTTGAGCAGTGTGACTCATGTTTTATTTTTTATTTTTATTTATTTATTTATTTATTTTTGTGCCTCATGTTTTAAAAAGATGATCCCAGCTCTGTGTGGACGGTAACTGTCAGGGAGCAAGGATGCAATAGGGAGACCAGTCAGGAGATTTTTGTTACAGTGTAGGTGAGGGATGATGGTGTCCTGGACTTAAAACAGAAGTAGGGTATGGTGAGAAGTGGTTGGATTTTGGATGTATTTTGATATAGAGTTGACTGAATTTTCTGTGGACTGGATACAGAGTATGAAAGGGGAAAAAAAGAGACAGGGATAATTCCAAGGTTTGGTGTCTAACCAACTGGAAGAATGGCAGGGCCATTTCCTGAGAAGGGGAAGGTTGTGGCTGCAGAAGAAGGGAGGTAGAGATTCTATTTTGGGCAAATTAAGTATATGGTGCCTGTGGGACAGCCAAGTGGAAATGTCAAGTCAGCAGTAGATGACGTGAGTCTGGAATGCAAATGAAGATGAGCCTATATAAATTTGAGACTCATAAATATTTGGATAATTTTGAAAGCCTTGGGGATGTCTAGGGAGTGAGTGTAAACAGAGAAAAGAAGTAGCCCTAGGCATTCCAGCATGTGGATATCAGGAGGACAGTTGACTGTCCTGGTTTGAAAAGTAGAAGTAATAATGATATATTTATTGACTCAACAGTGAATACTCTTCTGTATCGTCACTATAATCTAACTACTAAACACTGATTTAACCAAAAATTGTCCATGTAAAAGTATTAAGGGAAAAGAAGAAGAAAAAACACGTCTGTGTACTGGTGTCAAAGTAACATACAATTGTCTTCCAAAGTAGGGATACAATGAATATCTAAAAATTAAACATAACTAGCAGTGTAAAGATGATATGACGTATAGAAACAAGGAGGTATATACCAGGGGAAATAAAGAGTAGAAAGTGACTTCCTTTGGGGAATAAGAGCGTGGAGAACGAAAGAATGGAGCAAGGGGTTATTCTTTCCATTAAAATTTTTATTTCAGCATATGAATAATCAAGATATGGCATATCCATGTAATAGAGTATTATTTAGCCACAAAAAAGAATGAAGCATTGATACCTGCTGACACTGAGATGAGTTTTGAATACATTATGCTACTGGGAAGAAGCAGACCCAAAAGCTTATGTTGTATGATTCTATTCACATGAAATATCCAGAATAGGCAAATCCATAGATGAGATGAGAGGTTGTCAAGGGCTTAAGGGAGGGAGTAATATAGAATGACTGTCAAGGCATTCAGGGTTTCTTTTTGTGGTGAAGAAAATATCCTGCAATTAGATAGTGGTGGTGGTTGTATAAGCTTGTGACTACACTAAAAACTGGAATGGTACTCTTTGAAAAGGTGAATTTCATGGTGTGCAAATTATATCTCAATTTTAAAAATCACTTGCTATTTGAAATGTTCAAGTATACAAAAGTAGTATGTGGATAAAAATTAAAATTAATTCAAAAGTAGTATTAGACTCAAAACCCTGAATTACCTTTGAAATAAGTAAGGAACCATACCTAATTTAAACCTTACTCTAGGAGTCCTATTGCTTTCATCTTGGGATGAAAGTAACATAAGCCATGAGCCATGGCTGGCCTCAGGCAGTGGCAATTACGTGGATGAAAGTAGTGGGGATGAAGGAAGATGGCGTCCACGCTATTTTGCCTCCCAGATCCCACATGAAGGAAGCAATCTGATGGTTAGGGCCTGCTCTGTAATATGGGAGGCCCAGTGCAAATGAAAACACAGGGCCCTTTGTTCAAAAAGAAGGGAAAAAAGTACTGTTAAAGGTACCAAAATAAAAAAGCTTTTCCCTTTCTTCTGTGGTCTCTCTCTTGACTTAGGGTGTTTTTTTATTTACTATTTAATGTCTTTCTCAAACAGAAAAAATTAAAAATTTACTAGCATCAGTTTTACCATTCATCTTTACCTTGTGCGATGCTAGTCTCAAATACAAATTTAAAAACATTTAATTTGCATGCAGAATCAACAAAATCACAGAATTTGTATTCTATAGCTTCTGTATTTTTTTCTTATCAGAGCAGTGGAAACACTGCACACCCATAACTCAACTGTAGCCTTTTTTTCTTGGGGTGGGGGCACACAGTAGGGCATACGAGATCTTAGTTCCCCAAACAGGGATTGAATCCATGCCCTCTGCAGTGGAAGCATATAGCCCTAACCACAGGACTGCCAAGGAATTCCCTAGCTCAACTATTTTTATTTTACTTTTTGACATGTACACATTCCACCAATACTCTATGCCTTCAGCTTACTGGTGAACAAGGACAAACGGAAGAGAAAAGGAGCTATCGGTTACTCTAAATTTCCCTTTCCCTCATTTTCAGCATAAGTGGTTGACTAACAGGTGGCCGTAGTGGTAAAGAACGCACCTTCCAATGCAGGAGACATAAGAGATGAGGGGTTGGGTCTCTGGGTTGGGAAGCTCCCCCAGAGGAGGGCATGGAATCCCACTCCAGTATTCTTGCCTGGAGAATCCCACGGACAGAGGAGCCTGGCAGGCTACAATCCATGGGGTGGAAAAGAGTTGGACACAACTGAAGTGACTGAGCACACACACAATTATAGGAAAGTAAGAAATGATACGATAAGGGTACCTTGGTTGCTTTATGTTTTCATAATTGTCTTTACCTTCTTTCTGTATTCAAGGAAGTTCTGCCTGGGTGGAAAGCCCTGCTATTCAGTTGTATGGGAAATGCACTTACTGGGTACTGATTTAAGTTTTATATATGAACTATCCAGAATAGGTAAACCCATAGCAATAGAGAATAGATTAGTGGCTGCCCGGGGCTCGGAGGAGGGAGGATGTCCTCCCACATAGATTCTTGGTTTATGTGCTAATTCACTCAGTTGTGTCTGACTATTTGAGACTCCATGGAATGTAGCCTGCCAGGCTCCTACGGACTGTAGCCCGCCAGCCTCCTCTGACCATTCTCCAGGCAAGAATACTGGAGTGGGTCTTTGTTTATGGGGTCCCCTTAAATCGACATGGGAATGGGCAGCAAGGAACAGTGACAGACACCCACATCACTGTATCTCCTTTGCTTACACTTGTGCTCTGTTGTTCCATTGGGCTTCGCTTATAAAATACAAATTCAAAGCCAAAGTTATTTAGTTTCAAGACCTTGACAGCAGAGCATTAAACCAAACCTAGCACTCTGCTGAGCAAGGGGCCCTGTAGGGCTATGCTGGTTGTAGGCCCAGAGCAGGCTGGCCCTTGCTGGTGGAACCCAATTAAACCCACAAGCCCACTTTCGGAGAAAGGATAACATCTGGGTAATATTGTGTTTTGCTTTCTGGCTTTTGCTTTACGCATCTAGGAGGCAAGAGAAGTGGACTCTAAATGCCGGCCGGCCCTTGTCTCCTCTACACTTCTAGGTTTTCCTTCTTTGCCTCTTTTGACTTCTCTCCTTCCTCTTATCTCCTCCTTCTACAAAAGAAGTGTTCATTAGCCAAACCAGTTCCCACTGTCTTTTAGTAAACCATGTTTATTTCTGTCTTTCTACTATTTTTCTCATAATTGTCTTCTTTTAAAAAATTTTTTAGTTTTATACAAATACTTTCCATTTACAGTTACTACAAAACATTGGCTATAATTCCCTGGGTTTTACACTATCTTACACTCAGTAGTCTGTGACTCCATCCCCCATATTGCCCCTCCACCCGTAACCACTGGTTTGTTCTCTGTGAGTCTGCTTCTCTTCTATGATATTTACTAGTTTGTCATATCTTTCAGATTCCATACATAAAATATCATATAGTATTTATCTTTCTCTGTCTGACTTATTTCGCTTAGCATAATGCCCCCTAAGTCCAATCATGTTGCTGCAAATGGCAAAATTTCATTCTTTTTGTGGCTGAGTAGTATTCCCTTGTATATATATATATACCACATCTTCTTTATCCATTCCTCGGTCAATGGATACTTAGGTAGTTCCCACATCTTGGCTACTGCAAATAGTGCTTCCATGAGCATTGGAGTGTATGTATCTGTTCATAATTTTAACCACAACCATCCCTACCCAACCACCACCCTTTTTTTGTATCCCTGTGAAATCAGTGCTATATCCTTAATGCAAAGTCATTTTCATCATGAATTATCACCACCACATCACCATTGTCATCAGCAGCAGCATCATTACTGATACTACAAGTGCAAACAACTTATCCTGAACCTTGACGTATCTTAGGAATCAAAATAAGCCCCAAGTTCATGATATGCTACGAATTTTCACTGACTTTTCTGTGCGTAATCCAGTTTTCCAAGTCTGTGCTCTGCATTGTACCTTAATGTAAGGGCTGACTCAAACATAAAATGACTGTAAATTTAGACAGACTCTGAGTGACTATGAGTGACTTGGAAATGGCCCAAAAAAAAAAAAAAGAAAACAACCCATGTTTAAGGGAAAATTAATCTCTCTCTTTACTTTCAAGGAGAGATAGATGGCTCACTAAAATGGCCCCATTCAAGTGTGACACTTCGATGGCATCTTTGGGTTAGCCTTCCTTCTCTGCCGGACCCAAAATAGAGCATTTGTCAACCTCAGTGAACAATACCAATCCATCTCTGAAATGAATCCTCCAAGGAGGACCCTAGCAGGGATGTGCATGGGAAATGATGGAGGAGACTCTTATACTTTTTAGGACCAGATATCTTGTTGGAGCTGCTATGTGCATTTTTTACTGTTCTTTTCTTTTATTAATTTTTACTAGAGTACAGTTGCTTTACAATATTGTGTCAGTTTCTGCTGCATAACAATGAATCAGCTATATGTTTACACATAGCTCCTCTTTTCTGGATTTCCTTTCCATTCAGCTTACCCCAGAGCATTGAGTAGAGTTCCCTGTGCTATACAGTAGGTTTTCATTATCTATTTTATAAATAGTATCAATAGTTTATATATGTTCAATCCCAATCTCCTAATTCATCCCTTTTCCCTTCCGTGTCCATACATTTGGGCTTCCCTGATAGTTCAGTGGTAAAGAATCTGCCTGCCAGGCAGGAGACTTGGGTTTGACCCCTGGGTCAGGGAGATCCCATGGAGAAGGCAACTCCAGTATTCTTGCCTGGAACATTCCATGGACAGAGAAAGTTGGAGAGCTACAGTCTATGGGGTCACAAAATAGGCAGACACAATTTAGCGACTGAACAACATCCATACATTTGTTCTCTACACCTGTGTCTCTATTTGTGCTTTGCAAATAAGATCATTTACATCATCTTTCTAGATTCCACATATATGCATTAATGTGCAGTATTTTTCTCTTTCTAATTTCGTCATTTTAAGCTTATGCTTGAAGGACGCTGGGGCAATTACAAGTTAGTTGACTTGCCTTAGGTCATATGGCTAGGAAGTGGAAGAGTCTGAACCTAAATTTTGTGTCTCTTAGGTCAGTGGGCTTTCTGTTGATAGTATCCAGCACTTCTCTTTCATTCATAGAATGGTAGTGAAGGAGAGGGAGGTCAGAATCTACAAGGATTTGGAGAACTCTACATTTACTGCTAGCATTTGTCAGTTCTGACCCTAAACACAAGTAAAAAAGACACAATCAACCAAATTATCTTTTCTTTCTATTTTATTCACTTATTACAGATGGAGAAACTGATGTCTTAAACCCTAATGCTTCATAAGTTAATGGGAAATGAAGTCAAGGGATCTTCTCACCAGAATGTGTTTATCTTCCTGAGTTCATTTCCTGTCCTCACTTGTGGTCACATAACTGAGTTCTGGCCAGTGGAGTGGAGCAGAAGTGATGTGTGCTGTGGTCTAGTTCACAGGCTTTCGTGTGTCCTCTTCCATCCTGCTGACTGAGATGGAGACTCCTTGAGCCACTTCAGAAGCTACATGCTAAAGGCGACAGAACTGCCATCGTCCTAGGTTCCTGAATAACTGAAGAGTTCCCACCCCCACCCCCCAGCTTCCCAGAGCTGGAAGCATTCTCACTATCTTGTGATCAAGAAAGAAGCTTCTGTTGTGCTGAATCATAACCTGTATGGGACTATTTATGGCTGCAGCCTTTCTCATCCTAACCAACATAAGTCTGAAGCACTCCTTCTTCCACATCCAAGCAGAGCCCAACTGCTCTGGTCTTGTTCCTGACACACGGTTTCCATACAGCCCTCAGACAGACGGTAGATGAGGAGCAGGGTGAGGAAGAAAAGGGTAGCATTTGATGGCTTTGGTCTTGGATTTCTAGCAGTGATTTATTCACTGCATTTCATGGAGTAACTGCTGGTATGCCCCATAATTAGTGGGTTGGGGTTTCAGCCCCAACTATGCCACCAACCGTCCATTTATTTTCTCTTCTATCCAAGGAGATAGTTGAAGAATAAGGTGTCCAAAGCCCTTTACAGTTCTATTAAGAGATGAGTCTAAATTCCAGTGCCAGAATTAAACACAGCCTGAGAAAAGAGTAGGATTTTATAGGGCTGGTATTCAGCTTGAACACTCTAGGTTGACAGTTATCCACTCATTTACTGGAACTCATGCTGGACTTGTTGGGTACTTTGAATATTATCCTTGCTTATTTCTGCCAGAAGTCAAATTTAGAAATTTCTCAAGCTCCCTACTTTAGTCGGATTATGTGAAAGGGGAATGAGTAAGGCCAGGGTGTTCCAATTTAGATCTAGAGGAATGCCAGTTCTGAGATGTTAATAGGTTTTATAAGAAAAGAAAATAGGTTCTTGGACAAATAAGTTTGGGAAGTGCTGGGTTGAACAGACAGAATCCAGTTGGACAGACATAGCGTCCACCCCATCTTCACATGTTGCCATCTCAGCTCCATGCCTTGTGGCATTCAGTGCCCTTACCATTTTCCAAAAGGAATTTCAATTACATGCCACCATTTTATGATTTTATTTCACTTTTAAGCCTTTGCTGAAATTTCCTAGGGAAAAATGAAAAAGAGGGTTTGTTTCCCACACTCACAGTAAGCTACCTTAAATATCCTCCCTAGAGGCACCTCTTTTCTAAGATCCCCTTTTCCTGGCACACATGGAAATCCTCTTTTCTGTCCTTTCCTCATCAAATTCAGCTTCTTCATCATCCGGAAATTTTTGTCCTGGTCTCAAACCTCGCATACTGCATTTGATAAAGCAAAACCCCCTTGAGTCACCGGCCCCACTCTCCATAGAGGGCATTTAGGGCATCTGTTTTTTCTTAAGCAGGTTCCTTACTGACTCAGTGTCACCCCAGCCCTTAGTAGATTATTAAAGTACTCCTTTAATTGCTTGTAGCATTTTCCCAGAGAGCAGTTACATTAAAATGCATTTTTTTTTCATTATTTGACACAAAGTTTCTTTCTGGCAGGACTTCTCAGAGCCTTGAATTCCATGACTTGTAATATCAATCTTCTGTAGAGAAGATAATACATAGTGCTTCTTAAGTTTGTTTAACTGCAAGGAATACATTTTGAAAAACCTTGGGTATAAGTTAAGCTTTCTTTGCTTTGGGCCAGGACAAGAAGGGAGATGATGCTCCCATCCCAATGCCTGCCTTCTCATCATTGCCTACTAGTTTTGGTTTTCCACCAGGGTACCCTTGTGAGATCTTCCCTGCTTCTGGTTCTCTGGACTGTTCTCTGGAGCTGGAGAGAGTCCCAAGGCTGCTTGGTAGAATCCAGTGCACATTCACTCAGTTTAATCTCAAGTTTGTTTTAGGAGATATCAGTGTTATCTTCCCACTTTCTTCTTTCCTCTGTTTCAGAGGAAGACACATTCTTACCCCTTTCCAGGGCTGGCCTCGTCTGGGTTCCAGGCCCCTTCCCTCCAGGTCCCAGGGTGGTTCTTCATTTACCAATACCCCTTTGATTTTGCACCATTGGCTTCTCCTCTTTCACTTGTTTAATCATGGTCTTAATCAGCTCAGGCTATTGGCACCAAGAGCCACAGCCTGAATGGTTTAAACAATAGACCTTTATTTCTTACAGTTCCGGAAGCTGAGAGGGCCAAGATTAAGGTGCCCGCAGATTCAGTGTCTTGTGAGAGCCCTCTCCTTGGCTTGCAACTGGCTGTCTTCTTGCCGTGTCCTCTGGTCGTGGAAAGGGAGAGAGATCTCTCCTGGGGCCCAGCCCATGACTTAGTGTTAGTTGCTCAGTCGTGTCCGACTCTTTGCGACCCCATGGACTGTAGCCCAACAGGATGTTTTGTCCATGGAATTCTCTAGGCAAGAACACTGAGTGGGCTGCCATTCTTTTCTCCAGGGGATCTTCCCAACCCAGGGATTGAAGCCGGTTCTCTTGCATTGCAGGTGTTTTCTTTACTGATTGGGCCACCAGGGAAGTCCCATCACTTAACCACCTCCTAAAGGCTACATCTCTAAGTACTGTCATATAGGCGGTTAGGGCTTCAACACATGAATTTGTGGGATACACAATTCAGTCCATAGCAGTCATGGTAAATCGACTTTCTTAAACACCAGACTTTCCCTTAGAGCCATTTATACCTGCTGTCTCTTCTTCATCTCTAGTCACCTCTCAGTCCATGGCAGTCTGTCCCTCTCCCTCCTACCCCTCCCCCTTGCAGTCACCAGTGCCTTCTGAATGCCAGGTCTAGTAGCATCTATTAATAATGACAACTATTAATTGCATTTATTGGGCAGGTCGTTGTGTTAAGTGTTTACATGTGGCATCTCATTTCAGCTTGCGTACTAAGTCGCTTCAGTTGTGTCCAACTCTTTGCAGCTCTAGCCCACTAGGCTCCTCTGTCCATGGGGTTTTCCAGGCAAGAATACTGGAGTGGGTTGCCATGCCCTCCTTCAGGGGATCTTCCCAACCCAGGGATTGAACCTGCATCTTATGTCTCCTACATTGGCAGGTGGGTTCTTTACCACTAGCGCCACCTGGGAAACGCCTTCATCTCAGCTTCAGTTCAGTTCATTTCAGTCGCTCAGTCGTGTCCGACTTTTTGCGACCCCATGTACTGCCTCGCGCCAGGCCTCCCTGTCCATCAGCAACCCCCGGAGTTTACCCAAACTCATGTCCATTGAGTCAGTGATGCCATCCAACCATCTCATCCTCTGTCGTCCCCTTCCCTCCTGCCTCAATCTTTCCCAGCATCAGGGCCTTTTCAAATGAGTCAGCTCGTCGCATCAGGTGGCCAAAGTATTGGAGTTTCAGCTTCAGCATCAGTCCTTCCAATGAACAGCCAGGACTGACCTCCTTTAGGATGGACTGGTTGGATCTCCTTGCAGTCCAAGGGACTCTCAAGAGTCTTCTCCAACACCACAGTTCAGCTGAACAGCCCTCTGAAGACAGGCTAGAAGTTCATCATGGAAGGCCACAGCTCAGAGGTCTCACAAAGATACCTGGGTAGAGAGAAGTGTTGGCTATGTGCCGGGGTCCAGCCTCGGCAGGATCCAGGGGGCACCCTCAGGATGAATGGCGTCGGCGAGAGAGAAAGAAGACACGTGAGACCCACCTTGACTGGCAGCTATAGTTATTATTATACTGAATTGGCTTAATCCAGTTCTTCCACTTACTATTGGATGCTCCCTGATGATGTTGGATAAGTCATGATCCCACTCCGAGTCTCAGTTTCCTCATTTGTAAAGTGGGGATCATAATAATGACCCATCTCAGAAGGATGCTGTGAGTAACAGAAGCAGTTTTTGAAACCTTTTTTTGTTTGTTTAGCTGCGCCACGTCTTAGTTGCAGTGTGCGGGATCTTAAGTTGCGACATCCAAACTCTTAGCTTGTGCCTTGCTGGATCTAGTTCCCTGAAGAGAGATCAAACCCAGGCTGTCGGAATTGGGAGTGTGGAGTCTTAGCCACTGCACTACCAGGGAATTTTCCAAAAGCAGTTTTAATATGTGAAGCACCCACAGAGGGTCTAGCACACAGTAGGTGCTCAAAAAATATTGCTTCCCCAGACCCACTTTATTTGCAATATCCATCTGCATTCATAGTAATACAATATCATCTGCTCGCCATTTAAAGGACACAAGCTTTGAACCACAGTGAAAGGGGAATCTCAGGGCGTGAATTGCCTGTCATCACGCCATAGTTAAACAGTTTTGTGTTTTTCAGTCTGGCCTCCTGAAAGCATTGCTCAGTCTCCTGCAATCCTGAAACAGATGGGCATTGCTCTTTCTGTAATATAGGTATTTTGATTTATTCTCACCCTTTTCTGACCTCATTTCCCTCTTCTGGTATAAACTGGAAGCAATTTCTTTTAAGCTTTGTGCATTCCAAAAGAAGTGAGGTGTTTTTTTTTCCCCCTAAGTGGTTCCTGGTAGCAACACTGACCACAGGTGTATATATATATATATATATATATCCTGGGACAGCCCAGGTCCCTGGATCCTGACTATACAAGTTCCCTGAGGAAGCCAAGCCTTTCCATTACTCCAAATATTCTTAGTCTTTCTCACTTTGAGGTTTTTTTGGTTTTTGTTTTTTTTGCATTTGCTGACCTGTCTTCCTTTCACAGGTTATCAGATGTCCCTACAGCCCTTCCCTAGGCCAGGCCCTCATGTCTGATCATAGGTGAAATGTCTTTGATTACTTTGGTCTTGTGTTCAAATCCCACTGGAGTTCCAAGTCTGGTCTTCTGAGGTGTTTTGTCTAGAAAGCACAATATTCTAAATTCGTTTTACTTGCTAATATTTGAAATGTGCAAATTTCACATAAAGTTACAAACCTTGGGATGCTGAGTCCTTGTGCAGTAAAATCAACAGTTGGGTGGAACAGGTGCCCACTCTCTACACCGTCCCTTTCTCTCCTTGCTGTTTCCTACCTTGGGGAACAAGGTCTCACATGATTAAGCCACTGTCTTTGGTAGGCTTTTGAATCTACAACCCCTATTCTGGCCCCTATTCAGGTCAAAGAGTTTTAAACCAGGGTGTATTTGTAAGCCCTGCACAAAAGGAACCCACAGTCATGTTCTCATGCTCCTCTCTACCCTAACACACCTTCCCTGGCTCCCTTCTTGGCTCTCTGCAGGCCCTTTGCCTTCTGCAAGTTCCAGGTCACCCTCCTAGCCCCATCCACCTGCCATAGCCATGTGGTTGACCATGGTTCTAATCACCTCAGAGGTCCAGAAATGTTGTCTCATCTTAATACTGAATCTTTTTAGTCCTTACCATTAGTTAGTAAAACCAAGGGGCTTTGAAGACACGTTGGGTCTAGAAACACTCATAAAGGACATTAAATGTCCAGATTAGGATTTCAATTCCTTTTTATTTATTTGAATCTTTGAGTGCAATAGCAGCTGGATCAATGACAACCAAGGTTTGGGGGAATTTAGCAGAAACGCTTGCATCCTCTCAAAGCCCAGGAAGGTCCTTAAATAGTTGACACTATACCTGTGAGAACTGGATGATAAAAAAGGCTGAGCACCAAAGAATAGATGCCTTCGAAATGTGGTGCTGGAGAGAAGAGTCCCTTGGACTGCAAGGAGATCAAACCAGTCAATCCTAAAGGAAATCAACCCTGAATAGTCATTGGAGGGACTGATACTAAAACTGAAGCTTCAATATTTTGGCCACCTGATGCAAAGAGCCAACTCATTAGAAAGGACCCTGATGTTGGGAAAGATTGAAGGCAGGAGAAGGGGATGACAGAGGATGAAATGGTTGGATGGCATCATCTATTCAATGGACATGAGTATGAGCAAACTCTGGGAGATGGTGAAGGTCAGGGAGGCCTGCCTGGCGTGCTACAGTCCATGGGGTCACCGAGAGTTGGACAAGACTGAGTGACTGAACAACAACGACAAATGCTTGTGAAAATCACTCAGTTGTGTCCGACTCTTTGTGACCCCATGGCCTGGGGCCTGCCAGGCTGCTCTGTCCATGGATTTCTCCAGGCCAGAATACTGGAGTGGGTAGCCGTTCCCTTCTCCAGGGGATCTTCTCAACCCAGGGATCAAACTCAGGTCTCCTATATTGCAGGCAGATTCTTACTCTCTGAGTCACCAGGGAAGCCCCAAGACACTCTGCCTAGTTTTTGCTAACTCGAATTGTGCTGTGTTGTAAGATCGGGAAGCATGGGAGGAAGGTAACTGAGAATTCTAAAATGCTCGAAGGGACTTCAAACTTCATATAATTCAACCCTCTCAATTTATCTAGGAAAAAGTTCACCTGAGCCTTTTAGGGGTGTTTTTCCTCTAAAAGAACTTGTGCCTTAATGAACTTCAAGATCAGCCCAGGAGAATGAAGACTTTAGAAAATTCCCAGCACCCTGGCCAGCCTTTGTTGATATGCACATATTCCGGATGCACTACATGTGAGATGTTCTGGGCGTGGATGGGCAGGTAGATATGAAGGTGGGGTATGAAGGGTGTGTCAGGGGGTGGGCAGGGAATTTAAAGATTGTAAAACAGTTTAAGCAGAGAGGCTTTATTTCTTCAATGCAGTTATAAAGGAAGTGTCTGAAAGAATGTGTTTGTATATTTAGGAATCCCTTAGGAGTAGCCTATTTAGCTTCGGAGAAATCTCTCATCACAAAGGCTTATTCACCTGATAGGCAGCCCCCAGCCAGAGAAACAAAAGCCAGGAGAGATCTTGCTGGTTTTCCCTAGGTAGGGAGTGTGTGCTTTCAGGTTCATAAGTTTTATGCAAATAGGACTCCTGAGCTGGCCGTAAATGGTATTTTTGCTGTCGTGCTCCATGCTAGCAGTCTGGGAGTCTTGATCTCATTGCACTGTGGCTACTTGAAACCATCTATTGGAACACTTCTATTGTGTGGTCTTTGAAATTGCTTGCAGGCAAAACTGCTGCCGGAATAGCGATTTGCATGTTCTCCTTTCTGCCTTCCACCCAGGCTTGGAGCAGGGGCCTGCTGGGGTGGCTGCTGGCTCAGGTGGGAAGCACAGATGCTGCTGCTTAGGCCATGATGTCACCCACTGTGTGTTAGTCGCTCAGTCGTATCTGACTCTGAGGCTCTATGGACTGTAGCCCACCAGGCTCCTCTGTCCATGGGGATTCTCCAGGCAAGAATACTGGAGTAGGTTCCCATTTCCTTCTCCAGGGGATCTTTCCAACCCAGGAATCGAACCTCGGTCTCCTACATTGCAGACAGATTCTTTACCGTCTGAGCCGCCAGGGAAGCCCCTATCACCCACTAAACCCCCTGTTTTGGACTCAGGTTGGATAGCTCAGGAGTCCTTAGTAGCATGTTCCTCAAAAGACTCCCTAGAAAAGAGCTTGAGATGTCTTTTCTCTCGTGGACTGTCCCTTTGTCCCCTGGAAGACTCATCTTCCATCTCTCTTCTGCCAACTTCCCCTCTCCTGGCAGTCCTTCTCTGACTTTGCCTCCCCGCACCCCCCAGGCAGACCTGGGTCCTCCACTCCTTGTTCTCCCAAACACGCATGATACATGATGCTCAGTGGCTGTCCCTGGCCAGGCGTGGGGTCCCCTGTCAGCAATGCTTGGCCCTTGTCCCTGTGGTTCATGGTCTCCTAGAGGTGACAGGCTTGTAAATGGCACAAGTGCGATCCTAGAAGAACAGTGAGAAACGCCAAAGGGTCCACAAGAGAGAGTGAGTTAGGAGAGGGAGAGAGAGTCAGGATCAGGGAGATTTGGCCAAGGCCACATAGAAACTGAGTCTCCAAGGATAGATAGACGTTTTCTAGACAGGCAAGGGGGCAAGTGCTCCAAGCAGAAGGCATAGCATTGTTCTTTCACTGTGTTTTTACTGAGCACTTGCTATGTACTAAGCACTATTCTAGGCTTGATTTCATTGGAACTTGCATGCTAATGGAGATAGTTAATCCCAAATGAAAGAAATAAACATAGAATAGCATGTGCAAAGGCCCTGAGACATAAGACTCTGGTGCATTTGGAAAGAATTGTGGCTGGAGTATCCTACTCAGGGAAGGTGGGAGAATGGCAAGAAAGTATTTTTTTTTTTTTTTTTACTTCTCATTGAATGTACAGCTGTCATGGCTGATAACTCTTAAATGCTTGCTTTGCTAACCTAAGGCTTCAGAAAATGTGGAAAATCACAGCAGCTTTCTAATTTTGGAACATTTCCCTTCTCAGTTTATTTAAGCTGACTCTGGTTCTCAGTCCCAGATTCAAAGAAAGAGGATAATCTTGCTTGCACTCTTCTGCAGCCCTATTGCTAACAATTAATTCAAGATTCAGCCCCACAGGCAGAAGACAGGTGTGACCAGGAGTCTGTCTGAGTCTGGTTGTCCTGTTTTATCTTTCGTCTCTTATTTCCTGTTTCACTGGGCATCTGAGCATCTGGGATTTAATACATCAGTCTTCAGTGCTCCTGGGTTCCTATGTTCTCAGAGTGCATGCTGATCCTGACCTCTGCCATCTAGGTTAACAGGAACAATGGGAAGATTAAAAACAGCAGAAGAACAAGATCAGATTTGAAGATCATAGCTCCAATGGTAAAGCAGAGGAAGGACTAGGACCTGGGGGCTGAGGGATGAGGCGTGGTTATTAGGATAGAGCAAGGAGACCCCTGGAAGGACGCTGAGAAATGCCCAAACGAAGACAATGGCAGCAGAACTGGCTGGAAAATGATAGACCTGAGAACTCATTGGAAGGCAAAATCAAAAGGATCTTGTGACCATCAGATGCAAGGGCTGAGAAAAGAGAGAAGATGACAGGAAAACTTTTAAGGCTGGCCTTGGAAGATAGTAGGGTGACAACGTCATTAACTGGATCTGGAAATTAAGGGGAAGGGCAGGTTTGAAGGAAGAGGGCTTCAAGGAGGTCACTTTGGTCCATGTCGAGATTGAAGCTCCTAACAGGTATCCTGTGGGAATTTGGATAGAGACAGAGGGTCAAGTGTTTCTGAGCACTTCCATGTGTCAAGCACCCAGCTGGGTGCCCTGAATAGGTGTTCTCATTTAAATTTCCTCAGCCTATTTTCATACCTGAGGAGACTGTTATTCATGGATGTTGAGCAATTTACCCAAGCTCACCAGCCGGAAAGGCAAGGATGGAAAGCTCCAACCTAGTGTCATAGGATCCTGTAATTCTGGAGTTGACCCATCAATAAGCCTACCCTAGAGATGGGCATTTGAGAGTCAACAGGACATCGATGAAAGCTGCACCTTAGAGAGACAGTCTGGATATGTACTTTTTGCACATGAGATAACAAGCTCCTCAAAGCCAAGGATCAGCTCGTATTCTCCTCTGCACACTTGAGCAGCAGTGGATGATGCGTGGATGATCCCAGGGCCTCTTCCCTGCCTGGTTCTGGCTTTGTGCCCACCCTCATCATCCAGCTACTGTATCCTCTTAGCCGACTGTGCTTTATTTCAGCTGAGCTGAGTGATCCCCGCTAGTATTTACCGAGCTCTTACTCGGGGAACTACGTCCCAGGCTTTGTTGCTCTTAAGGCTCTGTATCGATTTCCCCGGGCTGCCGTAACCGATTACCATCAACCTGGCTTGAAACGACAGAAATGTACTTTTTCATAGTTCTGGAGGCCAGTAATCAGGTGTCAACAGGGCTGGTTTCTTTTGGAGCCTCTGAGAGAGGCTCCCTTCCACGCTTCTCTTCTAGTTCCTAAGTTTGGGCTTGGAAGACAGAAGGGTGACAATGTTATTAACTGGATCTGGAAATTAAGGGTAGGTTTTGAAGGGCTTCAGGGAGGTCATTTTGGGCCATGGCGAGTTTGAAGCTCCTATTGGGTATCCCATAGGAATTTGGATAGGGAAAGACAGAGGGTCAATTGTTTCTGAACACTTCCACGTGTCAAGAACCCAGCTGGGTTCCCAGAATAGTTGTTCTTATTTAAAAGCCCGAGAAGCAGATATTCCTCGGTCTATTTTATTACCTGAGGGAAAATGTACTCTCATAGTTCTGAAGGCTAGTAGTCAAGTGCGTAGTGTCCATTCCTTGACTGTAGGTGCACCACTCCAATCTCTAACTTTGTCTTCACAGAGCTTTCTCTTTGTCTTTCTGGGTCTCTAATCTCCTTCTCCTTCCTCCTGTAGGGTTACTAGTCATTGTCTTTAGGACTTACCTTAAATCTGGATGATCTCATCTCTAGATCCTTAACATCTGCAAAGACCATTATTCCAAAAAAGACCACATTCTGAGATTTCAATGGCCGTATCTTTCCGGGGCCACATTTCAACCCACTATAGGTGAATAGCAACTTTATGTTAGGAAATGCCCCCTCCTCCCTCCCTTTTATTTTGAGAAATAAAGGCACACAAAGAAGAGTCAGATGTCCAGGTCCCTCTAAAGCACAAGACAGCCAGGATTCAATCCCGTGCAGTCAGCCTCAGGGGCCTTGTTCTAGCCATCTTCTTCCTCCACCTCCACACATGACTCTGAATTTCTTACTGGATTTAGCAAGAGCATCCCTATCACATTTTCCCTACTGGCAAAGGTTCATTTGAAGAGTGACATTCAAGAGAGGATATCCTTCTTTTATTGTCATAAATAAGAGCTCAAGAAACTGTGTCCTTTCCAAAGAGAAGGAGAAGGCAGGGTAGCCAGCTCTGGGAGAAAGGAAGTCTGAGAGGGCAGGGGGAGCTTGGGGTTGTCCGTGAGTTACACCAGGTCAGCAAGCCACCGATTAGGCCCACAGGTCGTGGCAGCCCTGCCTAGAACGCTCTGGCAGCCACAGACGGCCTGTGCCTAAGCTGCAGGGTGCAGGGCCTAATTTGCCAAGACAGGAGATTGGCTCATCACTGGGAGCCTGTTCCCTTTTCCATGCAAGGAAATCACTGGATCTCATCAGTGACTCTTCTTCCAGCCCCTGAGGTCTTTCCCTCGTGAGGCTCCCGTGCATGCCCTGTACTAAGAGCTCCAGTGTGGAGTCTCACACAGCCAAGAGAGCAGCTCACACATCTCCTGATAGCTTTGACGATCCCGTCACAGCAGACGGCTGAGCAGCTCTATGCCTTTCACTCTGGACAAGGAGACGGCCCTTCCGACTGCTTCTCATCACCCATTTCCTATCCTCCACAGCTGGAAGCTGAAAGCAATTACTCTCAACATCTAAGACTCATCATTGTATTAAATTCCTCCCTGCCCTAAGCCTGAACTCAGCAATAATTTTAAAAACTATTTGGGGTTGAGTAGGCAATGCTAGGGGTCTGGAGAAGAGAGAAAATTTGGCATTTTCTGTCTCAGTTAACCTGCCTTATTCCTGTCATTCAGTCCCCAGCTTGTTGCATTTTCTTCCCCAATTCTGGAACCTTAGGTTTAGGGCCGTTCTTCAGACAAGTGTGATTATTTAGGTATATGGATTTGCGGTTCTGGAAAAACTTTTAAAAATGATACATGGGGAGTGGGACTTCCCTGGTGGTCTGGTGGCTAAGACTCCTTGCCCCCAATGCCAGAGGCCAGGGTTCGATCCCTGGTCAGAAAACTAGATCCTTCATGCTGCAGCTATTAATAAAAAATCCTGCATGCCGCAATGAAAATTGAAGATCCCACATGCTGCAACTAAGACCCAATGCAGCCAAATAAATAAAAATAAATACAAAAATGGTATTTGTGAGTTCCCTGGTGGCTTAGTGGTTAGGGCTTGGAGCTTTCACTGCCGTGATCAGGGTTCAATCCTTGGTCAGGCAACTAAGACCCCACTAGCCAAGTGACGTGGCCAAAAAAACTCAAAAAACAAGAATTGTGTGTGCAGATAGTGTTTATAGTTACTATCTTTTGTGTAAGAAAGGGAGGTATTACTACATGCATGTACTTGCTTATATTTTAAAAAAAGCAGTAACGGTGGAGTAAACAACCAAAACCTGCTGGAAATGATAGCTCTCTCTCTAAAGGGAGAGAGAGAATAAAATGAAGACGATTGAGATAGAAGCTAGACTTCTCTGATTGTGACTCATTATATGACTTTGGCTTTGGAAAAATGTTTTATGCTAAAAAAAAAAAACAAGAATTCCTCAAAAATTAAAAACAACTTGAAACAAATGAACTTAACTCTAAGTCAAATTAGTGGCTAATCACACCAAGTAGAGAATTACTCCAAGTAGGGTGACCAAACCTGTGACCAGGTTTTAGCATAAATCTGGGGAAACCCCATGGTCCTAGGCAAAACAAGACTGTTGATGCCCCTAACATGAGATAAAGTCCAATATTTTGACTGTACATGCCTAGTAAAATCTATTTTAAGAACAAATGAGAACCACAAAGAAATACTGCATTCAGTATACTTAGTGTTTCTAAGACTTTGTAATTTATGGAAGTGTTGTTATTCTGAAATCGTTATAGTATACCTGTAGTGTAAGTGTATTGCCGTGTAATATAAGGTAATAATATAAGGTAAATAATTCTGTTGGGTTGTTAGGAACCAGGGTTTTTAGTATGTAGGAAAAAGGATAAAATCAAAGAGGTTATGTAAACCTTGTAAATATCAGCATGGACACATGATTTAATGCATATATTTAAGCTCTACCCACTAAAAAAGCAGGAATTAATGACAATGCCATAGCAACAAACACCTGTAGCTCTTATAGTGCCACCTCTAAACACCAGCTCCCTACTAAAAGGTGTCAGTGCTTCTTAGAGAAATGGATGATTTCAGAGCCGGGCAAGAAATGTCCAAAATGAACCTGTAATATCTTACTGTGCCCAAAGCAAGAAAGCAATCAAAAACTAATAAAATCATGACAAAAAGGCATTTGATTAATCTTGAAGGGGCTTTTACTGGGCTGAGATGGGAAATTTGAACATCGAAAGGAAAAAATAACTGCATGGATTAAAAACATTAAATGCATAAAAAATTATGAGTTCATCTGAAGCAAACAAACAATCAGAAACAAATTTCCTTGGTCATTCCCTAAGGCCACAAGTTAGAACTTTGAAAATAAAGGGAAAAAGTCAGGCATTTTTTCTGCTTCTCCTGTATAAATTTCATTTTAGAACATCCAAATAACTGATAAGGAAAAGTTCTTCCTTATGGGAAAATTACAGCTAATAAATTTAGGAGAAATAAATGAATTAGAAAATCATCATTTCAGTTCAGTTCAGTTCATTTCAGTCGCTCAGTCGTGTGCGATTCTTTGCGACCCCATGAATCATAGCACGCCAGGCCTCCCTGTCCATCACCAACTCCTGGAGTTTACTCAAACTCATGCCCATTGAGTCGGTGATGCCATCTAGCCATCTCATCCTCTGTCGTCCCCTTCTCCTCCTGCCCCCAATCCCTCCCAGCCTCAGGGTCTTTTCCAATGAGTCAGCTCTTCGCATGAGGTGGTCAAAGTATTGGAGTTTCAGCTTCAGCATCAGTCCTTCCAATGAACACCCAGGACTTATCTCCTTCAGGATGGACTGGTTGGATCTTCTTGCATCTCTAATGAAATAGTCTAGGCAATAATCTTCAATGGATGCCAAAACATTAAATACAAATTTAATGGTCAAGAAAATAAGATTATATGCTACAGACCAGGTGAAAATATTTGCAAAATATATGTCCAAAAAAGGATTGTTACCCCAAATATACAACGAACCCTTAAAACTCAACAATAAGAAAATAAACAACCGGATTACAAAATGGGCAAAAGGCCTGAACAGATACTTCATCAAAGAAGATGTGCAGATGGGAAACACACATATGAAAAGCTCAACATCATTAGGGAATTGTAAATTAAGACAATGAGATTAAACTGTGTACCTATTAAAATAGCCCAAATCCGAAACACCGAGAGCATCATCTGCTGGCAAGAACGTGGAGCAATAGCAACTCTCATTGATTGCCAGCGGGAATGAAAAATGGTGCAGCCACTTTTGGCTATAACACAGTTGGCCATTTCTTTTAAAGCTAAATATGCTCTCACCATATGACCCAACAATTACCCTCTTTGGTATTTACCCAAGTGAACTGAAAACTGATGTCTACACTGAAACCTGCACATGGACTTTTATTGAGGCTTTACTTGTAATTGCCAAAACTTGAAGCAACAAAGGTGTCCTTCAGTAGATGGATAGATAAATAAACTATGACACATCCAGACAATGAAATATTGTTTAGAGCTAAAAAGAAATGAACTATCAAGCTATGAAAAGACATGATGGAAGCTTAAATGCATCTTACTAAGTGGGAGAAGCCCAAGTTCTGAGAAGGCTACATACTGTATGATTCCAGCAATATGACATTCTGGAAAACGCAAAGCTGTGGAGACAGTAAAATGATTTTGTCAGTGGTTTGGGGAAGGGAGGGATAAATAAGCAGAACACGGGGGATTTTTAGGGAACCAAGAATAAACCCTAGTGTAAACCATGGGCTTTGGGGGCTAATGATGTGTTAATGTGTGTTAATGGATGGTAACGTTTGTCCCACTCTGATGAAGTATGTTGAGAGCGGAGGAGGCTGTGTGCATGTGGAGGCAGGGACTATAAGGAAAATCTATACCTTCTACTCAGTTTTGCTGTGAACTTAAAACTTCTCTAAAAAAGTCTAGTTAAAAAAAAGTTGATGGGGAACTTTTTATTGAATGGATCAAGCTAATATCACTTGAACTGACTGATCAATCTTAAAAAAAAAAATGGAAACAATCTCAAACATACAGAGAGGTCAGAAGTACAGTATAAAATCCGTGTTTGTTTCTTAGTAGTAACTTTCCCACATGAAATTCCATCACCCCTAAATACTTTAGTGTGTATTTCTGACGAACAAGGACATAAGACTATTAAACTTCAGCACAACCACCTAAATCAGATTATTAACACTGATACATTTGAAGAACTAAAAAGGGATTTCAGTTCTTTGCAAGTCAACATGTTAGCCTGCCACAGTTTAACGGATGCGGGCAAAAGTCATAAGACTTCTGGGTCAGGGACATAAAAGATTTGCTTACTCATTGTGCAGCAAGTGGTATGAATAACATGCTTGTATCAGTTCTTCTTGCGTCCAGGTCCCATGGGGGCAACATGGCTAAGCCCAGATCATTGCAATACAGATAGTGGATTGCCTTACAGGAGAGGAACCCTGAGCTTATGGTTTTAAAATGTTTTAAAATGGGCAGCAAGAATACCTGCTTTTTGCTTTGCAGGGAGTCACTATCTCTATCTGCCTAGGCTGTTTGCTGTATAATCTTGAAAAGTGAACCTGGAATAAAAGGCAATGAGTGTTCCTGCTTATAAGATAAACATAAACATAGAAGTGTTTGTTAGTCACTCAGTTGGGTCAAGTCTGACTCTTTGTGACCCCCCTGGTCTGTAGCCTGCCAGCCAGGCTATGGCTGTCCATGGATTTCTAAATCTGTCCATGGATTTCTACAGGCAAGAATACCGGAGTGGGTAGCCATTCCTTTCTCCAGGTGATGATCTTCCTGACCCAGGGATTGAACCCAGGTCTCCTGCATTGCAGGCAGATTCTAAATTGTCTGAGCCACCAGGAAAGCCCTGAACATAAGTGTAATTTTACCTCAATGAGCCACCAGAGAAGCCCTCATACTACCTATTGACTCAGTGGTAAAGAATCCACCTACAATGCAGGAGACATGGGTTCGATCCCTGGGACAGGAAGATCCATAGAGTAAGGAATGGCAACCCACTCCAGTATTCTTGCTTGGTAAATCCCATGAAGAGAGGAGCCTGGCAGGCTACAGTCCATGGGTCATAAAAGAGTTGGACATGACTTAGCAACTAAACAATAGCAACTGTAGTGTTGGTTGCAGTTTTCTTAATTTCAGTCTTCCTGAAAAAGGTCATGTCTGATGGGAGCCATAAAGCCAGCTAGCCGGCATCTTGGCATGGAAGCTTAGCTAGGCAAGCATGTCGGGGTGGGAGGTATAGGAAGAGAGCGTTTCATGCAGAGGGAACAGCAAGGGTAAAGAAAAGCCCTGCAGCCATGGAGCACCGAGTGAATATAAGAGTTAAGTCTGGAAATAGGGAACAGGAGAGCAGGGAGGAGGAAGGGGAACAGCTGAGGCTGGAGATGCAGGCCCACCTTGAGCGACCTTGTAAGTCCCGAGATGCTGTTGAACTTGATCCTGAGCCCTTGAAATGGTTTAAGCTGGGGAGTGGCATGATCAAATGTGTGCTTTTAAAAGGCCACTTGGGCTGCAGCTGCAAGCGGACTGGATTCAGCCCAAGGTTAATTTTTTCCACTTGATTTCCTGCAATCAGGTTCAGGGAGATGGGGATGTATTGAAATTCTGGCACTTGGTGGTTGGGGCTGTCCTTGAAGATGAACTGATCAAGGGCCAATCTCATGGCCCCTCCCTCAATCCCGCCCCCCAGCATTTTGATCCAGGCGCCCAGAGTTCTGGTGAATGTCAAAGGCAGATTTGAAGAGGGAAGAGGAAATGATTCATTAGTCCCTTATACTCCAGGTCAATTCACTGAAGAGCAAATCTCCATCTGATGAGCCAGATTTTCAAATAAATTTGCTTTGTTTATCAGTGTACCTTTTTGTTTTTGTTGTTCATAATGTGTATATTTATTTTTTGGATGGAATTACTTTTAGCACGTTTAAAAGATTTTCATGAAGTATCAGTTGATGAGTTTAAAGTTTTACTTTCGTTTACTTTTAACTTAGTTTAGCTTAGCTGTAGCTCTGTGACCAAAGTTCTGCATATTCCAGATTTTTCTACATTTGGGGTCAGTGACTATGGAGAATGAGAATTGCATTGGTATTGCAAGTTAGATTGCATGTATTTTGGATGACAAAAGATTCTGTGAATGGTAGAACAGGTTGCTCTATTCCAATACATTTTATTCCAGTTCACTGCCTTTTGTATGTCTCTTAATTCACAGATTTGTAAATCAGCTAGGTCAAATAAATATTTTGCCTGTATTTCAAGCATGTGAGAAGGGATAAGTGTCTGAAATGTCAGATACAGAATTGAAATTCAGTTGAGTTGGATTGACAAACCTATTTCTAAACAGTTGGGGTGAACCAGCTATGGCATACCAAAAGCCAAATCCATACTATAGCTTTAACAACAAATTGACAGTTCTAAAAGGCATTTGAAACCACTTTATATACCACAATTTGCCATTAAAATTTGAAAATAAGTTAATTATATTTTCTTTTTTCCTTGGTCCTTATCTTTTAGCTAATTGAGTTAATCATTCTCCTTTTAAAATATTGCCATCATTGACCCAGGCAAGGGCCCTTCTCATGTTTTATTGTATTTTATATATACTCCCTTCACCTCCAATTTTCACTCCCGTTCCGTGACTCTATAGGGACCAGATCTAATATATTTGCCTTATGTCCTTAAAATGTGTGGATCCTCACTAGCGATTTGTATGTTTGCTTCTAATTTACACACATAGGATGGTGCTATAAATATCCTACTGTTTCTTACTCTATTTTAAAGATCTATCCATGTTCATCTTTGTATATTCAGTTCATTGCATCCAACTACTGCTTTATATTCCATAGAATGAATCTAGCTCATTACTGTCCATACCCTAGCAGTGGAACTCTGTACTGTCTCCAGATCTTCTCTACCATAAACAATTTTAGGATGACATCCTTACATATCTGCTCTTATTGTGGAATGAGGCAATATACCTCTGGAGTATGTACCAGGAGGCCAGCAGCTACATCACAGGACATGTACATGCACATGTAATGTCACTAAGTATTGTCAGTTTGTTCCCTTGAATGGCTAACCAGGTTTAAACAACACCAGAAACAGAGCTGGGAGATGGAGGGAAAACTTAAGGAAGTGCTCACCAACTTAGTAATAAGATATTTTAAAAATTGAAGTACAGTTGATTTATAGTATTTTTTGCTTGTTTCAGGTATATAGCAAAGTGATTCAGTTTTTTATGTGTATAAATATATATATATATATAATTTTCCAGGTTATTTTCTTTAATTAATTAATTCAGCTGCACGGGGTTTTAGTTGCAGCATTTGGGATCTAGTTCCTTGATCAGGAATGCAACCTGGGCCCCCTGCATTGGGAGGGAAGACTGCAAGACCCCCAGGGAAGTCCTTAAACCACTTTCTACTGATGGGAATTTTGGTTGTTTTCATGTCTTCGCAATTATAATTTCTCCAAATAAGACATACAGATGGTCAACAAACACACGGAAAGATGTTCAACATCGTCAATTATTAGAGAAATGCAAATTAAAACCACAATGTGGTATCACCTCACACAGGTCAGAATGGCCATCATCAAAAAGTTTACAAATAATAAATGCTGGAGAGGGTGTGGAGAAAAGGACACCCTCCTACACTGTTGGTGGGAATGTAAATTGGTACAGCCACTATGGAGAACAGTAGAGAAGTTCCATAAAAACCTAAAAATACAGTTATCATATGATCCAGCAATCCTACTGCTAGGCATATACCTGGAAAAGACAAAGACAAAAATTCTAATTCAAAAAGGTACATGCACCCCGATGTTTATAGCAGTACTACTTTAGACTGTAGTACTATTTAATACTATTTACAAATAGTACTGATTACTAGTACAAATTACAGTACTATTTAATATCTTAATGCAATATTTTTAACAATCAAAATTATGCAAGAAATCTGTTATGGACCAAATGTTCATATTTAAAAATAAAGACAATATCCAACCTTACACTTGCATGACTCTCAGATCCCTTTTCACAAATGAGGACTTAGTCCTCCAACTATTGGATATAGTGCTGGAAGAGAGTCCTTGGCAATTAGTCCTTTCAGGAATGTTCTCAGCTGGAAAAAACTACCAGTGAGCCATCATCCAACTGAGGGAATATGAATCTCTTATGCCTCAGCTGGGTCAACTCTGAGGGGTAAACCCAGGTTCAGTCTTCCCCATGGTGCTGGCTGAGGCTTTCTTTGGGACAGCGATGCACGCAGCTCCCATCTCCTGTCTCCTCCCGCCTCCCTCCACAGATGTTGATCCTATCAGCACTTCCCTATAAATGTCTTGCACACTAAGCTAAAGCCGAGAGTTTGTTATTTGGAGACTTCAACTTGTGTCACTTGCCAATATTTGGTATTATCTTCCTGTACAGTACTTGTCATCCTAATGTATGTAAAGTGGAATCTCAGTGTTTTGAAAATTTGCATTGCTTTGACTACTAGATTCTGTGCATTCATGGCATGCGTGCGTGCTCAGTCACTCAGACATGTAGAGTTCTTTGACATGTAGGGATCACAGACGATAGCCCACTACTCCTCTGTCCATTGGATTCTCTAGACAAGAATATTAGAGTGGGTTGCCATTTCCTTTTCCAGGGGATATTTCCAACCCAGGGATTGAACCTGCATCTCTTGCATTGGGCCATGTAGGTAGTGCCGTTAGAGAAACTGGACATCTCTTTATATGCTTTGTAGCCAGTAGGACCTTCCCTTCTGTGAACTGACTATCCACACACCCTTTGCCCATTTTCCCGTTTATACTATTAATATAAACTTCATAACATAGAGTTGTTGTGAATTGATGCTTTGGTTAGCTGGATGTTCAACAGCTTAATTTTAGCAATTTGACTTGTAGCAAATTAGTTTTCCATGCATTCCATGAAAACTTGGTGGTTAATAGAAAAATTTGGCAAATTACATGAATTGGTCATTTGTAAATTGAATTTTGGTGAATTGATTTTAAGTGAATTGGCCTTTCTCTACTAAGGATTTCTGCACTACTAACTCTCTTTAACTACTCTCCTTGAGAACTTTGCATGAGATTTGTAGACCCCAGTGATGGTGAGAATGTGACTGGAAGACCCCCCTCTTATAAAACCCCTACCGTGCCTTCTCCACCTCCCTGTTCTACTTGTCACTGGTGACTCTGCTCCTCTGCTCAATAGCCTCCAGTAGCCCCCTCCTTTCTGTTATAGCTCCAGATGCTTAGCCATGTGACCTTGTCCATCTACTTTTCTCCTTCCTCCCATCAGCAGTAACACGCTCAATGTTACCCACATTCAGAGGTCTCTACTGTTCCTCAGACCCAACGTGGCTCTCCCCAGTCACAGAAAAACAGCTAAAAGGATAGACTAGAGCTTTTGTCTGCACTTGCTGCTTCATATTCTCTCCTCAACCCATTCTTGATGGATTCCACTCCCAACGCCCAGCGGAGACTGCTTCTGCAAAATGCCCAGGGAGCTGAGAATGCAGTCATCTCCTGACCTTTCAGCACTTCACTTTCAGTACGACTGCTCTGTCTTCTCGAAACAGCCTTAGCGCACGCCCTCAGTGACACCACACTCTCAATTTTTTTTTTTTCACTCTCAATTTTTTATTTGAATTCCCTGACTCTTCTTCCCTTTTGCGGATACCTCCTCTGCTCAATCTCTAAATGGTGGAGCTCTCCAGGGCTTGGAACTGGGCCCCTTCTCCTTTTCCACCTACAATCTGAGAGGACCTTACTGTATGCCACGGTTTTAATTACTGTCGTTACACTTTATTCACTTTCTCCTCAAGCCAAGCTCACCCCACATTTGAGCATGTGCATCAGCTGTTTCTACAGTCTGAATAACCCCTTTCTCAGTTGCCTTCCCGCCCAGCCCCATCTTTGCAAGTGTGGCTCTGTCGTGTCGTTCAGCTATGATCTTACTTTTTCAATTTTTAAACTGTTGGCTGTACCCAGTGATATGTGGGATCTTAGTTTCCTGACCAGGAATCGAGCCCGTCCTCCCTGATAGAAAGGCAGATTCTTCACCACTGGACCACCGGGAAAGCTCCTCAGATAAGGTTTTGTTTTTGGTTTTTTTTTGTATATATTATGTCCTCTTACATATTCTTTTTTTTTTTCATTTATTTTTATTAGTTGGAGGCTAATTACTTTACAATATTGTAGTGGTTTTTGCCATACATTGACATGAATCAGCCACAGATTTACGTGTGTTCCCTATCCCGAAAACGACGTCTCCTCAGGGAGGACCTCTCTGACTATCCAATTTAAAGCAGCTGCTCAGTCATTCTTTACCACATCACCACATTTTAACTCTCTATACACCACTTAAGGTTTTCTGATTTTTTGTTATTTATGTCTTTACCTTCTGTCTACCCCAGAGAGAATATAAATCCCCATGTCAGTACAGACTTTGTCTTGTTAGGCAATCAATAAGTAAATAAATAAATCCACTTTAGGCATACACAGTTTGGTGTTATGGACATGGCACTTCAGGTAAGCTGTATACAGGTTTACCTCAGGCTATTGGCATTTTCATTGAAAATGCACAAGTCCCATGAAGACCCAGCAAGTACTCTAATTCATAATTCCATATTCTATACCCTAGAGCAGTGTTGTCCAGTAGAAATGTAATGTAAGCCACATACTTAGTGTGAACTTTGCTAATAGCCACTTTTAAAATGTTAAGAAAGAGATGAAACTAACTTTTCTAATGTATTTTGCTTAATAGTGAAAAGTGTAAGTGATAGTCGCTTAGTCTTGTCTGACTTTTTTTGACCCCATGGACTGTAGCACACCAGGCCCTTCTGTCCACAAAATTCTCCAGGCAAGAAAACTGGAGTGGGTTGCCATTCCCTTCTCCAGCCGACCCAGGGACTGACCCCAGGTCTCCTGTGTTACAGGCAGATTATTTACCTTCTAAGCCACAAGGGAAGCCCCACTTAAATATATATACATATAATATGTCAAAAGGAAATGGGGCTTCCTTTAACAATATATATGTATAAAATAAGTCAAAATAATATTATATATATAATGTATGTCAGAATATCACATATATGTATATGAAATATTATTCTATGTATATAAATATTATATATGTATATAAAATATTATTTTCATATATAAAATTATTAATGAACTATTTTATTTTATTCAGTTTGCTTGTTGAGTACAATTCTGGTGCATATCTCACACTCACAGAACATCTCACTTTGTCCTAGCCAAACCACCCCTAGCCACATGTGGCTAGTGGCTGCCGTGTTGGACAGCGCGACTCTAGAGTTTACCACACTGCTGCTCCTGTTAGCTGAATCTTGATCAGTACTTGAGGTTGTGCAAAGTAGCATTGTTGATGTCGTGCATTTTCCACTCCCACTGGTGAAACTGAAGGCCTCCGAAATAGCAAGACAAATATTTAAAATGAAATTTCATGGTGAAATTGAACGTGGTAAATGTGGAGTGGTCAAAATATTTTAGAGACACTTTTTACTCCAGGATACAGACTATAAGAATTAGGAGACCTGTAGCTTGCATTTATAGAGATGGCACTTGACATTGAATTCCTAAATGGTCTCAAGTCCATCGTTGGTTTCGGAGGATTTCTAGTTGCCTGATGCCAGCCCTAAGACTAACAGAATCCTGCTTCTGGAATGCGGTTCTGTCTAGCTGAACTGAAGCTCTCAGGCGTGGGGTGGTCTCAGTACACAAAGGCCTCGGACAGAGGACTACCATTTATTATAAACGAAGGGCAGGAACTGCTTTGTGCTTCTTCGTTAATGAATATTTCCTTATAATTGCTGTATGATTGGCAGGTTTTTTTCTGATGTTTGCTTTTTTTTGGTAGTAGTCAGACTGGGAAAGTAACTATAGCCTCAGACTTCTTCAGCAGGGATTATTTAGCAAAGTGAATTTAAGAGTTGCCTAAAACCCATTGAGCTTTGGGCAATTCAGGGCAATCCTCACCTCTTTTCGGCCATTAATGCTCAGCTGAAGATCCACCTCCTCCCCCCGGCAGACTTCAGCCTCCTTCCCTCAGCTCATGTTGCACCTTTCTCAAGGGGCTTCTGTTTGCTATTATTTTTATGTATGTATGCATATTATATGTCATTTTTTTTTATATTGTCATTATTTTTATGTGTGTGTCCTTCATCGGACTGTTAACTCCTCCAAGGGTTGGGGTGGGGGGGGTTCCTATCTTTTATCTGTATATAACTAGCAAACTCAAATCAATGTTTTTCTTTCAATATGCATTTAGTAATCATTTGCTGGATGAATGAACTAATGAACTGCATAATATGTTTCATTTAATGCCAGGAATGGAGATACAAGATGTGTCCTGCCTCAGTGCCTTGTAATCGAAGTAACACAATCAATAGACGAGAAGGGGATCAGAGATGGCCTGAGGTGAGAGATATGGCAGAAATCAGTGGCAGCTTCCTTAATTTCTCTATTAATGTGAGTGGTGGATACAATTGTTTGCTTATAAATCCATCATCTGACTTCATTTAGCTAATTCAATCTTTTCCATCTTTGGATTGACTAACTGGGGATCTTGGCTATGATTGTCTTTATTAGCCTGGTAATGACTTTATTGGGTTTAGGGGTCATTAATCGCTTGTTAATGTGTGCACATTTGACAAACAGATGCAAAATACTCCCCTTCATCCAAAATTTGATCTAAAATTAATTATAGTATGTTTTTTGGCTTCAGGGTTTGTATCAAAAGGTACACTTTATTTTAAATTAAATGATTTTTATAACCTTCCTCTGAAAATTTAAGGACACTTACTCTTTTAATCTAGGTAATTATATCTCCAGTTTTAAATTAGCTTTTCTTTTTGGATGTGCTGTTTGCCTTCAGCATTTTGTCATCTCTGTGTCTTCTGAATTTGTCATGATGTCAAAGCCTTTTAGCTTTTCATTCCCTCCAAAGACCCAGCTATAAAGCCAGACCTTTTATAAATTTTGTCACATGCTTCCACTTTCAGGAAAGTGCACGTTTTATGGCTTTTTTGAAGTTATTCTTTAAAAAAAAAACTTATTTACACTGATGTCTATACTCCCTAGAAGAAGTTATTTCTCTTGGTTTCACTCATTCCTGTTACTTTAGTGGCCCACTCAAGAAGGGAAGAATTATGACTTCCCATACCGGGGCGGAGCGGGGGGGGGGGGGGGGGGGGGTTGGGGGGCGGGGAAATGGAGAAAAGACAACACAGCCCATCAGGAGGCTACTGAAAGTATTGGCTTCAAACCTGGAAGCTTTTGATCTGTAATTAGAAGCCCTATGGCAAGGCACCTCCTTTCCATCCTGATATTTTGACTAGTCTTGTAAGTCAAGAGCATATGACTCCTTGAAAAGTATTAGATCAAGAAACTGTGAAATCACGGTAATGTTTAAAACAAGGAATCCACAAAGCGTAGAAGGAGAGAGAGAATGAAAGAGAAAGATGACTAGCAAACTGGAAATAATGATGTTTATTCAATGAGAAGAAGAATGTGAGTTATAATCAATGGTTCCTCTTATTCATCATGGTCTTTGTATTGATTGGAATCTGAAATAGAGAGTAGTTGGATTTTGTTCATTGGTTGGAAGACTGGGCTTCAACAAGTCTTAGATTTTACTCTTGGTGCTAATAGAAGGACAGAATCTTCATACTGCGACGAACCCTGAATGGTAGGTGGTCATTTAGGTCGTCATCAAAATGGGATCTAAGGGAGGGAAATGCTTCAATGACTCCATAAATGTTTGAGTCAAGTTCCACTTTTAAAGTATTAGTAAGCATCTAAAAAAGTGAGACTTTAAAAAAAACTACAATATCCATCCAAATATGCAATATGCCAAATTTAACAAGTTAGAGATCATTCGTGCAAGAATGTGTGTTGTGGGTTAACACAATAATCAGATCTGCAATGTAAGAATAGTTCTTATTATATGCATATGATGCACTAGAAATAATGCTAACTAGTATCCAATTGACTAGTAACTATTTGACTAATAGTCAAATAAATACTTAACTATTTATTTGATTATTTAATCATGTCATTTAATTATGTCTTCATTACAATGGGGTTTTTTTTATTTTTATTTTTTGCCAAAATAAGTAGTATTTATTATAGGATAAGATTTTTGGTTAATGAACAAATATCCATGACTCTCTGGTTAGGCTATATTTTGAAAGAACTAATGACAAAATGAAACAGACAAGTGTGGTATTTAACTCAGTACATAAATGATCGAATAAGCATTTCAATAAGAATCTGGTTTGTGAAAATAAGGGAAAGTATTTAAAACAGTTTTATTTATTATTTAGTTCTATAAATAGGAGTATATCTGTTTATTGACTTAATTATTCACTCCTCAAGAACTTCACTAAGTATATTTAAAATAAAATGAATGTACAATGAATGCAAAATATGTCAATAAACTAAATGTGTACCCAGAGTTTATCAACTGTGATGACTGTTTCAGAAAAATTATACATGTATACATTGTTGGTAAATCTTGTTATTTTTATTTTTTAATTAATTAATTTTAATTGGAGGCTAATTACTTTACAATATTGTGATGGTTTATGCCATACGTGGACACAAATCAGCCACAGGTGTACATGTATGATGATTAAATGAGAAGACGCACATAAACTATTGGTTATACTACTTGGATTATAGTAAGCATTTCAATATATGCTGCTGCTGCTGCTAAGTCGCTTCAGTCATGTCTGACTCTGTGCCATCCCATAGATGGCAGCCCACGAGGCTCTCCCGTCCCTGGGATTCTCCAGGCAAGAACACTGGAGTGGGTTACCATTTCCTTCTCCAATGCATGAAAGTGAAAAGTGAAAGTGAAGTCGCTCAGTCATGTCTGACTCTTTGTGACCCCATGGACTGCAGCCTACCAGGCTCCTCCATCCATGGGATTTTCCAGGCAAGAGTACTGGAGTGGGTTGCCATTGCCTTCTCCATATATGTTAGCTATTATTAATTCTCACAAACATTTCTGTGGGGGTATTTTTTTTTTTACCACCGTTATATTATCTGTCATTCACTTTAAAATTCTTTAATGCAGTGTGTATTAAACTTTAATAATAATAATCCAAGGGGTTAGTTAGCATTTTAAAGACGCTATCCCAAACTCAGACTCTACCATCATTATTTCTGATCAACACCAGAAGGTTTTCTAATTAGAATAGTGGATGTTAGAAATGACATTTCATTGGAGAAATGAATAGTTTTCAAGAGTGATTGAGTTGGCTAGAAATAATGAATAGGTGCTCCTGCCCTTGAACAAGTAGGAAATAAGAACCTATCTAGCCCAGTTGCCTATACTCCTCAAAGAGTAACCTGTATTTAGCATTCTGATTTCTTCTGAGTATAGGATTTAATGACAGATCGTTTGTCACCTGACTTAACCAGACTGATGGCTGAGCAAATCTCTGGAAACACTGCTGCACCTGCCCGAAGTGAAACTTCCATGTGAGGTGCTTTCAAACTATCTGAAAGGACAGAGTTAGCACTTCCCTGACCTTTCATAAATTAAGATTGAATGACTATTTCACTAGAGCTTGTATGTTGCAGAGGCTGATCATTGTAACATACTTTCTGTGTCCAGGCTGCCCTGGGAGAAACTTGCTTCTCCCTGTTGGAGTCTGTCTTCTTGAAAGAACTCTATGATTGTAAACAACCAAATTGGCTTGGTCAGTTCTTTTTTTAAAAATAATTCTTTTTATTTCTTTGCTTATGTTTGCACTGGGTCTCTGCTGCCATGCACGGGCCTTCTCTAGCTGTGGCGAGCTGGGGCTGCTCTCTAGCTATGGAGCACGGTTCCCACTGCAGTGGTTTCTTAGGTTCCAGAGCGCAGGCTGCAGGCATCCAGGCTTCAGTAGGAGGGGTGCGCAGGCTCAGCAGTTCCTGGGCTCTAGAGGGCAGGCTCTGTGGTTGTGGTACACTGGCTTAGCTGTCCCAGCCATGTGGGGTCTCCCTGGACCAGGTATTGAACCCATGTCCCCTGCATTGGCGGGTGAATTCTTTACCACTGAGCCACCAGCGAGGAAGCCCTTGGTTAGCTCTTGACGATCCTCATTTGCAAAACTGAGGCTGAATGCTCTTAAGACTCTTGGCTTGGGTCATAGTCAGTGGCAGTGGTGCTGGGCTACTTCACATCAAAGCTTATGCTCCTAACCATTGTGTTCCACGGCCTCTCAGAGAACTTGTGAGTAACTGCCATGTGATGATTATATCATTATCGTAGATTATTTTAGCAGTTTCTGCGAGCTTTGTGTATTTCTAGTCTGACTTCTGTACTGTGATAAGGCAGGCATGTGGTTGTTAGATACTGTTGATGATTCAGACTTCAAACAAAATGTCCTGATCTTCTCTCCAAATTCTGAGTTAGTCCAACTGAAGCATATCCAGAGATATCGAAGAGGACAGTGAAAATACCGCACCATTTATGATTCTATGCACCAAAAACAAAATAAAAATGTAACCTGAATGCTGAAGCTGGTATTAGATGGTATCTGTCATTCACCACTTCAGATGTCAATTTTATATCTTTGAAATACAGCCTCATTGTTCTCATGGATGACCTTATAACAAGTAGATATTACTTATAAAATAAGAGCATACTTCTGGATTCAAATCCCAGTGTTAATTTTTCAAGCTGTGAGAGATCTGTTAAATAATTTAATTTTTCTGAACTTTGGTTTAGTAAGTGCAAAAGGGCTGTGTGTGCTCAGTCGCATCCGACTCTTTGAGACCCCCATGGACTGTAGCCCGCCAAGCTCCTCTGTCCTTGGAATTTTCCAGGCTAGAATACTGGAATGGGTTGTGATTTTCTAGTCTAGGGGATCTTCCCAACCCAGGTTGTCAAACACAGATCTCCTGCGACTCCTGCATTGGCAGGTGGATTCTTTACTATTGTGCTACCTGGGAACTCCTAAAAGGGCTACTACTATAAAATTGTAACAATAACTATAAGAATTAAATAAACTCAAGTGTGTGAAGCATCTATCACTTCAATGTATGAAAGCAATGATTTTTATTACTATTCTTATCTTTATTATTCAGTCCATGTTCAGTGTAAAGCAAGAATATTCTCTCCACCAATCTTGTAATTACTAAGCTTCCTCGAATGTTTCCATGATGACTCAGTGGGTATAGAACCTGCCTGCAATGCAGAAGATATAAGAGATGTGGGTTCAATTCCTGGGTTGGGAAGATCCCCTGGCATAGGAAACAGAAAACCACCTCAGTAATCTTGTCTGGAAAATTCCATGGGCAGAAGAGTCTGGTGGGCTACAGTCCATGGGATCGCAAAGAGTGGGACATGAACTGAGCACTTAGCACCCTCTCCTCCCATGAAGGCTTCTAGTGACAGGGGGATCACAACTTCACATTTCATTGAGGTCATATCTGTGCTGTGAAAATTCCTACCTGCTGGTTCTAGTTCTGCCCTTACATCCACAAAGCAACCCTTTAGCTATTTAAAATGACATATTCACAGGAGATAGAAGGGTCAGCCAAAAGGAACAACCTGAGTTTGATTTGTCCCATCTGATTACATAAAGCAGGTTACATAAAACTTGCCTGGGTATGGTTACCAGGAGATAAGGGTGGGGCGGGGGGGGAGGATAAATTGGGAGACTGGGACAAATGAACTTATTTACAAAATAGAAGTAGAATCTTGGAGGTAGAGAACTTGCCTGGGGCATAAACCAGACTCCAAGCCAGCCAAGTTGAGTGATTTTATACCAATAACCAGAGTTCTCAAAATATGTAGACTCTAAGAAAGGCGGTGAAGGGCTTTCTAGGGAGAGCAATGTGGAAATTCGGGGCAGTTCTTTCTGTTGTGACTTGGAGGCTATTTGTCCTCAGGAGCCTCAACTAAATGCTAATCCCCCTGAATAATTAGCATTTTAATAAATGATTGCTGTACTTTATGGTCTTTTATGGTCTAGGCACACAGATGCCCATTACTCCCATCTCATAAACCAGGAGCTGAGGCTTAGAGGTGAAGTATTAATAGCACAAATACATACATGTGGTGATGGAGCTGTGCTTTCAACCCAGGCTTGCTGAATCCAAAACCCACGTTCTTATCTCCTCAGCAGTTGTGAGTCACTTGAAGAGTCTTAGTGATGTTTCCTGGTGGCTAATTTCAGCATGTAAAAGTAGAAAACTGCCTCAGAGTTGTTATTTTCCAAATATACCAAATATTAATGTTTTAGGTACTAAATTTAGCTGAGGTTTCCACAGATATTTTTAATTTTAAAATGTAGCAGAGGAATTGTATGAATATTATTTCTTCCTTGGAGGCTCAGAAACCAAACTTCCATTTGGGGTGAAAAAGCTAACATGATTTATAGGATATTTTTATAGTTCTGGAGCCGGCGTCCAGGCACGAATTTTCTCAGACTGTAGCACAGTGCCTGAAACTTCTACAGTGGTTGTCAGCTAACACATTTGCCTCCCTGAACACTTGTCTTCACAGTGTAAAAGGGATCAAGAAATGTTGGGTTAAAAAAAAAAGAAAGAAAGAAGTGTTGGGGACTGTGCACACCTGTAATAAATAGTCTAATAATTCTTATTTTCAGAAGGAGATGCAGTTGAATATAGTGGTTAAGAGCATGGGCTCTGAAACTTCATAGCGAGTTTGATTTTTGGCCCTGATCACATCTCAGCAGCGTGAGCTGGGAGGTGTTCCTTCTTCTCTGGGCCTCAGCTTCTTCATCTGTAAAATCAGGATAATCATGGTGGAGTCATTGTGAAGGTCCGGTGTGTTCAGATCCTGGGCATGTAATAAGCACTTTACGAGCTTTTGTTCTTCTTTCACTCTAGTAAGTTTTCAGAAATTGAACCATCTATGTGGTAACCTGCAAAATCAACCTATATGTACCAGTAAATTAACTTTTTCCTGCAAATGTGTGTGTGTAGAGGGAGGGGGCGAGGCAAGAGAAGAGGTGGGATTTAATATTTAAAGAAAGTAATCAAGAGTCCGTAACTCAGAGGTGGCCGTTTAAGCATTTCAAATGTCATTAAGAAAATATACACCAGAAAGTTCACGAACTGGTACATGGATGTGCCCACAGTTTTGTGTTTTTTTTCTCTATTGGTGACATGAGTGTTCTGTAAGATATGAGTGTGGCTTGACAGTTTTAGCAGGCCCCACTGCCCTTTCCTGAAGGAAGAATAAGAACACTTGTCCTTTCAGACCTTCATCTCCATCCTGAGCTGTTTGCTCTTGTGTCTGCCTCTCTGTTCTCAGAGGGCTCTGTCTTGAGATGCACTTGGAAGGTTGGCTAATCCACCAGTCAGAATCCTATGAACAGCCTACAAGGCAGCTTCCCCGGGAAGGTGTAGTCAGAAAGCCTGAGGACAAGCAGCGGGGCTTCTCTGCACTGATGAGAACAGGGCGTGTGGCTGTTTCTGCGCCTGCCTGCCAGAAACATTTATACCTTAACAAGAGGCTGCTCTAGGATACACTTTCATTGCAACAGACCATCTAGTTGGGGGAGATTAGTGAAATAAAGTGAAAGTGCAAATCGCCCAGTCGTGTCCGACTCTTTGTGACCCCATGGACTATACAGTCCCTGGAATTCTGGACTGGAATCCAGAATACTGGAGTGGGTAGCCTTCCCCTTCTCCAGGGGAGCTTCCCAGCCCAGGGATCAAACCCAGGTCTCCCGCATTGCAGGCAGATTCTTTACCAGCTGAGCCACAAGGGAAGCCCTGGGGGAGATTGGAAAAGAGGGAATTGATGACTTTTATCCACTTCAATGGCTAAAGGCAGCTCATTCTTATCAGAAAAACCAGTGATGGACTTAGGCCAGCTCCCAACATTGGGATGTCTTATGTAAAGAGCAGCCCACTCCAGTATCCTTGCCTGGAAAATTCCATGGACGAAGGAACCTGGCAGGCTACAGTCCATGGGGTCGCAAAGAGTTGGACATGACTGAGGGACTTCACTTTCACTTTATGTAAAGAGCCCAGCACGTACTTAATACTCTCCTTCTCATTTCCTGAATACTGCCATTCCTACCAGAGAGCAAGAAGGCAGACCTGCAAACAATTCATTTGTTTCTCTAACAAGTATTTAGGATACACGCTCTCAAGCAGGCTCTGTGTTAGGTGCTGGAGAGTGGGCAGACATGTGCAAGACAGACAGCAAACCTGCCCGCATGTGCTGACATTTGAGTGAGCAAAGACAATGAGCAAAGGAAATAAAAGTAATAAAAGTAGCAGCCCTGCCTCTCACCTTCCCGATCCTGCATCAGAATCAGAGAGCAAGACGGAGGCAGGCCGGCCTCACAGTGGGGAGACAGGGCCAATATCCAGGAATCGAGTTCCTTATGGGCAGTCACAGGGTCCAGGAAATGGTTTGTCCCTATGCTTCAGAGTGGTTTCCCAACACACACTCTCAGTAAACACACAGGAAACAAGCCAAGCACCTGTCTTTAAAAACAAAGCAAAAACAAAATCACTGAAGAGCCGACTCCTACGTGGTGAACTTCACAGCAGGGTTATATTTGTTCTGGGCAGAGCCAACGCACAACGGCATTTCACCGCCATGGGACCGCGATTGTTTTCTACATAAACACGTGTCCTATTTGAGAAAACCTCAAATTCAAGATTTCCTTTCAAGATTCAGAAACAGCTCAGGCCCGAGCTAGCCCAACTCTCAAATACCTCACCGGTTCCTTCTTATTTCAACCTTCTTTGGACTCAGGAGCTTGTTCAGTTTCAGGTCTTTCCTGGTCTCTCCTCTCCACTCCTCTGCATCCAGCCCACCTGCATCCACTGCTTGCTGGGGAAGGGGCCTCTTTTCTCCAGCGGACAGTCTTTCTGTTCCTCTCACTGTCATCCAAAGCTCCTCGGCCTCCATTTGTCCCAATATTCCAGGACTATGCCTTTGTCTTTTATTATCCTGTCTCCTTTTCCCTTTAATAATTGCATTACCCTCATTCAATAATAAAAATAAAAAGAGAGGGTAATTTAGAATTTATGTGTATGACCCAGGAAAAAGAGTCATTTTGGTGTTAATCCAAGCACAGCTGAGGCTTGCCTTAGGAAATATACAATCTAGACTTTTAAATTTAGGAAATAGGTTAATTATACTGTGATTATTCATATCACAAAAATATTTCAGTATTACTGATGGGAGTATTACATCTATTTTTAAAACTCCAGCAAGGTAAACCGTTTTAAATAATAAGCTCCTGGAGAACTTAAAACAGGGTTTGATTTACACAAATCTTACTTACAAATTTGAGGGACAATATATTTTTTATGAGAGTCACATCCATATAATATTGAAATATAAAAGCAAAAATAAAAAAATATCTCAACTGTTGGAACCTCTTTGGGATCGTTATGGTCTCACATAATAATTAGCAATGACTTTAGGTATTGAGATTAAACAGAATCTTCACACTCATTACTTACTTTAATGATTAAATATTTATCTAGCTACCAGCTATTTCGAGGGCAAGGGTAGGTTTCCATCCCAAAGTATAGGACTAGGTGCCCACTCTCAAGGTTACTTACAATGTAGCCATGGAGATAAACTTTATGTTTAGAGAAAGCGAATCACGATTGCGAGGATAGTGCGGTATGTGCCACTTGAGAGGTGTGGATGATAGCGCTGTATCAGCCCTGAGGAAGGCTGATCGGCAGGCCAGTGGATAAGCTCACTCTGTGTTAGTGTCTGGGTCATCTTTTTAAAAAATTGAAGTCTAGTTGACTTACAATGCTGTGTTAATTTCTACTGTACAAAAAAGTGATTCAGTTATACATATGTGCATGTTCTTTTTCATATTCTTTTCCAGTAAGCTTTATCTGAGATATTGAACTTATGGATCATCTTAATTATGACAAGTAGTTTTGGCCTCTTTTTGACTCTTGCTTTGTATCTTTACTCTTTTCAATTTAAATTGGCAATATAGATGCACATGGTAACATACCTTGGGCTTCCCTGAGAACTCAGCTGGTAGAGAATCCACCTGCAATACCGGAGACCCCGGTTCGGTTCCTGGGTCGGGAAGATCCGCTGCAGAAGGGATTGGCCACCCACTCCAGTGTATCTTAATAGTTCAAACACACACAATGAAGCGTGTCACTGTGAGCACATACGGTGACGGAGCAGCATCAGCCAAGGTCAGCTGTCCTCCCCAAAAAGTGACCCAGGAGGCATCACCAGGAGGCCAGTAGCTTTCACCTGAAAAGCTCTTTATGCCACCCAGCAAATGGGGAAGAAAAACCTCCTTCCACTCTGGACACAGTAGAAATCAAAATTCCCGTGGCAGGGCTGACATGAACATATCCTAACAGACGATGCCGGTGTATCTGTCTTACCCCTGACTGCCACTCTCCAGGGATCATTGTAACATCCAACAGTGGACTGTATCAGTAATGTAACCCCACATAATTATAATTAAACTGTACCTCCAAATAACACATCAATGTTGATTTTTCCATCCAAATATATACATGTGGTGAAAAGCTGGTGTCTCCATACCCTGTCACTCCATATACCCACCTTCACCTCCTGCTTCTCTCCCTAGAGGCAACTACTGTTCCTGGTGACACGTGAGTCCCTCCAGAATGAGTTCTACACGTGTCCAAACATACACAAATGACAATAGATTCCATATGCCAGCCAGATTCTACTTTTATTTCTTGGCCTCACGGCTTGTAGGATTTTACTTCTTCCCCCAGGGACAGAATCTCAGCCCTCGGCATTGAGAGTGGGGAGTCCTAACCCCTGGACTTCCAGGGACGATCTTGGAGATCATCTTATTTCAGTGCTGTTAGATCTACCTCATTCTCTTTCAGGTTGCATATTATTCCAGTGGATGTATGTGTCATAATTTGTGTCACCTCTTGATGGCTGTTTAAGTAATTCCTGAATCTGCACATTTATATTTTATTTTAATGCTTTTGTTGAAATACCATTAATATCAAGTAAAATGCAGAGATCTTAAGTGTTCAGTTCAATGACTTTTGGTGATTGTATTACACCGGTTAACCACAGCCCAAGATAAAACACAAAATATTTCCATCTTTATGGAAAGCTCCTTTGTCTCTCTGTAGTCAGTCTCCCCTTCCCCACAACTGTTCTGATTACCGTCATCATAAATTAATTTTGTCTGTTCTTGAACTTCAAAGACTGGATTCATACAAAATGTGCTCTCTTGTGTCAGACTTCTTTCACCCAGCATCATGTTTTTGAGGTCTGGCCCTGTTGCTTGCAGGTTCATTTATATAACTAATTTAAATAAATTAGATTTTGTTTGTGCTCTGGTTATTTTAGGGGGTCACAAATGTTAAATAATTAATTAACTAATTCATCTCATCAAGAGAAAATTGGACCTTTGAAATGGTTAAACAAAGATTTGAAAGGAGTCGTATGTTGATAATAACCTTCATTGAAAAAGACCTCAGGATTTCAAGTAACTAAAAGCACAGGTGACTCAAAGTTTGGTATATGTCAGCTCTTTGATATATAACAAAAAAGTCGATGTGATTTTCTGGAATTCCATGATTTTACATCCTCTTTTAAGTGCATTACTTCCTTAACTCCTTGACTTCTAATATGTGTTTTGAGACTTTTTGCTTGATGGCAATAATAGTCATAACATAATTATACTCAGTGTTACTGGGGATGTAAACATAGAATATTTTTTGGAAAGAGGGCACAATAAACTCCAGACTGACGGTGGTAAACATGCTCCGTTACCTACAAGAAAGCCATTCCTCCCCTCCCCCACCACCCGAGCTATCAGAAGCCTCTGTTTGTTCAATTTCTCTTGTTCTGGGGAGTATAGGTCCTGCCCCAACCCCAGAGGCGGAATCAAACACAGGAAGGATGGCAGACTTGAAAGAGAAAGAGTATGACACCTTTACTGAGTGGTTAAACGTAACTGATGGAAAGTTTTTAGTTGGTGGTGATATTTTAAGACATTTTTTAAAGTCAGATTTATTGAGCTATAGTTTATTGTAAAATTCAGCCTATTGGTGGTGAATTTCTTAAATTAAATTCTTAGTATGATCTCTATCATGATATACTTTTTTTATACCAGCAGAAAAAGTATAGAATAGTTTTGGTCATTTGCGTTCTGGGTAATACAGAATTAACTATGGCAAGCTGAAGCTTGGAAAGAGACGGAGCCTAGAGAGCTTGTGCCAGTTAGGGTGCTTTTGGCTGCAAGTAATAGAAAATACTGATGCAAAATGGGCTAAAACACAAAGGGAAGGTATTACCTTGTAGAACTGGGAGTCCGTAGTTGGACAGGTCTCAGAGGCTGAATGTCCTGAAGCTCCATGCTATCCCAACGACCTACGCTCTGAACCTGTTTCCACTGCTATCTTCTACTTCAGCTTCAGTCTAAGGTGATTTCACTCTTGGTTGCAATTTCATTGCTAGTGGCAATCTAGGGTATTTGCTCTCTTGTTTGGGTGCAGCAGGAGTGGGAGTCAGGGAATAAAATTTTCCTTCTGTTTGGGCCACCATAGGCTTCACACCTGTCCCTACCTGAATAATAGTCAACAGGAGATTGGCTGAGAATAAATAGGATTATTTGATCAGGTGAATGATCAAAAATTAGGGTCCTGATAGGAAGGAGAAAGAATGGCAAAATTAGATTAAGTTAGCAAAAACAGCATCTACTATAGAGCTATATGGGATCTCAGGCTGCTTAGGTCTTATTTAATTAGTTATTAGTTTGCAGTGTTCTGCTGGCCAAAGAGGATTAATATGACTCCATAAAGTACTCTCTGGAAGTGCTTTTAGGCACTGGAAAAAAATCTTCACACAGTTTTATTATATCCCATGGGTGGGATTCCAAGTCCTGGACTTTTCCTGAACTGTTATTTTGCATAACCACAAGTATGATTGTCAAGAAATTTTCAAAAGAAGCTCATAACTTTATTATGAATTGAAAATATATATGAAAAATTTAATGCTATAAAGCAATGTTAGAAAACTGAAAAGCAAGGGAGGAAATGGGAAAAAATACCACGTCAAGCTGTCTGAAAATGCTTATGCTAAACTAATGCGAAAACATAAAAATCACTCTAAGTGGCTTTGAACTAGGCAGAATTGAACTTCTTCAATTAGAGTCTATATCACATTATTATAAAATTCTTTAAAGCTTCAAATTCTTTTACGACTTATGTATAAAAGTTATTTTATGTCTAGAGAAAAAAAAAGCTTGGAAGGAAATATACGTAAATGGTGGTATTGTCTCTGATCAGAAGAATTATGAATGATTATTATATCCTTAACCTTTTTTGTGTTTTTCACATATTCTAAAATGAACAGTATGTGTTACTTTTTTTAGTTAGAATTATATAGAATCTCTATATTATAAAATTTGCAATATAAAGACTAGACTTATAACTAGTGTAGAATACTTGATCTTTCTTCTATTGTTAAGAACTTCTGGGTTCCTAAGTCAGCATCAATCTCTGTGACCAAATATTCCATCAAAATGCGATATCCTCTTGGCTGCTTATATTAGAAGCAGTTGCTCCGGTTGGTTTATAACAATTAAAGTGATCCCACTAAGTCACTCTTTCTGATGAATCTTCTCTTTCCCGAAAGTTAGAGACTGCAGGGTCAGTCCTCTGTGACAATGATACTACATTTTGTGAAAAGATAAACTCATCCTGCCAAACTCCAAATAGTTAAGCAGTTTGCAAATGAAGACCCAGAGGGTTAAATCTGACTAATATACCTATTGATTTGGCTTGCACAGACTAATTCCTGGGTTGGGATGACCCCCTGAAGGAGGGCATGGCAACCCACTCCAGTATTCTTGCCTGAAGAATCCCATGGACAGAGGAACCTGGTGGGCTACAGTCCATAGGGTCGCAAAGAGTTGGACATGACTGAAACGACTTAGCATGCCTGCACAGAGTAATTTAGATTTGAATTAGTCAGTTGTCTTATATAAATTAGAAGATTTTATCTAAAAATCTGAATTTTTGGATTCTTTGAAAAATTAGAAGACTGGAATTGCCTCAAGACAACCATCAACTGCAGCAGGGTAGCTTATTGCCTCCCCATCTTACTCCTGCTCCCAGTAGCAGGTGTTCCCCACACCTGTATTTGCCACAATACACACGATTCCCTATTGTACTTCAGTCAGCCAGAATCACTCATCTGCATTCTCCTGGAGGCAGTAGCTAAGAGTTGGCTCTAGAGTCACACTGCCTATTTTATAAGACTGACTCCTTTTCTTAGCGTATATCTTTGGCAAGTTACTTACTTTCTATGTGCCTCAGTTTCCTCACTGGTAAGGTGGAATAATAGTGCCCACTTCATAAGATTGTGGTGAGAATTAAGCAAGTTGATACATGTGAAAAGGCTTGGGACAGTGCTCAGTACTTAGGCAGAGCTTGATAAATGTTGGCTATTACTCATGTTACCAGGCAACCTTAAGAGGTATATGAGTTTGATCTTTCTGAAGTCAGGAATTACATCTTGCAGGTGGTAGAAGAAGCTGGTGGAGCTAGGCACAGAGAGAAAATTTTGGACTTAGGGTGAGTTTGCAGAGACTTGGCTCCTGGGGTAGTAAGACAAGAGAGGGGTATAAATATCAATCAGAACTGGAGAGAGGAGAGTGCAATGATAATCTGAAATCAGATGGGGAAAATTCTTTGCTATGCACCAAAGAGAAGTTTTCTAAACTCTCTGAACATCTGTTTCCTCACCTGTAAAGGGGGATAATGACAGTGCTTACCTGAGACATGTTCTAGCGGATTTCCTTGAGGAAGTAAAGAAGTGCTTTCATGGAGAGAATTTATTTTGGGAATTGATCCCAAGAAAAAGGAGTAGGGGAATGGAGGTAGTGTCCCAGGAGAATGAAGACAACACAAAAATATGTTATTGAGCCAGACACTACTGTAGGCAGTTGGACCCACTGAGCCCCTCTGAGAACTTGACAGCAAATAAACAATCCTATTCAAAAATGGACAAAAGACTTGGAAGGCCATTTCTTCAAAGAAGGCATCCAGGTGGTCAATAATCATATGAAAAGATGTTCAATGTAATTAGTCACTGAAAGTCTGAAAGTGGAGGTTGCTCAGTCGTGTCCGACTCTTTGTGACCCCATGGACTATACAGTCCATGGAATTCTCCAGGCCAGAATACTGGAGTGGATAGCCTTTCCCTTCTCCGGGGGATCTTCCCAACCCAGGGATCAAACCCAGGTCTCCTGCATTGCAGGTGAATTCTTTACTAGCTGAGCCATGAGGGAAGCCCAAGAATACTGGAGTGGGTAGACTATCCCTTCTCCAGTGGATCTTCCCAACCGAGGAATTGAACCAGGGTCTCCTGCATTGCCGGTGGATTCTTTACCAACTGAGCTATCATCCTGATTAGTTATTACAGAAATGCAAATCAAAACTACAATGAGATACCACTTCACATCTACTAGGATGCCTACAATAATAATTTTAAAAAGGAAAACAAGTGTTAGAGAGAATGTAGAGAAATTGGAACCCTTGAACACTGCTGGTAGGAATGTAAAATGGTTCTGCTCCTATGGAAAATAATTTGGCCCTCCTCAAAAAGTTAAACAGAGAATCATTATGTGACCCAGCAATTCTAATTCTAGGTATATAGAGCAAAGAACTAAAAACAAGTTCTTAAATATATGAGGGGCTTCCCAGGTGGCTCCGTGGTAAAGAATCCACCTGCCATGCAGGAGATGCAGGTTCAATCCCTGGGTTGGAAAGAGGAAATGGCAACCCACTCCAGTATTCTTGCCTGGAAAATTATATGAACAGAGAAGCCTGGTGGGCTACAGTTCATGGAATTGCAAAGAGCTGGATGCAACTGGGTGATTGAGCACACATGCCCTCAAATATATGAACACACATGTTCATAGCAGCATTATTGACAGCAGCCAAAAGGCAGAAGCAACTGAAATGTCTACTAAAGGATATTCATCCCTTAGAAACAAATCAGTTCAATTCAGTTCAGTCACTCAGTCATGTCTGACTCTTTGCGACCCCATGGAATGCAGCATGCCAGGCTTCCCTGTCACCAACTCCCAGAGCTTGCTCAAACTCATGCCCATCAAGATGGTGATGCCATTCAACAACCTGCTGTCCCCTTCTCCTCCTCCCTTCAGTATTTCCTAGAATCAGTGTCTTTTCCAATCAGTCAGTTCTTCGCATCAGGTGGCCAAAGTATTGGAGCTTCAGCTCCAGCATCAGTCCTTCCAATGAATATTTAGGACTGATTTCCTTTAGGATGGACTGATTTGATCTCCTTGTAGTCCAAGGGACTCTTAAGAGTCTTCTCCAACATCACAGTTCAAAAGTATCAAATCTTCGGCACTCAGCTTTCCTTATGGTCCAACTCTCACATCCATACACGACTACTGGAAAAACAATAGCTTTGACTAGATGGACCTTAGTCAGCAAAGTAATGTCTCTGCTTTTTAATATGCTGTCTAGGTTGGTCATAACTTTTCTTCCAAGGAGCAAGTGTCTTTTAATTTCGTGGCTGCAGTCACCATTTGCAGTGATTTTGGAGCCCCCCAAAATAAAGTCTGTCACTATTTCTGTTGTTTCCCCATCTATTTGCCATGAAGTGATGGGACCAGATGTCACGATCTTTGTTTTTTGAATGTTGAGTTTTAAGCCAGCTTTTTCACTTTCCTCTTTCACTTTCATCAAGATGCCCTTTAGTTCCTCTTCACTCTTTGCCATAAAGGTAGTGTCATCTGCATATCTGAGGTTATTGATATTTCTCCCAGCAATCTTGATTCCAGCTTGTGCTTCATCCAGCCCAGCATTTCACATGGTGTACTCTGCATAGAAGTTAAATAAGCAGGGTGATAACATACAGCCTTGACATACTCCTTTCCCTATTTGGAACCAGTCTGTTGTTCCATGTCCGGTTCTAACTGTTACTTCTTGACCTGCATACAGGTTTCTCAGGAGGCAGGTAAGGTGTTCTGGTATTCCTATGTCTTGAAGAATTTTCCACAGTTTGTTGTGATCCACAGAGTCAATGGCTTTAGCATAGCCAATAAAGCAGAAGTAGATGTTTTTCTGGAATTCTCTTGCTTTTTCTATGACCCAATGGACGTTGGCAATTTGATCTCTGGTTCCTCTGCCTTTTCTAAATCTATCTTGTACATCTGGAAGTTCTCAGTTCACATAATGTTCAAGTCTCACTTGGAGAATTTTGAGCATTACTTTGCTAGCTTGTGAGATGAGAGCAATCGTGTGGTAGTTTGAACATTCTTGGCATTGCCTTTCTTTGGGACTAGAATGAAAACTGACCTTTTCCAGTCCTGTGGCCACTGCTGAGTTTTCCAAATTTTCTGGCATATTGAGTGCAGCACTTTCACAGCATCATCTTTTAGGATTTGAAATAGCTCAACTGGAATTCCATCACCTCCACTAGTTTTGTTTGTAGTGATGCTTCCTAAGGCCCACTGACTTCACATTCTAGGCTGTCTGGCTCTAGGTGAGTGATCATACCATCATGGTTATCTGGGTTATGAATATCTTTTTTGGTAGAATTCTTCTGTGTATTCTCTACCTCTTCTTACTATCTTCTACTTCTATTAGGTCCATACTGTTTCTACTTCTATTTCTACTTCTATTTCTATATCTACTTCTATTTCTACTGTTTCTACTTCTATTAGGTCCATACTGTTTCCAAATGTGTGTCTATTTTTGCATGAAATGTTCCTTTGATATCTCTAATTTTCTTGAAGAGATACCTAGTCTTTCCCATCCTATTGTTTTCCTCTATTTCTTTGCATTAATCTCTGAAGAAGACTTTCTTATCTCTCCTTGCTATTCTTTGGAACTCTGCACTCAAATAGGTATATCTTTCCTTTTCTCCTTTGCCTTTAGCTTCTCTTCTTTTCTCAGCTATTTGTAAGGCCTCCTCAGACAGCCATTTTGCCTCTTTGCATTTCTTTTTCTTGGGGATGGTCTTGATCACTGCTTCCTGTACAATGTCATGAACCTCCGTCCATAGTTCATCAGGCACTCTGTCTATCAGATAGAATCCCTTGAATCTGTCACTTCCACGGTATAATCATAAGGGATTTAATTTAGGTCATACCTGCATGGTCTAGTGGTTTTCCCTACTTTCTTCAATTTAAGTTTGAATTTGGCAATAAGGAGTTCATGATCTGAGCCACAGTCGGCTCCCAGTCTTGTTTTTGCTGACTGTATAGAGGTTCTCCATCTTTGACTGAAAAGAATATAATCAATCTGATTTCAGTATTGACCATCTGGTTGGTGATGGTGATGTCCAGAAAATAGGGTACTTGGATACAATGGATAAACAAAGTGTGGAATATGCACATGTTGGAATATTATTCACCTATAAAGAGGAATGAAGTACTGATACACACTACATCAGTGAACCTCGAAAACTATGCTAAATAAAAGAAGCATGACATAAAGGTCACATGTTGTATGATTCCATTTATATGAATTATCCACAAGAGGCAAATCCATGGAGACAGAAAACAGATTGGTAAGTCCCAGGAGCGTGAGGGAGAGGATAAGTTGAAATAATGGCTTCACAGGTACATGATTTCCTTTGAGGTCATGAAATGTTTGGAACTAGATAGGGGTGGTTATTGCACGATATTGTGTACACACTAAATGTCACTGAATGGTTTTGTTAGGATGGTTAATTTTATGTCGCATGAATTTTTCCTCAATTTAAAAAAAAAGCTTTTAATAGCTTGGAAATTCTTTGAATGTAATCAAAGTAATAAAGCCACGAATAGGTTGTGAGATAAGGATAGGAAAAGGACAGAATGGGGTTTATCACACAAAACTAACAATAGCACAACTCTGCAAAAACTGGGGACCCCTTGGCCCAGATCATGAATTTCAGCAGTGAGAAATCTGTTTGAATCAGGGTTTTAATGCTTATATTCTCATTGGAACAATTTGGCTAATTTTTTTCAGGCAACACGTGACGGCAAGAAGCAGAGTGTTTATGTCTGTAATAGTCTGTATATCACATGCAATGCAGAAACTTAAAAATAACCCACCATCTTTCATGGCTGTCTATCTAGATAGGCATGGGAAACAAAATGCTGCATTCAAGGCATCAAAGAAATGTCATCAAAAGTGTGTAAATGACCCTAGGTTTGTTAATTTTTTTACAGCTATTCATGGTGTTAGCAGAGTAGGCCTTTATTGTTTGTGACAACCCCTCAGGGCAGATGCCACGGTCCTGACACTTTAGTATGCTTGTTATTTCTTTCTTGTGTCCTAAATTTCAAGAAGATGGAAATGGAAGTTTGGAAGCTAATAATAGTGTCATCTCATTGGCAGGAGCTGGAAGGAAGCATGCCCATGGAAAAACCATAACAGGGGGAGCCTTAAGGCATCCGGAAGGGAAGCGGGGAGAGAAATGAGACAGAAGGAACACGGGGATCGGTAGCATAGGAAGGCAGGGACAATGAGAGCACTTGAGCCTCAAATCCAGCAGAAGATAAAAGTATATACTGTGCTTCAAAATGAGAATCAGACACAGAACCTGTTTGTCATTAAAGAAAGTGGGCTATCAAAAACTCACTGGGAATTTAGCAGTATTCAAACCATTTAACTCGGTATCTTCACCTCTGGGAATCTATCTTATGCAAATGATCCTATGGAGAAAATGTCTTTTTAGTTGAAATAATCTAACTTCAACAGTGCGGGGAGGAATAATTAAGTGAAGATTGAGCACCCTTTTGACCAAATAGCCATTAGAAACAGTATGGTCACAGAGTTCATAAGGATTCAGGAAATTGTTACGTTATAGTTGTGCAATAGTGTCCATCTTCTTTGTTCAAAAGTGAAATATATTCATTTGGAGAATACAAATAATGACAACATTACAAATAAACTGAATTATAATCCCACATCTAGAGATAACGACAGTTGTACATTGGTTTAGTTCCTCCCAGTCTTTTCAATGTGAGTATGCATATATATGGGCTTTCCCTGGTAGCTCAGCTGGTAAAGAATCCACCTGTGATGCAGGAGACCTGGGTTCGATCCCTGGGTTGGGAAGATCCCCTGGAGAAGGAAATGGCAACCCACTCCAATTTCCTTGCCTGGAGAATCCCCATGGACAGAGGAGCCTGGCGGGATACAGTCCACGGGGCCGCAAAGAGTAGGACATGACTGAGCTACGAAAACACAGTGCATGTATATATATGTCGCTTCCAGGTGGCTCAGTAGGTAAAGACTCTGCCTGCAATGCAGGAGACATGGGTTCTATCCCTGGCTCAAGAAGATTCCCTGGAGGAGGACATGGCAACCCACTCCAGTATTCTTGCCTGGAGAATCCCATGGACAAAGGAGCCTGGTGGGTTACAGCCCATGGGGCTGCAAAGAGTCTGTCATGACTGAAGCGACTGCGTATGCAGATATACTTTTAAAAATGGATTTAATACAGTACAGTTCAGTTAATTTAACTTAATTAAAATAGGTGAAAAAATTGAAAAATCACAGACATACGTGCTAATGTGAATGAATTGTATGGTGGACTGGGGACGCTTTCCCCTCTCTTATTACTCAGCAATTTTGATACTTGTCTGCTTCCTTAATAGAGTTGATTCCTGGTTCTCTGAGGTTGGGAATGATGGGAGAATTGGGAAAGACTTTTGGGAAGGGATAGATGGCTGACTTTCATGCTGAGAGTCTCTATTCAGTGCCACGTGGTAGGACAGAGGCTTGATGTTTTTACAGTGCTGGCTGCTTCCTCATTCCGAATAGCTGGACCTGAATCCCTGAGGAGGGTCCCAGGTTGAAGATCAGGAAACAATGCCTTTGTAAACATGAATTGTGTGTAAGTCAAGTGTCCAGATGAAAAAGTTCCAAGATCTTAGTAAAGAGTCAGTTTTTTGAGATTTTTAGAAATAATTTTTTTTTTTATTTTTGGCTGAGCTGTTGCTGCTCAGACTTTCTCTAGCTGTGGTGAGTGGGATCTACTTTCTAGTTGCGATGTGCAGGCTTCTCATTGCAGTGTGGGGAGCAAGGGCTCTAGGGCTCCTGGGCTCCAGCCGTCGTAGCACGTGGCTCAGTGGGTGTGGCTCCCGGGCGCTAGAGGCTGAATAGTTGTGGCACATGGACTTAGCTGTTCCGCAGGATGGGGGATATTTCCAGGTCAGGGATCAATCCCGTGTCTCTTGCGTTGGCAGGTGGATTATTTACCACTGAGCCACCAGGGAAGCCCAAAGCATCATTTTAACTTCTGAGCTACTCCTCTGACACCCAGTTGTCTGACACCCAATTGTCACCTCCCTGTCTTACACACACACACACACACACACATGCACAGAGTTTTCCTTCCATTGACAACCATGAAGATCTGAACTTGCTTTTACTTAGGAAGCAACTAGTTTCCCTAGAAATCGTATATTATTTTTACAATGGGAAAATAAATAAAACTTTAAAAAATAGATAAATAAACCTGGTTGCGGGGTGGGTGGAATATTTCTTAGGCACACACTAAAGTTTTTACTAATGCTGTTGGGTGTTTATACTGTCCAGAAAGCATTGCACCCCCTCCCAGCCTTCATGCTCACCCTAGGTTCCCAGCCCCTGCCAAGGACATGTGACCAAGAGGCAGGCCAGACAGGCCTCCTGTAATAGCTCAACCCACTCGACTCCTTCCTCTTGCTGAATTCTGTCTTCTTTGCTAACAAGTCCACACAGAGAGAGCAGCTGGGCCCCAAGTGGTTATTTTATCAGAGAAGAATTAGCCCTGTTCTCAGACACCAGAATGAGTGTGTTTGAGGATCACTGTTACTCTGCTCCTTGACCCTCTGTCCCTCAGTCTAAATAATCCCAGTTCTTTCAAGTTGGTTTTTTTTTTCCCCATAAGCTTTATTGTTTCCTACCCTTTAATATCCTCACAATTCTTCTCAGAACCTCTCCCAGCCCTCCTCTTCCCTCTTTAATTACAGGGCTCAAACACAATATTCTAGGAAGCGCTTGAGCAGTGCTCAGTAAAATGGAAAGCTTATCTCAAGATTCCTACATGCTGGGGTTTATGCAGCCTTCCTAGGGTCACGCGATGCTGTCTTTTTAAGTAACTGCTTAAAAATGTCTCATGAACTGTTTATTATCTGCTGGGAGCAGCAGCTTGCAGAGGTGGGCATGGGGCAAGTCCCTCTGGGTGGTACAGCATACCAACTGTGCTGGCAACAGGCATCTGTGGTCACAGGAGGGCGAACCTGGGGGCCGTGTCCCTCTCTCAGAATATCTGCCTCTTCAGAAGCATCCTCTCCCACCAGTAGACTATCCTATGATTTTACAAAATATGACTCCAATCTCATCATTTGTACTTTTCCTACAATTCTGTTATGTCAATGTGTGTTTCATGCAGGAGTTTGCATTTTAAACCCTTTCACTTCCAGTCGCAGAATGAGAGACGTTCACTGCTGGGAGCATCTCTAACAATAGCAACTGAATGGACCATATTATCTATCTATCTATCATCATCTGTCTGTCTGTCTAGCCATCCATCCATCTATATATCATCTGTTCATCATTCTTTCCTTCTTGCCTCTGAGCTCATTAGTCAGACCGCTGCTGCTGGTATAATCCTCTTTTTGTTGTGTTGGAATACCTAGGACAGCTGAGACACAAGGCTACAGACATCTCTCTCCTTCCCTCTCTCCATGCCTTCCTTCTCTTCATTCAACAGAACTCTGTTGGACACCTACACTCCTCCTTTCAGGTTATTGTCAAAATTCTGGGGTTAAAATAATGAAATTTTTTACTCTACCTCCAAACGCCTCCTAATTTGGAATGAAGATCCAGATATAAAAAAAGAAGTGTAGCAAAAGCATATGGACACTGCTCTGGATATTGTGTGGCAAAAAGAAGAGTGGTTAGTTCTACCTGGGAGTGGACAATACACCAGGAAAGGCCGCTCAGAGGGGCTGCAACTTTTCTTCTACTATGAACCTACACTCACCATCTTCTGTCCCAAGCCTCCCAACATGCAAGGGGGCAGAATATTTTTCTTCCTTCTGAGCCAGTTGTGTTTCTGCTTTCCTGTCCCCCCAGGGCAGCTGGGTCACAATTTCGTAGCTCAGAGGCTTTTGTTTTAACCTCTCAATGCAGAACTGTGGAAGCCCTCAGTGTATAAAAGCTATATATGTACGTGTGAGTCATGTGAGCGCTGTTTATGGGCCAAAGCACTAAAAATCTCGTTCATTGTGACTTGGTGGGAGAGTTGAAAATGGAAAACTGGCCACTGGAAACTAGGATCTGTATTTCCTCCATGCAGTTTAACAGCAAACAAATTAAATGCATCTTTGCTACTTATCTTGTAGCTACTTATCTTATATCTTTTTTATTCTTTATGATAATTTATTACAGCAAACCTCAGAGATATTGCATGTTCAGGTCTAGATCACTGAAATAAAGAACTATCACAGTAAATGTCACATGAATTCTCTGGTTTCCCAGTGCATACAAAAATTACACTTATACTACACTGTAGCTCAGTAAGAGGGCAATATCATCGTGTCTATACAAGTACATACTTTAAAAAATAATGCTGATGGAAAAATGGCACCAGTAAACTTGCTCAACTCAAGATTGCCACAAACCTTCAGTTTATAAAAAATGCACTATGAAATATCATAAAAAGAAGTACAATAGAATCAATTATACCTGTATTCTCATGTTTAAATAAATTGCTATTTCCTCTCTACACCTCTCCTCACACCAATGGTGACACCATATGTGGGTCTTTCCACACCAAGGCATTCCATACCAAAAAAAAGTTTAGTTAATTTATTCATATTTATTCCTTGGCCATACCACACAGCAAGTGGAACTTCCCTGACCAGGGATCAAAACTGCATCCCCTACAATTGAAGCATGGGCTCTTAACCCCTGGACCACCAGGAAGCCCATAGTTCCCTGGTTCTTGGTGTTATACATTTCATTGACACTTACTACCCAGACCCCACAGGTGAAGCACCGGTCCTACGAGACTTCAGACACCAATCACAAGTCCAAGCTGGCCCCTGTGCTTCTGACTTGTCATGTATAAATCCAGGGTTTCCACGACCTTTTCCTGGGGTTTGATAAGTTGCTAGAAGGGCTCTCAGACCTCAGGAAGAAGTTTACTTACTAGATTACCAGTTTATTAGAAAAGGATACAACTCAGGAGCAACCAGATGGGAGAGGTGCATGGGGCAAGGAGTGGAGAAGGGAAGCAGAGCTTTCAAGCCCCTCCAGGCCTGCTATCCTCACAGCATCACCGCATGTTCACCAGCCCAGAAGCTCTCTGCCTCTGATGGTTCAGGTGTTTTATGGAGGTTCCATCAGGTAGGAAAGCTTGATAAAATCACTGGCCACTGGTGATCTCCAGCCCTTCTCCCTGCCTAGAGGTCAGGAGTGGAGCTGAAAGTTCTAACTGTCTAATCACATGGCAACCAGTCCCCACTGTGAGATGGTCCAGAAGCCCCCAGGGGCCTGTCATCTTATTAGCATACAGGGAGACACTTATCACATAGGAAATTCCAGGGGTTTAGGAGCTGCCTGCCAGGAAAGCAGCAAGGCAGGCAGAAACCAAATAGTAATATATATTTTTTAATATGTCCTAATGGTATTTTTATATTTGAACTTACCTTGAGTATTGGACTGTATATACGTCCAATTGTAATATTGTAAGTTTTGTTTGGTTACCACAGTAAACTCTCTACCACTGTTTCAGTGCTAGAGTGTTTCCAGCCCAAGGAGGGATTTGGACACACGTGAGGTGTCTTTGGGCTTCCCCGGTGGCTCTGTAGCAAAGAATTCGCCTGCCAATGCAGGAAATGCAGCTTCAGTCCCTGGATTGGGAAGATCCCCTGGAGAGGGAAATGGCAACCCACTCCAGTATTCTTGCCTGGGAAATCCCACGGACAGAGGAGCCTGGTGGGCTATAGTTCTTGGGTTCGCAAAGAGTCCAACACGACTGAGGACGCACACACAGACAAGGTGTCTTCAGGTGTCATAATGGTGGAGGGAGCATCACGGGCAATGAGCACCCATGCATTTTACTCCAGACTCACAAGTAGGTGAAAAACCTCTTTCCACTTATGAATCCCCAAGCTAACTTGGTTGTACCTGTAAGTACAGAGCACTTTTGGCATCATCTTAATATATGCTCACTGTTCCAACAATGTAACAATCATGAGGAGAAGTGGGCAACAGAGGATGAGATGGTTGGATGGCATCCTCGACTCAATGGACATGAGCTTGAACAAACTCCGGGAGAGAGTGAAGGACAAGGAAGTCTGGCATGCTGCAGTCCGTGGGGTCACAAAGAGTTGACATGACCGAACTACTGAACAACGATGATCATGTGAAGCAAGGGATGGTTGAATTTAGTTTTCTGGGAACTTTAACAAGAGTCATTCACCATTTTCAAAAATTATGTCACCAGTGGTAATACCTTCATGATATACAAGCTGCCAACACAGCTCAGCTGAATTTGTCAGTGTTTATGATCATGTATTCATAGTGCTTCTTTGTGAAGACATAGCACCCAACTGTCATCATTACATCTGGGTGTGGTTGTACCCAAGCATTTGTGACTGAAATACATGTTACATTATTAGAAATTATTCTTTCACTCTTACATTGATTTAAAAAGATTGTGTGTGAGGATGGTATATTAGCCATACATTTTATTTTGTGGTGATAATGGAAAAGTTACATGACATTCGTATTAAAAACAGACTTTGGGTCTGCTGGAAACTGAATGTTTGTGCCTGTCCTTCAGTGAAAATGCATATGTTGAAGACTCATACGCACGGTGATGGTATTAGGAGGTGCGGGACTTGAGAGGTGACCGGGTCATGAGGTGGAGCCCACATGAATGGTACTAGTACCCTCATAGAAGAGGTCCAAGAGAGCTCTCTTGTCCCTTCACCATGTGAGCATGCTGAGAGAAGACAGCTGTCCGTGGACCATGAACCAGGTTCTTCCAGGTGCTCAACCTGCTGCTCCTTGATCATGGACGTCACAGCCTGCAGATTGTGAGAAACAGATGTCTGTCACCCAGTCAATAGTATTCTGCTACAGCAGACTGAACAGAACAATAGGCTTGAGAACTGTTATTACTCTGCAACACTTTGCTCCTTTTATACTGGTTTTTCCAGCAGTCATGTATGGATGTGAGAGTTGGACTATAAAGAAAGCTGAGCGCCAAAGAATTGATGCTATTGAACTGTGGTGTTGGAGAAGACTCTTGAGAGTCCCTTGGACTGCAAGGAGATCCAACCAGTTTATCCTAAAGGAAATTAGTCCTGAATATTCATTGGAAGGACTGACGCTGAAGCTGAAACTCCAATAATTTGGTCACCTGATGCAAGAATGACTCATTTGAAAAGACCCTGATGCTGGGAAAGATTGAAGGTGGGAGGAGAAGGGGATGACAGAGGATGAGATGCTTGAATGACATCACCGACTCAATGGACCTGAGTTTGAGTAAACTCCGGGAGTTGGTGATGGACAGGGAGGCCTGGCATGCTGCAGTTCATGGGATCGCGAAGAGTTGGATACGACTGAGTGACTGAACTGAGATATATATATATATATATATATATATATATATATATTGCTTACAACTTTAAAGAATTATTGGGAGATTTGATTATCATTCCCTAGATTCTTGTCCCCTTTACATTTCCACAGAAGCGCTTCCCACCTTCTTCAGGAGCCTTCGTTGATCCTTTCTAGGGGTGCGGTTCTGCCTCCGCAGGTGTCTGCCTTCGGTGGCTCCTAACAAAGCTGCCTTCCTCAGAGCTTAGCCTTTCTTCTTTGTTTGGGGCATTGCTTTTCAGCCAGATGAACAATGAAACCCAAACTCTGGTAATGAAGCCAGGATTAGCTGGCTTGTGGGAGGAGGTCAGCTCAGACCAGAGAAGTCCTTAGAAAACAGTGGTCTATTATCTCAACTCCCGAGAGAAACTTTTAGTCATATCCTGGTTTTTCAATCAAAGGCATGTCAGCATGCGGCAAAGGGTGGCACATATGGTGTCTTTGTATGAATGAGAAAATGGGGCCCCTTTCAAGGCAAACAATTGTTACAAGGCTCCTCCGCCCCCAGTTGATACAGCTGAACCTTGATCGGAGACAGGATGGATCTCAGTCCTCGCTCTTTCCTGCAGCCAGAAGAGCCCTGATTTGGGCCTTTGGTACACGGGGAATGATGATCAGCTGGGCCTGGGCTAAGGGACACTTGTGATCACCTGAGGTCTGGGCTCCATAGAATTAATTTCCAAATGTGTCTCTCACAGGCCTCCATCCAGTTAAGACCTTGGATCCTGGGGGCAGGTTGCCTGATCCAAAGTTCATTTCTGAACTGTTGGCAAGTTGGGTGAACTTGGGATGGTTGCTTAAACTTTTAATGCCTGTTTTCACATTAAATAGGGATAATGGTAATATCTATTTCCCCAATAAGGTTGTTATATGGATTAAATGAGTCAATATTCACATATTAATACGAATAAGGTATAGAACAGTACTGGATACATAATAAGAACTACTTAAGTTTATTTGTATATGAGTTCCTAACTCTATGTATTAATTAATATATAATGTTTGGTTGCTAAGTCGTGTCCTACTCTTGTGACCCCAGGGACTGTAGCCCACCAGGCTCCTCAGTCAGTGGGATTTCCCAGGCAAGAATACTGGAGTGGGTTGCCATTTCATACTCCAGAACTAATATACAAATAAGCTTCAAATAAAGGTCTTTAAGGCTACACTTCCTAATTATATTATACTGAATTGTGTTTGCATCTCCCCTACTAGACCATAATCTCTCATGAAGCCCACCATTTCTTACCCATTCTGAATCTCCCACGTGGTAGCAGAGTGCTGGCTCCTCCCGGCTCAATGAATGTGTTCATTGACTGACTGACTGAATGGATGGATGGATGAATGCCTGGAGCCGAGCTGTGCCCTCAGGATGTGACCCTCCCACGTGGGGTTTCACCTCCTCAGCCAAGCCATGACCGTAGAGGACTTAGCAGGATCAATGAGGCTTCTGACCCTTCCTGATCCCACTGAGGTTACCAACAGGCGGAGAGACGGCTGGCTACCAACGGATACTGTTAAATGAACAAAGACATCTGTGGTCTTTCGGCTGCCCGTCTGGCACCTTGCAGGAAAGTGAAACCGAGTGTGAAACACACCTGTTCTCTCTAGCCTTTTAACTGGCAGAGCTTTAACTGCCAAGGGGAGGGAGGGGTGGGAGGTCCAGGCTTTGAAAAAGCCAGGGAATTAATTGTGTGTTAATGGATGGATGTGCATCGGTTTGGAGGGGGGGGCAACCTGGGCGGGGAAGGGGGTGGGGAGCAATAGAACATTCTGGCCTCTTGGCCTCTTTATTCCTCACTACTGTATGCCTAGTTGAAAGCCAGATGGCCCAGACCAAAAGGAAAACACATTCACTTTGGGAAGAGAAATCTTAGAGCTTGCTTCTAGTGAGTAATGATCCTAGGCGGCATCTCCAAACCTGGAGCTGTCCTTTGTTCCTCATATTTCAAATAGGGAACGGTCAACCCCAGTCAAGGCATTCAAGGCTCTTTGGGGTTTGTGGGTTTCAGCCCCCATCCCCTCCTCTCTCTGTCCAAATTTCTCTCTGTCCTTCAAATCTTAGTGCACATTTTGGCCTCTGTACTGTTGCTATTATCTCTGCAAAATGCCATCTTCCTCTTCAATTGTTTTCATAGTGGTAAAAAGTCTGCCTGCAAATTCAAGAAATGCAGGTTTGATCCCTGGGTTGGTACGATCCCCTGGAGGAGGAAATGGCAACCCACTCCAGTATTCTTGCCTGGAAAATCCCATGGACAGAGGAGACTGGTGGGCTATGGTCCATGGGTTTACAAAGAGTCAGACACAACCAGTGACTGAGCACTCATTCTTTTTGTTTGTTTTTATTTTTGCTGGGCTCTAGGGGAAAGGTTGGGAAATACCTCCGCAAGTTATGCCCCACTAGGGAGATGTCCATTATGATTTTCCTGGGATAGCTCTCAGAGCTTTTGCTTTTTCTTGGAGCTGCTGCTCTTGTTTGCTGGCGGTAACCTCTTCAGGTCCCCTGCTGTGTGGCTCCTCCTTGGAAGACAATTTCTTCTTTTTTGGGGGGACCCTCTTGTTTCCTGACTCTTCAGGGTCCTAACTGGTTCCTCTTTGGGGAAAGATTTCTTCCTTTTGGGAAGGCTTCCAGTGAGCACTCATTCTTTAAGACTCCATTTAAACACATTTCCTTCAAGATATCTCTGAGGCCTTTTAACTCCGGCCATTTTAAGACTTTCCCATGTGTTTTTCCACCTCCTTTTGCACTGAAGATATACAAATTTTAAAACATAACTTTGCCTATCAAATTACTTATTATTTCTAAAACATTTGATTTATAATTGGCTAAGATTTTTTGGCAAATAATTGTTTATCCTTGGGAATTCTGGTAAAGTAAGGAAACACCCTATTGTTTTCAATTTGTAATGTCATCTTATAAATATTAAACTTAACTGTCATTGAAGATAAATACTTATAAATTTGGGGTTTAAATTTTTTCTTTACATAATAGGAAGCCATTACTCTTTTATGGCCCTCAGAAAGCTGGGCTTTTTTCTTGACCTCCGGGCTTTCTGAGCCTCTAATGTAATACTAATTGTGATCAAATTCAGCTACCTGCTGGAAAAAGGGGTACAGAGGATATGGTTATAACCAACCAAAAAATGCCACAATTGTGAACCTGCAGGCACTGAATATTATGACATGAAAACATAGAAGTCAAACAAGTCACTTTATAAGGGGTAATTTACAAACTTATCATAATAATTGTAGATTTTTATATACTAGTAGATTAAAGTATGTGTACTCAGTCGTGTCTGACTCTTCTTGACCCCTGTGGACTGCAGGCCATCAGGGTCCCCTGTGCACGGAATTCTCCAAGCAAGAATTCTGGAGTGGGTTGCCATTTCTTACTCCAGGAGATCTTTCAGACCCAGGGATCAACCTGTTTTATTTTATAATTTTTAATATCTTAATATTCTTTCTTTCTCTGATCCTCACAATAATACTGAAAGCTGGAAAGGCAGAGATTACTACCTTCTGTGTGTGCATGTGAGAGAGTGTGTGTGTGTGTGTGTGTGTGTGTGTGTGTATGTGTCTGTGTGTGTATCTGTGTGCGTGTGCATGCTAAGTCTCTTCAGTCATGTCCAACTCTTTACAACCCCATGGAGTGTAGCACTTCAGACTCCTCTGTCCGTAGGATTCTCCAGGCAAGAGTACTGGAGTGGGTTGTCATGCCCTCCTCCAGGGGATCTTCCCGACCCAGGGATCGAACCGGTGTCTCTTATGCCTCCTGCATTGGCAGGTGGGTTCTTTACCACTAGCACCACCTGGGAAGCACTAGTACCTGGAAAATTAAGAGTACACAAACTGTAAAAGATACAGAATACTTGAATAAGACAATTACAAGGTTGATGATATAAACACCTACAAAACCTCACACTTAACGATGAGACTACACATTGTTCATAAGCAAACGCAGAGCAGGGGGCCTAGGAGACGTCATCCTCTGGTGAGGTTATCCTCAGAGCAAGCAGCACAAAGGAAAGAGGAATACACTCTGCCTAGTTTGGCAAGAATGGCTGAAGGAGGCTGCCACCAGTGGCGTCTGGAAAGGTTTTATAGAGTAGGCATGAAGGAATTCACTTGTTGAGTTGGTGAGGAAGGGAAGAACATTCCAGTAAGTAGAACTAGCTTATAGAGACAAAAAGTTCCTTCCTGCTAAGGAGAAAGAGCAAGTACTTCTGTGTGGCTAAAGTACAGAGAATTTTGAGAAAAGACACTGAAACTTAAGCAGTGACCAAGGCAGAGAAGGCGTCACAGGACAGATCCAAGTGTATACTTTACCCTGTAGTGTAGCAGTTTCCAAATGGCAGCTACCCAGGCATGGCCACCGTGATTTTTGCCGTATCTATTCGCCAATTGCATTTCATTCTTCTTCAGGTCAACCAACTCTAAAAATCAAGTATATTTATTGAAAAAGGAAATTGTATATCACCTCTGTACATGAACAACCATTAACTTTGTCGTTAACAGAAGTTAATTATTTAAAAGATACAGAAAGCACAATAAGATTACTACATTTTAGACATATATGTGGACTATGGTGAGCATCCCATAGTCCCTTTCCCCAGTAAAACCATAAACTCCTAATGTGCTTCCACTCATGTGTTATTGTCTGCATTCATGCCCAGTCACTTTAGTCGTGTTCAACTCTTTGCGACCCTATGGACCCTATGGACCCAGGCTCTTCTTGTCCATGAGATTCTCTAGGCAAGAATACTAGAGTGGGCTGCTATGCCCTCCTTCAGGGGATCATCCTAACCCAGAATCAAACCACAGTCTTCTGCATTTCTTGCATTGCAGGCAGATTCTTTACTCACTGATCCACCTGGAAAGCCCTCATTGGTTATTGTTCACATATAAAAACAAATCAATGCAAAGGAAGAAATATCTAAGGGTGAAATCGGAGGACTTTCAGGGTAAGTCATTTACTTGAATCACATAGGTAACCTTCACTTCACCAAATGTTTCTGCGTATGTTAGGCAAATTACATTTCTATCTCAGTCCACAGAATAAGGTAGTAATAAATGCCCTCTTAATTAACAGAGTTATGGTGAGAATTTAATGAGTCTGTATAGCAGTTTGGAGTGTAGTCTGATATTTAGTGAATGCTTATTATAAACAAGGCACTCTGGTAAATGTTTTATATGCATACTTAATCTCATAGCAGCCCTAGAGGTAGGTACTATTATAGTTATCATCTTACAGACAAAGAAGCAAGACTCAGAGAGTCTTACATAATATGCCTAAGATAGCACCGCAGGCAAATCAGAGTTAGAACATGAACTCTAACCTTCATGGCTCTTAAGTTCTCAATATTAGTCCTAACAAATCTTCTATTTGAATAGTTTATTTTCCTCTTCTCAGAAGCTTTTCCTTTTCACTAGATTTTATTTAGATGTAGAGGATTAGTGTTATTAATATTGCCAGGTAAAGGGAAAACATATTCAAATCTGATGACTACTAGTTGACTGAATAATTATTTTCATACTTTGCTAAGTTTATGAAGTTGTTAAGCCACATCTAGTCATTCAGTAACAAAGACCATTCAATCAATTCAGGCAAAAAAGTTTTCACATTTAACCACTGAACAGCCTCCCTTGAAGATGATCTGATTTTATTAATAGAGTCTCAAGAAATATTTGGCTTATCATGTTCTTTTCCTTGTGTTGGATGATAGAAAGCTCAAGGTGAAACTGTAGCCTTCCATCTACAATTTGATCGTTCACTGACCTTATTCCTGCTGCTGCTGCTAAGTCGCTTCAGTTTTGTCTGACTCTGTGCAACCCCATAGACGGCAGCCCACCAGGCTCCCCCATCCCTGGGATTCTCCAGGCAAGAACACTGGAGTGGGTTGCCATTTCCTTTTCCAATGCATGAAAGTGAAAAGTGAAAGTGAAGTCACTCAGTCGTGTCTGACTGTTCACAACCCCATGGATTGCAGCTAGTCTTCTCTTATTTTCAACATTATTGTCTCTTGTCCTGATTGCCTCATTTATTTACTTATTTGAGATAAATTCCTTTTTTAAAATTTAAACTTAAGGTATATGAAGTATCTTTAAAGTATATGAAAGTATCTTTACAATACTATGGCTCCCCTGGTGACCCAGCTGGTAAAGAATCCGCCTGCAATGCGGGAGCCCTGGGTTCGATTCCTGGGTTGGGAAGATCTCGTGGAGAAGGGAACGACTACCCACTCCAGTATTCTGGCCTGGAGAATTCCATGGACTGTATAGTCCATGGGGTCGCAAAGAGTCGGACACCACTGAGCAACTTTCACTTTACAACACTATACGATTAAGATTCCAGTGGAAATCTAGACAGTCATGTATGTAAACATGTTCACTTATTGTGGGTTAATTCTTTTCCATTTTCACAAAAGTTTCTGAATCCAGGTTCATGATTCCACAGAAATGTTGGTGATTGTAGTTGGAGCTAAATGTTTTCTTCCACTGAAAACCTTTAGTCTTCCTTTTCCTTTGTTTTCATTAAATCTGGGAGTTCAAGGTATTTGACAAGTAATCTATTTACTTCCTTGTTTCAATTATTTTGTTGTGTATTTTTCTAAGCTAACTTAAATTCTTTTAAGAAGGTGGAACATAAATATAGCAATTAATGATTCCATTAACAAAATGAGTAGCCCCGGGTCCATTTACCTGCTCCCTCAATCATTTCCTGGATTGGCTAATCCATGAGAAAATGTGCACAATGCCCGAAAAAAAAAATCTTCGTTCTGTTCTTCTGAACCACCAAAATGAATAGTTTGTTGAAAAATTAAAAAACCTAATCAAATCTAAGCTATTAATCCATTGTATGCCTCTTGAGGGGTTTCCTGAGATGTTGATTGAACACTTGTTTTATTTCCACTAATAAAGAGATCCAGAGGCTCTCCTTGGAAGGGCCGGAGGCATGACCCATGAGCAAAGGACCAAAGAGGTTTGCAGGCTCCAACCACCGAGCTGGAAGCAGAGGCCCCTGGCTGGACCAGGATCCCACTTCTGTGTGCAGAAAGCAGAGCCAGGCACCAGACCAGGACCTGAGGTATCAGCTGAGAGTTGAGTCTGTCCTTGTACAACGAGGCACCTGGTTTCTACCTGATCTAAGGAGTCTGCAGAGCTGTATCTCTCCACAGGTGGGAAGGCTCCCCTTTAAATGTGTGAGGTACCCCAGAACTGTTGCTGTTATTATTATTACTTATTTTTTAAACACCAAGTGGGTTAAGGTCTGATTACTAGTGATCACCAAGGTTGTTAAACTAGAGGTCTGTTATGTAGGGCTGGGTATTTGCCTGTGTTTCCCGGGAAAGGTGTGTCCCCAGGCTTGTAGGAGAGAAATTCCTTTTCTTCTGGCTAGACAGTGCAACTTCCTGAGCAGGAGAGAACTCATTCAGGCACAGAGAAACCATTAGCTGGCGCTCTGGTGCAGTGTGGTGTCCAACTCCCCAGGAACCATCAGAAATCAGGCTTTCCCGGAGCCCATCTTTTGTGATCCAGGGCACTCTTCTACGTAAAGATTAAAGGGCTTGTGATCTGGGCTTGCATTGTAGCCTCTGATTTAAGAAACTTTTCCCATGGTCTTTTCCTACTTTCCTTTTAAATGCCTTTCTTTAAATCACTGATGGCGATTAAAGATAAATATTTGGACTTATTACACATTATTTCTAATGCTGGAGAAAAGCATTAGAAAAGTCTTCTATGCAGAGATGCTCAATTTTTTTGGCCTCAGAATGCCTATACACTCTTAAAAATTATTATAGACATGGAAGAGCTTTGGTTGATACGTACTGATTTGTGTTGATATGTCCATATCTGCTATTTTAGAAATTTAAATGAAAACATTAAAAGTACTTATTAATCAACTGAGGGATAGTAATAATAAACATGCTATGTATTAACTACAATTTTTATGAAAATAACCATTTAAAGAAGCTTAACAAAAGGTAATGAGAAGAGTCATATTGCTCTATAATTTTTGCAAATTTCTAATATCTGGCTTAATAGAAGACAGTTGGAGTCTCATATTTGCTTCCTCATTCTGTCTATTGTGATATCACAAGTCATGTAGCTTCTAGAAAACTCCACTCATGAGAAAATGAGAGTGCAAAAGGCAAAAAATAGCAGTATTATGAAAGTAGCTTGGACTCTGCAGATCCCCTGAAAAGGTCTTCGCACCCACTTCAGGGTCCCAGGCTACACTTTGAGAACCAACTGACTACTGTGTATTGTCCCTTCTCTAATACAAAGGAGATAAAAGAAACAAGCCCTTTGGAATATTTGATTTTATTGAGCCATCCATTTTTGAATATTGCAGATCATCCAATTTATCCAAACCCTAGTATTTATTAGGGTCTTTTCGTGCGGGACTCATTTTCACCAAGTCCACATTTCTAACTTTGAAATAACCAATGTATGCCCTCAGGTTCTCAGAGCCTCCAACACACAAATGACTCTCTTAGTTCTAGCTTTAAACTCTTGGGAAAGAGCTCTCTTGGTTTACCTGAGGCCATTCCACTCTGGTTAAAGATTAGGGTCAGGATTTAAGAATATGATTGCTTTGTTTGAATCAAGACCAAAGGACCATGGTCAAGGTCTTGAGGTGACACTGAACCACAATTCAATATGTAGAAGTTGTTTGGGATTTGAGTCCAAGGCATGTGTGTATTTGTGTGTGCTTTGTATGAGAGGATTAAGAGAAGTGGGACAAATTTAGATTCTCCTGTTTAATGATTTATTTAAACTGCCCTCAACATCCTCTCTTATTGACCCCTCTGTTGTCCCACTTTCCTAGACTCAGCAGCAGGAATGCTTCTGTTCCCTTCATTCATTTAAACACTTCAAAGGACATTCACCCACTAATATCCTGTTGATGGCAGCTATTGACTTCCAGGAAAGGAGTTCCTGGAATTCATAAATGCAAGACTAAAACAAAGCAAGGGGCATAGTCTTGAGCAACCCCCACCCCGCGGGGCTGTTCGAGAGTGTCTAGGGGACTTTGCTGTTATCAGTCAATCTTTCCTTGCCATCTGTGCCTTTTGTTTATAATGCAGTTGATTAAAATCTCCTGTATTTAACCTAGCTATTTCAAGTTCAATAATAAGGGGAAATTAGCTCCAGGATTTCCATGATAGTCATTTGGGTTTAACTTCAATGGGCAGAACCCAAGCAGAATTTTTCATGCTGTATCTGCTCTGCGGCTTGTTCTACATTGCTGCTTAAAGCTTATGGACATCTTTACCTGCTGCAAGGGCTTCTGGCAACTGAGTCTGGACTCAAAGATCAAATACAAACATTATACAACTCAGAGGGCTAAATTAAGCCAGTTAACCACTAACAAAGCTTAACTTGAGCTGGTGAAAGTGAGGAACTAAAATAATGCTTTCATATTAGTATAGTACATATAAACTGATGTCCAAAGAAACTTCTCCTAAACTACTTCATTGATGAGGAAGAGTCATTGTTGACATTTACAGACCTGGCTCTCAGTTGGGATGGAGGAAGTAGGTATTGTCACTATCATCATTCCATGAGGAAACTGAGGCTTGCAAAGGTCAGGTAGTTTGCCCAGACTAATTAATTAGTAAACCGTTAGTTGAAAACTTGCTTCCAAACTGTCTGACCAGTTAACTGCTGCACTATTCTGAAGTAGCTAGGGTGAATTAAACGCATTCCAAGCAATGATGTTCCACCATATTTTATGGTATCAGCCAGGGAAAGCTTGTCTGTTTTCCCTCCCAGCCCACCTTACCTCTCCCAAGCCCTCCAACTCCCAGTAGAGGATAAGCTCTGTGAGGATAGGAGCTTTGTCTATCTTTTTCTCTGTAGAAGCCCCAGTGTCTGGACAGGCAGACACGCTCAGTAAATGCCTACAATGAATGAGTGAGTGAATGGACAAATGAATGAATACATGAACAAATAAGTGGAATTGCCGCATGGGATACTAATTTCTGATTTATTCCCAGGTGGTGCTAGTGGTAAAGAACCTGCCTACCAATGCAGGAGATGCAGGAGACAGGTTCATTCACTGGATCAGGAAGATCCCCTGGAGGAGGACATGGCAATCCACTCCAGTACTTTTGCCTGGAGAATTCCCATGGACAGAGGAGCCTGGTGGGCTCTGGTCCATGGGATCACAAAGAATCAGAAATGACTGAAGTGACATAGCATGCATGCATGTCTCAGGACAGACAGTAGCTTCTCATATTGCTCTTCCCAGAAAAAGGCAGGTTTTCATTATTGGGAGAAACTCAAGCTTGGTACCAATGCCAGTTTTTTCCTCTACAAATGAATACATTTTATTTAGTTCCCAAATATTTACTGAGTCCTGCTGGGTACTGTGCTCGGTGCTGAGGTTATAAAAGTGCACAGTCCACATTCTCACAGAATATATAGCCCACTGGGGGGTGGTGCAGCTGCAAATGGGCAATTACAAATCAGTATGATGAGTGTTATGGGCTTCCCTGGTAGTTCAGCTGGTAAAGAATCCGCCTGCAATGCAGGAGAGTCAGGTTCAATCCCTGGGTGAGAAAGATCCCCTGGAGAAGGAAATGGCCACCCACTCCAGTATTCTCGCCTGGAAAATCCCATGGACAGAGGAGCCTAGCAGGCTACAGTTCATGGAGTCGCAAAGAGTCAGACATGACTTAGTGACTAAACCACCATGATGCGTGTGAGATGGGCAAGTTGCGGTGCTCTGGGAGGTGCACCAAGGAGCGCACTCAACCAGAGGCAAGGGTGATGGAGAGGAGGCAATCTGAGGAAGCTTCCAGGCAATAGTGACCTGAAGATAAATAGGGATTGAGCAGGGGAATTGTCCAGCCATGGGTTAAATAAACACAGGTTTTTAAAACCACAACTTGTCACCTTTGAAGAATACGTCTCTTCTACATTTTGAGTGTTATCCCGAAAGAACTCCTTAGCAATTAAACAGCATCTCCATTCAATATCAGAATGGAATTGGGAATGAAGATATTCTGATAGTTATGTGTTAAGCAATTCTGCTGTTGAACAGGTGTGTGGTGCCTTTTGTTCACAAAGGTGAGGGGTTGGCACAGTCTCACAATGGCCCCATTGTCAGAATGGCTCTTGGACGTGTGATAACCACATCCAGAACGGCTAGACGCTGGGTTCAGGGTGGGGCAGAGCACACTGGAAGGGAGGGAGCCCAGAAGCTGACAGATAAGAGGAGGAGGAAACGGAAAGGTCCGGGGAGGTGGACAGGGTACACCTGACCGCGCCTGCAGTGAACGATGAATGAAAAACGGAAGGCCTGCGGGGCCCCACTTACACAGGCTGGAGTGGATGGGGGCCTGGCTAAGCAGATGGGGGATGAGGTCAGGTGGGAATTGAGGGCATTGACCTTGAACATCAAGAACACTTCTCTCGGAAGTTTTAGGAGAAAGGCTGCTACCTGCCTTACCATATGTCATGCTCTGCCTCAAGATGCCTGGACTAGAGGTTCAGTGGGGGTTGAAATCCAGCCCCATCTCCTCTCCTTGCTGGGCACTGCAGGGGCACTCCATGGACCCAGAGGGGACACCTTCCTCTAATTTGCACAAAGACACCATATGGGCTAGCCGAGTCCCACAGATGGACCATGCCAGTGACTTACAGAGCACCTCATCTCTTTTTTAGAAAGGAATCAGGTGCAGCTAAGGATGGGGAAGAAGGAAGAAGGCAAGAACACAGGTTTTGGGATCTCAGTATACAAAACATTTTTAACAGTTTGGCTCACTACTTGATCCCCAGCACCTAGAGCAGGTTCTGGCAAAGAGTTTAATAAATATTTGTTGAATGAATGCATGAATATCCAGATGAGCGTTAAGGCGTGGGGACTAGGAGTGAGGGTGCTCCCAGATGGTGGTGGAGGAGCCCATCTGCCTTGGGCGGAAAGCCAAGTGAGCATTACACCTCCCATCCCTGCAGCCAGGAGAGCCAGACGCAGAGTGGGGCGGGCTCCACAGCTCTGCCCATCAGCCTCAGGCCTCAGGTTGGCCTCAACTGGAGACTTTCACAGCTGGGGGCACTGCAGCAAACTGTCACGGTTTACAGAGGACAGGCTTTGAAGTCAGAAATCGCTGATGCCAGACCTAGCTCTCTGCACCAGCTCTCTGCACGGACCACTTAACCTCGCTGAGCCGCGGTTTCCTTATCCGTGACATGGGAAAGAAGAATACGACATAACGGTTAAGATCTTCCACTCTTCATTTTAATTGCCTGCCTTATAATCTCAAGTCCACCACCTACAGCTAAGTCTCCCTGCACTTCAGTTCCCTCATTTGTAAAAAACAAACAATAAATATGCTTCCCTCATAATGTCACTGTGGGTGTTCAGTGAGTCAATACAGACACAGCATTCGAAACAGTGGGCGACTGTCCCCATCGATGTCCTTCCGACTGTGACTGTGAGTGACTGTGGGGACAATGAACACGCTCAGCACAGTGCCTGCCTGCTGTAACTCCCTCCCGCTCCGCTCCTTTCATCCCCACCGTCGTTATCCCCTGCGAACTCACAGAAGATTCCATGGGACCTTCATGGCTTTTATCCCAAACCATAAGCACTTCTTCCAACCCCACTGGTAAGGGAAAAGGAGGACTCTCAACCTTGCCTTTCCTGTTCTTTCCTGCCTTTTCCTGCTGGAAGGGCAGCAGGCCTTGGACAGACCCTGTCCTCAAGGGGAAGATGAGCTGACTTCAGACATTGCTCTGTTTGTCTGCCTCCCTTGAGATTCTGGGATCCCCACAGACAGGTTCTGGCTCAGTAGCACATCCCTAGCCTCTCACAGAGCACGGGTGGCCTAGTCTTATTCTTTCCTATTGTCAGGTGGGTATTTGTGGTTGTGGATCACATCACAGCACCAGGGTAGAGAAACTTCCTGCCCTGTACTGTCCTCTGTGCCTGGCCTGTGACAGTCACTCAGACATGTGGCCCAGAACCAAAGGAAGGAATGCAACCAGTCCAAGGTCAGGTTTCAAGAGCTGAACTTTAACCAGCCCTACTCAACCCTCCCCTCCCCTTTTCTTACCCTACACTGTATCTCCCCTGGTGGCTCAGATGGTGAAGCATCTGTCTGCAATGCTGGAGACCCGGGTTCGATCCCTGGGCCGGGAAGATCCCCTGGAGAAGGAAATGGCAACCCACTCCAGTACTCTTGCCTGGAAAATCCCATGGACAGAGGAGCCTGGTAGGCTGCAGTCCATGGGGTCTCCAAGAGTCGGACACGACTGAGCGACTTCACTTACTTACTCAACCCTATCCTCTCCTTTCCTTACCCTATGCTGTATCTTAGACCTCAGCCACTTGGGTTTTGGGGTTTTATGCATTTTTACTGTAGTAAGAAAAATAATCATGAAATTCACCACCTTAACCATTTCCAAGTGTGCAGTCCAACTGTCTTTAAGTACATTTGCTTTGCTGTGAAACGCAACAATCTGAGTTTTAAAGTTCAATGGCATAACACAATTTATGTCTATTTTCTAAGCGCTCATGAACATGTTGAGTTGTTGACATTTTGAATCCCTTCTCAGGGTGGGGTTGTTTGCTCTTCTGCTAAAGTTTGTTATCCATTGTGCTAAACAGTCAGGCCTGTCTCATGTATATAAACAACAGGGAAAAAGCAGAAAGATTTCAGTTCTGTATTTTGGTTTTGCAGGGGCAGAACCATATGTTTATGAAATAGAGTATCTGATCCAAATTTCACTGCCCAGTAGGAACTAAATAGGAACTTTAGCAGAATTTTTCCAAATTCTTCACATCAAGAAAAAAATACTCCTTTTTAAATTAGAGAAAACAATGTGAACACATTTTAATAGTTTTGTTTTCTATTATTAATACTTTTCAAGTGACATAAAGGATTTCCCTTTTTTGGAGTTTTTAGACAATTTTGATTTGATTACCTGAGAAAAACAGGCACACTGCAAAAAAAAAAAAAAAAAAATTCAGCATGTAACAAATGTGATTAAGAAAGTAAAAATAATTTTAATTCCAACTGTATTGACGATCATTGTTCACATTCTTCTAGACCTTCCTTGAAAATATTAACACAATCATACTTCAAATATAATTTGGTGCACATTTGTTTAGACTTTTCCCTTAATGTTATACAATATCTATTTTACAGTAGTCAGAGATTATATTATATATATTATTTTGCAACTTGCATCTTTCATCTAAATACCTTGGGCAGCTTTTCGTGTCAGAACACACAGATCCTTTTTAAAGGTTAAATAGTATCTCATTGTTTATACCGTAACCCATCTATCAAGTCATGTACTAAGAGACCCTGGGCCATTTCCAGGTTTTGCTGTCTCTGTAAGGCCACAGTGAGCATGGAGGCCACTCCCTTGCCACACCTGTTGGTTCATTGTAGGAGACAGAGTCCTTGCGCTTTCTCTCCTGAGTTTTCCATTCCCTCGCCATTAGCATGACTCCCTGGGGCACACTCTGGGTGGCTCTGAGCCTCCTTCCGGGGAGGATAAGTACTCTTTGTCAAGTTCTGCCCTCAGGGCTGTTGTGAAGACTCCTGAGATCAGATTTGCTGAGCACTTTGCATTCCCTCGCTAACTGGTGATGTATAAATATAAAATGTTTTCAATTTCAACAGAGTTGTGGGATTCCTTTCAGGAAGAAGTGAGGGCCCATTTAGAATGTCTGTGTTGGTATAAACACACAGCTTGTCCTTTGTGTTCTAGGTGATGGAGAGTGGAGCGCTCACCCATACTCAGGTCAGGCCCAGGTTACTTCCTGGGTGCCGGTGGCCGAAACGGGGGAGACGCACAGTCCACTGGTAGAGCGGCTGCCTATGGGCACCCCTCACCCAGGATTTTAGATGAAAATGAGCACATTCTGGTTTTCTGAGCTCTTTTCAAGCTCCTCTACTCAACACTCAATTATTGAGCAGCTACCCTGAGCCTGAAGAGGAGGGAGAATCCAGCAGTGGATGCAGAGTCCTTGCCTTCAGGAAGCTTACGGCCTAATACATAACCTGGATGGCAGCTATGGCCTCCATATCCTTTGAGATATGGAAGAGTTGGGGTCAAATTCCCAAATCCATGCCCCACGAAGCCCAGAGTCCTCCAGGTTGTGTGTAAACTCACTGTCAGCCCTGACCCCCTCCCCTCGGGATCCCTGCTTTCATGTGGACACCCTCTGTCTGTGCATCGGGGACCCAGGGTGAATGCAAGCTTCTCCTCTTATTCCACAGAGGCCCTCTTCTCCCTAGGCATTCATGAGTTTAACCAACTTCACTAAATATTTTTGAGGTATATGGTAGGAATATATCACAGAAATTCAAATGATAACAACTAACACTTAAATGGTGCATACTCTATGCCAGGCTCTGATGGAAGCACTTTACCTGATAACTCACATAAACCTCCCAATAATCCTATGAGGTAGATATTATCATCGTCCCATTTCAAAGATAAGAAAAGAAAGCATAGCAGACACTGTGGGATCCTCCCTGTATCCCTGCAGCCCTCACCAAATCAGCACATGTCAGGCCAAGTTCCAACCACCACCATCACTGTTCTGAGAGCTTTCTCTGCCCACACATGCTAGGTCAGGTGTCCTGGGGAATTACTGCCCCTGAAGGGAACCCTCAGCCAACGCCTGACAGGCATCTGTAGTTAACTCCCCTGGCTCCCTTGCCCCTTGAGTGTGATAACTCAGCGGCACACGTTCTGCTGTTTCCCAGGAGGGTTCCCACTCCAGCTCTTCACAGTGGTAACTTGCTTAGTAACACACTTACTGGACTTCTTCCCTTTCCCATCTCATTTCCCCACGCATATTTCCTGGAATCACCTCCAAATACACTACATGCTCTCAGATGGTTATTTTAGGGTCTGCTCCTAGGGAAAGCTACCAGGAGATGTTGAATTGTGTATCCAAGGTCATACAACTGCCTGGATTCAAACCCAGGGAGTCTCCTTTGGACTCTGATCTTTCTCACTACATCACACTGCCTCTCCACTTTGAATGGAATGCAAGGCATACCCATTTAAAGGCATTTCTGACCAAAATGGTGGAGCAGGAGACTTCAGCCTCTGTTCCCCACAAAGATCAACAATCATCCAGCTATCCATCAACAAAAATAGCTTTGGGAGAGCTCAAGAGTCCACTTAAGAAACCTCAGCAACACCGCCCAGCAAACACCTGAGAATAACCGTACAAAAAGGGAAGAAAGCAACTTCATCCTGACTGCATCACCCCATCCCTTAGGCCTGCCCTGCTCAACATCAAGAATGAACTGCTCAGCTAGAAAGAGCTCCTGATGCTGGGCAAGGGAGAGCAGGGTGAACGACCAGCTCCTCCAGTCTTCCAGGAACCTGTGTAGGGACTCATTTCAGTCTCACCCTTTTACCCAGGGGCATGAAGCTGAGATGTATGGAAACAACTAGGAACAAGGAAGAAGAGCGGGGACCGTGAGTATCAGCCATGCTGTGGAAGCAGCCACAGTTTCCAGTGGTCCGCTCTGCAGAAGACCCACACAGCTTTGCCACTGAAGAGACCAACATCCAGCACAGCTACTGGATTGCTCCTGCAGATCTTGTCCCTGAGGTTTTCCCACCACGGGTTTTTGCATTCACGGGCACCAGCCCCCTGAGTCCTTCTCCAAAGCATACTAGTGGCTCTGGGGGCCCTGGCGGTCAGCATGCTCTTCTCTGGGTGCAGGGTCTTGCTTGGGCACATGCGCGGCAATAGAGGCTGGTGACAGGAGATAAGTCACTTATCTCCCTACTCTCCACTGGACCCCAGGATTCACACTGGCTGCCAGCCCTGGCCTCGGTGGCTTGGCAAATGGGAGGCAGCAGTGAGACCCCTGCAGTTGACCCCCACTGCTGTGTGCACACTTGGGGCTGGTCCCTTCAGGGGCCCACCTGTGGCCACCACCCTGACCAGCACCACTGATCGCCACTGTCAAGCACGTGCCAGGATGAGAGCCCTGCCTGTAGGCCTGCCTCAGGCCCTGATGTTGGTCACTGGCCTGACCACTGGTCAGTCACTGTTTTTTTTTTCCCCCACTGGTCAGTTCTAAAACTAGCCCTGGTAGCACCTGCATCCTGCCAGCCCAGCTCCCGTCACTGGTCTCTACTGCCACGCATGTACTCAGGCAAGACCCTGCACCCAGGGGGCATGCTGACCGCCAGGGCCCCCAAAGCCACTAGTATGCCCACAGTTGGCTCCAGCCCTTGCAACTGGTTGTAGCCCACTCACTACACATGTGTCTGCAGCCAGCTCCTACCATTAAACAGGCTCCTGCAGCCAGCCTCCTCAGCCAAGTGTGTGTACACCACCGGCTCTGGCCACTGCCACTGTTTGCCCTGGTCCCTAGCCCCTGGACCCGGAGGCACCACTGAGGACCTCTTACAGGAGCTATAAAACCCCAGAAGCACTCTCCACGGGCCACACAAGGCAATTTTGTTCTTCAGAAATGAAAGAGAGGTAAAGATCCTCCCAGGCAAACAAAATCTGAACTCATCACAACTAGATCTGCTTTACAAGAAATGTTATAGAAGAGTTCTTCAAGCTGAGGTAAAAGGGCACTAATTAGTGTCCATATTAAAATATGAAAGTGAAAGTGTTAGTCGTTCAGCTGTGTCCGACTCTGCAACCCCATGGACTATAGTCCACCAGACTCCTCTATCCGTGGAATTCTCCAGGCCAGAATACTGGAGTGGGTTGCCATTTCCTTCTCCATACACAAAAATATAAAACACACTGCCGGAAGTAAGTATACTGTCAAAACCAGAATACTCTAACATGTAATACGACAGTCCTCCTTCCATAAAGAGGTGACCTGAGTTTTATAAAAGATGAAAAAAAGGTAGAAGAATAGACTAACTGTCCATTGTAGAGTAATGAAGACTTTTCCCCTGATTTGTAGCCAGTGCTAGACTGAACCAATTGCCAACATAAAGAGGCCCTGGGAAGAAGATGTTGAGGAGACCAGATGAAGGGCAATTCTAGACCAAGATATTAATCTAAGACAGAGGGATTTGTATGGAAATGCTTAGCCTCTTGCCAGAAGGAAAGGTGAGTGAAGGCCCTTGCATTATTATGGTGCTTTTGTCTATAAGTAACAGAATATCTGACCAATAGGTTAGGTTAAATTATAAAGATGCTTAATTATCTCACATTTCAAGAAGTCTGGAGGTAGATGTTCCAGGGCTGTTTGATTGTGTTAATAAGATCATAAAGGACCCCAGTCTCTTTCCATCTGTAGCTCTGCCATCCTTAGTGTGTTAGCTTATATTTCTCCTCATGGTTACAAGATGGCTGCCTAAGTGCAAAATATCACATCTTCATAATGCATCGGCCTGAGCAGAAAGGAAGGAAAGTTGGTTGTGGGAAAGGGACTCTCTCTTTATGGATCTCTATCTTATCAGAAAGGAAGACTCTTCAAGAAGTCCCTACAGATCTTTTTCATCCCCTTTCTGGTTGGACACACACAATTGATCACTGGTAAAGAGGAAGGAGATTCCCATATCCAGCTTAGATCAATGGTGATCAATCCCTGGGGCTACATGCATCGCCACTTGAACAAAACCAGAGTTCTATTATCAAGAAAGAGGTAAGAAATGACTCTCATACCTTAAGAAACCAACAGTGCTTCCCATAGCCTAGGAAACACGACTGGAGAGCCATTCTAATTAGGAGTGCAGGCATGTATTACCTCTCAGGGCTTTTCCTTCACTCTCAGCCAAGAACTCCATTCAGGACAAACTCTCCAACATATCTCCACAACCTACTTGGCACCTTCTCTCATTCCTTCCCCTCATTGGAGGTTTCTCATTTACAACCTGTGTTACGTTGTGCAAGTTACTTAACCTCTTTGAACCTTGATATTTTCACGGTAATACCTAGCTTCCAGGATTGTTTCAGGTATGAGGTGATATAACTAATGTGAAGGCACCTAGCCTGGTACCTGGCACATACTAAATGTGAAATAAATGTTGATCAAATAGTAGTGATAGGGTTTGTATACGCTGATGACCAGACTCTAAATGCTCATAACTAAGAGCACAATGGAAACCTTGTAGGGGACTTTAGAGTCCAAATGCTGAGCTGACCATCAGCCAACTGATATTTACTGTGTGAGTTCCCTTTGTCTACAATGTCAGTTAAAATCTCCATGCCTCGTAAGAAGAATCTGCCTGTACTAGCAATTTGGAGCAGTTTGGTAAGGGAGATATAATTGTGGTCGCCTATAAAACAGGTTATCAGGGCTGGAAAGCGGCAACAGAACAGAGTGGGCAATGAAGGAGGAGGGGCTTTCTAACCACCTGGGGTGGGTGTTGGTCTGTGACTCCATCTCACCGATAATTGGGACCCCGCCTTGAAGTTAGTGCTCCTCAAACTCGCCATCAGGGGACACATTCCTGAGGGGACTGAGAGGTGCCCCTCACCTTGTCCAGGTGAGCCCTGTCCAAGAGCCCAGTTGCATGCCTGGGGCCAGATGGTTCTCACCCACTTTCCTATCTCAACATTAGGGCTTACTGCTGAGAGGGGATTGTGGGCTAAACCCAGCTGTGTGGAGGGGAAGGGGAAGAACACAGGAGGATGTTTGCTGGTCCAGATTTACTATTGATCAGGTGATGTTTCAGTTCTTACATATACATCTCCACGTTCTGCCCTCTCCCAAACCAACAATCTCAAAACAATGTACACCAACACATACTCTAAACACTCCACGCTGGGTCACTAGTCTCAGCCTTTACAACCTGTACAGGCTGCTGGCCCCTGTTCAGCTCAACACATTCTCCATCTCAGCGCCTGTCCAGAAGCACAGCTGAACTGCTTTGTAGGGTCTTGCTACCCAGAGTGGGGTCCTGGCTCAGGAATCTTAGCATCCTCAGGGAGTTTGTTAGATATGTAGAATCTCAGGTCCCTCCCCACCCACTGAATTTGAATCTGCAAGTTAAGATCCCCAGGTAATTGATGTGCACCTTAAAGTTGAAGATGTTCTGGTCTCCCTAACCTGCTGCCTACCCTCCTTGTCACTGATGCTAGACACTTGTAGGGCTTTGCAGCTGAGAATGTGGCTCCACCTGTAAGCCAGGTTTTTCTAATGTTCACTAGGATCCTTCTTTAATTGGGCTTCCCTGATAGCTCAGCTGATAAAGAATCTGCCTGCAATGCGGGAGACCTGGGCTCAATCCCTGAGTTGGGAAGATTCCCTGGAAAAGAGAAAGGCTACCCACTCCAGTATTCTGGCCTGGAGAATTCCATGGACTCTATAGTCCATTGGGTTGCAAAGAGTGGGACATGACTGAGTGACTTTCACTTTCTTCACTTCTTTACTTGACAGTCATCAGAACCTCCATAAAGAGCCACTAATACTACTTGAGTGTTTACCAATTATACACATGTATACATAAGATTCATTACACACTTAAGATCATTCACTCTATGTTATTTTGGAATCTGCCATTTCCACTAAGCAATAAAATATGACTATCCTTGGCATTGCGCAGTCTTTTGTTATATTAATTTTAACCCCCAAATGGAAGCCTATTTGTGGAGATGTGCTGTGTTGAATTTCATCCATTCTCAACTGTTTTTCATCACAGTTATTTGCATTTTTACTAAAAATAATGTTAAAGTGAATATCACTGATACTAAATCATTGCTACTACCTCAGAGCCAGACCTATAGCTATGTGGGGACTTAGTATGTGACAGAGTGGCACCACAAATCAAAAAGAAAAGGTTTGTTAAGTAGATGAGATGCTACTGGGAAAACTGAGAAAAAAAATTACTAGTACCCCTCCTTTGACTACACTCAAGGGTAAACTCCAGGTGATATGATGACCTAAATGTGACATGTAAAATCACACAAGATAAAATCCTGTGTCCTGGACTATGGATGGACTTTGTATGTGAAAATGAAAAAAAAAACAAAACATATAAACCATGAGGTAAAAATGTAATATATTTAATTATGTTCATTTCAAAGATTTCTGTTTAGTAGAAGATACCATGAACAAGACACAGACTGGGAGAAGATACTGGTAATACCTAAAAACTCACAAATGAGAAAAGACAGTTAATGTCGAGAGTCAGGAGAGATGTAGGGATAAGATCATGGTCTACTGCTGGTGGGAAGATGGGCTGGCGCTGATTCCTTCCAGAGTCATCAGCCAAGATAAAGTCAAACTAAGTATTCACATACTCTGACAGCCCAGCAATTTCACCCCTGGACAGAGAGCACAAAGAATTTCTTACTCATGTCCATAAAGAAAGATTCATGAGGTCTTCATCACAGCGTTGTGTAATGACAAGAAATTGGAGGTAACTGGGGTGAACATCCCCAGAGAATGGAAAGGCAAAACGCGTTGCATATGGAGTTTATACAAAAGTTAGGAGAAACAGATCTTGTTACATGTAGCTACCCCCTGGATCTTTCAAATACGGTGGTGAGTGAAAAAGCAATAAACAGAATAAGTTATGTACAAAGAGTGGTTAAGTAACCTACAAAACAATGCACATTTTGCAAGAGCAAGAGCCCATGCAAACAAAAAGATGCATTTTACACACAATAGCCTTGTCAAAGGAATTGGGGGTGAAAGAAAGGAGGGGGAATTCTGGAGAACAAAGGAAATCAGAGAGAAGCCTTGAAGGACTCACAGGCTTATGAATTACTCCACCCTTTGGACCTGAGGCGGGGCAAAAATCTTTATTCATATTCATAATTATTTTAGAGAATGAATTCCCAGAAGTAAGGTGACTTCACCTCATTTTGAAGTTCTGAAAAAGATGAAAAAGGAGCCCAGCGCCTGGAGAAGGCTCTTGAGCAGAGGGTCCTCACTCTACTTTGAAAGCGAGAGCCTAGGGCGCTGTCCCTTTTCCTCTAGGGCATCGGGGAATGTCAGCCCCGGTTTCCTAGCTGGGCCAAGAGATAAGGGGGGCAAGGGAGCGAACTCAGCAGCTGCTCTGAGCCTGATAAACCCCGGGGGAATCCGACCGCGTGTGTGCAGATTATCTCACGGCAGCATCAGATTAGTCTCGCACGTTAGCATCACAGGATCTTAGACTGGGAGTGGAAGGGGTTTATCCTTCCACTCATCGCTGGAGCCCCTATAATAACCTTCCGCCCCTGCTTCACCAGAGGGCTCGGCGGTGTGCGGCGGCGTCCACCCGGCTCCATTCTCCGAGCCTGCAGACCCGCATCCTCCAGTCCTCGATGCATGCACGGGAGTCCAGACCCCTCACCATCCCGACAGATCCCTTTGGGTGTAGGTCAGCCTCTTTTCCTATCACCTCTGGTCACTTCAAAGGCAGCCTCAATGGGACCCTACCGCCCCGAGGGCCATATCTAATTGAAGAACCAGATTGAAGCTCTTACCCACTGACCGGAGACCATCGACACCCAGACTGTAAGCCTAGTGGCTTTACCCGCGCTGTTTCAGGTCAAGGAATTGTGCGTAGAAGCTGGGCCCATGAGCCCAGAGCTAAGGACAATGTTCTATTCTAAAGCTGTAACAGATGAAAAAGAAAAACGAGAATAGGCAACGGAGAGGGTACCTGACCCACAAAGCCTAAACTGCTTTCTGTCAGGCCCTTTCGAGAAAAAGTTTGCAGCAGGCTGCCCTAGAACCTTCCATACCAGCGGCACTGACCTTGCTTGGAAGCTTCTTGGAAATGCAGAATGTCTGGCCCATCCCAGAACTCCTGAATCAACATGGATTTTTTTGACAAAAGCCCTGGGTGATCTGTGAACACACAGGCCTGGGCAGCCAGGGTGCTTCCTGGGTTGGGTTGGGGTAAGAGGTAGGCTCTGGAGCTGGACGGTGTGGGTTCACATCCTCCGCCACCACTTCCTTGCTGGATAACTGGGGGAAATCCTTTCATCTTTATCAAGTCCTGTTTCTGAATCTCTGAAATGGGACCATCATAGTTATAGTTACCACCTGAAAGGGGTTTTGTGAGGCTTGAGTTAGAGGAACAAGCCCAGAGTAACCTTCTGATAAATATTGGATTTTCTGTCTGCTGTGTGGTTTCTAGTGTCAGGCTTCCCAGGTGGCTCAGTGGGTAAAGAATCCACCTGCAATGCAGGAGACACAGGCAGATGCGGGTTCGATCCCTGGGTTGCGAAGATCCCCTGGAGGAGGACATGGCAACCCACTCCGGTATGCTTGCCTGGAGAATCCCCGTGGACAGAGGAGCCTGACAGGCTACAGTCCATGGAGTCACAAAGAATCGGACACAACTCAAGTGACTGAGCACCCACTCATGCTATAGTTTCTAGTGTCATCACTCTGGTTCCCTCTGCCTCAGAACAGTACTTTGCATAGATTACCCAGAGCCTGTGCTCTGAAGGGCTGGAGTGTTTCCTCAGAAGCCTGGCTATGCAAATCCTCCCAGTCAGCAGGTGAGAAGGGCCAGGCAAGCAGGCATTCAGCCCCGCCTCGTCAGGCTGGTTCTCTCCTGCAAAAGCAGAGGGACATGATTGCTTTGAGACTGTGGACAATCGGTTTGTGTGGCCTGAGTTAGAAGCTCTTGTTCCCCCGAGAAACAGGCAGTACCTGGGTCAAACTAAAACCAAGTTAGAAGACAAGAGCACATCCTGCCCTTCACCCAGAAGCTGCCACAAGCAAGGCTGCCTGCCGGGTGACCTGGCCTCCCATGGGCCTTGCTTAGGCCATAAAACGGCCGCTTCGCTTTCTGATTTGCATTTAATATCTGCTTTTCCTGCACAGAGTTCAAATGGAAACTGCCAGGCTGGCAGGTGGGAGCAGAAGGTAGAGGGGAAGACAGGCAGATCTTTAAATGAAGAAGGGCTTGGAGAAGCTGTGTGCTTCCAAGATAGGGTGCTGTTTCCGTTTAGATTTGCCAACTGTTGATCTGAAAGAAGGCCTCAGACAAAGGGAGAGCTCTGTGCTGGGGAGGCCCCCAGGAGGGACGGGTGTTTATTTTACACAACAGCAGGAGCCATGCTTCCTATTTGACTTTTTGAGGGCTGCTTCTTAGGATTAATGAAGCCCATCCAAATGTTTGCAAGGATGCATCTCTGGAAAAGGCATTTGTCCCCATGCCTAATAACACATACACAATTCACACTGAGTCACCTTAGCACAAAGCAATTCCCTTACTGTGCATTGTAAATATATATAATGAAGAACCAGCACAAAACTGAGCCTATAACCACTTTGTTTTAAGACCACCTGGCACATTGGAAGGAGACTTGACATGGTGGAGATATCACTATGAATTTCTAGCTTGGGCTCTTCCATGACCTAGTGGTGTGGCCTCACAAAACATGTTTATCTCTCCATGGGCCTCAGTTCCCTCCTCTTAAAGTACTGAGTCTCATAGGTGATGCATTGAGCCCTAAGACTCCCATTGGCAGAGGGGAGCACTGCCACAGCAGCTGGGTGGAACCACGGTGAAGGAGGTGATGTGTGTGTGTGTGATGTGTGTGTATGTGTGTGTGTATCTGTGGTATGTGTGTGTGTTGGGTGGATATAGGGGTTCAGCCTTTTCCATCTTTTCAGCCAGAACAGCTTCCTTTTGTTTTCTCCTGTTTCACACATCAAGCATTGGGAGTATCTGTTTGAAGAAAGGGTCTTCTGGGCTAAGTGAAGTCTTAAAAATCACTTTAGCGATCACTAAATTTGGGTTGTTGTTGTTTAGTTGCTAAGTTGCGTCTGACTTTTTGCAACCCCATGGACTGTAGCCCACCAGGCTCCTCTGTTCATGGGATTCCCCAGGCAAGAATACTGGAGTGGGTTACCATTTCCTGCTCCAGGGGACCTTCCCGACCCAGGGATTGAAACTGCATTATGAGCAGATGCTTCACCGCTGAACCACAAGGGAAGATCATACATAATTTATCATCCACAGTGGGACATTTTGAGATTGAAAAGGAGAGGCTATTAATAATTACACTGGGGCAACAGACTTAAGTGGGAGTATCCCAGACAAACAGAGATGCATGTTCAGTTGATCACTGAATCCTATCACAGCAGAGGGCCTTTGCTTCTCTAGCTTAGAATTCTATGGCTTGATTGTGCTTCTCTTTTTCAGCACCAGGCAGAGTTCTGTGAGGAGCCCTGGGGACAGAGGCATCAGGGACAGCCTCTGGCAATGAAGTCATCAGGTGACAGTCTCAGGGACAGCAGACAATGGGAGATAGCACCATGACTGCTCACTAGAACGTGCACTAGAAGAAATGCATAAGGCCTGCAAATAGATCAAATTGCCACATCTGTTGGATCATAGAAAAAGCAAGAGAATTCCAGAAAAACATCTACTTCTGCTTTATTGACTACACCAAAGCCTTTGACTATGTAGATCACAACAAACTGTGGAAAATTCTTAAAGAAATGAAAATACCAGACCACCTGACCTGGCTCCTGAGAAATCTGTAGGCTGGTCAGGAAGCAACAGTTAGAACCAGACATGGAACAACAGACTGGTTCCAAATTGGGAAAGGAGTACGTCAAGGCTGTATATTGTCACCCTGATTTTTTAACTTATATGCAGAGTACATCTTGCAAAATGCTGGACTGGATGAAGCACAAGCTGGAATCAAGATTGCCAAGAGAAATATCAATAACCTCAGATATATAGATGATACCACCCTTATGGCAGAAATCGAAGAAGACCTAAAGAGCCTCTTGATGAAAGTGAAAGAGGAAAGTGAAAAAGCTGGTTTAAAACTCAACATTCAAAAACTAAGATCATGGATCCCGTCACATCATGTCATGACAAATAGATGGGGAAACAATGGAAACAGTGATAGACTTTATTTCTTGGGCTGCAAAATCACTGCAGATGGTGACTGCAGCCATGAAATTAAAAGACACTTACTCCTTGGAAGAAAAGCTATGACCAACCTAGACAGCATATTAAAAAGCAGAGACATTACTTTGCCAACTAAGTTCCGTCTAGTCAAAGCTATGGTTTTTCCGGTAGTCATGTATGGATGTGTGAGTTGGACCATAAAGAAAGCTGAGTACCGAAGAACTGATGCTTTTGAACTGTGGTACTAGAGAAGAATCTTGAGAGTTCCTTGGTCTGCAAGGAGATCAAACCAGTCAATCCTAAAGGAAATCAGTCCTGAATATTCATTGGAAGGACTGATGCTGAAACTGAAACTCCAATACTTTGGCCACCTGATGTGAAGAACTGACTCATTGGAAAAGACTGGGAAAGATTGTAGGAGAAAGGAGAAGGGGACAACAGAGGATGAGATGGTTGGATGGCATCACTGACTTGATGGACATGAGTTTGAGGAAGCTCTGGGAGTTGGTGATGGACAGGGAATCCTGGCATCCTGCAGTCTATGGGGTCGCAAAGAGTCAGACACGACTGAGTGAACTGAATTGAACTGACCTGCAGATAACAGATGACATGGGTTCAGCCTGGTTCTGGTTCAGAATCATGTGAGAATCACAAGTTTTGTGGCAGAAACATCAACGAATCAACCAGTAATTACCCGAAAGTGCCCACAAAGAACTCAGCCCCTGGGGTGGGGTGGGGTGTGAGAGGTTATGCAAACTGCCCACATCACGGGTCATCAGAGTAGAGGAAACTGTTTATGGAGGAGAAAGTCACGAGGCAGAAAGAAGGTTTCCTTCCCCAGGCAGGTTGTCAGATGGAGCACTGTGCTAAAGTGGAAGAATCTTGGTGGGATTTCTGCAGAGAAAGAAAATGCAGGGGGTGTGGATCTCTTCCCCCACCTCCCCCACCTGCACAACGCAGGGTCTGGAAGGACTCCCTGCCCCATGGGGCTTAGTTCCGGGCACATTCTCCATTCACTTCATTAAGATTCTCATCCTTTGCCCAGCCATCAGTGTCTGCGGCTATGATGTCCTACCTAGCGGTTCTGCTCCAGCAAACTCTTGCATTGACCAAAAGCTCTGAGTCTCACTGATGGTGAAGTTTATAGCAGAACAGCACAGTGAGGAGGGGACTGATGATGTAATGAATTATAACAAAGTATGTAGAAGCTGCACATTTACTCTTGATTATTTTTTTCTGGTTGCTTTGTAGTTGGCAAATAGTGGTTGGGAACTTTTTGACTAGGCATAGAACATGGAACATCCTGATCTGGACTTCTCCATTTGCTAGGCGGGTGACATGGACAGGTATTGTAACCTGTCTGAAGCTTGGTTTTCTCATCTGTCAAATGGGGATTATACAACTTGTCCTGCTTTCTGCACAGGGCTGGTGAATGTCCCCATGTCCCCATGACTCTGCTATCACCATGACATCCCCCATCCCAGGCCCAGAAGGGTTCTGGAGTTCCTTGGGGATTATTTTCTCATGGAAAGAAACTTGGTTCTGTTCAAACTCTGTCCCCCTTACATCTCCGTCCTTGGTTCTCCTCTGCTTCCAGTTGTGAAACGCTCCCTTTTCCTTACTTTTTGCGGAAAACAGCTCTCTTCCCTCATGGTAATAAGTCAGAACTTGCCAACTTTCAGGAAACAGAACAACTTCACATCAGAGCCCTGAAAATGAAAAGCTAAGTGTTGGACTTTCATTTCTGTGAATCACCTTGGCCATTTCTGCCAATTCAGGACGCTGTGCATGTGTGTGTGTGTGTGTGCTAAGTAGATTTAGTTATGCCTGACTCTTTGTGACCCCGTGGACTGTAGCTCACCAGGCTCCTCTGTCCATGGGATTTTCCAGGCAAGAACACTGGAGTGGTTGCCATTTCGTTCTCCAGCGTATCTTCCCAACCCAGGGATCAAACCCACATCTCCAATGTTTCCTGCGTTGGCAGGCAGGTTCTTTACCACTAGCACCACTGAATATTACTCTCTCACTGTAATTCATGCTCAGGTCTCTCCCTCTTCTTGGTTCTCAGCAGTGTGGAAACATTTTCTGTTTTGCAGAATAGTTCAGCTCCTCCAGTCCCTGTCTCCAAGCTCGTCTGACTTCTCTTGTCAGCTCCAAAACTTGGAGCTCACTAACATGCTTGGCTAAACAATACACTGCGCTCCATATGGTTTTAAATAAGTAAATTTCTCTTCTTTTATGTAAAGATGATATAGCATCTGACTTAGGAATGGGGTTGGAATCCATGGGAAGGCCCCACATGCTGAGCCCAGGGGGAGACTGCTGGCCCATGAAAACATGCCCCCTGCAGCCACTGGCAGACAGAGGGGGTGCCTAGCATTTGGAGGGGACAGGCAGGACCAAGAGGACCGGGAGGTCTCTGCCCCCGTGAGGCTGGCTACTGGCTCGGCTAAAGAAGAAGCTGAAATCCTCACCACCTTGAAGGCAGGGGACACCTCAGTGGAGATGACCAACTTAAGAGGCCACATCACCTGTGGCATTAAGTCCTTTGTCTTCTTTTTTTAAACTTTATTTAACCAAATGTTTTTAAATTCATTCATTAATTTATTGTTGATTTATTTATTTGGCTGCGTTGGGTCTTAGTCGTGGCACTTGGGACCTTCAGTCTTCATTGTGGCATGCAGGAATTCTTTTTTAGTTACAGCGTGAACGATATATATATATTTTTAAGTTGCAGCATGCAGGATGTTTAGTTGTGGCCTGCACACTCTTAGTTGTTGCATGTGGGGTCCTAGGGATCAAATCCAGGGCCCCTGCATTGGGAGCACGGAGTCTTAGCCGCTGGACAACCAGGGAAGCCCCAGTCCCTTGCCTTCTATTCTTTGATAAACTCCTAACATCAAAGCAGTTGGGAGTGGGACACTCTCTCCCTCCTCCTTCTAGCGAGCATCAGACCCCCAAACCCAAACCTTTCCGATGCCTTTCTCCCTGCAGAAATGAGAGGAACCCTTGGTCTGCTGTGGGAGGTAGCACATTAGACTTTTCACTAATCTCCCAATGACTAATTATGTCACTGCAAAATGTGTTTGAAACCTCTTCGTAAACTGAAAAATGGATATGAAGGATGAAAGGGTTTAATTCATCATGATAGCATCCTGGCTTGATGCTGGACCATAGGGCAGGAAGGGCCTGGGGAGCTGCTGGCATTTGATCAGGTGTGAAGGGCAAAAAAATGAAGCCAGTTATTCACTGTAACTTCACTGTAACTAATCAAAATGAGAAGACCCAGGGCAGTGGGGCACAGTATACTGGCGCTATAGCTAGAGGTCTTATATAAATGCTAACAAGGCAAGAATGGGATTCGGCTGGCTTGACCGAGGCATCAGGGAGCAGGGCTGCAGCTCCCACATCCTCCCACGGCAGTGCCGTCTCATGGTAATTCGCGGATGTGTGAGGCTCTGGATGCCCATACCTGGAGGGCAGAAGGGAAGCAGGTGCCACCTAATCGGTGTAATAGATTAAAGCTGGAATCCACACGGAGGACTCCAGTTTCAAAGATGCTGTTATCTGTTTTGTGCCCTCCTGTTTGTTCCGTTTACTCCTTCTTCCTGTAGCATTTACTGGGAGGGTTTTTATTTCAAGAAGGACAAATGTAGTCTCTTCAGGGGTGGGTACTTACAAGAATGGGCCTCAGAGTCAGACAGATCAGGCTTGAGCCCCCAGCTGGGTTAACTTGAGTAAATATATGTAGCTTCTTTGAGCCTCAGTTTCCTCATCTGTAAAATATGGCTAATGAGAGTGCCCAAGTATCTTTAGGGATTCACTGAAATACATGTGTAAATGCTCAGCTCAGAGCTTGGAAAAGAGAAGGTGCTCAATAAGTTGTAGCTACTATTATTATCATTGTTATTATTTTTTGGTTGCTTATTCATCTGGTCATGCTGAGTAATGAACTTGAACTGGGACTGACCTAGCAGGGCACGTAGGCTAGAGTTGGCTGCACCATCATATGTTTTATTTTCTTCTCCTAGAAAACAAAGCATCCTTTGAAAGAAGGAATTGCTTTCATTTCCCATGGGAAGTAATTTCTACAACCCACGAGTAAATGCAGCCTAATGGCTAGAATGTGACAGTAGCTATCAAGAATGAAATGTTCCATAAACAGCATTGCCTCCTAAAATTACTCAAATCTCAGTACTCTGCTTGAGTCCTCTCTCCCACTCGTTCTCTGCTGCTCCTTCTCAACCTCCTTCCACCCCCGATCCCTGTCCTGTGATTCCAGATAAAGCTTGAAGGGCTAGCTGTGACTCTGTTCCTAGCAGCCTGGAGAATGGGGCAGGGGGCAGATGGTCCTGAGGATGCCAAAGGCAGCTTGCTAATAGGCAAAGCAGCGGACCACGCCTCAGGCATCTGCAGAGAAACATCATTTCATCTCAAAACATCTGCCCCGTATTTTCCCTAGAGTTTTACTCTAAGCTGACAAAAGATGCCGGACACCCCCACAGATCCAGTGACATATCTCGCTATTGTTGAACAAACATCAGTTAGGTTTTTGCCTTGGAGCCGTGTCAGTCTGAATAGGAAATACTCCAACACTCTTATCATCGCGGACACGCTCTGTGACTCACCTGCTGATAGTGTCAGTGACGCCTCTCCCTGTGGTGGGGACTCTTCTCCCACTTCTCGGAAAGCATTGTTCTCAGGCAGGCTGAATAATGAAGGTGCCTTTGGAGTTTATGTCTACTTTCTCGGAATAAGCAAGAATCCCATGATCAATGCAATGCACCTTGTAGACACACAATAAATGTCAACGAATGCAATACTTTTGGAAACACAGCCAGGGCTTATTTTTCATTCTGCCCCCCTCAATAATAATGGGAGCTCTGACTCTAAATGAGCAACAAATGTCATGCCTTCATTTCACAGATAAAGAAACCAAGGCCTGGAGTTTTTAAATTATTTCCCTGAGGCCACACAGACAATTAGTGGCAAAGCAGAGCCTGGAACCCTGAACTTAGAACTTCTGGGCCAGTGCTCCTTGCCTCATGGCTCACTGACTACTGCCATTCATTTTATTAGTGGTTCCCCAAGTGGTTCTTGTCTCTGTCTTCTAACCTGGAAGCCACATACAGCTTGAGACAACTCACAAGCTTTGCAGTTTGTGAGCTGATGGAGCTGGGTGGCCATTGTCCCCTTCCACTGAAACTTGCCCTCTTGCCACAGACTCCACCATTCCCTATTGCCTCACAGCCAGCCTCCTTACCTCTCTACCTGCTTGGCTGCTGGATGCATTTGAATGTGATACTGTGTAGATATCATGACAAACAACTTTGTAGACATTATTGCCCCAACCTAGATGGATATCAGCTGGGGCCTCCCTATTCCTCACGAGCGGCCTGAAATTGCCTTGAATCCCCAATTCGATGACCTGAGAAATCTAAGACTTTCCCAGTAATTGTGTGAATGCTCATAGATTAATATTCTCACGGTCTGCTTTGCCTCTAGCGCTTATGGTTTTCACTCATGACAGCTTAAAAGGATCAAGAGTCTTCCTTGGTCTCCTCCCCTTACCCCAAGCAGTTCCGTATTATGAGTGGACTGCAATGATATAGGTTTTTTTGGAGTGGGTGGTTTACAGAGTAAAGACTTCAATAGCATCCCTTACAGCAGATGTAACTTGAAAATTCATCCTTCATAATTTTTTTTCCTTTGGCCTCTCTTCCATGGGGAGTTCTGTCATTCTGTCTCCTCCCCTGTTCCCCAGTCCCCAACCTGTTTAAAATTCCCTTCTCCCAATAGCAGAGCAATTCAGCCTTCTCCCAGACATGCTGTTGCAAACCCATCAAGGTGCTCATAGAGCAAGTTCCTTCTGTTAACACTGTCCATGGTTCTTAGAGAGAATTCAGGATTCTAGATACCAAATGTTTTCTGGTTGTACTTTCAACGCCATCTATCACTGTGCATTGATCTTGAGGAGATAAATTCCTAGGCTTTTAGTCCTGGTATGAGTCAGCCTGATTCTCTGATTTTTGACACGTATAAATCATTCAGTCCTAAATATCACAATCCTAGAGATTTATCTGTTTACATGAATGCTTCCCCTATTGGACTGACTATATACCTCCTGAAGTCAGGGACAGTGTCTTATTTATCTTTAGATTTTCATTAGCTACACAGTAGTGAGGGTAGAGGGTAAAGCTGGTGAGCAGAGAACACAGAATAGGTATTCAGTAAACAATAGATGAAGAGAAAAAGGAAGGAGGAAAGGAAGATTGGTCACTTGGTATGGTTGCACATGTTGTTCACTGCACAAGGGGCCCCAACTGAATGGAGCAAAAGGAGGCTGGAAGCCAGGCCATGCTTGGCACACACAGCCAGTACTCCTGTGTCTGTCAGACACAGGCATTCTGGCTGCGTTCTAATTCCACTTGCCTGTCTTGCTCCCATTGGTTGCCTCGCTCCAGCACAGGCACTTCTAACTCTCACAAAGGTGCCCCGTTGTGCTAAGTCACTTCAGTCTTGTCCGACTCTTTGTGACCCTATGGACTGTAACCTGCGGGCTCCTCTGTCCGTGGAATTCTCCAAGCAAGAACACTAGAGTGGGTTATCCTTTCCTCCTCCAGGGGATCTTCCTGACCCAGGGATCGAACCCCCATCTCTTACGTCTCCTGCATTGGTAGGCAGGGCCTTTAGCACTAGGGCCACCTGGGAACGTGTTAAGGCACCATATGGGCTGAGGGCTAAATGGGAAAACATTTTGCCTGGGAATTGTGAATTTTTGAACACCTCAATTTGTGTCGAATCCCAAGAAAATTCCCATAGCTGTATCCAGATTTGCCATACTGGACTCTGAAAATGAGACCAGATCCTACTCCCCACGGAATAGGATCTACCAACTGCAACAGGAATCATCCCCTACCCCAAATCTAAAGAAAATAGAGCATTTGGGATTGGAAATAAGTACAATCCCCGCCCGTCTGCCGAGGCCCATGCATCAGTGGCCCCGTCCTGTGACTGTGGTCGTCAGGAAGCGCTGGGCCGCAGTTCCAGGCCTGCACCCTCCAGGCCTCTCTGGGAGAAGCGCGCTCAGCTGGCAGCGGCTCAACCTCCCGCTCCAGGTTCCTAAGCGCAGCCTGTCACCTCCCATAACCCAGGCTCCGGCTGGGGAAGAGCATCTGGCAAGGAAGTGTCTGCTGGCCCAAGGGGTGAATTTAGGTTGCATTTCCAGGCTGAGCTAAGCAGTATTTCAGCTGAGCTCTGGGAAGGCGGGTCTGGCGGCCGCCTGTGAACGCAGCGCGCAGCTGAGCCGGACTCGGAGGAGGTGACGCCCGCAGGCCCCGGGGCTGCTACGGCGCTGAGGATTCGGCCTGGGAGGAGAGCGGCGGAGAAGCCCCGCGCGGTCCCTGCCTCCCACTCCAGGATGCTGTTGTATGCCAGGAGGTAGGAGGCGGAGCAGCTAGGCATCAGCGGCGCATCTGCCCAGGTTAGCCTCTCGGGGAGCCCGCGTCATCTCCCACCCTGGGTGAGACGCAGTCTTCGTGGTTCTCGTCGAGATTCAGGCGGCTTCCGTTCTCAGCAAGCCGAGGTCATGGCTGAAGACTTCCAGAAAACATAACCACAGGAAAATGTGCCTCTCAGCTATGCCCTTCTGTGCAATAGTTAGGACCTCAGGACCCCGACTCTTAACAGATCTGGGTTGGAAGGCTGGCTTCCCTACATGCTAGCTGATTATTTGATCTCTCTGGGCTTCAGTTCCCCTGCTGAAAAATGGGGATTATCTTGAACACAACCTATTTGGAGGGCTCTTTGAAAATTGAGTAAGGCAGACTGTTCCATGCACTTAGCACAGTGCCCAGCAGGCTCTAAGTGTCCACGTAGTAATGGCGATGTATAATGTTGACTCTAAATAAGTGACATACCTATATTCTCTTTCTCTAAAGCTTCAGCTACTCTAAGTGTGGTCCGTGGACCAGCAGCATGGGCATTGTCGGGGAGCTGGCTTACTCCAGACCTTCTGAATCAGAACCTGAATTTTAGCAAGACACTTGTTCATATGCATTTTGAAGTTTGAGAGAACTTTAGAACATTACAAGGGCTTCAACCCATTCTAACCAAAAATCAGCTAAGGTCAGTGAAAGCATGTAATTCAGAGTGCATTTAGGCACCCCAGGTCTCCTCTCAATGACTTTATTATTTTCTCCAGGGCCTCACTCTAGCAGCAAAGCATCTGTTCAGAGCTGTATTTCCTCCCTTTTCTCTGGATGCCCTTAGAAGAAAGTGTAGAGAAGTGAGCAGGTGGGGCAGATGGAAGGGAGGTGAATGAGGAGAAGCTGGAAGCCTGGATAACCCACTGACTGGATTATCAGCCTCGCTGAGGCCTCCAGGTACCCCTTCCACCCCTTTGTGATTAGTAGGAACCAACATGGTGGGGCTCAGAGAGTCTGAGGCCCAGAATCAGCCTGATTTATTTCTGCATTGCATGGAGATTCAGCCTTAGGGGTCCTGGACCTGGATCTTCTTTATGGGTTTCTTAGGATTCTGTGAATCTGGGCCAAGGCTGACACTGTTCATTCATTCATTCAACAAATAGTCACTGAGTGTCTACTAGGGCTAGGTACTATTCTAGGTAAGACCCAGATTTCTGCCCCCCCAGGTCAAGCTCTTGTTAGGCTGTTAGTTAAACTGTGGTTCTAGGTAAAGTTAGGTGTGTGATGCTAGTGGGATCCTTGGTGAGGGGCCCCTCATTGCCACAGCTGCTGCAAGTATTGGTGGCTGAGAGTTCTCAGCTCAGTACCTCCTTGGGATGTCTTTGACCACAGTCACACTGCACCCTGGGCAGCCCCAGTTCAGGGAGTGGGGTGCTGGTGGATGTCTCATGGGTGGGAAAGGGGCATTTGAACCTAATTTAGGAGAATTCCGAAGGACCAGTGTTTACCAGTATGATTGAGGCCAGCATTGTGACTGCAGGACAGAACCACATGTAACTTTCTGGGTGATCTTGCTTCTGTCATCCCTCACTGGTCTGAACACAGTCCTCATCAAACAGTTGCCAAGAAATCTTGTGTCAGAATTTCTTTCCAGAGCTAAGAAAATGATATTTTTCAAAGTACCTCCTATGCCTAAGGGCTTCAGGCTATGGCAACGAACTGCAGGTAACTAACTGACTCAAACTGATAGGTTTGCTTTTTTTAGAAAAAATAATTTTCTGGAAACTTTTTCAAGAGTTCATAGATTGAAGAGATTCTTAGATGTGTTTACCTTTTTTAAGAGTATAAAAACAATTCTAATCTATAATAAATGTATAAATACCATCTCACTGTAAAAGAAGTGAAGGGTATTGAAAAATGTACAGTGAAAGTTAAAAGATATTTTCCATTTGTGTCCTTTCTCTTATTCAGCTCTTTTCCGCAAAACTAATCACTGCTTGGGTATATCTAGATAAACTTTTTGCTCAGCATTTGCACACATGTAGATGTATATAAACATACTTCTTTTTATAACATAAATGAATTTAAATTGCTTAAAGCATTTGCCTTTTAAAATCTTAAAGCTTGAAGATCTTTTTTAATTGCTACTTTGCCAACACAGGTCTGTATAGTCAAAGCTATAGTTTTTGCAGTAGTCGTGTATGGGTGTGACAGTTGGACCATAAAGAAGGCTAGGTGCTGAAGAACTGATGCTTTTGAACTATGATGCTGGAGGAAACTCTTGAGAGTCCCTTAGACAGCAAGGAGATCAAACCAGTCAATCCTAAAGTAAATCAACCTTGAATATTCATTGGAAGGACTAATGCTGAAACTGAAACTCCAATACTTTGGCCACCTGATGTTAAGAGCTGACTCATTGGGAAAGACCCAGATGCTGGGAAAGATTGAAGACAGGAGGAGAAGGGGGTGACAGAGGATGAGATGGTTGGATGGCATCAGTGACTCAATGGACATGAGTTTCAGCAAACTCCAAGAGATGGTGAAGGACAGGGAAGCCTGTTGTGCTGCAGTCCATCGGGTTGCAAAGAGCTGGACACAACTAAGTGACTGAACAACAAAGATCCACCTAATGCTTTTTAATGGCTGCATAATATTCCCCAGCGTGGGAATCAACTTCCCTGTTGGCTCAGCTGATAAAGCATCTGCCTGCAATGGGAGAGACCTGGGTTCAATCCCTGGGTTGGGAAGATCCTCTGGAGAAGGGAAAGGCTACCCACTCCAGTATTCTGGCCTGGAGAATTCCACGGACTGTATAGTTCATGCGATGGCAAAGAGTCAGACATGACTGAGCGACTTTCACTTTCACTGGATGTCCCATTTAGCCGCTCCCTGGAATGGAGACTTTTAGTGCTCACCTGCATCTGGTTTTTTCTCCTCTGAATGCGTGAAAGGATTATACTTCCTGCTCATTGTAGTTACTTGGAGCCACACGACTAAATCCACTCAAGAGTGGAAATGCCCTGTGTCACTTTGGGCTAAAGTATTTAATAGCAGGTGTGGGGTCCTCCGGCACTCAGTCCCCATGGATGGAGGAGCCCGGAAGGCTACAGTGCATGGGGTGGCAAAGAGTCGGACATGACTGAGCAACTAACCCTCAGCCAAGTGGTAGAGGGATCCGGTGATATGCACGAGCTGAAGCAATAGAGCGGTGCTGTAAATGTGAGATGGGCTTCCCAGATGGCGCTGGTGGTAAAGAACCCACTGCCGATGCAGGAGATATAAGAGATGTGGGTTCAAGCCCGGAGCCAGGAAGATCTCCAGGAGGAGGGCAAGGCAACCCACTCCAGTATTCTTGCCTGGAGAATCCCATGGACAGAGGAGCCTGGTGGGCTACAGTCCATGGGGTCACAAAGAGTCTGACACGACTGAAGTGAATTAGCACACACGCACACATAAACCTGAGGCATCACTCTTCCGTTGATATTTATCAACGACAACAAATGTTTTCTGAGCTCTGGATTAGGCCCTTGGAGTCATGGAATAACAGATTGTCAGAAACTCATTTTACAGATGAAGAACCTGAGGCCCACAGAAGCAAAGTGACTTGCCTAAGGTCTTCTGGCTCCTAATCCAAAGCTGTGCCCATTCTCTCAGATTTTCTGCCTGATGGGCCTTTTCAGCTGTACCAAATGCTCATGAAGACTTCCAGGTGCAGAGTGAGGGAAAGGTGAGTGCTTGTCCTGGCAGGAAAAAAGAATATATAGTCCACACCTTCAGAGGGTTATACAATCTAGCTACTGCAAATTTCTTTCCAAAATACTATTTGTATCATTTGGTTAAAAGTTTATTTTCACAGAAACCAAAGGAAAAATCAGCTTATGCTAGACTTCAGTAGATCATACCTAGATGTTCGAAAATTTCATTAGTGTGGTGATTTTCTTTTTGGGGGGCCATGCCAAGTGTCATGTGAGATCTTCCCCAACCAGGGATCAAGTGCATGCCCCTTGCATTGGGAGTGCAGAGTCTTAACCACTGGACCACCAGGGAAGTCCCTAGGGTGGTAATTGTCTAAAGAAATTTGAAGCTCTCCAGACAGGAAGCTGTTGCTGAATTTTAGAAAGTAGGGTATGCTTCCTTATATTGACTATTCATTCAGCCATTTCACTTGTATTATTGGGGATAAAAAAATTCCAGTGTCCATCGAGAAACTCCTTGGTGTATGAATTAGTCTTTCCTTGCAGAACCATTTAAATAGCTCTGAGAATATTAAAGGGCAAAACATATTGAGCCTATTAGCCATATTGCTTAAGCCTCAATCTTTCAAAAGTAAAATGGATACAATAATATGACCTCATAGGATTGTTGGGAGGCTTGAATATAAAGCACATGAACAGTTATATCTGCCTCAGAGTCAGTAATGGATAAGTGTTGACTATTATCTTTCCATTCAGTGCCATGCCCTGTTCCTTATTTATCAACAACCTGGGTGTCTGAGCAGCCGTATCTGAGAAAGCAGAGCCATAAACCACAGCCATCTGCCTTTGTTTTGAATATTTCAAAAACCGATGAAGCCTGAAGAATAAACGAGGCATTAATCCTTGCATATGAGTCATGGACCGCCGTTCTTTGTGTTTCCTGCCCAGCGTAGAGCACTCGCCTCTGCTCTCTGGTGTTACCTGAGATCTGCGGAGATCTCAGCAATTCAGAGCTTTGAAACCGGTCCCACCACTCTCATCCAGCTGCCTACCCTCCATCTTCTTGCTTCTCATCTCTTTGAAACCCTGAATTCTCTTCTGTTTTTTATTTAGGCTGGCTCACCTGTTCTACTCTGCAAAGAAGCACAGATTCTCATGGGTAGAAATACAAAGATCCCCCTCATGCTCAGGCAGTCAGGAAGGGATGAATGGGTGGCTGGCTAGCGGGGGTCGGGAGACTCTGGCTTTACCCCTGTCTCTTTCACAGATTCAGATTGGCCTTAATTTCTCTGGGCCTCAGTTCTCTCCTCTGGAAATGAGGCAGGCAGGGTTGGCAGAGTGTACCTGCTGCTGGTTGACCTCCTCGGGCTCTTGGGAGAATGAATGAGATGATGTCTCGCAGGCCATTGGAGTTCCTGGGAGAAGGACACTTTCTAAAATACATGTAACTCCATGGCTGATTCATGTCAATGTATGACAAAACCCACTGAAATGTTGTGAAGTAATTAGCCTCCAACTAATAAAAAATAATAAATAAAATAAAATAAAATACAGGGCATGATTTTGTGTCACTCACAAGAAGAGGGAGGCCAAGGTTGTCTGGGGCTGTCCCCATCACTGTCATTGCAGTGAGGCTGTAATCATGGAGGCAGATGCTTGCCAGTCAGAAGGGCCAGGTCACAGGTGTGGGTTCTGTTTGAGGACATGTGCGAGCTTTAATAACCGCCTTGGGGGCAGGGAGCAAAGCAGAAGCCAGAAATCCTTCCCGCTTCTTTAAGGATGCTCTCCTCCCCTCTCCCCCCACCGGCCCCCTCCCCCCACCCCCAAGTGGGACTCCTGAACGGGCTGCTGGCAGGCACTCAGCGAATGTTTGTGGAATTGAATGGGAGTGAATGTTGACAAAATTATCTTCCTCAGAAGAGCGCTGGCCACGCTTTTGACTGTGTCGCGTGTTTGCTGACACTTGAAGTGACTGTGGGTTAGAGGGCGCTCCCTAATGTATCCGGCTGAGTGAGGGGTGGTGGGCGTGTGCCCTCTGGTCCTGCTTAACTGGTGTTGCTCCCCCGCGAGGTTCTGGAAGGAGAAGGGATTGTCAGGTGGGCCCAGGGTTCCCGCGTTGCTGGGAGACAGCTGTGAGGAGTTGAAGGTGGGTAGAGGGCTGGCATCATGAGAATAATCTGTTTCATATAAGAAAGGAGTTGCTGGGAAGAAGGGCCCAAGACAGAAGAGAGATGAAAATAGGATCCCTGGGGTAGAGAACCCAGGAAGTTACAGGCATTGTCCACTCACAGCGTCTTCACCCTTTCTTTCCGGAAAACTGAAGCCATTTGACCTTCACTTAACAGACCCAGCTTTACTCTGGAGCTCCCACATCAAAATCCTCATGTCTTTCATAGAAAACAGACATGTTTGCCAAGGGGGAGGGATGGACTGGGAGTTAGGATTAGCAGATACAAACTGTTACCTATAGAATGAATAAACAACAAGGTCCTACTCTATAGCACAGGGCACTATATGGAAAGAACATGAAAAAGAATGTAAATATGTGTATAACTGTATCACTATGCTGTACACAGAAATTAACACATTTGTGAATTAACTATTTCAATAAAATAGATTTTAAAAACTTTGTGTCTTTGAAATTAAGTAGAATTGAATTAAGATCCCAACTCTGCTTCTCAGATAAATATTTACATTCTTTCTCTCTCTTTTTTTTTTCTTCTATTTTTTGGCCACATGGCATGCAGGATCTTAGATCCCTGGTTAGGGATCAAGTACATGCCCCCTGCAGTGGAAGCGCGGAGCCATAACCACTGGATTGCCAGGGAAGCCCCCCATACTTACATTATCTAAGCCTCTATCTTCATCTGTCAAATAGGAGCAATAACATCCACCCTCCAGAGTTGTAGGGTGGACGATGGCTATCACAAGTGAAATTACACAAATAAGGATTAACAGCAGTGGAAAGAAGATAGGAGCTGGATTTTTTGAGATCTGGTCTTATATACAAAGCACTGTGTGATGAGATGTCCGAGGACCTGCCTTGGTATCCTGCCTGATACCCACGAAGACAGCAGTTTCATCTCCCATCCATCCTCCCTGCAGGCGTCTCTGTTGAGCCCCATTTCTTTGTTTACTGAGCATCACCTGTCTGTCATTCATCCTCTACAGAAATATAAAGGGTAGCTTATGTTACAGTGGGAGGAGATAGGCAACAGATAAAATAAACATGTAAAATATGTTAGATGGTATTAAGGTCTTTAGGGGTGGGGGGAAGGTTGGAATAATGCAGGGAATGCATGTTGGGGTTGCACATTTAGAGAAAATGGTCTAGAAAGAAAAGGCCTCACCAAGAAGGGTGCATTTGGATAACAATCCTAAGCTGGGAGTCATGTAGAGATGTGAGAGTTGGCCATAAAAAAGGCTGGGTACTAAAGAACTGATGCTTTTGAACGATGGTGTTGGAAAAGACTCCTGAGAGTCCCTTGGATAGCAAAGAGATCAAACCAGTTAATCCTAAAGGAAATCAACCCTGAATAATCATTGGAAGGGCTGAAGCTGAAGCTGAAGCTCCAATACTTTGGCCATCTGATATGAAGAGTCAACTCATTGGAAAAGACCCTGATGCTGGAAAAGACTGAAGTCAGGAGAAGGGGATGACAGAGGCAAGATGGTTGGATGGCATCACAGACTCGATGGACCTGAGTTTGAGCAAATTCTGGGAGATGGTGAAGGACAGGGAGGCCTGGAGTGCTGCAGTCCAGGTCACAAAGAGCTGGACACCTCTTAGCAACTGAACAACAACAAAAGAACTGGGAGTGACTTCTCCAGTGCTGCCTGCCTGCTCTAAGACTGCCCACTGTCTGGGGCCACATCCTTTCATTATGCAGGATAGCCTGGCCTTAAAGCCAGCGTAAGACCAAGAACCACATCAGAAAGGATCCTCGTGTTTGACAGGCCTTGGGCAGGAGCAGAAATGGAGGGGCAGATGCACCCTGGTGCAAACACCTGGACAACCCTGCAGACTGAAAGTGGAGTGGGGTGGGGACTTCTCAGAAATCAGTATCAGTGCTTTAGACTCTCACTTTGCAGAGTGTGGTTGGACCATGTCAATGGCATCACAGCTTGTTAGAAATGCTGAATTTCAGGCGCAGCTCAAACTGATTGAAACAGACTCTGTATTTTAACCAGATCTTCAGGTGATTCACGTGCACGAAATTTCATCTTTGCAGAACAGAGAATGGGGTGTGTGTCTACCTGATTGGTATGATGTTTATATGCTAAGGTTCCTTTGCTGCACTTCAGGAGAGCTGGGCAGTTGACAGTGTGGGGCAGGTATATGGGGTGACAGGAGAAACCACCAGGGAAGGATAGAGTATCTCCACAACCTTCAAAGAGCAAAGTTCGTTCTATAGTTGCTCTGTGTTTCCTTCCCTGGATAAGATGACTATCTCAGTTTTCAAGCCACATCTACATTCCAAGCACTGAGATGGGAGAATGAGGTGAGAGAAGGGCCTTTTCCACTCCGTTTAAGGTCATGACTTTGGTCACATCCCATTGATGGTGATCTAGTCATATGGCCACACATAGCTGCAAAGGAGGCTGGGAAATGTAGTCCTTAGCTGGGTGATTAGCTCCCCAACTTCTATTACTTCTAAACCATAGGAAAAAGAATGGATTATGTGGTGGTGATAACAAGCCATCTCTGTCACACCAAGGAAAAGAATCACTTGGGGCAAGCCATAGCCTAAAGAGCAGGTTAGAACAGGTCTGAAATATAGGTATTCAAGTATCTTGGATCAAGTTCCCATCAAATATCAACAAGACGAGAGTTCCTAAACCAGTTACGAGTGTCTAAGATGTGCTCACCCAAACTCTTTTGAGATAGTATCACTGGTGAACTTATACTGGGTAATGGCTAGTATACCTTCCGCATGATTCATACCCTTGCCATACCAGTTGTTAAATATTTTTAATATCACCCTTGCGCTCATCTCTTGCAGTTCTGCGAGGCCAAAACGGGGTTTCCTCTCTCTCTCACTGCTTCACTCTCCTGAGAGGTTGAAGAGATGCAGTAGGTAAAAAATTATAATCCCTAGTACGCTTCAGGGCACCTTTTCCTTCTTCCCCCCCCCCCCCCATGCAGATTTTTTCTTTAACTTTTAATTTAATTTACAAATGCAAGTATGCAATTGTCACAGTCTGTTTCCTCTACACCCGCCTCCAAGCCCCTGCTTTCTGTTCATTTAGAGAACTGCAGTCTCTGAAGAGGAAGGAGTGGTGTGGGTTTGGGGAGAAAATGGTAGGCTGGCGGCCTCAGAAACCAGCATCTAAGTAAACAGGAGATGGCTACAGCATTTCTGGGGAGGATAGGATTTGTGTTTCTGAATCAAACATGCCGGGAAGCTCAGGGGCGGTAGGGATGTTTATCTATGTTTTTTTGCAACACAGCTGCTGCATTTAGCCCCATGGCCCAGCATCCTGGTCTTGTAGACGAGGTGAGAATGGTGCCCGCTGTGTTGGAGCAGGTTGCAGGCCCTGTGCCACAGTGGATCTTTCTCTGCTTCATGGTGGAGTCTGCCGTTGATTTTTTAAATTTGATTTTGGCTGCATCGGGTCTTGGTTGTGGCATGTGGGCTTAGTGGCCCCACAGCAGGTGGGATCTTAGTTCCCATACCAGGGATCCAACCTGCATCCTCCACATTGCAAAGTGGATTCTTAACCACTGGACCCCCAGGGGAAGTCCCTTGCTAATTTTTTTTTTTTTTCAATCCAGTTCCCTAGGCCTTGTAGATAAGAACTTTGTTTAGATGCCAATAGATTAAATGACAATTCTGATTTGGGGAGTTGTAAGATTTCAACTTTTCCTGCCTCTCTGTATATGTTTTATTTGAGTTTTGGAAAGACGATGCCGTTTTGCCGTTTTACCGTTTTACCCAAGAAATATGTGACCCTCCCCTCCAAAAAGTCAGACTGGATGAAGCCACGGTTTTCACTACTTTTATCTGGGATGGAGATCAGGGCCATCATGTGAGGTTGTGTAGCTGTGTGCGCTGTTTCTGGGGGCAATAATGTTAAAGATAACACTACTCCGCGAATAAAGAGTTTTGTGATAGTCATTGGCATAAAATTTTCTGGGTGCAGGACTGGGGTTTGTTTTAAAGAGATCCATTTTTCATTGTGGTAAAATAACCATTTTTTACATTTCTGGCTGCACTGTCTTTGATGCTGCACACAGCTTTTCTCTAGTTGCGGAGCAGGAGCTGCTCTTCGTCGCAGGGCACAGGCTCCTCGCTGTATTGGCTTCCCTTGCCGCGGGGCAGGGGCTCCAGGTGTGCGGCTTCCCTAGCTGCAGCAGGCGGGCTTAGTATTTTGGTACAGAAGCTTAGTTGCCCCGTGATGTATGGGATCTTCCTGGACCAGGGATTGAACCAATATCCCCTGCATTGCAAGGCTGACTCTTAACCACTGAACCCCCAGGAAAGCCCTAAATATTTTTAAGCATACAATTCAGTGGTATTTCACACATTTATAATGTTATATAACCTTTGCCACTATCTATACCTGAAACTTTTTCATCATCTCCAGTATAAACTCTGTATCCACTAAGCAGGAACCTCCCATCATCACCCTCCCTTCCAGCTCCTGGTAACTTCTTTCCACTTTCTGCCTCTATGAATCTATGGATTCTAGATACCTCATATAAATGGAATCCCACAATATTTCTGTATCTAGCTTATTTCAGTAAGCATAGTGCCCCACCTCAAATTGTAGAATATATCAAAATTTCATTTCTTCTCATGGTTGAATAGTATTCCGTCATGTGCATACACCATATTTTGTTTATCCATTCATCTGTCAATGGGTGCAGGTGGTTTTCGCCTTTGGGCTATTATGAATAATGCTGCTATGGACAGAGGCATACAGATGTCTGTCTGAGCCTCTGCTTTCAGTTCTCTTGTATATATTCCTAACAGGAAAATTTCTAGATCATATGCTACTTCTATGTTTAACTTTTTGAGGAGTCTCCAAACTGTTTCCCACAGGAACGGCACCATTTTACTTTCCCCACCAACAGTGTACAAAGGTTCTCACTTCTCCACATAGTCACCAATACTTTTTTTTAAATTGTAGGCTGTCTGGTAAATGTGAAGTAGTATCTCATTGTGGTAAGACTGGAGTTTTGATTAGAGTGTTGTCAAAATCTTAGGACCAATGCAACTATTTTTAACAGACTGAGGAAATCCTCGTGGATGCAGCTCCTGGACAGAGCCCAGGCGACTGGATGCCTACCTACAGGCACGTTTTAAAATGTCTGATGAAGGAAGACGGGTGCCTGGATGGGGGATGCTAGAGACATATTATCCTGGGCTACCTGTCCTAGATGCATTTTATGGGCTACACACAGTGACGAAATGAGACAATGCCACATCCTACCACTCAATTTCAGAATTGTGTGCAACCACCCAGGGGTTTAAAAAAAAGAGAGAGATTTCCTTGTCTGGGGTCTCCAAGTACATATCAGGGAAGGACTGTTCAGATTACAAGGGATTACAAAGCCCACAATGCTAAAATAAGAACCAAAAAGCATGTAATTATTCAAGTGTGTTAGTTGGGATATAGGCTTGGCTGCTCTGAAAAAGGCCCAAATAACAGACGTCAGGAATTGGTCTGGGAATCATGTGAATCAACAAGCCCTGAGCTGCAGCTTTGAGAAGGAGGTTCAGTATCCAGGTGAACGGGGAATGGAGCCAAAGGCCATCCTTACACCTGGTCCCCACATTCAAAGCTGAACCTGAAAGAAGTAGGGCACGTAAGGCCTATAAAAATATTACTAAAGAAGGAAATGAGAGATTATCCCTAAAGACTCAGAGGGACAACAAACTTGTGAAAATAATTTATAAGAATCAGAGGAACATTTTGAAAACTCACTGGGCATCCTCAATGGGATGCAAAGAAACCTGACAAAACAAGAACAGAAGCATGTGCGAAAAACACACTGAGGTGGAAAGTGACAGCTCAAGTATCAAGCAGGCCTAACCTATGGGAAATGATGACAAAGCAACTTTTTTTAAGCTTCTCACTGGCATTTTCCCTCATTTTATTTTTTAACATGAAAAATTTGAAGCATATATAGAAGTAGACAGAATAATGTTATAAACTCACATGTTCCCATCACCCAGCATCAACAACTTCCAGCTCACAACCAGCTCATCTAAACCTTCACCCGCCTACCCTCCATGGCAGTTCTTTTACTTCCTATCTCTCCTGTGTCCTCCTATTGCAGAAAATACATCAGGAATCAGACCACTTCTCACCAAATCCTCTGCCACCACCCCAGTCCAAACAATCCTCACCTGCTGCCTGGATAATCTTTGTTTCAATTTTCGTTTTACTATAAAATAAAAGGTACAGAGAAGTGCACAAAACAAATATAGAGATTAGAATTATTACCCTTGTAACCACCACTTAGAATAGGAAATTGAACTTTGTCGCTGATCCCAAAATGCTCCATCTGTGCCCCATTCACCCACAAGCCCCTGACTCCCTCTGAATTAGTTTGCTAAGGCTAACACAGAATGGGTGCCTTAAACTACACAAATGTATCCCCTCATTGTTCTGGAGGCTGGAAGTCCACAATCAAGGTCTGGCAGGGTTGGTTCCTGCTGAGGCCTCTCCTCCTGGCTTGCAGACAGCTGCTTTCTTGCTAGGTCCTCACCCGATCTTTCCTCTGTGCATATGGGTGTCTGTGCTTAAATCTCTTCCCCTTATCAGGACACCAGTCATTAGGGATTGGGGTCCAGCCTAAAGACCTTATTTAACCTTAATTATCTTTTTTTTTTTTTTTAAGTGAAAGTCACTCAGTTGTGTCCAACTCTTTGTGACCCCATGGACTGTATAGCCCATGTGACTCTCCCCTGGAATTCTCCAGGCCAGAATACTGGAGTGGGTAGCCGTTCCCTTCTGCAGGGGATCTTCCCAACTCAGGAATTGAACCCAGGTCTCCTGCATTGCAGGCAGATTCCTTACCTGCTGAGCCACCAGGAAAGCCCAACCTTAATTATCTTTTTAAAGACTCTTTCTCCAAATACAGTCACATTCTAAGGTGCAAGAGGTCAGAACTTCACTGTATGCATTTGGTGGATGGTGGGTAGCACAATTCAGTCCGTAACACCCTCCAAATGCAATCTCTATCCTGACTTTTATAATAATCATTTCCTATGTTTCTTTACGGTCTCATCAATCAGGACACTAGAGTTCAGTCTTTCTGATTTTTTGAAACTTGAAATGTCACTAAGTCTTTTTGAATCTGCAAACTTCCTTTCTACTATTTTTCTTTCCCTTATAATTTATCTGTTAAAGAACCTGGGCTGTGTGGCCTGCCGAGTGTCCCAGGGTCTGGATTGTGTTGACTGCTCACTCATGGTGCAGCTCGGCATCTGCTTCTCTCCTCTGAGTTTCCTAAAAATGGGCAGCTGAATCCAGAGACCTGAACGGACTTGGGTTTGAGCCCTTTGGCAAGTGGTGTGACAGATCAGCTTTCTTTAAGTACAGTAGACATACAGCACATTTCACCCATTCACAGCATACAGTTCAGTGAGTGCTGGCCAATATATGCAGTACACAGCATCACGTGTGGATATCCAGCACCATAATATATTGCTGATGTTCAGCTGCAAAGTTGTGTCCAACTCTTTGAGACCCAATGGACTGCAGCATGCTGTCCCTCACCTTCTCTCAGAGTTTGCCCAAGTTCATGTCCACTGAATCAGTGATGCCATCTAACCACAGTATATATATGGTACCCCAAATGAATAGACATATACAGCTCCATGATCAAGTTATAGAATGTTCCTGTCACTGAAAAGACTCTCCTTAGGCCTCTTTGCAATCAATAACTATCTTTCCCTCCCTTTTGGCCTCTAAAAATTGCTGATCTGTTTTATGTCACTATTGTTTCCTTTTTGTAGACTTTCATGTAAATATTGTCATAACTGTAGTCTTTTCTGTCTGATTTCTTTCTCTTAGCAGAATGCATTAAGATTCAGTGATGTTATTGTGTGTATTTGCAGTTTATTCATTTTTATTGTTGAGCAGTATTTTTCTGTATATTACAATTTATTTTCTATTCATCTGATGATTGACATTTAGATTACTTACAGTTTGAGCTATTAGGCATAAAGCTACAGTGAAAATTTGCATGCAAATCTCTCTCCAACCTGTGTTTTCATTTCTCTTGAGTTAATACCTGGGAGAGGAACTGCTGGGTCATTTGGCAGGTATATACTTTATAAGAAAAGGCCCATTTACTTCATAAAGAGGCTGTACATTCTGAGCAGCATAGCTGAGACTTCCTGTTGCCTGCCATCTTTGCTAACATTCAGTCTTGTAGTATTTTTAATTTTAGCTATTCTGGTGGATGTATAAACTATCACATTATGATTTTAAGTTTTACTTCTCTAATTATGAATGATGTTGAGCATTTTTTATGTGTATATTGCTTTTCATATATACATGTATGTGTATGTGTGTCTAAATCTTTAGTGATGTGTCTGAGTTCTCATCCATTTGAAGCATTTTTACTTATTTATTTGTTTTTAATTATGGTATAGTTGATTTACTGTATTATATAAGTTTCAGGTGCACAACATAGTGATTCACAATTTTTAAAAGTTATACTCTATATATAGTCATTTCATCCATTTTAATTGTCTTCTTATTGAGTTATGTGGTTCTTCATATTAGATACCAATCCTTTATCAGATATATATTTTACAAATAGTTTCCCTCAGTCTTGGGCTTGCATTTCCATTTTCCTTTTTTTCAAAGATTTATTTATTTGTTTACTTTTGGTGGCACTGGGTCTTCATTGCTGCATGGGATTTCTCTAGTTGCAGCGAGCAGGAACTGCTCTTCATTGTGGTGCACGGGCTTCTCATTGCAGTGGCTTCTCTTGTTGCAGAGCATGGCTCTGGGGCCCTTGGGTCTCGGTGGTTGCAGCACATGGCCTCAGCTATTGTGGCTCTCAGCCTCTGGAACACAGGTTCAGTAGTTGTGGCGCAGGGGCTCAGCTGTTCCGCAGCATGTGGTACCTTCCCAGACCAGGGATCTAACATGTGTTTCCTGCGATGGCAGGTGGATTCTTTACCACTGAGCCACCAGGGAAGACCCTCCATTTTCTTAAAAGTATCATTGTCTATTGTGGTCCCATTTTTTTTCCACTTGTGGAAATGATGGGTCTCTGCCTGGTGCTTCAGTAACTCACCTGAGCACCCTAAGAACATCTTTAAGTAAAATGGGTTCAAAAGTTCCAAGCTCTGGTTTCCAGATCAGAGCCTGTTTGCATGCTGGAGGACTAATGAGAATGTCTCCATCTTTGCCATGATGATCTCTGCTGGTCCACCTATTGGTCTTGCTGAAATCTCCCATAATTCCCTGCAGCCATAACCCCGAGTCAGCCCTGCCTCCTTGCTGCCTCCCAGTTCTTTGCATTTTCTTGCAGCTGTTCTTTTGGCGTAAGAGCCCATTGAGGTTCTAGATCTCAGAAAATTATTAATGCTGCTTTCCAGTCATCCTTGCTGTTTTTTTCCCTCGCTATTTTCTTTCTGTGTTAAGGCAGACTGAGGCTACAAATGCAGATTCTCAGCTCACAATGAGTTGCTCTCGTAGTTAACTTTTAAATCCCACTTTTGAATGATGGAAAAGTTCCAGTGCCACCCCAGGCTGAGTGTTATCAACATTTATTTGCATATAAGAAAACCTGGAGCAATTGTGAAAGAAAATAGGCAAATGAGGACAGGCTTGTTTATAGCAACAGCAGATATGTCTCACATTTTCTTTTCCAGAAAAGGCCAGAATGCAGTTTTCGCTTCTGTGTGTAGGTGTAATCTATGCACAGCTCTTTACATTGTAATCAGGCTGAAGGTTATACATTTGGGGAGCTTTCTTTAAGAAAGAGAACACAAAAATGTATTACTTTTGCAAACTTTACCAAAGCATGTGAGCTTATGTATAAATTACTAGCCTGTGTCCCACCCCCATCCCATACTCACAGACCCTCAGGCCCTTGGAAGGGGCTTGTGCAAATCAGAGACCCCAAAGCTTAACCCAAAGCTTATGTTTTATTAACTTCCTAGTAAATATGCTTCTAATTATAATGAACCACTTAGACATTTATTCGTTTGCTATTTCTCTCTCTCAGTCAGGGCTGGAACCACAGTATGTGTTCATCACATGTACCTCACGTTCCTAACACAGTGCTTGTTTATAGCAGACAGCCAATAAATATTTGATAAATGAAATTGATTACTGGAAGGTAGGAAGGAAAGATGAATGAATATGGTGATGGACTCAAGCGCAGTCATGCTCATACAGCACAGAGAAGGCTGAGCAAGGTCAAGGTGGTTAATAGACGACCTTGGGTGTCCCATTCTGGGGAGCACAGGTCATCTTGCCCAGGGTCTGGCTCCTCTCCAACCTCCCTCCTAGGGCCTCTTGTGACAGCCAGGACCTTTCCTCTACCAAGAGTGCTGCAGATGGCCTCCAGAGCTCTAAGTCCTTGGCCCTAGACCTGCAGCTAGAGGGCCTTCAACTAGGTCCAGGGTTGTGTGACCTTTGGAAAGAACTTCAAGGCTTATCCTTTCCTATAGGCTTGTCTGCAGAAGACATGATAACCAGTGACCTTTTCCGAGGACACTCTTAGAGTTGTCACTGGGAGAAGGCTTACAGAATTGTGGTTGAAAACCTACCTCCCCTGTGAGCTTAAAATACCTCCTGACACTCCCCCCCGGCAGAAGGCTCCCAGGCAGGCACAGTCTGTAAGAGCAGTCATCTCTCGGCAGTGACCTCTGGATAATTCATGATGAGATCACAACATCCCTTTTTAAAAGAAGTGTCATCAGCAGACCCCATCTAGAGAACAGGGTGATGACTTTGCATGCATCACACAAGGTTTGGTTCTTTGTGGGGGCTCCCAGTACATCGCTGAAATGCTAATGATGCATTTTCATTTCTTTGTCTCTGCCTCAGGCAACTTTGCTTTGATGCTTTCAGGATCTGGACATGTGAGCTAGGGTTAGGACCTTAATTATGACATGATATTAGGCATATTTAGAAAAGCCAGAGTTGTAAGAGGAAGGAATGTAATAACAGGGATTTAGAGATTAAAGCAATTTAGGAGACAGAATACAAACAAAAGTAATAGAAATGAAACTTGACATGGATCTTAAGGGAATACTGCAGTGCAGAACCACAGGAGCCCTGGAAAGGGCTGCTCCGTGTTCTAACAGGGCTTGGCTGAAATAATCCAGAATTAGAGCTGGGCTTTTATAGACTCAATCCCTGAGTTCGAATCCCACCTCTGAGTCTTACTACTTGTGTGTTCTTGGGCTAGTTCAGTACCTTGTCTGAATCTGTTTTCTAGATCTGCAAAGAGGGAACTGATAAGAGTACCACCTCATAGGGTAGGTGATGTTTCGATGAGATAATGTGTGTACCTTGCTTAACATTTTCTGGTCCTTAGCACTCAACAAAGGGTAATGACTAATTACCATGAGGAAACCACAACACATTTAGAATTATGGTCAAGTCTAGTCTAGCCACAAAGAAGCAATATGCTTTGTAGAGAAGGGTTCTGAGCAGTCTGACTTCAGTGTTGGTACCAGGTTTTGAAGCAGTCTTTGTAACCAGCTCCAGCTCTTCACATCCACAGTTTGAAAGTGGTCTTGTGTATGCAGGGACACAGAGGGAGATCCACCTGTCTGTGACTTCAGAGGTAGGCCAACTAACTGCCAGTCTTGACATGGCCCTGTGCTGGCTTCAGCAGCTGACAGCCATTGACTGGCAGTGATCTTTCCTGCCCAGGGACCCAGAGGGAGTCACACCTGTCTGTGCCCTTGGAGATAGGCCTGACAATTTCCACCCTTATCTTGAAATAGCCCTTTAACTTGGCTCCAGCCCTCTTAGCTGTGCTCCAGGAGTGGTCCTGCCTACTTGGCAAGGGGCACACCAGTCTGTGCTTCTAGAGGCAAGCCTGAAGACCTCTGTTCCAGCTGTGGATGCTGAAGCATCCCTGGATTGGTTCTAGCCTCTCTCAGCTGTGGTCCAGGGCTGATTCTACCTACCCAGTGACCTGTCAGGAAGGCGTCAGGGGACCCAGCAGAAACCATACCCACCTGTACTCTGGTAACAGGCTTGCTGTCTGCAGACCCTGAAGTTGACTTTTGTCCCAGTACCAACCTTCCTGGCCAAGGTCCTAGAGGCCATCTCATCCACACAAATGTCAGACAGAATCCATACCTGCCTGAGCCCTGGTACAGACTCACAAATTGCAGACCTCACTCTTGACCCAGCAGTAGCCATGGGACTCAACCCTGATCAACTACAAGCCCAAAGGTAATCTCATCATCAACCTGGGGATCCAACTAGATAAGTCTTTACCTGCAAAATCAGCCTATGTAGACTAGAAGAGGTGTTTGCTCCTTCAAAAGCACAGACATCAATGCAAGGGTTGGATTATGAAGAATCTGGCAAACCTGACACTACCAAAGAAAGTTAATAAAACTATAGCAATCAACACCAAAGGAATGGAGGTCTATGAATTGCCTGACATAGAATTCAGAATAATCATCTTAAAGAAGCATAATGAGATGAAAAAAAAAAAAAACACAGATAACTAAACAAAATCAGGAAAATAATGCACGAGCAAAATGAGAAGTTTAATAAAGAAATAAAAAAACAATAAAATAGAAATTTTGGAGCTGAAGACACAACTTAAAAATTCAATAATGAGCTTCAAAAGTGGACTCAATCATGCAGAAGAAAGAATCAGCAAATTCAAAGACAGGTCATTTGAAATTAATCAGCTAGAGGAATACAATGGTCTGAGTGTATAGGTTTCAAATTCATATGTTGAAATCCTAACGCCCAGTGTAATGGTATATGAGGTGGGGTTTTTCAGAAGTGATTGGGTCATAAGGGTGGGGATTTCACCAATGGGATTATGGGATTAGACTTCTTGTAAAAGAGACCTCAGAGAACTCCTTAGCACCTTCCATCATGTGAGGACTCTATGAGAAGAGAGACTTCTGAAACCCAGACAAGAGCCTTCATTCAACCATGCTGGAACCTTGAGCTCAGACTTTCTCTCTCTAGAACGGTGAGAGAGATATTTCTGTTATTAATAAGCCATGTCTGTGGTATTTTGTTATAGCAGCCTGAACAGACTAAGAAAGAAATGAAAGCAACAAAAAGAATGAAGAAAGCACACAGAACCTATAGGACACCATCAAGGAAACAAACATACAGTATGTGAGTCAAGAAAGAGAAGAGACAGAAAAGGGGGCAGAAGTTTATTTAAAGGAATAATAGCTGAAAACTTCCCAGATCTTGGAAGATATAGTCACCCAGATACAAAAAGGTCAAAGGACCACAAGCAATTGCAACCCAAAGAAGATTACCCTAAAAAAATATAATTAAATTGTCAAAATCAAAGACAGAGAATTCTGAAAGCAGCAAAAGAAAGAAACCAGTTACTTACAAGGAAATACCCATAAAGATATCAGCCTATTTCTCAGCAGAAATCTTGCAGATCAGGAGGGAGTGGCATGATATGTCACCATTACAGTATTCTCAGTTCAGTCGCTCAGTCCTGTCTGACTCTTTGCAGCCCCATGGACTGTGGCACGCCAGGTTTCCCTGTCCATCACCAACTCCCGGAGCTTGCTCACACTCGTGTCCATTGAATCGGTGACGCCATCCAACCATCTCATCCTCTGTCATCCCCTGCTCCTCCTGCCTTCAGTGTTTCCCAGTCTTTTCCAATGAGTCAGTTCTTCACAGCAGGTGGCCAAAGTATTGGAGTTTAAGCTTCAGCATCAGTCCTTTGAATGAATATTCAGGACTGATTTCCTTTAGGATTGACTGGTTTGATCTCCTTGCAGTCCAAGGGACTCTCAAGAGTCTCCTCTAATACCAAAGTTCAGAAGCATCTATTCTTCAACACTCAGCTTTCTTTATGGTCCAACTCTCACATCCACACATGACCACTGTAAAAACCATAGCTTTGACTAGACAGACTTTTGTTGGCAAAGTAATGTCTCTGCTTTTCAATATGCTGTCTAGGTTGGTCATACCTTTCTTTCCAAGAAGCAAGCATCTTTTAATTTCATCACTGCAGTCACCATCTGCAGTGATTTTGGAGCCCAAGAAAATAAAGTCTATCACTGTTTCCATTGTTTCCTCATCTATTTGCCATGAAGTGATGGGACCAGATGCCATGATCTTCATTTTTTGAATGTTGAGTTTTAAGCCAGGTTTTTCACCCTCCTCTTTCACTTTCATCAAGAGGATCTTCAGTTCATCTTTGCTTTCTGGGTCATCTGCATATCTGCATATTTATCCATATTTCTTGATTCCAGCTTGTGCTTCATCTAGTGCAGCATTTTGCATGATGTGTTCTGCATATACATGATGTGTTCCGCATATAAGTTTAGTAAGTAGAGTGAGAGTATAAAGCCTTGATGTACTCCTTTGCCAATTTGGAACCAGTCTGTTGTTCCATCACTGGTTCTAACTGTTGCTTCTTGACCTGCATAAGGATTTCTCAGGAGGCAGGTCAGGTGGTCTGGTATTCCCATCTCTTGAAGAATTTTCCACAGTTTTTTGGGATCCACACAGTCAAAGGCTTTGGTGTAGTCAATAAAGCAGAAATAGATGTTTTTCTGGAATTCTCTTACTTTTTCTATGATCCAACAGATATTGGCAATTTGATCTCTGGTTCCTCTTCCTTTTCTAAATCCAGCTTGAACATCTGGAAGTTCTCAGTTCATGTACTGTTGAAGCCTCGCTTGGAGAATTTTGAGCATTACTTTGCTAGCATGTGAGATGAGTGCAATTGTCCGGTAGTTTGAATATTCTTTGACATTGCCTTTCTGCAGGACTGGAATGAAAACTGACCTTTTCCAGTCCTGTGGCCACTGCTGAGTTTTCCAAATTTTCTAGCCTATTTAGTGCAGCACTTTAACAACATCATCTTTTAGAACTTGAAATAGCTCAGCTGGAATTCTATCACCTCCACTAGCTTTGTTTGTAGCGATGCTTCCTAAGGCCCACTTGACTTTGGACTCCAGGATGTCTGGCTCTAGGTGAGACCACCTATGGTGGTGAGATAACCACCATCATGGTTATCTGGGTCATGAAGTCTTTTTTGTATAGTTCTTCTGTGTATTCTTGTCACCTCTTCTTAATATCTTCTGCTTCTGTTAGGTCCATACTGTTTCTGTCCTTCATTGTGCACATCTTTGCATGAAATGTTCCCTTGGTATCTCTAATTTTCTTGAAGAAATCTCTAGTCTTAAAAAATAAAAATCTTAGAATTTTTTATTTGAACTTGAAGAAACTGCTGAAAGAAAAAAAACAAAAAATAAAAACTGATAACGAAGAAAACTACATGCAACAAAACTGTCCTTCAAAGACTGAAGAATAAAGACATTCCCTCCAAAAAACCTGAGGAGGTTTATCACCATTAGATCATCCTTACAGGAAATCCTAATGGGAGTCCTTCAAGTTGAAATAAAAGAATGCTAAGCAACCACATGAAAACAGTGTTAAAAATCACTGGTAAAGGTAAATACAAACTTAAATTTAGACTATTCTAATCCTGTAATGGTGGTATATGAATCATTTTTAAGTCAATAAAAAAGTTAAAAGACTGTTACAATATTAAAAATAATTGTAAGTACAATAATTTGTTAATAGGTAAATAATATAAAAATATGTAAAATGTGCTATCAATAGCATAAAATGTGGTATGGAGGGAATTAAAAGTATATAGTTTGTATATGAGATTGCAATTAAGTCATTATCAGCTTAAAATAGCTACATAACTATAAGCTGTATTACATAAACCTTACAGTAACCACAAAGCAGAAAACTTATAGAAGATACAAAAAAGACATAGAGAAAGAAATCAAAGCATACAACTACAAAAAATCAACAAACCACAAAAAGATAACAAAGAGAAAGAAGGGAAGGAAAGATTTACAAAACAAAATAATTAACGAAATGGTCATAATAAGTCCTTACCTATCAAGAATTACTTTGAATATAAATAGATCAAATTCTCTAATCAAAAGACAAAGAGTGGCTAAATGGATTTTATGAGACTGACGCGCTACCTACTGCGCTAACGAGGCACGTTAAATGGATTTTAAAAAGACACTCATGAAAAAAAATTGAAGACAAAAATAAATGTAAAGAGATCCTATATTCATTATTGGAAGAATTCATATTGTTAAGATGTCTATACTACACAAAACAATATACAAATTCAAGGTAATACGTATAAAAATTCCAATGACAATTTTCACAGAAATAGAAAGAAACAATTCTAAAATTCCTTGGGATCCACAAAAGACAAGTAATCTGCAAGTAATCTTGAGAAAGAAGAACAAAGCTAGAGGCACAGTTCCTGGTTTTAAGCTAAATTGCAAAGCTATAGAAAGCGAAGAGCATGGTACTGAAATAAAAACAGACACATAAACTAAGTGAATAGAATAAAGAGCCCAGAATAAATTCACACATATATGGTCAAGTAATCTTCAACAAGGGGACCAAGAATATGCAACGGGGAAATAATAGTCTCTTCAATAAGTGTTAGGAAAACTCGACATTCATATATAAAAGAATGATATTGGACCCTTATCTTGCATCACTCACAAAATTTTAACTGAAAATTGATTAAAGACTTGAATATAAGATCTGAAATAACAAAACACTTGGAAGAAAACATAAGCGAAAAGCTCCTTGGCACTGGTCTTAGCAAGAATTGCATATAACATGAAAGGCAGAAGCCACAAAAGCAAGAATCGACAAGTGGACTACATCAAACTTAAAAGCTCCTTTACAGCAATGGAAACAATCTACAGAGTGAAAAGCCAACCTTTCAAATGGGAGAAAATATTTTTAAATCATGTATTAGATAAGCAGTTAATATACAAAGTATATCAGGAACTCAAACAACTCAACAGCCATAAAAGCAACCTGACTACAAAATAGGCAAAGAATCTAAATACACGTTTTTCCAAAGAAGACATACAAATGGCCAATAGGCATATATGAAAAGGTGCTCGATATCACTAATCATCAAGGAAATGCAAATCAAAACCACAATGAGATATCACTTCATACCTGTTAGGATAGCTATTATCAAAAAAAAAAAAAGGCAAGAGATAAATGTTTACAATGAATATGGAGAAAACAGAATTTTTGTACACTGTTATTAGGAATGTAAATTGGTATAGCCATTATGGAAAGTAGCATGGCGTTTCCTCAGAAGATCAAAAATATTCTACCATATTACTCAGCAATTCCACTTCTGGGTATATATATTCAAAGAAATGAAAACAGTATACAGACGAGATATATGTATGCCCATATACATTGCAGCAATATTCACAATAGCCAAGATATGAAAACACCCTAAGTGTCCATCAATGAGCGAATGGATAAAAAATGTGGTGCACACATGCGTTCAGCCATGAAAGAGAGGCAAGTCCTGGCTTTTGCAACAACATGTAAAACTTTGCTAAATGAAACAAACCAGGCACAGAAAGACAAATACTGCACAATCTCACTTATATGTGGAATTGTAAAGAGCTGTACTCAGAACCAGAGTAGAACAATAGTTGTCAGGGCTGGGGTTTGGAAAACTGGGGAGATACTGGTCAAAGGGTACAAACTTCCAGTTAAAAGATGAGTAAGTTCTGGGGATCTAATGTACACCGTAATGATTATAGTTAATAATACTCTAATGTATACTTAAATTTTCCTAAGAGAGTAGATCTTAAGTGTTATCACTACATAAACAGACACACACACACGGATAGGAAGAAAAAATTTTTTCTTCACTAAAGAAAGTGAAGAATTTTTTAAATATTTTTTAATATTATATTAATATATTAAAAAGATTAAATATATTAATATATTAAATATATAAAAAATATAAAAATATATTAAAAAAAAGAAAAATTGGAAAAAAAGTGATTCCCATTCCCCTTTTTTTAAAAACCACATTGGTCTGTTAGGTTTTATTCACAGTGGTAATCATGATAGAATCTGAAATGTCCTTGTTTCTTTGTGTATTTGTTTTTGATGACCTCGCCAACACCCCCCCCAACATGTGACTATAATCTTCATAAGAGCATGGTGCATGACTACTTGATTCTCTGCTGTATTCTCATAGGTGGAGGAATATCTAGCACACAGCAGGCTCTCAAAACACTTTGATTTATTAAACGAATAAACAAATGAATGAATGAGCACAAGTTAACCATTTGCATGGACCATACAGACCAGAAATCCTATCTCCTAATGCATCTTTTTGATACATAGTTTTCTTCCCTGGTAGAATGGGGATAGGGTCTCACAAGCTGTCATGTGAATTTTGCTGAGCAAACTACAGACAGACTGGGATTGGAGGTGAGTTTTGAATTGTCAGCTAAAGTAAAGAAGCAATAACCAGGCTGGTAAACATCTCTAGGAGCAAAGGCGTGGGATTAGTGTTTTGGGAGGAAATGGCCAACTATGAATTAGGGCATCTAGGGCTGGGTTATTTGACCCAGCACAGGAGGTGCCTGAGGTGATTCGGTGTGTATAAGATGAGAAGATTGTTCGGTAGATGCTAAGTAGGAAGAACTTCATAGGGTGTCTATCCTCAGGGTGGATGCCAATAGGAAGGGGAGGCTACACTCCAGGTTACCATCGAGCAGGGGGTGTATGGTGCTAAGTCATTTTCTGCAGATGCTGCTGTCCTTCTAGTCTCCAATTTCTTTATTCAAGAGTTGCTAAGCAGAGTCATAACACTTGAACTTTGTTCTTAAAACTGGAAATGGCAAAGAATCACTGTAACCTCAAATATGATATGGCCTGTTTTCTTGGAATGAAGTAGATGAATAGTGATTGCAAGTGGGGATTCAAGTCTTCAGAGAGCAAAGCAAAGACTTATTGATGGGAACCTCCTGTTCAGAGAGTAGCTAGGAGAGAAAGATGTAGATAGTGTGGCTAACTGCCCCGACCTAGGCCTTCTTCTCTGCCACCACCTCAGGCCAGAAACCTGGGACCAAGTACCTTACCATGTGGCCAGGGATTCCACCAAAGGCAGAAAACACTGGCTGTGGGTGCAGAGCTATTTAGTTCAGTCAAAAAGTGACTCATTTCCAAGAAAATCTTTTTGTTTTGATTTTTCAATCAAAATTACCTTCAGCCTTGATGTTTAGTATTTTAAGTATCAGGAGTGTGAGAAGTGGTAGACCAGTGGTCTTCTGAAAGTTTAGACTTTCTCATTATAAGCTGATTTTCTGACACCAGCTGTGAACCTTGGCTGTATATGTCACATTTTTCCAAAAGGACCCAATGGGAAGAAATATGTGCAGTTGGACTGAATATATTATTTGAGACAGGATGACTTGGATTTAAATTCAAGATCTGTAATTACACTTTATTGAAATAAGAAGGAAGATATTTTCTCCTGTGGATTGTGGTTATTTCAATATTACTAAGAAAAGACAAGTATTTAGTTGCCTGTTTCTCCTTTTCTTTTGATTTTGATGAAGTGAGTGGCCCTCAAAGTGAAATGAACACTAGAATTTAGATCTAAAGTGATTGCAGCAAAGGTCAATGAGAAGTGAGAAGTGAGAAGATATTGTTGGGTTGAGGATAATGCAGCCCAGCATGCTTTAGTCACTGTTCTCTGAGTGGCGTTACACAACAACATCCCCCTCTCAAATGAGAACAAGAGTCAATTCACTTAAGATCAAATTGATGGAAAATAGTATAGCTATATTGATTTACTCAAGATTAAGCACGCTGGAAAGAAATCACTATAATCTGGAAATTGTAACAGTGGAAAGAAACAGAATGGAATTTAAGGTGCAATTTGGAAGGATGATGTGATGATCATGTAAACAGAGGCCCGAGTGGAATATTGAGGAAGAAAACACAGGGTGATTTTGAAGTGATATATGATTGCACTCACCTAGCACCGAGCCCAGTGCTTACTCCCCAAGAAATCTGCATTGCGAGAGAGATGAAGGCTGACTAGAGCATCGCACTGCTAACACATTGTTCTAGGCTGGAGAAAGTTTGGCTGCTTTGACTGATGGATTTAATTTGCATCACAAAGGAATGCCAAAGACAGGAAGGAAACTGCACTATGGACTGAGATACATCAGGTTATGGGACAGGACTCTTCCCCAAATGTAAAATTGGGTCTGTTCTTCTTGCTAGGTAGTTTACAGGAGTTTACAGGAGAAGGACTGCTTAAATTGTGGAGATGACTTGTTGACATTTTGTTTGAGAGAGAGTTGGCTGGGATGGATCGTGAGTCTAACAGGGTTATAGGGGCAAAGGACAGGACATAAAAGATCAAAACAATCCCTTGACCTGTTCACGCATGCCTGAAATACTGACTGTGGAAGGAAAGTGAGAAGGAAAAATTGGCCTTATTGAATACCAGGAAACTTGAATATATGATCCCAATTGGTCCCAACAGCCATGATATAATAGGATTATCATCTCCTTTTTACCAAAAGGATAGTTAGACCCAGACAGATTGCAATGGTTAATTACACATCAACTTCAATGTTTGACCAGATATTTGATCAAACATTATTCTGCTATGGCATTTTGAATGAGATTAATGTTTAAATCAGTAGATTGAGTAAGATTGCCCTCCTTGTTGTGGGTGGGCCTCATCCAATCAGTTGAAATCTTGAATAGAGCAAAGGGGCCAACCTTTCCATGAGTAAAAGAGAATTCTCCCAGCTTGACGGCCTTTGAACTGTGACACAGGCTTTTTTCCTACCTTCAAATTTGAACTGAAACTCCACGCTTCCTGGGTCTTGAGCCTCCTGGCCTTCAGACTGGAACTACACCATTGGCTTTCCTTGGTCTGCAGGTTCTGACTCACCCTGCTGATTGGGGACTTCTCAGTCTCCATAGTCACAGGAACCAATTCTATGTATATGTGTGTGGGGAGGTGTATACACATATATGCACATATATACACACACCCACACATACATATATACATATCCTATTGGTTCTGTTTTTCTGGAGAACCCTGATGGTGGGCAGTAGAGCCAGAATTCCAACCCAGGCCTGTCTGTCTCACTTTAAATTCATGTTGAAAAGTAAATAGAAAAAAAAAAAGAAAAGTAAATAGGTGATAACAGGTAAATGTAAACGGTGATAAACGGTATCCAGCTGAGAGCAATTCTAAACTTGAATGATTCTAGACAGGGAAGGGGAAAAAGCGTAAGTATCAAAACCCTGAGATCTAAAAGGAACAAACGAAAATATAGGCGGAGACTGAAAAAATGGAGCAACTCCTCAAATTTCTCCTGGGTTCATCTTCTCTCACACAAGATGGAGCACAATGCTTTTAATCACCATTTCTCAAGTCCCTCCTATGATCAAAGACTTTCCACACACCTAGTGTTTAACATAACCTTGTGGGATAGTTATTCTTGTTCCAATTTTGCGTATTAGTTCACACAATTAGCAAATGGCACGGGCAGGATTCAAACTCAGGTTGCTGGCTCCAGAGCCCACGTCCTTCCCATGCAGTCTGACCTGTGCTGGGGGGCCTGAGCCTGAAGTAAGGTGCTCCCAGCCCATCATCCTTAACATTTAATCAATGCTGATATTCCTTGCAGGAGAAGTAGTTGCCAGACATGTATAAAAAGACATAAATATTATATTATTTCCTAAACCAAATCCTGGGTTAAATTCAGACTAATCATCTAAGCGATCAGTAGGTGAGAAACCTGACTACAGAAAGAAAGAAAACCAAGAAAGGGAAGAAATTTTATCAAGGCTGAGACATTCACAGCAACTCAAGCTAAATAGGTGCTTGCTAATAATAACTTTGTTCCTGTGAGTTATGAAAGTATATGTTCTGAAAATATAAGATAAAATGTATCCATTTAGAAGTACTGAGCCTTAATAATTTACAAAAGAACCATTATCATGAAGACAATGAGTCAATAATATTAAGTACTTTTTTGTATGTGTTGAGCTTTGCTGTAAACTTCATAAGGAACCAAGGGGTAGGGGGCTGAAGTTTCGAGGGAGAAATCGCCCCTGATTGGGAATAGAATAAAAATAAAAAGCAAACTTTGTGTATACCTAACTTCATGAAATCTAGGATGATTTCAAGTGTGTGATTCAATATTATTTTATGTACTGCAAAGAAAGAAAAATTGCTGGCAAGTATAATTGGGAGACACCATGCATTATAAGATGTTCTGATTTCAGAAATGTCAAAATGCAAAAAAGCGTGTCTCAGGTTCAAGTAAATATCATACTTAGCAGAGAGGGAGAGAGGGAGAACTCATTAATGGTCTTTAAGGCCAAGAGTCAGAACAAGTATTTTTTTTCATTTTGATCTGATTTTTTTTATTGAAGTAGAGTTGATTTACAATGTTGTCTTGGTTTCAGGCATACAGCAGAGCGATTCAGATATATATATATGTGTGTATATATGTATATTCTTTTCAGATTCTTTTCCATCATAGGTGATCACAAGTTATTGACTATAGTTCCCTATGCTGTATGTTTTTCTGTTTTATATATAGTAGTGTATATTTGTTAATCCCAAATTCCCAATTTATCCCAGCGAATATTTAGACAATAATCTCTAAATTCACTTAGTCAAACTCTAATTTTTATGTATCAACACCAGATTCATTTTTGTGTGTCAATTCACTAGATTCATTTGGACTCAATTCTTAGGTAATAAGAAAACATGGACCCTATTTTTCCCATGAAAATATTTTCAATTGTGTACAAGAAAGGAATATGTTTTAAACACGAATTTGCTCAAAGTCTGTATTTATGAATTCCTATGAGATTTTTTTAAAAACAAAAACAAAACTAAAACCCACTTGTTTGTTTCTTTGATCTGTTTTCTCTCTTTTTTTTTTATAGTCAACTCATAATTTAAAAGAAAAATTCTTCATCCATTAAAAAAAGTTTTCACCACTTCAGAAAATGTCTTTCTATAGGTCATTCTTGTTCACCACCATCATTCTAATCTTTCATCATAGAACAGAAAGTCTGAAAATGTCAACATTATATGTCAAGCACTTCAAAAGCATAGATTTCTACAGTTTGACACTGCAACTCTGAGACAGGGAAATGGGCTTTGTGAAGGAATGTGTTGTATTATAACCCTTGTGCTGTAGGCATTGATGACTCAGATGGTTGATTGCCTTCTGGAATCAAGCACTCTCTTCTTCACTCAGACCTCCTCTCTGAAACCTGGAAAATACCCTCCTATTAAATATTCTGCCCTTTTTATTTGCAAGCATTTCAACAAGAAAATATTAGAAAAGAGTTTAGTTGACCTAAAGAAAAAAGAATGTCCATTATGTTCTCAGTAGAAGACATGGTTACTGAAAGTTTCCACTATGAATATTGCTCAGAATCTTGCAAGATGTATTTGCCCCCAAAAAAGATCTTTCCATTAGGGGGTTCTCAGGGATCTGTAGCACCCAGTTCCTTTAGTGAGACTTGCTTGCCTGCCTAACTGGCAGGGCCACCTGGCTGGTGTGAATCTGTGTTTTCTCCCACCATCCTTGGGTGTCCCAGGCCAGTGGTCCTCAGAATAGCTTTGCTCTCTTTATGACAGTTTCCAGGAAAAACATCCTCTTTAGTGTCTTCCCAGATTATTCATTCAGCAAATCCTATTTTCCAGACACGGTTTAAGCACTGGGATTACACAGCATGGACAGATGCAAAGTCTGCCTTCATGGAGCTTGAAAGTAAAAGTGTTAGTCACTCAGTCATGTCCAACTGTTCAGACAGTAAAGAACCTGCTTGCAATGCAGGAGACCTGGGTTTGATCCCTGGGTTTGGAAGATCCCCTGGAAAAAGGAATGACAACCCACTCCAGTATTCTTGCCTGGAGAATTCCATGGACAGAGGAGCCTGGGGAGTCCATGGGGTTGCAGAGTCAGACATGACTGAGCAACTAACACTTTAACTTCACTTTCAGTTTCCTGGAACTTATTCTAGTTTAAAAAAGACAAAAAAATAAGTAAACATTAAAACAAGTAAGGATATAATGTGACAAATGGCAGTAAATGCTACAGAGCAAAAGGGAAGGAGAATAAAAGGACCAGGAGAGCAGCTTGCTATTGAAAGTTTTAGTAATAAGAGGACTTTTCAGCAGAAACCTACAGGAAATGATGTCATATGGGGGAAGAACATTCCAGAGTATAAAACAAATTAAAAAACCCTGTTGTCACCTTAGGAATTGGAGGCAAAGAGGGAAAATGGGAGTGGAAATGTGGGATTTGGACAGAGAAAGTTTTTAAAAAACATTGAAAGGTAGTAAAAAAATTTTTTTACCTGAGAAAATGAATTTATATGTATATCCTACATTTTGATCTTCCCTGGTGGCTAGGAAGGTAAAGAATCTGCCTGCCATGTGGGGGATCTGGGTTCTATCCCTTGATCAGGAAAATCCCTGGAGAAGAAAATGCCTATCCACTTCAGTATTCTTGCCTGGAAAATTCCATGGACAGAGAAGCCTGGAAGGCTGCAGTATGGGTCACAAAGAGTCTGATATGATTGATTGAATAGCACTTTCACTTTCATTCCAAAAGTAATATTAATATAGCAAACAAATATCTACTATTAAAGAACACGTAAAAAATAGACCTTGTTATTTCTCATCTAAACAGACCTCTAACATGTAAACATGAATAGAATATTAGAAATTTCACCTGAATCATTATCTCTTTGATATAGTCATGATAACTGCTATATTTTTACTAACATGTTTATAGAAGGAGTTGGCAAACTACAGCCTGTGGGTCAAATCTGGTTCACCATTAGTTTTTGTATGGCCTGCTAGCTAAGAATGGTTTTTACATTTTTTCTTTAATATTTATTTAATTTTTTAATTTATTTATTTGGCTGTGCCAGGCCTTAGTAGCAGCATGCAGGATCTCTGATCTTCGCTGCAGTATGCAAGATCTTTAGTTGCAGGATGCGGATCTAATTCCCTGACTAGAGATGGAAACCAGGTCCCCTACACTGGGAGTGTGGAGTCTTAGCCACTGGACCACCAGGGAAGTCTCGGTTTTTACAATTTTAAATGGTTGGGAATCCAGGGAAGAGTAATATTTCAGGACATGTGGAAATTGTATGAAATGCAAATTTCAGTGTCTTAAATAAAGTTTTATTGAAACATAGCCATAGCATTCATTTACCTACTGTCTATCCCTGTTCTGGAGCTTCAGAGTTGAGTAGTTGTGACAGAGACTATGTACATGCTAGAGATAAAATATTGATTGTCCAGTCTTTGTCAGAAAAAGTTTGCTGACCTCTGGCTTATGGCATCTTTCTTACTTTCATGTTATATGGATGTAGATACCTTGGATTTAGGCAGCTTTATTGAGATAGAATTATATATGATAAAATGCATCTATTTTAAATGTATAATTTAATGAGTTTTGATAAAGGTAGCAGTCATTTAACTACCACCAAAATAAATACAGGATATTTTCAGTACTCCAAATATTGCCTTATGGCCCTTTAAAGTCAATCTCCTTTCCAACCCACTGACTCCTGGCAACCACTGATCTACTTTATATTACCAGAATTTTGTTTATCTTACAATATTATATAAATAGAATCATAGAGCATATAGTCTTTTGTGCTTTTTAAACCCTACATGATGCAGTACGAGATGATGAATCATGAGTTCATTCCTTCTCATTGCTAAAGACTATCCTGTTGCATGGCTATGCCATAATTTGTTTATTCATTTATGTGTTGATGGAAACTTGAATTATTTTTGGTTTGGAGATCTTATTAATGAAGCTGAAAAGGCTTTGCATGGATATATATTTTCATGTCTCTTGGGCAAATATGTATTATTAGAAATGGAACTGCTAGGTCTTATGGTAATCACTTAGTTTTTAGAAAGTTGCCAATCTTTCTTCAATATGACTATATTATTTTGTATTCCCAGCAACAATAAGTGATATTGCTCTATACTCTTTTCAACTCAGTTGATATTGTCACTCTTTTAAATTTAGTCATTCTGGTAGGTATATGATGATGAAGTGAAAGTGAAAGTCACTCAGTCATGTCCAACTCTTTGTGACCCCATGGACTAGAATTTTCCAGGCCAGAATACTGGAGTAGGTAGCCTTTCCCTTCTCCAGGGGATCTTCCTGACCCAGGAATTGAACCATGGTCTCCTACATTGCAGGTGGATTCTTTACCAACTGAGCTATCAGGGAAGCCCATATGATTATATCATTTGGTTTTAAGTTGTATTTCCTTAATTGTTAATGGTTTGGGGAATCTTTTCATGTATTTGTTTGCCATCTTTTTTTTTTTTATGAAATATCTGTTCAAATCTGTTGCCAATATTTTATTTGGTAGTTTATGTTCTGTTTGTTGAGTTGAAATAAATGTTTTATATATTCTGAATACAAGTCTTCCAGCATATATGTTTCTGCAAATATATTCTCTCAAAATCTTATTTGCAAATACATTCATTTTACTAATTGCGTCTTTTAAAGAATAACATCTTTAATGAAATAAAATTTAGTATTTTTTTCTTTTATGCTTCCTGCTGTTTGATCCCTACTTTAAAAATTCTTGGGCTTCCTTGGTGGCTTAGACGGTAAAGCATCTACCTGCAATGCGGGAAACCTGGGTTCAATCCTGGGTTGGGAAGATCCCCTAGAGAAGGAAATGGCAACCCACTCCAGTATTCTCGCTTGGAAATTCTCATGGATGGAGGACCCTCATGGGCTACAGTCCATGGGGTCGCAAAGAGTTGGACGTGACTGAGCAACTTCACTTTCACTTTAAAAGTTGTTTGCCTAATCCCAGATAACCAAGCCTTTTTCCTATGTTTTTCTTCAAGAATTTTATAGCGTTTTGTTTTACATATAGACCTATATAACATTTTGAGTTAATTTTTGTATACAAGGTTAGATGATGAATGAGATTCCATAATTTTGGAGGGGGACATATGGATAACCAATTGTTCTTGCATCATTTGTTGAAAAGTTTGCCATTTCCCCTTAAATGTTCTTGACACCTCTGTAAAAGAATAATCAATTAGCCATATAGGTTTGGGTACTTTTCTACATACTATACCTTCAATTTTTTTAATCTATATTTATGCTCAAAGCATTGGACATGACTGAGCAACTAAGCTCACCTGTTAATTCAACACTGTCTTTATTACTGTAGCTTCAAATATGTGTGAATCAGGTAGTCTAAGTATTCTAGTATAAGAACTTGGTTCTTTTTTTGTAAAGTTGTTTTGGCTACTGTGAGTCATTTGCATTTCCATATAAATTTTAGAAATCGGCTTGTGAATTTCTATTTTAAAAGCCTGTTGGGCTTTTGATTAGGATGCACTGAATCTATAGACTAACTTGGAAAAATTTGACATCTTTATGAATTTTAATCTTCTATTAATGTGGCATATTTCCCCTTTAATTTTTAGGTTACAGATCTTGCGTGTGTTTTGTTAAGTTCATCCCTACGAATTCATATTTTTGATGCTGCTTTAAATAGTACTGGTTTTAAATTGCAATGTATTAAACTGAAATGTATTTAAATTGCAATTCATTGCTCGTGTCAAAGAAATACAACTGAAATCTGTATATTGACTTTTTATCAAGCAGCCTTACTATAAACTTATAGTTCTAATAGGGTTTTTTAAAATAGATTTCTTAGAATTTTCTATATAGAAGATTATATTGTATGAAAATAAAAATAGCTTTTTTTCCCTCTTTCCAATCTCTATGTCTTTTACTTGTAGTTCTTTCATGATGGCCCTGGCTAGGACCTACATAGTACAATGATGAATAGGATGGTGAGAGCAGACATTTTCACCTGTTCTCGGTTCCAAAAATGAGCAAGAATGGCTTAATGTAGAAGAGCACAAAAAGCTTAGAAGCAAAAATCATATCATTTGGTTTTGGTCTGTGTATCTTCCTGGTTCTACTTTCCTATATCACCATCAGTCTAATTTTCTTCACATCAAGTTCCCCAGGTCTTGCAGGCATATATCTCGCAGTTTCAGCCTAGTGCAGTGGTTCTCAACTGTGGACAATTTTCCTCCCCTCTCCACCCAGAGACATTTGGCAGTATCAGGAGACATTCTGGGTTATCACAACTGGAGATGGGGGAGCTGCTATTAGCAACTAGTGAGTTCAGGCCAGGGATGCTGTTAAACATCTGACAATGAATAGAACAGCCCCCCAGGCTTCCCAAGTGGCACAGTGGAAAAGAATTCACCTGCCAATGCAGCAGACACAGTAGATGTAGGTTTTCAGTCCCTGGGTCAGGAAGATCCCCTGGCATAGGAAATGGCAATCCACTCCAGTGTTCCCGCCTGAAGAATTCCATAGACAGAGAAGCCTGATGGGCTACAGTCCACGGGGTAGCGAAGAGTCAGACACAGCTGAGCACACACACCACAATAAAGAGTTCACTGGACTAATATCTCAATAGAGTCACGGCTGAGAAATGGTGTAGTAGGAATTCTTCTCCTATCCAACAATGGTTATTCAACTCCAGCACTGATTCTCATTGGACCAACTTGTGTCACATGCTCACCTCTGAACCAATCACCAGGGCTAAAGCATTAAACACACCAACTAACTAGGTCTGAGCTGTGTGTTAACTTCTAGGGCTGGGGCTAAGATGTCACACCTACCCAGACCACATGAACTATGAACATGGCAGGGGATAGCTTACCAAATTTAAATGAATGTCTGACATCAGAGGAAGGGTAAAAGATGGTATGAAGCCAAAAAAGCAGATGTACAAGAGATTACCCTGGGAGACTGGTAAGAATCAGAGTCAACTGGATAGAGGACAATATCCTAACAGGGACTTGGAGGACAATGGAGGCAGGCCAAGCCTCTAACCCACACCCAAAAGGTTGACCTGGGACTCTCAGCTACTCACAGGTCCATTGGAACAAGTTCCATCCCAACCTCATAGGCATAAAGTGAAACGAGTAGGGAATGAGGGTAACTGACTCTGCAAATTAGGTCTGAAACTGGAATGGATTGAGGTGGCCTGTGGAGGGCTTCAGTGACTCCAGATGTAAAGAGACAGGGAGAGAAAAGTGGGTACTGCAGAAATTGCAAAGGCAAAACTGAGCATTTCTTGCTCATATTCTAGTGGACGGGTTGTTTTCACTAATGAATCAGATATAACAGTTCTTGTTTAGCTGTCTTCAAAAGTTGGTGATATTGTGATATGTAATGATTATATTTCAAAATTCTTTTCTCTTTCCCCCTCTCTGGAAAGAAAACAAGCAGTGCTTCCCTTCCAAACAGATTCAATGTAAGCAAGATACTAAAATGATCACCTTGTGGAAGGCTATACTTCTCTCTCATTCAGTATTTTCCAACAGAAGGTATTCTTTGAGGGAAAGCCTCTGATTAAAGGCCCATAAGGTAATAATATTACCTCCATTCAATGTTTTTCATGTAAAAAGTAAATAAACCAGAAAACTATAAAGAAGTGTTACTATTAAAAAGGGGGGGAAAAGGTAATGAAATTCCTGGGTGCAGGAGTAGGAAGTGTTTTTTTTTCTTTTTATCATCATTAAGGATTAGAGAACTACAATTTTGAGATCCATCTGGATGGAAAATATTGCAGAAATGTGAGATTAACACCAATTAATAATGAATATTTCTGACTGAAAAGGCATCAAAGGACAAACATATATGTGTAGTGAAGGTTTTGATCTTAATACTATTAAAATGGGCTTTTATCACTATTCATTTTCTTTCTGGTTTCCAAGGGAATTGAGTTTTTGACTAAGGGAAAAGCTTAGAATCAGTTTATAGGGTGCATGCGAGGACACAGCAAGGTGGGGACTGCCCAAGATTATTATTGCACAAAAGAAACCTTAAAAGCAATTTTCCACTTCCTTTTCTCTGCAATAGAAAATCAGAGGTTCTGGGACATTTGAAGAGTTAAAATAGAGTAAGTGGATTAGTATAGTTCTCTGTTGATTTGTGCAGGTTTACACAGAAAAGTTTTTGAAAAGTATTCATTAGCAAACTCAGAAACCTCGAACCATCACTGAGCACAAATTTAAGTTCTACTTGGTTTTGTCTGTCCACATTTTAATTTCTACAATTCCAAGAAGTTAATTCTTAATTTTCAGTCTCCATCTACCCCTCTCACCAGCCAAGTTCTGAAAAAAGAGTCAGGAATGCGTTATTAACAGAAGGGGGTTTAGGAAACAAAATCAGACTGTTGTTCTTTTTTAGTTCCTTGGTTTTTCTTAGGAAATGTTTGCTCTTTTCCTTGACCTCTCCCTCCTCATCCCTCAACAACAGAGATATTTTGGTTTTCTTGCTCTTTAAAAATTGAAAATTCATGCTAAAAACCAGAAACAGGAAACCCTCTAGCTCTTTGGTAGAGAAGCAGGTAGAGTACTAGCAGGACCCTAGTGTTCATAGCCCTTGGTAGTGGGAGACAGTAGCTTGACTCCCAAAGTACAAGCGGGGGACATTGTCATTTCGTCCACTGTCTTCACGTCACAGTGGGTTCAAGGTGAGTAAGCCTAGAGAAGAGAGGGATGCTACTGGTTTAGCTCCCTATTGGTGTCTTTGAAAAAGAGGTTTCTTGTAGCAAGGTACAAAAACCCACTCCCGATTGAGCAAAGGGGCAATTTATTGGTGCCACTGCATGGGGTCTCAGAGACAAATGCATTCACAGAGTGCAACCCTGTTGAGACTCTTCCATCTCCATCTCAGCTGCTCAGATGAGTGACTTATTTTCTCAAGTCATGTTTCTCCCAGACTGGCATGTTGGCTGCCCAAACTTCAGGGCCCTTGTCTTTTTTGTCACCAGAAAGGAAGCACTGTCTTCCTTTAAATCTCAGTGAAGTCCTCTGCTCTCCCCAATTTTCATCTCATGCTCTTGTTCTATAGCCAGGGGAGCAGAATCCATGATGGGCAACGCACAGTAGGACCCCCAACACTGAAGGGGAGGAAGAACTTCTTCCCCAAACCCTTTTCTCAAAGAAAAGATGTTCTGAGTCTGAGCAATTAACACACTGCATTTTACAGATGGTGCGACGCTGTCTCTCCCCACATTTTAACATCTCTGAAATCATGATCAGTGTCATGTCTTATTTAATTGGCAGCATTTCTTCTTTTTTAACATTACCCAAAGTAGTGGTTCATCTTATAATGGATGACATCTTAGAGTCAATGAAATATGGGCTGGCTGAAGGCACGGGAAGGTCAAAAGGAGAGTAGTAATAATAGCAGACAAAAGCAATAGCAGGCGTGACTGCCTGGATCAGGAAGAAAATGCCAGGGATCCAAACCTCAATGCTTAGGGAGGGATACCGAGCTTAACGCCGGGAACACTGTCACGTTTTCGTAGCCGATGAACCTCGGTTCTGTCACTGACTCAGATGAGTTGCCCGAGGGAAACTGTTCAACTCAAGAGCCTTTGTTTCCAGTTTAGGAGCTGACAGTTCAGAAACCTATCTGCTCCTCCGGAAGGCTGTGAGTGTTAAAGAGTTGACAGCTTTCTGTGTGTGGGTCTCTTACCTACCCTTCCATCTTATTCAGGACAGTTGCTGGGGCGATAGAGATTTTTTCAATCCCCGCGGGTGTCCAAGAAACCCCTTTCAGGAGCTAAATATTCCACACATCCAGGATCTATACAGGATGTATACTGGTCCTATATCAGTCACACTGGTAACACTTTATCTTCTTTCATCAGTTCTAATTGCCCAGAAAACAGCAAAGGGGCACTGTGGTAGCAAAACCCAAACGACTTTGCAGAGCCCCCGCTGTGCCCTCCAAGTCTGTTTTGAAGATTTATTTCTACACGGAATTAACTAGAAGCTGGGGGACTAGGAGGAGGAGGGGAAGCACATGCTAATAGCTGCATCGTGTTGCAACAAATTAAGCTCAGTTTCCACAATGACAAAATACACTGGGTGCATATTAACCAGGCAGTTTATTGCAGTAACTATTCTGAGGGATGCTTTTGTTTCTGTTTCTTAAAGTGTTTCCAGATCCAATGTCTTTGCAGCATTTTTTGGACAAATTCGAGTTTGGCTGAGACAAGCGGACTGAGCACATTCTCATTAATGCAAAAAGTTCTATTGTTCTCATGTCCCGGGGAAAACAAAAGGTACAACTGAGGGTGGGGGGTAGTTTGGGGGATTTGGGGTACATATGCTCCCAAAACACACTATGGGGCATTAGGTTAGCTTCCTGAGAGAGAATATAAAACCGGATTAACAGCAACTGAGTGGCTATTCTGGAATGCCACCCCTGGTCTCCTGCCAGCCCAGTGCCATGAGTTCCAAGGAGAGTGGGTATCCCCACAGTGGCCTTCCCCCTCTTGGAGGGGATATGGGGACAAATGGCAACAATGTATATGGCACATCTCTCTTGTAGACACATCATCCTTCATACCAGGAGGACTGTGGGCAACCAGACTGGAAAGCTGCTCTTGTCAGAGCCTGGCGGTCCAGGGCTTGATTCAACCCAGTGATTGACATGCCCTGACCGCCAGCGTTGCAGTGACATATCCATTCAGTGATGCATGACTCATCTAAAGGACAAGAGATTCTGGTCTCTCTATTCATCCGTAAGCCCACTCCCCCATTTCCTGGCATCCCAGGCATCATGGTCTATGTGGACATTGATTCATTTATTTCCTTGCTTATTCAACAAGTGTTTTCTGAGTGTGCCTAGCATGTGCTTGGGCTTCCCACGTGGTGCTAGTGGTAAAGAACCTGGCTGCCAATGCAGGAGATGTAAGAGACGTGGGTTCAATCCCTGGGTCAAGAAGATCCACTGGACGGGGGCACAGCAGCCCACTCCAGTATTCTTACCTGGAAAATCTCATGGACAGAGGAGCCTAGCAGGCTACAGTCTATGGGCCCACAAAGAGTTGGACACGACTGAAGTGACCTAACACACACACAGCATGTGCAGCCCTGTTTGAAACCCTGGCGTTATAGCAAGTAAAGAACGCAAATTGAAAACAAGGCAAAAATCAACTCCCTGTCTCTATGAAGCTTATATTCTAGTGGATATCAGGGGCTTGGCCTCTCCAACGTCCGTTCCCGTGGTGCCAGCCCTTTGATGTTCCTCTGAGGAGCCATTCTCAAGCTCTGTGATGGAGATGAGGTTGATGAATCCTTGACTGGAGAGGCAGATGTAAACTCAAGGCCCCACACAGTTGGGACATGCAACCCCTTGAGACTTGCCATTTCAGCTGGTGGGGCAGGGAGTGATGAGCTGGAGAGATAGAAGTCTAGATCTGTAACTGGCCACCTCTGCCCCCAGACAGGGACAGGCTGCTTGGGACTGAAGCGGACTCAGAGCAGAACCTAGCTGAGAAATGGAGAGAGACTGAGAGAACTCCTGGAATGTTTTCCATGCCCAGCACCCAACGATTCCCATTTCTACTAGGCCAGTTGAGTTGGGTTTCTATTATTTGCAACCAGAAGGTACCTGAAAAGTAACATCTCAGTGCCAGTGAAGTTGTAAAGTAAGAGTTGGTTTTCTGTGGCTTCTCTCTCAGATATTCTTGCACACATTTCCCCAGAGAAACCCAGCACAGTCATGCCAGGGCAGTCTTGGGATATTCCCAGAGCGTATTCTATTCCTCTCACCCACTGGACCAACGTGTATGTTTTCCGTAATCTCTGGCACTCAGGTCCCTTCTCCTTCCATGGAGAGATATCAGAGCGCAAGGGGAGCTGCCCGGTGTCAGGGACCAGGAGCTGATTTTTGAACCCTATCTCTGCATCCCAGCTGTGTGGCCTTGGGCAAGTCCTATCCCCCAGGTTCATTTTCAGCATCAGTGAAATAGGAATTGGAACCCCATCCTCACAGCATCGCACATAGGAGGAGCATCACACACAAATGGATCTCCTCTCTCCACTCTGCCATTTCTCTCTTATTAAAACACTGACCACATTGGATGTCTTATGACAAATCGATCTAGCGACTTAGAGACATGAGTGAAAAGAAACTTGGTGGCGGAGAGGGCAGGGGTCCCCAAGCAAGGGAAGACTGGTTACCGATCTTTACAAGGGATTTACATTTGGCCCAGGGCGCTGCTGACCTTCTGGGCTGGCTTTTAACCCCCAGCCCTGAAAGTTAATGCATGAAAAGTCTATAGTGACAGCAAAGTGAAGCGTGCTTCTTTCCGGGGATATTTACATTTGAAACTGGAACAGTTTCTTGTTGTAAACAGACGATTCTTAATTATATGCATTAAATTGGGGCTGAAGGGAGACAGTCTGCACATATTGAGGGTTGGATATACCACAAGGGCATCCATTTACTCTCTCTGTGGATGAAGCCAGCTCTGATGGGTGAACCCCCAGCACTTCAGGCTCTGAATTGATCTCTCTCACCTCTCTTTTCTGAAATAAATGTGTGTGGTGTGTCCTGAAGTGTCTGAACCTCCTTCCCCATAGCAGTCATCCTGCCAGCAGCAAGGCCCCTCCCTGCGATAGAGGTTCCGACGCTCTCAGCTCTCTTGCTACCTGGATGTGGTAATGACCTAGGTTCTGTCCATTAGACGCGGCGTCTGGTGTTCTCTGACACAAAAGTCAGAGAGTGTGAAGGATTCTTCACGGGGTAGAGCAGGTGGCAATTGTTCCAGGGATGCAAAAAGGGCTGCCCAGCAGCCCGTACCCACAGGGTTAGGGATCTGAGGGATGACAACAGATGTTCTCTGCCTGGTGCTCCAACTCCCGAGCGACCCTGTGAATTAGTGTTCTCATTTCAGGAAGTTAATTTCTATATAAATTAGCCAGAGGAAGTTGCTGTTGCCTGGAAAATCAGAATCATAAACGATACCCACCTGTCCACAAAAGGCATCTATTTCTGACTTCTCATATTGTCTTAACCTCACATCTTGTTTCTCCATTTGTACCTGCCACTTCCCAATTTACCCAGGATCATTTCTTTCCTGAGTGTCAACTTTTCAATGTCACATAATCGTCAATGGTACCTCCAGTGTCCTGGCCCCTCAATAGTAGTTAGTGACTATGAATCTAAACCTCAACTGCTTTTTCGTTTGCATCCTGCACCCATTCTGTCCTTCAGAACATCTGCTTAGGCACACGTGTGCGTGGCATGCCTCCTACAGCGGGGCAGCAGGAGCGCTGTGCTGTCCAATCCTCAAACGGTTGGCCTCCCATGGGGGAGTTCTTCCTCTTTAATAGTTCCCCAGTCCATCACAGATTCTTCCTCTCTGGAAGTGTAGCCATCTTGTCCCTGAATCATTAGCAACACACTCCTCACCTCGGGCTGTTTTCTTCACCCATCTTTTTGATGTGCTGTCCATCCTCTGATGTTTTGAATCCCATCACGTCTCTTGCCAGACACCCACGGTGGTTCATTACAGTGTTGCAAATATAATCAGAGCATTACATAATGAGGTCTCATAGGCCCCTGGCAAGCAAGCACCTCTCTCACCTCTGTTGCCTCTTAGTAAGCACTACACCCAGCTTACGTGCTCTGCCTCCAACCCCAGGTCCCCCTGAAATGTAATAGGCCATTCCCCACCAGGAGGGCTTCCCCCACCTTGTCAGACACCAGAATACTCCTGGGAGGTATATTCACATGAGTGCCCTTGGGTCCAGATGCTCTGGAAAGTCCAGCACTCCCTGGGCACATGTATTATTTCCCTATGCAGGTTTTGTTGACTGTGTGCTTGACGCAGTTGGGCTTTTTTGGTTTATATTTTGGTGTGTATGTGTGTGTGACTTAGAATCTTCAAGACTATACATTTCTCAAAGGCATGGACAGTGTCCCATTTCTAACTCTCCTTGCCTGTAGTTAGAATAATAATAATGATATAAATATTTTTTTTTGCTTAATTGTTTACAAAATGCTGTCACAAATATTAAAAATGTCTCCCAGTGACATTGTGAGGTGGGAATAGAAGTATCGCAGTTAAGACGTTAGGCTCTGGATCAGGTAGACTGAATTAAATCCTGACTCTATAACTTGATATGGACTGGTGTCTCGGTTTATTAATCTCTGAACAGGGGAAGACAGTGGTTCTGAGTTCACATGGTTGTTGTAAGAATGTTGTAAATGAGTCCAGGTGTGAAAAGTGCCTGGCATATAGAACAGGCCCAATTAAGAGTACTGTTGACTCTTGAACAACACGGTTTTGAGCTGTGCCGGTCCACTTATAGGTAGGTTTTTTCAATAAATACATGCAGTACTACATGAATCACATTGGGTGAATCCTCTTTGGATGTGGGATTGCAGCTGTGGAGGGCTGACTTGGGACTTGAGCATCCGAGAATTTGGGTATATGCAGGGGGCACCTGGGACCAGTCCCCCAAGGATAAGGATGATTGTCTTGTTATTATTGCTATTGTTCGATGCAGTAACCATCTTCATGTTACAAAGTGGGGAAAGGTGAAGTCATTTGCTTACGGATTTGAGAAAACTAAGAGGCAGAACAGGATATAGAACAGGCTCTAAGTTGCCACAGCTATGCCATACACAACATACCATAGGGCCCCTGATGATTCAAAGCATCTCACTCTACTCACTGGGAGAACAGGATGGACCTTGCCAAAGTGTATGCAAGAATCCAAAATACCAAAAGCACTGGGGTCTTAAAAAGCAACTATGTAAAGATGCCAGTGTGAAATTCTCCAAGAAGATTTGCCTTCTGCCCTATTCACATATACCTTTGAAAAGTTAAAGTGTCCCCTCCTGAGAGATCAGGAGCTGCTGAGGAGATACCTCAGGTGCTGGCTTGCCAACCACTTCAGAGAACTGAAGGGGAGCCACTGGCCTCAAGACTTATAGGTACTAAATTAGAGACTTCAAAAATTCCATTTTTCCTCACTGGTTGGGGGAAGAACGGCAAAGTCTCCAGAGCAACGTTTCTCAGGGAGTCCATCCCGGGGGTCAATCAATATGTCACTTTTCTGTTGCCACAATATAGAGTAAGGAATGAAATGCCCAATTGGCAAAGAAAAACAGTCACATTTTGGAATGAAAAAAACTGTCCACCAAGACATTCTAATGGAGGGACCAGTGTGGGACTGTGAAGAGGGCTTCAAGCTTATTTCATGACGTGCCACGTGACCCTGGACAACCTACCCAGCCTTGGGTGCTCAGGTTCCTTATCTATGTGACGGGGATAATAACCCCACCACAGGATTACTGTGGGGATTAAAGAGATAATGGCCTCAGAGCACTGGGCATTGGGTCTGGTTTACAACAGCGTTCAAGACGGATTTTTAAAATTCTAGGTTCTACTCAAGGTCAGTCTTGGCTCAGTCCACCCAGTGATTTCCACAGAGTCCAGCAACCCTGGGTGGGATTGTGTCTGGGAGGGAGTAGAATGTCCGCTCAGCTGCTGATGGCTCCACGTGACTTCAGGTGCTTCCCTGTCTGAGTAGCTTCTCAGTACCCAACCCTGAAGAATGTGAAGAAGTGAAGTGAAGTAAAGTCGCTCAGTCATGTCTGACTCTTTGCGACCCCGTGGACTGTAGCCTACAAGGCTCCTCTGTCCATGGAATTTTCCAGGCAAGAATACTGGAGTTGGTTGCCATTTCCTTCTCCAGGGGATCTTCCAGACCTAGGGGTTGAACCCGGGTCTCCAGCATTGCAGACAGATGCTTTACCGTCTGAGCCACCAAGGGAGATTTAGAATTTGATGTAATCTTTGTACCCTAAGGCACACAAATCTCAAGTGCACAGCTCAATGAGGTTTCAGCAAGGGTATGGCTCTGCTGTGATGACCCAGATCAGGTGAAAGAATACTTCTATTTTCCTTGAAGTTTCCCCCTGCCCACGGCAGACTGTACACTTCCACTCCCAGTCATAACATCTCTTCTCGCTTGCATCCCCTCAGATTTGGTTTGCTTTTTCTCCTAGAACTTGTCTTTAAAAGAGAAATAGAAAAAGCCCTTCCTGCTTTTAAGTCACCTGCCACCATCCTCAAGAACAATTCTGTTTTAGACTAAGGTTCTTCTGAGATTGGAGAAGTGGGAAGAAAAAAAACCAGACTGGTGAGGAAGATGAAGTCAAGAGAGGCCAGGCCTTGGGATAGTCTTTGTCCTGTAATGTGAGGACAAATCCAGGAAAACAATTGATGTAACAGAGGAGGTGTTTACAGAATGAAAGGTTAATCAGTGCCTCCCAGGAGCCCTGAATACTCAGGCTCTGTCGTTGACAGCAAGTGTGCATGCTCAGTCAGTCATGTCTGACTCTTTATGACCCCACGGACTGTATCCCACCCTCCCCCCTCCAGCCCACCGGCTCCTCTGTCCATGGAATTTTTCAGGCGAGAATACTGGGGTGAGTTGCCATTTTCTTCTCCAGGGGATCTTCCCAACCCAGGGATCGACCCAGGTCTCCTCCTGATTCTTTACCCCCGCAGCACCTGGGAACCCCCATTCACTGCACAAAGACACCCAAAGGCCCAGGCAAAGGCCATCCAAAATGACATCAGAGGATGGACTGAAGGAAGCCTTCCAGGTAGAAGGTCGGTTTTGCCAGTTACCTGCAGAGATGAGCACTTGCTGTCATCAGGCTTAAAAACAAGCCTCAGGGGTGGCACGTGACCTCCTAGGAGGAGGAGGTGCCCAAACCCCACCCAGAATGAAGGGAAAGAAGAGGGAGGGGCAGACAATTCTGATTCCAGAAGGTGTGCCTGTAGCTTTTCAAACAGCTCTGCAATCCTTGAGCCTCTGGATAATCTTTCCCTTAGTTTATGAGACTGTGAGGGGATTATATTAACTATTCCTGATTCCTCTGTTGACACTTGGATTAGCTATGCTGGTGGAAGGGCAGGGCAGCCTTTTAGCCTAGATGGCAGGGGGAGAATGTAATCAGGGACCACATAGTGCAGTGTTAGGGTCAAGACAGCCAGGTCAGGAAGGCGTTGTGAGAATCTATCAGAAAACAGGGCTCCCTTCTGTGTTTTTCTTCCGAAGCTCAACCGCCATTGAGAAGGAGCTGGATATAGTCCATCCATGGGATTTCCCTGGGCCAACTTGTAGGGCGCTGGACAGGGATGTGGGCTTCCCCGGTGGTTCAGATGGTAATGGATGTAAGGTTCTGGCGTCTAACCTGGTAGCTGAACACAATTAGAAGCAATCTGTAAAATGGAGTCACCCTTAATACAGGTAAAGATGTCAGGCTGTGGGTTGACTGATATCCTCTAGTGCCTTTACCTCCTGTCCACTGACTACACTTCTCAAAGCTGTAGAGAATATTGCAGCATGCTTCCAACATTCTTTCCTGGCTGTAATCTTTAATAAAACAAATTTTAAGCACATCCCAATTATGTATGCAAGTGTGAAAGTGTTAAGTCACTCAGTCATGTCTGACACTTTGAGACCCCATGGACTGTATAGCCCACCAGGCTCCTTTGTCCATGGAATTTTCCAGGCAAGAATACTGGAGTGGGTTGCCATTCCCTGCTCCAGGGAATCTTCCTGACACAGGGATAGAACCCAGGTCTCCTGTATTGCAGGCATATTCTTTACGGTCTGAGTCACCAGGGAAACCCCCAATTATGCATATCTGTTTTTAAATTATATATATGGACTACCCTGCCAGTGTATTCTGTGTAGTAAAACAAAAACAAAAGGAACATTTGAAAAAAAGAAGAGAGGAATAATATTCTTACAGATTTTAATTTTAGTTTTTAACAGTGCAAAAATATTTTGCTTTTATCGAACAGAATTAATACATTTTAGCAAGAGCAGCAGTTTAGTAAATCTTTGTTTAATCCATTATGATGAAACAGTTTGACCTGGTTCTAAGCTAAGGCAGATGAGTTCAAACCTTGGTTTGCAAGACTGTTTGAACTGAAAAAGTTTCCTTATCAGGGGACACAGTGGCTAAAAGAAGAAATGCACTCCTGGCTGGAATTAATAAATGATAGGTGTTTTTTGTTTGTTTGCTTAGTCTTATTTGTAAATTACACAAATTTTGTTGAAATTTGGCTAGGAATTTTGTATTCCTTGATGTTTATCAATTGTTCTTACAAAATAGCCTCGCATTGCTCTCATATTTTTAGGATTTTTAACAAATGGCTCAAAAACCACTGAAACTCTTTATTTGGGAGATCTTTTAACAGGTTAAAAATTATATTTCCAATTTTTTTAAAGGGTGTTGACACATGGCATATTTACACTGTTTGTACCAAGAGACGAGACATTCAAATCGTTTCCAAAATGTTCTTCTCATATATAAGTTTCTTTAGAAAGACTTTCCTACTTGTTAAAATGTTACCTTTACCTTGAGGGGACAGATGAAGTGTGTTTATTTTTTCAAAAATATCTGCTTGGTACTATTTGTCATCAGACTACAGGTCTGAAATATGAAACACTTCATCCTTATAGAAGAAAAATGGGGAACTCATCTTTAAGTTTGACAAGTCTATTCAGAACTTTTCTAAAGGACAACTTGTGAAACTCAGGGTGTTTCAAAAATTGTTTCATCCATCTCAATAGAAGAGACTGCTGATTCTACTGTCTAGAATAACACAGTAACCAGGCATGCGTGAACAGCAGTAGCTCTCTATAACTGAAGAGGGTGGAAGTAAGGGGACACCACGGCCAACCCTCTGCCTTGGAGACCTGCTGTCCACCTGCAGGGTGTCTCCCATGTTATGCGTGACAAGTAAGTATTTGACTTCGGGTGCCAATGACAACCCACATAATACATTTTCTGTTTTTCTTCTAGATTAAAAATAAACATATAGATAGAGAAGCTTGAGTTGTCCCTGTGGCTCCCATTCCACTATGGAAACTTGTGTTGCTCTTGAGTCAGATTGATTCTGTATTGACCTACTTTGGCAACTAAACAACAGCTTCATAACTCTAGTTGTGAGACTTGAGGTGCTTTATGTAGCCTTGCTGTGCACAGCTTTTCTCTTCTTCAGACTTGAGATAATGGCAGCACTGACCTCACTGTCTTGTTAAGAGGGTCACCTGACATGTTGCATGAAATCACCAAGCATGGTGCCTGGTGTGATGGAACTGGCTATACCAACACTTACACATCAGGTTCCACAGACCAAGAAGCATGCTTTAAACAACTCTTGCTCAAAAACCATCCATCTGAGACAGTCTATTTCAGTTCAGTTCAGTCGCTCAGTCGTGTCCAACTCTTTGTGACCCCATGGACGGCAGCACGCCAGGCTTCCCTGTCCATCACCAACTCCCAGAGTTTGCTTAAACTCATGTCCATTGAGTTGGTGATGCCATCCAACCATCTCATCCTCTGTCGTCCCCCAATCCATTTCCACCTCTATTTCAGGTCTGACTCTGAGAATGGTAGATACACTTCACTGGGGCTCAGATGTTGGATCCAGCTCATTGATGGTGGCTTCTTAAAGCACTGAACCGAAATGGACTGTGACATTGAATTTAAGTTCAAAGAGGGGAAGAGTGGTGAGTTATGAACGTCTGCCATGGGCGTAGGGGGTGGGATTGGTAGCAAGCCTCCCAGACACTGCTGATCCTTATCTCATTTCTGTGCACCTTCAGGACCTGGGGAGTGCCTTGATCATCCTTACATCACCAGTCCTTAGCCCAGTTTCTACAATAGACTGGGGGTCCGACATGGTATGTTGAATAAAGGGAATGCGTAAACAAATGGTTCTGTCTTGTCATTACCATCACCTCCATTAGCTTGAAGAAAAGTATTGCTTTCTAAAAAAAGTCTGATCATAGAGTGCTGCATAGAGGGCTTCAGAGAGGGACCAGCAGGTCTGAGCAGGTACCTCAAGTCGAAGAAGGGAATGTTGAAGGAGGGCTGTGGAGAAAGAGACTGAAGAGCAGAGGAGGAGGAGATCAGGAAAGCCAGTGGTAGGATCTGTGGCCCACAAACCAAAGTCTGGCAAACTACGAGTCACAGCTAACCAAAGTGACTGTACTTAGCTCTCCGAATTATATAAAGGAGTATTTTATGTGCTTTTAAACCAGTATTTTTAAAAAAAAAAAAATGTTGGGTAGCACAGAGGCAAAAGTATTTCTGTGACTGTAAAAGTCAAGAATTTTAAGGGTAGCTTTCAGTGTTCATTTTTGCCACCTATGAATGTGTGATTCTGTGCTGGATGAAAACAGCTAGTTCGTAAGAAAAAATCACCTCATTTACTGTCTGTGTGGCCAGACAGACAATTATGAAATTTAGGCATTTGTAGAAATATAGATGGAAAAGGTCTTGAAGATCAGATCAAGGAGTCAGAACTTTCAATTTTGAAGATTAGAAATTACTTCTCTTCGACTTTTAGACACAATTTTCATTTTTCTAGTCTATCCCATAATCCCACCACCAATGTGCCATGAAGGCAAAGTTGTCTTTTTCAAACTGAAGTGAACTAACATTCACTGAGTTTTAGAAATTGAAACATTGCTCATGCTCTCTTGAGCTAGGCCACATTCCTTGGGAGTTTTAAAACTTGAACTAGGAATGCATACATATAAAACAAGTATGCTTTGCTACATATACATGATAATTAATATATAATTACAATTTAATGTCTGCCATTAACCGCAGAGTAATGTTCCTCACTCGCTGTAAACGGGCAACAGAAAACACCCACTCAAGTTGTTAAGCATGCCTTTGATTCCCTGACGCTCTTATGCCAGACGCAGTAAATTAAATCCTTTAGGGTTCTCCTCTAGAGAAGAGAGATTTTCTTGCCAGCTATTCTGTAATGAAAATTTGCCAATCCTTGACTGATGTTGGATATGAAGTTGCACATTAGCTGTGTATTAAATAGCACCTGCTGTGTGTACAGAATGCAGTCAGTAGTACAAAGGAAACCTCGGTGGGCACTTGAGAGAGCCCAGGGAGCAACGTTCCTCTTCCACAGTCAACTTCTGAGTTATATGAGAAGTCAGACAAAAGGATAAGGCAGTCAGGAAACAAACTCATCTTTTTTCACTGACAAAGTTGATATTGGAGAATGTGGCTTACATGCACAACTGTTAGATGGGGAAACAGTGGAAACAGTGACAGACTTTATTTTCTTGGGCTCCAAAATCACTGCAGATGGTGACTGCAGCCATGAAATTAAAAGACGCTTGCTCCTTGAATGAAAAGCTATGACCAACTTAGACAGCATATTAAAAAGCAAAGATATTACTTTGCCAACAAAGGTCCGTCTAGTCAAAGCTATGGTCTTTCCAGTAGTCATGTATGGATGTGAAAGCTGGACTATAAAGAAAGCTGAGCACTAAAGAATTGATGCTTTTGAACTGTGGTGTTGCAGAGGTCTCTTGAGAGTCCCTTGGACTGCAAGGACATCCAACCAGTCCATCCTAAAGGAGATGAGTCCTGGGTGTTCATTGGAAGGACTGATGCTGAAGCTGAAACTCCAAAAACTTTGGCCACCTGATGCAAAGAACTGACTCATTTGAAAAGACCCTAATGCTGGGTAAGATTGAAGGTGGGAGGAGAAGGGGACGACAGAGGATGAGATGGTTGGATGGCATCATCGACTCAATGGACATGAGTTTGAGTAAACTCTGGGAGTTGGTGATAGACAGGGAGGCCGGGCGTGTTGCAGTCCATGGGGTCGCAAAGAGTCGGACACAACTGAGCAACTGAACTGAACTGTTGGGTTTTTGACCCAGAATTAGGCAAATCAGCCTACCTAGTCATAGACCAGCCTGGAGGACCACAGATGCAGCCTCTAAAGCTTACAGACATGGCAGGCAGAGAGGCATGTGGGCCCCTGCAGAAGAGGCTTGAGCTGGGCTCCAGCATCCCCTTCCAGACTGACCAATCAAATGAAGTCACTTCTTGAACCTCTTTTCTAGCGTAGCCCCTGATGGCTGTGAAATTGTGACAAGGGACACTGCCCAGATCCAGATTCAAGAGAAGGACAGCCGAAGGTCATCAAAATACTAAGTATAATCAGAACATGCAGGAAATACAACATCCATTTGAATATAGGCTTAAAGAAGGCAGGGTTTTTTCCTACATATTCTTTTTCTGCAGCAGTTTGTTCACTGCTGTATTGCCAATGCTTAGGAAAATTACCTGCTACAAATAAGGTGTTCATTGAATGAATTAATAGGAGTAAGTGAGTAGGCAGAGAGGCAAAACTAGTGTAACATACCTTGAGCTCCTTCTTCATGGAAAGAAATACTGTTTATCTGCCACATGCCTATGAGATATAATGATGATGATGGTGATGATCATGATAGCCATCTTAGGAAAGCTGGTTTTGATTTGACAACTCTGCCATTACATGATATCATAGTGCTATTTGTGGGTAAGGATAAAGAATGTCATTCTCAGTGCTAATATTTATTGGACATGTATATTAGGTGCTGGCACTTTTCTAAGCTCTTTACAAGTATTAACCCTTCTAAACTTTGTAGCAATTCTTTGATGTGGGTACCATTATTGGCCTACGTTATGTATGTGCCGAAGATCAGAGTCAAGTATAGAAAATTCAAATGCAGGCATTTTAATTCCTAAGCTCATGCTATAAATCATAATGCTTGCATTTTACAGTTGGCCCTTGAATGACGCAGGTCAGAACTACATGGGATCACTTAATGCGGATTTTTTTCAATAAATACATACTCCAGTACTACATGATCCATGTTGGCCAAATCTGCAGGTATAGAGGAACCACGGATATGGAAGGTGACTATAAAGTTATGCAGGGATTTTCAGCTGGGGGTGTCAGCGTCCCTAAATGTTGTCCAAAGCTCAACTGTGCTTTAGAAATATCCCTTCCTCTCTTCTGGTCAGGTTTTCCTCACCTCTGTATGACTTAGTCTCCACATCTACATGGTGGTGATGAGTGTGTGGTCTCAGCTGGTCACTCGTGTCTGACTCTTTTTGACTTTATGGACTGTAGCCCACCAGGTTCCTCTGTTTATGGGATTTCCCAGTCAAGAACACTGGAGTGAGTTGCCATTTCCTTTTCCAGGGGATCTTCCTGACACAGGGATCAAACCCAGCTCTCCTGCATTGCCAGGCAGATCCTTTACCACAGTGCCACCTAGGAAGCCCTATAATAGTGATGCTAATACTTACCTGATGCAGTGGAGGTAAATAAGATAATCATTATCAAGCACTTAGCACAATGCCTGAAACATAGGAAATGGTTGATTAACAGTAGTAATTGTCCTTGTCTTTAATAATGGCACTGCCCCCGTTGACGTCTTTGCAGGCTTTGCACACATCTATAGACAGGTTTCACACTTATCTATAGACAGGCTCCTCCCAGGTTGGGTACCCCACCCCCAGCTCCAGGAAGCTGCAGCAAGGATGATGGGCCCTGGTGACAGGATCATGGCCTTTGTGGGTTCTGAGTTCTGTTTTCTCCTGAGCATAAGGTCTGGACTCCCGTCTATGGTGAACTCTGACTGCTGGGGGGCCTCACTTTCTGTCTTATAAGGGAGGCCAGTGCCTACCCAGCATCTGTATTCAGAGAGGTCATAATGGTCCACAAGAACTGCTGTGATGGAGAAAAGGATGTGACATACCTACAGGCTAAGTGTGACGTGGGTACAGAAGGCAGCTGCAGGAAATGGGATCTTCTGGGGCTTTGGGACAGCCTAGCAACCAGCACTCCTCTTCCCTGACGAAGTGCAGGATCCATTGAGATATATAACTGGAAACCAAAGTATCACTTTTATTAAGAAAGCTGCTATTGGAGAATGCAGTTCACCTGGGCAGGCTACTTGACACTGAATTCCAGAGTTCGGCAAACCAACCTACTCAGTCAAAGCAGGCACTGGAAAAATAAGTCCCTATAGAGATCAAGGTTATTCAAGTTAAAAGAGATGATGCCTGTAAGGGTACAGATTGGTGCCTCAATTTATGTGAGCTACTATTGTTATCATCAAGAAATTTGATATACCAGATTAAAATGAGGGAGCTTAGCAATGAACACAACATACACGCATGCATGCATGCTACATCACTTCAGTCGTGTCCAACTCTTTGCAACCCTATGGACTGAAGCCTGCCAGGCTCCTCTGTCCATGGGATTCTCCAGGCAAGAATACTGGAGGGGGTTGTCATACCCTCCTCCAGGGGATCTCTCTAACCCAGGGATCGAACCCATGTCTCTTACGTCTCCTGCCCTGGCAGGTAGATTCTTTGGCAGTGCCTCCTGGGAAGCCCATGAGACATACAACCTGCCATTATTATCTAGGCTACAGAATAGTTTCTCCACCTGTGACATGAAAGCCTTGAACCCTTTGGAACTTGATTTCTGTTAACCCTGAAGGAAGTGAAAGAAAAGCGCAGATTATTACAGTGAAAAAAAGTTTAGACCTCTTCCTTACCTGCTAATGTACCCATTGCCCTTTTTCCTCTACAGGAAGTAGAAGTTTAAGAAAATGTATCCGAAGCCTTTGGAGAGGTGACTCCAAAGAACCCACTCACTGCTGAGGATCATTAAGGTGAGTTTCAGCCTATTTTGTAACAAGTCTTTGAGGTAGCATTTTTATTCCTTTTTCTTTCTTTCCTTCCTCCCTCCCACCCCTTCCTCCCTCCCTTCCTTTTTTAGCTAAGGAGCTGTAAACAGGGCTAGATGGGCTGAGTGCCAGGAAGGTGTCAAGGTCAATAAGCACTGATTCCCCTAAGGGGAAATGTAAAAACTGCTAATAATTTGTTTGCAGAGGTAAGAGATGGGGAAGTATATGCCTGGAGTCTCCTGCAAGCGATGGCTTGCTCTCCTGCGAGTTGAGGGTTCTCAGCACGCCAGCATACTATGTGCACCTGCAGACTGTCTGCGGGCCGATTTCATTGGTTCTCACTCTCAGTTAGGACACCTTTGGAAAGAAACCACAAGTCTATGTCTCATCTCATGCATGGGGTGGTTGGGACTTGTTAGCTATTGAGGATTTTCTCTGGCTCTGGAGACGACATGGTCTGAGAGGACAGAAACTGTCTGGAGGAGAGGTCACAGGCAGGAGGGTAGCAGGACCGGGAACATGGGACGTTAGGATCCCTGACTTCCCACCCAGAGGCACTGTGCGCTGTCTATTCACTTCGTACCTCTTAGGGCTATCAAAGACGACGGTATTTGCTTATCTATGTATATATTATCTGCCATCCCTACAAGAACATGAGGTCTATGACAACAGGGGCCCTCTGTGTCAGTTTCACCTCTGTGACACCCATGTCCAGGGCTGGCCCTGACTCACAGTGATCAGCAAACAAACATTTGCTGAATGACCAGTGGATGAATCCTGTCCTATGTGCTCACTTTAACCCCGGAGGAAATGGAAAGATCACAGTAGCTTGACTGCAGTCACAGAGGGGGAGGGCAGACCTAGGATGGCACCCGGCTCTTCTGACGCCCAGTCCCGCTGTCCATCCTCACCTCCTTCAGGGCTTTATCCCAAAGGCACCTTTTCATGAGGCCTTCCCCCGCCGCCCGTGGAAGGAAAACTACCTGCCTCCACCAGCCAGCTTTCCACATTTCCTTCCCGGTTCTGTTAAATGTTTCCTTCTTGAGTTCTTACCCTGACTACCACACTCTGTTTTCATCTTGCTATTGTTGGTCATTCCCTGTAGAATGTAGGCTGCCTGAGGGCAGGCCTTTCATCTGTGTTCACTGCAGTGAACAATAACAAAGGCAATAGCTAATACTGATTGAGTACTTACCATGTGTCAGACACTTAAGGGGAATCATCTCATTTAAAATCCCTAGCAGGGGCTTTCCTGGCAGACCAGTGGTTAACAATCCACCGTCCAACAAGGGGTAGCTGGGTAGCTGGTTCCATCTCTGGTTGGGGAACTAAGATCCCACATACCCCCAGGCAACTGAGCCCCTCTCACCCAACTAGAGAGAAGCCCACCATTGCAAGGAAGATCCAGAGTGCCTCAACTAAGATTCAATGCAGCCAAAAATAAATACATAAATGAATAAATATTTAAATAATAAAATAAAATTCCCAGTAACTCCATGAAGTAGCTGCTGCTAGCATGCCCATTTTACAGATGGGAAAACAGAGCTTAGATAAGCTAAGTGATCGGCCCCCAACTAGCAAGTGACAGAGATGGAACAAGAAGCCACTGCCTGCCTTAACCACTGTGCATATACTGACCCCCACAGTGGCCCTAATGGGAATGGGCAGTGAAGACCTGGGGCCTGCAGAGTGGGGTGGGGGACGGGGGTGTGGTCCAACCCCTTTGTGCCTCATAGGCAACTGCTCTCTTCCTATGATTTGGCTGTAATCCAGAGGAATCCAATAAAGCTGCAAGTGGGGTGATGGGCAGAGCCCTGGGCAGAAAACAGCGTACACAGAAGTCCCTTGAAGCTCCCCCACTGGTCCTTGCAGTGGGCACTTCACCTGGACATGTGACACAATCGGCCTCTCAATAGGAAGACAGGAGGCAGCCAGTTCTTAACTCCCTCCGCCTCGGCCCCTCACTTTCTTAGAAGTGCCTGACCTACGGCACCTTGCACGTGCTCGGAAAACAGGGGGAAGGTCCCAGCCGGTCAGCACTCTTCCTTTGCTTTCAGTAACAGCTTGTCTTCTGCCCCGAGGGAAGTGTGCAAGGTGCAGATGTCAAGGCCCGGGCAGAGAATGAAGGCAAGCAGGCAGGTGCCTTCTCACTGGACCCCCAGCATGCCCCACCCTGCTGCTGCTTTCCGCCTCCTCAGCACTCATTTCCAGGGGCTTTCCACTTTTTCTTTGGATTCTTATGTCCAAGGACCCTATTGTGGATCTTCATAGAGACAGTTTAGGAGCAGGGGAAAAATCACGTTTATTGAATACCTGGGATGTAAAAGACACATGCTGAGGGGTCCACAGAAATGGCATCTTATAATCATCATGTAATCCCATTCTGTAGATGGGAGAATGGAGCCTCAGGAAAACTTGGCCAAGGGTGCTGAGAACACAAATTTAGTTTTGAAGTTCTGGCTCTACTAGCCCCTCATCTGAGCTGCATCTAACTTGTGGAAGTGGGTCCTAATGTGCCCCCAAGGGCTGAGGGCCATCATCCTGCCTGTTCAATGCCCAGCAGCAAATACTCAGCATCCACTCTGCGGCGGGGATTGTGCTAGATGCTGGGGATATAGCAATGAGCTCAACAGACCAAAATGCCTGTCCTCACACAGACTGTGTTCTGTAAGGAGGGACTCACAACGATAAGATAAAACATAAAGAATCATTATAAGTGTTTGTGCTTTGCAGGGAGAATGAAATAGAGCCAGAAGGAAAATGTGGAGTGTTGGCTGGTGGAGGGGGTGGAGTTTTCTTTCCACAGAGCAGCCAGGGATGCCCTCCTGAGAAGGTGACTTTTGATTAAAGCCCTGAAGGAGGTGAGGACTAAGAGTGGGGCTGCGAGTCAGAACAGGTACCAGTCCAGGTTCACCCTCCCTCTGTGTGACTAGTCAAGCCACCATGTCCCTTTGTGGCTGTTTCCTTCTTTGCAAAGTGAGCACTTAGGACAGGATTCATCTCTTCAGTCGTTCATTCAGCAAATACTGGGTTGGCCGAAAAGTCCAAATGAAGTTTTTGGCCAACCCAATATTTATTTCCTGATTATTCTGAGCCAGGTACATCCCTCAACATAAACACTGCAGAGATGAACATGACAAATGAAGCCTCTGTCTTCGTTGGGACCTCATATTCTTGTGGGGAAGACAAGTAAATGAATGAATAAAAACTATCATTTTTTAGCTTTTTGTTTGGGATGTAGCTGATAAGCAATGTTGTCATGGTTTCAGGCGCACAGCAGAGCAACTCAACCATATATATACATGTAAGCATTCTCCCCCAAACGTCCCCTGCCATCCAGGTTGCCACACAACAACAATATCTTCGATAGACCTAAGAGTTGTGAAGTTCATTTAATACACAATGACTCTGGGTGGAAGGCAGTTCTTTGAATGGGATAGCCCAAAATCCTAATGTTCTGTATTCGGGTTCCTATATTCACCAGCCTGTGATGTCGCTCCACACTAGGCAGAGACCAGTCTCACATTGGGAAACCACCAGTGCAGAGAACCGTGGGAACCGTGAAGGCATCACAGGCAGCAGAGCTCTCCTTCTGCCTGGGGTCTTGGGGACCTCCCTGGGCCTTTCACAACTCAGTAACATTACAGCCTGCAGAGTCAGAAGGAGGGAAGTGATTGTTATGGAATTTCACCCCAGGACTGCCATCTGTCAGTCCCCGACTTTCAGCCTAACATTTTCAGATTCTTTCCAGGTATTTGTTTCTTGGCATTTGTTTCTACTCCCTGCCATCAGAAAGCTACACGTCTGATTATTCTTTTCATGACAGTTGCAATATTCCCTGCCTGCTGAATCTCTTGCCTTTGATTTTTCTGCCTGGTGTCCTAACCTTGTTATTTTGCTTGGTTGGTCTTCTCTTCACAGCCACGGTGGCTCCCACTGCAGGCCTGGCTGCCACTTCATTAGCAAGCTGCTTATACACCTTGCAGGTCATTAATAATGATAGTAAATGAGGAAAGGCTCAGCCCCCGCCCCGAGCACCCCTGCAGACACCTCCCCGGTGAATAATTACTATTTATTGTGCTGCCCTGTTTATCATCTTTTAGCCAGTTGTGACACTGTTATTCTCTGAACTAACTTTAACAGTTAGTTCATGAGCTAGGACATGAGTCTGAGCAAACTCTGGGGATGGGTGATGGACAGAGAGGCCTGGTGAGCTGCAGTCCATGGGGTCACAAAGAGTCGGACATGACTGAGCAACTGAACTGAACTGAACTTTAACAGATTTTTCAAGGGGATTTCTCATAAGGCAGATGTTCATTCTGAGGCTTAATAGCTCCAAGAGCTAGGGAAAGTCTTGTTGGTGGAATCAGTGTCCAGGGCTGGAGAAGTTAAAACTCTCCCGAATGCTTCTTGACCCCGTGAATGCCACTACCCTGAGCCTGCCTTTAGAGGCTTCCTGGCTCAGGCTGGGAAATCACTGTTCCTATTTTTCAAGTCCCCTTGATTAAGATCTTTATGCCTTCTAAAGTCTAGTTATTATTTTTTTAAAAATCAATATGAACTAATGAGCATAAGCTTTCATCCTCTCTTGGCTTTAACGTGTTTGTTCATTTAGCAATGCACTTTTATTTAATTCTGTCCAGCACAAAATATTTCCTTGGGGGATGACATAATGTATGAGACATTATTTAGACATAGAAGTACAAAGATAATAAGATGCTTCTGCTTCTGGTAGTATGCATAAGCTTCTAGCAAACCAATTTTCTCACAAATAACAGCTATAAACTAGGATAAAATTAAAAAGCAAAAAACCAGCTACTTGAAAGAATTGGAGAGTGAGCAAGAGTAATTTGTTCTAGACAGGAACTGACAGCTGGGAGAAGGAAATAGCTCTGGGTGAATTTCCTATGTTAGTGGATTTGTGGTGCCACAAGGGTGGGATGGCTGGTGCAGTTCAATTCAGTCCCTCAGTCATGTCTGACTCTTTGTGATCCCATGGACTGCAGCACACCAGGCTTCCCTGTCCATCACCAACTCCCAGAGCTTGCTCAAACTCAAGGCCATTGAGTTGGTGATGCCATTCAACCATCTCATCCTCTGTCATCCCCTTCTCCTGCCGCTTTCAATCTTTCCCAGCATCAGGGTCTTTTCCAATAAGTCAGTTCTTCACATCGGGTGGCCAAAGTATTCGAGCTTCATCATTAGTCCTTCCAATGAATATTCAGGACTGATTTCCTTTAGGATTGACTGGTTCGATCTCCTTGCACACAGATCTCTCAGGAGGCAGGTCAGGTGGTCTGGTATTCCCATCTCTTGAAGAATTTTCCACAGTTTTTTGGGATCCACACAGTCAAAGGCTTTGGTGTACACAATAAAGCAGAAGTAGATGTTTTTCTGGAATTCACTTACTTATTCTATGAGGTAACGATGTTGGCAATTTGATCTCTGGTTCCTCTTCCTTTTCTAAATCCAGCTTAAACATTTGGAAGTTCTCAATTCACGTACTGTTGAAGCCTTACTTGGAGAATTTTGACCATTACTTTGCTAGTGGGTGAGATGAGTGCAATCGTGTGGTAGTTTGAACATTCTTGGCATTGCCTTTCTTTGGGATTGGAATGAAAACTGACCTTTTCCAGTCCTGTGGCCACTGCTGAGTTTTCCAAATTTTCTGGCATATTTAGTGCAGCACTTTAAGAGCACCATCTTTTAGGACTTCAAATAGCTCAGCTGGAATTCCATCACCTCCACTAGCTTTGTTCATAGTGATGCTTCCTAAGGCCCACTTGACTTTGGACTCCAGGAATCTAGGTGAGTGATCACACCATCATGGTTATATGAGTCATAAAGGTCGTTTTTGTATAGTTCTGTGTATTCTTGCCACCTCTTCTTAATATCTTCTGCTTCTGTTAGGTCCATACTGTTTCTGTCCTTTATTGTGCCCATCTTTGCATGAAATGTTCCCTTGGTATCTCTAATTTTCTTCAAGAGATCTCTAGTCTTCTCCATTCTACTGTTTTCCTCTATTTCTTTACATTGATCACCGAAGAAGGCTTTCTTATCTCTCCTTGCTATTCATATTTTTTAAAAAATCACTGGTGAGTGAGAGGGAGATCATGAAAATGAAAGAATCAGAGAGAGAGGTAATCCAAATTCTGTGTATAAACTCTGCCTGAATCTTTGTTTGACACTTGAACAATGCATGTGTCATGTAGATTGCAGGCAGACCAGCTAAGGATGAATGAACTGAACTTAGATTTGAGTTGCTACCCAAATCTCAGTATTAAAGCATCTGCTTTAATGCATGTTGAATGTTGCATATTGAATCCAGTTAATTAAAATATCTGCTAAAACAAAGTAAATACTCTTTAGAGGAATACAGCATAATCCAGAGTCACCACAATATAGTATTCACAATGTCAGGGATATGTATGATCCAACTTGACGTATGAAGAAATAGGAAAATGTGAAGCACTCTCAAGAGAAAAGAACAACATGTGGACACTGACCCCAGAGGGATCCAAAGATAATAAAGTATGTTAAATAAACTAATAGAATACAATACAAACTCTGCCTTAAGTATAATCCTAAAGTGACAGACTCAGCACAGAGATGATGAGATGAGAATAATACGCCAAAAAGCATCTGATGAGTTTTATTATAAAAATCAAAGTGATTTTGAAAATCTCCTATGGTCTGAAAAATAGGAACATCTAGTTTGTGATTTTATCACATTTACATTTTCTACAGACTCTAATGGGAAATCTTTGAATAGGCCATTACAACTGTGCTTGCACTGCTAAGAACCACTTTATATTTCTCTTTTGGATGGAATAGATTTATGTCAGCAATTCAAACTGACAACAGTACTATAGATTGAAATATAATTTTAAAAATTTAGCAGTAAAATGAAATTTTAAATAAGAAAAAAAGAGATAGGAAAGCTTCCTCATAAGAGTTACTGTTTGAGCTGGAATTAGAGTCTTAGGACTTCAAAGATAAATAAGAGTTAAGTGAAACAGAGAAACAGAGAGAGAGAAAGGACTATGGGGAAATACATGTGACAAGTGAGGGTGGATATTTTAAAGGATATAGACGGTGCCTTGGGAAAATCACAAGAACAGTTGAAGTCTTCCTACCCTATATTAATTGATCATCAAAAACATTGGCAAAAGTGAACAGTTATGGAAAATTTTTACACGCCTTAAGCATTTTATTTGAATCTAAAACATATAAATGGGTGTTACTTCATTAAACTTTGGATGTTAGTCCCAGACCTAGTCTTTTGATTACTGTTCCATGTTAAATTCCTTATGTAAATAGATTCATACTGCATTGTACACTCTTTCCAGTTTTGATTTTTTTAAGTGAAGTGAGAATTTAAAAAGACTTATAAAACAACCTTAAACAGAAGTTGTACTTTTATAATATTCTCCCACCCAATCTTTACAGTTGCCTTGATCACACCTAATCCAAAAGCATTTTAGGGCAACACATCTTAGTAAGTCTTTTCAAAGCAATCAACCTAGTTTTCATAGAAATATGGTTTTCTCTTTGATATGGCATTTGATTGTGTGATTTTATATATATTATATATATATAAACTACATAATGGCCGTGACAAGTGGATTCCTGGTAAACAGCCAACTTGACTTGTAAGAACAGAAAATTATGAACCCATGAGAGAGCTACCAAACTTCTCTAGTGCTGCTGAATGGAGGGTTTTGGTCAATAGGAGGAAGAGCAAAGGTCCTAATTTTGCGTGATTGTTGCATGGCCCAAATACATCCCTGATACTGTCAATTATTCTAACATTATGAATTCCAACTACCAGAAACAGAAGCATTTGTAGGGTGGACATATTAAAGAAGTCAGATCTAACAGAACACCACAATCACTCCACACAGATGGATTCTTATCTAAAATTCTGTCAAAAACTGGTCATTTCTGGGTCATCTCTGTCCTCACTGACTTCCTCCTTCAGAAACATCTCCATCAATTGTGGTTCTGCTCCCTGATATCCTGTTTCAGAGAATAACACTGGGTTGCTATTATGAGTTCAGGAAATCAAGTAAATGTCGAATGACCTGAGTTAAGCATTTCCCAAAAACTAATTTAGAAAAGTTATTTAAATTCAGTTGAAGTGTTTCATTAGCAATCTGGATTGGCAATCACATGCCAACAGCCTTGCACAGCCACCTACGTTAAGAAGCTCAGCTGAAAAAAGGCCCTGGTGCCTGTGTTCTTGAATGCACCTTAGATTGGCTTAATTTAGAAGGCAGAGGCATTTATTGGCTAGGACAGGATATCAAAATGGAATAAATATCATTTTCAGATTAATGGCTCGAACAAAAGATCATAAGTGAAATAAGACAACATATATTGCAAAAATAAATCTCAAGAGATAGCTAAGGTAAAAGAAAGATTTACTTAAATGTGTAGTTTGGCTAAGTAGTTTAAACTGATTTGGGTAATCAAGTGAAAAATGAGTAAGAACTAATGAAGAGTTAGTGAACTCTTTCTAAATGGAGAAGTATGTAAATTACTCGCATGGATTTGGTCTTTTCTTTTGATATGATATTGTACTCTTCTGAGTTTTGCTACTGTAGTAACTTGCATTATAGATCTAAACAATGACTCATGAAGACTCTCATTTTTCTAACTTCTGAGTTTGGGTCACAACAAATATTTACTGAACACCTACTCTGTGCCATTTGCTGGACGAGGTACTGATCGTGTGTTTGTGAAGATGATTTCACTTGACACATAATTCCTTCGTAACCGTCAGATCATTTAAGAAAGTTCTATAGTATTCTGAATGTCTCAGACTTTGAGAGCAGATATATTGTTTGATCACATATTAGACATAATTCTTACCACAAATATTCCAATTATAATAGAATTGCCTTGTCAGAATCCATTTCCTAGATGCCATATCATGCAGAGGGCATAACGAATACCTCTATTTAGGCTTATTTGAAAACAAGAAGGGAACCAAGTCATGTGCATCTTCTCACCAATTTTGAAGATATCATTTTAAAATATAGGTCAGTATTTTTACAGTATTACATTACCCAATATTTGGACCATTGTTTTTGCATTACATGCCTGTTTAAAGTTCTCAATTTGTTAGTGGCCATCAGTTTTTATCTTATCAAACCTATCAACATTGAGCACACGTGACCATAGCTTCCTTCTTGAAAGACTCCTCTTTTCTTTTCTTTCATTTCACTCTCTCTTGTTGTTGTTGCTTAATAGTGTTATTCAGGTATATATTATATATCATAAAGATCGTTTATTTTAAGTGTTAAGTTTAATGCTTTTTAGGAACTTTACCAAGTGATAGAACCATCACCATAAATCCATTTCAGAACATTTTCATCCCCCTAACAAGATCCCCGTCCTCACTCCCAGTCTCGTCTTTCTTGGTTTTCCTCCCTCCCTCCTTCGCAGGCTTGCTCTCCTCTCCTCAGTCACTGAACGTTTCCATTTCTCAAGGTGCAGCGTGGACTCTGCTCCTCTCGCTCTATACTCCTCCTTTGAAGGAGCCCCACTGCGCGACTGTGGCTTCAGTTACCACTGAACGCAGATGTGCCAGGCCTCTCCACGCTGCTCCAAATCTGCTCATCCAAAGGATCTTCTAGAGACCGACATCATACATGTTGGAAAGGTACTTGACTCCACATATCCAGATCCAAGCTCCTGGCTTTTGTACCAGAGCTATTATCAATTCCATCTCCTAAGCCAAAATCTTGGGGTCATTCTTGACAAGCTCCTCCTGTCTTGCTACACCTATGTTTAACACATCATCAGGTCTTTTTGGTTTTCTATCCAAAATACCTCGTAAGTACATCTCCTTATCCTCATCACTTCTTCCCTTAGCCTTGTCCAGGATTCCATTATCTCTCACCTGGAACATTTAATAATAACTTCTAATTTGTGTTCTTATCTTCCCTCTTCCCCTTCTAACCAATTCTCCATGTTGTAGCCAAATTTTTTTTTTAAAGAAAGCACAAATCTGATCCAATAGCTGTCTGTTACTCTTGGGTTAATATAAATGTATTAACACAACTTAGTGCCTGTCACTACCCCTGTCTCTTGCTCCACAGCTGTTCAGCCCATCTTGAATTTTCTTAAAAGTATACATGTTTCTACCCAATACAAGGCTGAAGTGAAGTGCAAGTCGCTCAGTTGTGTCCAACTCTTTTTGACCCCATGGACTATACAGTTAATGGAATTCTCCAGGCCAGAATACTGGAGTGGGTAGCCTTTCCCTTCTCCAGGGGATCTTCCCAACCCAGGGATCAAGCCCAGCTCTCCCACATGGGAGGCGGATTCTTTATCAGCTGAGCCACAAGGGAAGCCCAATATAAGGCTACCACATATTTTTTTCTCTCTACTTAAACCTCCTTCATCACTCACTTGCACTCAACCAGTCCTTCAGATCTTAGCTCAGTCTGCACTGTCTCATGGAGACCTCCCCCCACCCATCATCAATGTAGATCAAGTCATCAGCTGATATGCTTTCTTAGCATTCTCAGCTTTCCCTTTATAAAACCTCCTCTGCTTGTGTGCATGCTCAGTCATGTCCGACTTTTTGTGACCCCACGGGCTGGAGCCTGTCAGGCTCAGCTGTCTGTGAATTCTCCAGGCAAGAATGTTGGAGTAGGTTGCTGTTTCCTCCTCCTCCGGATCTTCCTGACCCAGGGATCAAACTCGGGTCCTGTGTCTCCTGCATTGGAAGGTGGGTTCTTTACCACTGAGCCATCTGGGAATCCCATAAAATCTTCTATAGGTTGGAATTATATGCTTATGTATGGCTATTTGATTAATATCTGTCTTTTCTATTAGACTGTCCTGCCTTGACTGCTTTTGTTCATCTAAGAGCTAACACAGCATACAGGAGGTACTCAATAAATATTGTAAGATAAATAAATAAATGAATGAACAAAACCAACAAAACTAAGCAGAATACAATGGCTAAGATCTGGCAATTGCTTACACTGTATTCCCCTACCATCACCCCACCACCACCCCAGATCTCTAAAACGGCTTCATTTCACATATAATGTGTTTTTAACCCAAAGAGAAGGGCTGAGTTTAAGTTCAGAGGCTATGTCTTGACTCAGGCATGTCAAGGAGTCAAACTTTTATTACTTTTCTCTGAACACGTCTTCAACTGTGACATGTCTTTATTTGTGAAATGATATAACATCTCTCCCTCCTTGGAAATGAAATTAAGAACTAGTCTTCCATATCCTGTGAAGTGCTAGTAAACATTTAACAGTTGACTCTCTGGGGAAAAGCCCTGATTGGTAGCATTTGATGATTTCACTGTAGTAAGTACTGTGATCTTAGCTGTTTGAAGCCCTCGACCTCATCTCCCCAAAAACAGAGTTGGAAAGAAAGAAACACAAACTGCTCTTAAGAGCCACACCAGCCAGCTCCCCACACTGCTAGATCTGAGGATCACTTGCCTCCAAATTTTCCTTTTCTCTCTTTAACCAAAAATATGGACTGCCCTTGGCTCTGTCCAGCATTCTGTGACTTCATGATCATTTTTCTCTTTTTTTATACTTTTGACTACTAGATTGCTATTTAGAATAAAAAGACTTGGGGAGAAGTTTGTCATATCCATTTTATTCCCAAGGCTAAATTGCCACTTCTGTCCTGAACTCTAATCTGTCACGAAAATTGGGCAGAGGGTTTCAGCCTGTGTTAGCAGCTTCACAAAGATTTGCACCAGACAGTAAATCCCATCAAAAAGCAAGCCCAGAAATCTGACCATGAGTAAATGTTATTCACCATGACTGTTTACCAACAGTTTCACATGCCTTTGCAGATATCTCATAAACAGTTTTCAAGGCAGTGTTTATGCAAAGGATTAGTGAAAGGACAAAAGTCTCAAGGGAGAGACCTCACCAAAGCACATATCTCTCCAAGCATTAAATTGTCAACAGCATGAAACCTTCACTCCACCCTAGAGCCCAGCTTCCTTGCCAACGTTAGATACCCACGTGTGTTGGCAAAGATAAAGTCAACAAGAAAAGCCCACATGTCACATCTCCTGCAGAATGACATGACCACCACTGCTTGGGCGTGGCTGCCCAAGCCTGCTAGAAATCCTCACGGACAACACACAGCAAGCCCGTCCCTTGTTCTGTGGCTGATGGCAGGGTACAGAACGTTGCTTCTGAAAGCAGTGATAGCAAAGCCAGCAAGAGCCCCAACTGTTTGTTAAATGCCTAACGATTAACAGAAGCCCCAGCCTCAGCCTTCGGGCTGCCACTCAGGGTAGTCTGTTTAGTAAACAGTCAACCACCAATATCTTGAGCAGGTTGAACAGATGGCTCCAGGGTTCAGGCCAACTGTGTTTCCCTCAATTTCACACAGCTTTGGGTAATGACAATCATAAAAGTCAAGAAAAGTATAAACATAAACACCGCCCTCTCCCCACCCTCCCCCATGAATACACAGGGACTCCAATCTCGAGGTGATGAAATCTGACAAAGATATAAGATTAGAGGGAGAGGGAGAGCCCGAGTGGAGTGGATCCAAAGTCATTAGAAGCTCTGTGTGATTGAAGATTGAGGAGAAAGAAATGAAATCCTCATAGGTGTCTCTGCATAGAAAACATAAAGGAATGGATACAACGAAGGAATGGTAAGATGCGCAGCCAATGGCTCAGAAATCTTCAGGCAGAAACCACAGGTCCTAAAGTTCAAACACCCTGTGGTTAAGTTGTAAATGGGACATTTGGCCTAGCCACCCTAGCACTGCTCCATTACAGCCCAGAATCCAAGTGTTGTAAGCAAGAAAAATGTTAGAGGCTAAGCTATGAGCATGGCAGCTGGGATATCATTATGAATATCACCTGCTGGAGACAGAATTGAGAAGCCTATTCACCAATTCTAGCCCTGCTGCTAAGCACCTGTTATGCTCTCTTTGTACTTGTGAAATGGGTACATAAAACCCGACTTTGTGTATTTCAGAGAGTTGTTGCTAAGATACATGAAACATGTCTTCTGGGCCAGAGGGCATTGTAAATTCATGCTCTTAGCCCCTGATCGACTCCAGGCAAATGTTAGATCAAATTTGAAGGGAGAAGAACAGAACACACACATCCCTCATTTCAAAACAAGGTAAACTTCTGCAGGAATCAGAAGCACAAAGAAGGAAGCAAAGCAGAAGCTGCGCTCTCCCCAAACTGCATTATATATGGAGCTGAAATATACATGGAACTAACATAAAACTCCATACAGGGAAGAGAGAGGAAGCAGACCTCTGTCAGCAACATGGAACTGCCTGCTGCCCGCTAGAGTAGGAAATGGCAACCCACTCCAGTACTCTGGAGCTTCATTGCTGCTGCCTGCTAGAGAGGGTGAGTAGATAGACACTGTCTTCAGCCTCACCAGAGAACAGGTGCCCTGAGTTTCCAACAGAATGAAGGGTTCTTAATCAAGAACCCAAGGGGTCTCATTGAGACATCCACAAAGTACAGAAAGAGAAACAACCCTTCTGCTCAAGATGCACCTATAAATCAAAATTCTAAAACATAGAAGGAAAAAGAAATCTAAGGACGTTAGCTAACAACATTAAAAATCAAGAGATCAATTCAGTCCTGAAAATTAGTTCACTATTCTTTCACTGACACCTATTGTTCAAATGGACCTGTCTGAAAATGATTATGTAAGCATACTTAAGGTTATTTAAAAGAAAGAAAGTACTGGCATCCATAAAAAAGAACCAAAAGTCATGAGACCAAAAGGAAGAAATAATAACAATAATAATACAATGACAATAATACAAACAAACAGAATACATGGGTTAATAGATTTCCCTCAAATGATTTCCTGTTTCAGTTTTGACATGTACAGAGCTTGGAAGTCATCGCTCTTGTCCGGACAACAAGAAGCTGAACAAATTGAAAGTCAATGAAACAATTTTTCATGAACTAGAGAGGTGAATTCAGAGAGTCTCAGCAGAGATCTGATTATCTGGAGCAGAAGGTGATATATGATGCATGTGTGCTCAGTCGTGTCTGACTCTCTGCGATCCCATGGATTGTAGCCTGCCAGGCTTCTATGTTCGTGGACTTTTCTAGGCAAGAATACTGGAATGGGTTGTCATTTCCTATTCCAGGGGATCATTTCCGACCCAAGGATTAAACCTGTGTCTCCGCGTCTCTTGCATTTCAGGTAGATTCTTTACCACTGGGCCACTGGGAAAGCCCAAGCCGAACATACTGGCGCCATAAACCTGGTAGGAATATTCAAATAGTAATTCTGGTGAATTGCTGGAAACAGGCTATGGACTAGCATAGGAGTGAGATACTCCTGGGGAATCTAGTCTCAGGAGGATCCACCACAATTTCATGAAATTTTCCTCCAGGAACTCCACCACATTCTTATAGTCATGATCTGAGAAATATCTCTTTGTTGCTTGAGCAGAAGGAAGGAAAGAGTAAGCCTGATGAAATACTCCCAGAGCATTTTTCCACAACAAATACCTATTTTCCGGGGAAAAGAATGTGTCAGAGCCTTATCCGAGCTGGGGAAAGAACATCTGTCCTCTTCCACCCCTCTAGCCCTCTTATTTTATCTAAGAGAGGAAAAAAAGCTGAAAATCAGTTGTGAAGGTCTCAGCTCAGGGACACAGCCCAGTAGAATAGAGTTTGATTAAATAAAATTATAGAACACTTTCTCTCTCCTTCACTTTCCCACCATACCCAAGGGGATAATAACAGTGGATTACAGTTGATAGACGGAGAAGGCAATGGCACCCCACTCCAGTACTCTTGACTGGAAAATCCCATGAATGGAGGAGCCTGGTGGGCTGTGGTCCATGGGGTCGCTAAGAGTCGGACACGACTGAGCAACTTCACTTTCACTTTTCACTTTCATGCATTGGAGAAGGAAATGGCAACCCACTCCAGTGTTCTTGCCTGGAGAATCCCGGAGATGGGGGAGCCTGATGGGCTGCCATCTATGGGGTCGCACAGAGTCAGACACGACTGAAGTGACTCAGCATCAGTAGCATCACAGCTGATAGAACTATGAGACAAAAGCTATCTGAGAAGAACTGAGAAGTCCCCTCAGAAGGACTTCTTAGAGAAACCAAGCGAGAAGACAAAAACAAGGATACTAGAGTAATTTGAAACCTCTGAACTCTGTAACTACAAAAAACATTCAACAGAGCTCAATTTTTAACTGGATTAATATAAAACTTCACATCAAAGCCTTATTTACCTTAGTTGTTACTGCCAGATACATCATGTTTATCTTTCAGCAAAAAATTGCAAGACACAGTAAAATATATGAAAAATCAAAATCTAAAGAGACAATGCAATCATCAGAGTTGATAGGCTAAGAGAGGAGATAAATTGAATCATATGAACTTATTTAAACCAAAGAAGGCAGAAAAAGAGGAAGAACAAAGAATAATGCAATAAATTAAAAAGTTACAAACATGGTTGGTTCTACTCCAACTATATCAATAATCACTTTAAATGTGAATGGTCTAAATACACTAATTATAGAGATTATCAGAATGGATTTAAAAAACAACAGAACTTAACTATATGTTGTCTATAAGAAATTCCAGGGGGGAAAATGCCATGAAAAATTTAAAGGATGGAATGAACACCAGTTTGTTCACCATCAAAAAAGATATTTAGAGGATAAAGAATGGCATCCAATGAAGAGATGTTTAAAAGATTAAAAGTGTAGTTGTAACACATGAAATCTTGATTGGGAGGTGCCAACGAATTTTGAATAGGAGCTAGAGGAAACACAGAGGCACGGTATTTAAAGAGGTGTAGGCTGAGAATTTCTCAGGACTGAATAAAAGGATATGAGTTATCAGAAACACCAAGGGCATAACAAGATAGATGAAAACAAGTCTGCACCTATACACTGAAGAGAAACTGCACAACATACAAAGGTGGTCTTAAAAGCTAACAGAAAGAGAAGACAGATAATTCTTCTCATTAGCATCAAAAGACATCATGAGGCAAGATGACAACAGCTTTAAAGTTCTGAGGATTCTATCTCTAAGTTAGAATTAGGTTTACCTACAAGTAATAGAAAAAGATTGCTGGGAGAAATATCAATAACCTCAGATATGCAGATGACAGCACCCTTATGGCAGAAAATGAAGAAGAACTAAAGAGCCTCTTGATGAAAGTGAAAGAGGAGAGTGGGAAAGTTGGCTTAAAACTCAACATTCAGAAAACAAAGATCTTGGCATCTGGTCCCATCACTTCATGGCAAATAGATGGGGAAACAATGGAAACAGTGAGAGACTATTTTGGGGGGGCTCCAAAATCACTGCAGATGGTGACTGCAGCCATGAAATTAAAAGACGCTTGCTCCTTGGAAGAAAAGTTATGACCAACCTAGACAACATATTAAAAAGCAGAAACATTACTTTGCCAACAAAGCTCTGTCTAGTCAAAGCTATGGTTTTTCCAGTAGTCATGTATGGATGTGAGAGTTAGACTATAAAGAAACCTGAGTGCTGAAGAATTGATGCTTTTGAACTGTGGTGCTGGAGAAAACTCTTGAGAGCCCCTTGGACTGCAAGGAGGTCCAACCAGTCAATCCTAAAGAAAATCAGTCCTGAATATTCAATGGAAGGACTGATGCTGAAGCTGAAACTCCAATACTTTGACTACCTGATACAAAGAACTGACTCATTGGAAAAGACCCTGATGATGAGAAAGATTGAAGGCAGAAGGAGAAGAGGATGACAGAGAATGAGATGGTTGGATGGCATCACCGACTCAATGGACATGAGTTTGAGCAAGCTCTGGGAGTTGGTGATGGACAGAGAAGCCTGGCATGCTGCATTGCAGTCCATGGGGTTGCAAAGATTCAGACACAACTGAGCAACTGAACTGAACTGAATAGAAAAAATTAAAAAACAGCATCAACTTAAACGGGGTAGTTTAATTCTTCAGTTCAGTTCAGTTTAATTACTACTTACCTCAAAGTTCAGAAGATAATATTCAAGACCATTATGATGGTTTTCCTCTCTCCTCCTTGAAGATCCAGGCTCCTTCCAACTTTCAGATCTTTCATCACCCAGAGTTTTCCTTTGTCTCAAAGCCCAAGAAGATATTTCAGTCATCAGATCCATGTTCCAAGAAGCTCGGTGGATGAAAGGATAAAAAGGAAGAAAAGGATACTCTTCTGCTGTTTGCTGAAGAGGGTTCAGAGCAGACTTTACAACACTCCCATCTACAGCCACTGGCTAGACCTTAGGAACATGGTATACCCGGAGAGGATAGACAAGGTGGTCTTCATTTTGTTTCATCCAGTTAAAAATTCTATTTTTATGGAAGAAGCCTATGATAGACACTGGAGGACAAATAGCAATTTCTGCTTAACTCTGTATAAAATCAATTTGAAGGTTTTGGGGTTTTTTTTTTTTTTTTGGTTTTTTAAAGAAAGATATTTTAATTCCAAGAATCATGACTGTAACATTGTTTAAAATAGCCAAAGCTAACAAAAAGTTCACTGAGATCTGGTAAGATTTGGGAAACTATGGATAACTGAGTGTCTATGACACCGTGGTTCATGCTGGGCATTCATGGATGAATTTTAGGGGATCTGTTAACCTTCTACAATTATTTGCAGATTTGGAGGCATTTGTGAAGCATCCTGGGAGATGCTTCATTGCTTCTGATAGGTTTTCAGAGGTGTCTATGATCCACTTCCCAGAGAAGTTAAAATTAACTTTTAAAAATGAGTTTAGGTTAATCTTCAAAGAAGACATACAGATGGCTAACAAACACATGAAAAGATTCTCAACATCGCTCACTATTAGAGAAATGCAAATCAAAGCTACAATGGTATATCACCTCACACCAGTCAGAATAGCCATCATCAAAAAGTCTACAAACAATAAATGCTGGAGAGGGTGTGGAGAAAAGGAAACACTCTTGCGCTGTTGGTGGGAATGTAAATTGATACAGCTACTATGGAAGGTGGTATGGAGATTCCTTAAAAAACTGGAAATAAAACCACCATATGACCCAGCAATCCCACTCCTAGGCATATACCCTGAGGAAACCAAAACTGAAAAAAATACATGTATCCAATTGTTCATTGCAGCAGTGTTTACAATAGCTAGAACATGGAAGCAACCTAGATGTCCATCAACAGATGAATGGATAAAGAATTTGTGATACATATACACAATGGGTTATTATTCAACCATAAGAAGGAACACCTTTGAGTCAGTTCTAATGAGTTGGATGAACCTAGAATCTATTATATACAGTGAAGTAAGTCAGAAAGAAAAATATCATATTCTAATGCATATATATGGAATCTAGAAAAATGGTACTGAAGAATTTACTTGCAGGGCAGCAGTGGAGAAACAGACATAGAGAATAGGCTTATGGACATGGTGAGAGGGGAGGAGAGGGTGAGATGTATGGGAAGAGTAACCTGGAAACTTATATTACCATATGTAAAATAGATAGCCAACGGGAATTTGCTGTATGTCTCAGGAAACTCAAACAGGGGCCCTGTATCAACCTAGAGGGGTGGGATGGGGAGCGAGATGGGAGGGAGGTTCACAAGGGAGGGGAAATATGTATACCTATGGCTGATTCATGTTGAGGTTTGAGAGAAAACAACAAAATTCTGTAAAGCAATTATCCTTCAATAAAAAATTAATAAATTTTAAAAAATGAGTTTAGGTTAAATCTTATGAATTCTACTTAAATATTTACACACTGTTGAAGATTGAGAGAAAATTAGTCCAACCAAGTCCTGTAATATAATTCATATAATTAAATGGTGCAGCAGGTGTTTATAAATGGGGAAGTTTGCCCTCTAGGCTTTTGTATTGCATCACTCACCCAGTATCAGTATGTAAACTTCCCTATTATTAGTTATTGTTTTATATCTTGCTCACTAAGTAAATCACATCTCCTTTAAGGTAGGACTTTGTTCTTTATCTTTGCATGACGTCAAGGGCAACTCCTTGCCAATAGTAAGTATCCTGCTGATTGCCAGATACCCAGTTTAGTCATCCCCTATTAACTATCTGTCTGGCTTGGCCCTATCCATTTACTGCTCCACAGAAGAGTCCATTGGTGATAAAAAGCTATTATTCTCCTTTCATTTTTTAACTTCTTTTTCTGCTTCCTAATCTTTCTCTGAAATTAGGTTACATAGATATGGTACCCTACTCTTTGTAGACAGGATAACAAGCTTGAACTTTAGATATGTTAATTTCCCAAATGTTGATAACAAGCCTGTAGCGCAGGTTGATAGAAAACCAAATTCCTTAGTTCACTGTCCTGGCTTTATCCACTTAACACACAATTTTTGCAGGGGATGAAGGACAAGACTTACCATTGTCATTTCAATACCAAGCAGGATTCCCCAAGCCTTCTACCGCTGTGTTCTAAGCTGAGAAATAAGAAGTGGATTTTATCAACAATATACAACTAGAGAACTTCAGACTTTCAAGGGCTCAACAAGAATCCTTACAGCAATCACTTAGACACTATATCAGCTCTATTAGGGGCAAATAAGGCAATAATAATGATATTTGCTAACATCTATTGGACTATTTTAATTATTTTTTCTTCTAAAGAGCACCTACTATGTTTCACGCCTGAGCTAAATATTTTATTAATACATAAACCTAAGTTGGTCCCTGGGTCGGAGAAATCCCCTGGAGAAGGAAATGGCAACCCACTCCGGCATTCTTGCCTGGGGAATCCCATGAACAGAGGAGCCTGGCAGCCTTCAGTCCACTGAGCTGCAAAGAGTCGGACACAATTTAGCAACTAAAGCACCACCACCGATCCTTCATGTGGCCTGAGGAAATTTATTGGCGATATTTTCCTCCCCATTTCATAGATGAGGAAACCAAAGCACAATACAGTAGGTTCCCTTCATGCAAACGAGTTCCGTTCTGAGAGTGCATTCATAAGTTCAATTTGTTTGTAAAGTCCAGCAGACTTAGTCTAGGTACTCAGCTAACACATTTAGCTATATATTACTGTGCTGTAATAGGTTTATAATACTTTTCCACCCTGAATATTCATTGGAAGGACTGATGTTGAAGCTGAAGCTCCTATAATTTGGCCACCTGATGCGAAGAGCCGACTCATTGAAAAGACCCTGGTGCTGGGAAAGACTGAGGACAGGAGAAGGGGGCGACAGAGGACGAGATGGTTGGATGTCATCACTGACTTAATGGACATGAGTTTGAGCAAACTCTGGGAGATAGTGAAGGACAGGAAAGCCCAGCAGCTGCAGTCCACGGGGTCGCAGAGAGTCAGATGTGACTTAGTGACTGAACAACAACAACTTTTCACACAAATAAGTTTTAAAAAAACACAAAAAAATGAAGACAATATTTTTGATCTTACAGTACAGTACCTTGAAAAGTACAGTAGTAAAGTACAACAGCTGACATACAAGGGCACGCTCACATCTTTGAAGGTTTGCAACTTGTAGGTTCATACGTAGGGGACTCATGTAGAGTAACTTGTCCATGTCACACAACTAATAAGTAAAGGAGACAGATTTCAAACTAGGCTCCATACTCCAGACTCCCAATCATTTCTTCTCAAGGAACTCAAGACAGGCACCAAAAATCCAAGTCCTTAAGTTTTTATGTTTTCAGTATGGTACAGTGGTTAAAAGCACACACTCTAGAGTCAGGTAAAGCTGTGTTTTAATTTCATGTCCATTAGTACTAACTTAGGTAAATTATTTAAGCCTAATTCGCTGAATCATTTAAGCCCTCTAAGCTCTCTCTCATCAACATCATCTCCATCTTAGTACCTGTCTCGTAAGATTGCTGTGTAGATTAAGTGTAAATTGCTTTATGCAGTGCCTGGTACAAAGCACCTACTGGAGACACACATGCATAAATAGACACAGGGATGTAGATGGGAGACTTGAGACTCCATTCAAATTATTCAGTTCCTATTCAATCACATTTTGCCATTAAAGAAAATGTGGCTAGAGAGAGTTGTTGAATCAAAAGACCTAAGTAATAAAGGGAGACAGGGAGCAGGAAAAAATTGGATTCTAGAATCCAGTTTTGCACAGGGGACTTCCATTCAATACACTCACAGGGCCTGTGAGAGCAGGCTGAGAATCAGCCTCCCAAATGCTGCCATTGGCAATGTTCAGGTCTTATTCTTAGTGCAGGGAGAGGAAAATGACCCACACAGGTGAAGTCCCGCTCCAAACGAAGGAGAAGAGGGAACATGTAAACTGCATATGGTGTCACAAACAAGGAGGGAAGAAGACTGTTCGGCAACCATGACTACTGTCTAGTTCATTAGGAAGACATACTCAGCCTCAGACAAGGAAAATTAGGGGTGGAAAATTAAATGAAACTTTGCACATTAGGTCTCTTAAGTGTCACATTAAACCCTTGAGACGGAAACTCAGAAGTGAAGCTTACATGTGGAATCTAGAAAATACAACAAACTAGTGAATATAAAACAAAGAAGCAGATTCACAGATTTATAGAACAAACTAATGATTACCATTGGGGGGGTTGAGGTCCAATCCAGGGTCGGGACATTGAGAGGTACAAACTATTGAGTATACAGTAGGTTACAAGGATATACTGTACAACACAGGAAATATAGCCAATATTTTGCAATAACTGTAAATGGAGTGTAACCTTTAAAAATTATATACTAACAAATACCATGGCTGATGAAAGCATCTATAGTAAAAAATAAAATGAAAATGAAAAGAAAAAGCCTCATGTGTTAAAGTAATATTGCCTAGTAATAAATGTACTGATTTTAAGATGCATAATAATTGAAGGAGGGTATTCAAAATAAGATGCCTCATAGTTTCAAAGACGTTTTAGAAAGTGTTAAAAATTTGCAAGGACTTACAGAAGACAACAAATGCAAAATCACCTCAGAGGTCTTTTTTCACAGTTTCAAGAAAGAAAATAAGGCTGGTAGTGGAAAATTACATTGAATGTTTTTAAATCGCCATTCCAGCTTCTTCCCTGGAGCCTAGAAACGTTCCTGCATTCATCCACTAGGTTTGGATTGTTACAGGATCACTGCAAAACAGTGAGGAATAATTAATATGGCAGAAGCCCATCAAGTTGTCTCTGTAAGGTCAAATGCATGATGTGTAGAATACAATTAGGAGGTTAAAATGGCCTGTCAACTTTTACAGTATTAGCTGTTTGTAGGGGTCAATACCTTTCAAGGATATGGGCCCAAGAATGAAATTTCTAAGGAGCTGGTAGAATTGTGGAAACTTTTGCATTGGCTTTAACCACCTAAGGCAATAAATTTTTAAATCCCTTAAAAATATTAAAAACACATAACATTTTAAAACCATCAGGTACATTCTGGAGTCAGTAGTAAGTGAAACAAACAAATATATCCACTAAATTGAAATCTTTAGTTCCATTCTGGTCAAATTAAAGTGTAACAAACAATTTTCTGACCTCTGCTCCCAAGTCATACCAGACCTTTGGAAGAACCATCTCTTTTACCATAAAGCAATTTGTGAGATGAGAGAAAAGGGTGTAAGAGACGGAGCATCTAAGATTTTGTTGTGATATCCTAAATATTGATAAACTTATAATTAAATTAGCAAGTGTATGGTAATTATCAATCAGAAGTTTTAAAAGAGAAAAATCTCTAAGGTGCATACATGGATATCTGTGCATCAGGATATAGGTTCAGGAAGAATTTGGGGACATAGCTAAAACGAGAGAGCTAACTTAAGTATGCGTGTTTTTGGAGAGGGGTTGCTAGAAAGAGGAAGAGAAATGAAGAACCTCTTGTCACACTGTACAACATGGCCACAGGGCCCCAGTGACCAACATGACCACTCCCATCTCATGGCCACAGGGCCCCAGTGACGACATGACCACTCCCATCTCATGGCCAAAGGGCCCCAGTGACCAACATGACCACTCCCATCCCTTATGAAGGCCAAATGGTTCTAGTTATAAATAGATGGGCAAATATGTGTTTATATATATGAATATGTCTCTAGATGTATATAAGCTATTAAAATATTTATTGAATATCAATTATGTGCTAGGTACTCTTTCAAGCATTTTTAATACATGATCTCATTTAATTCACAAAACAACCCTAGAAGAAAGAGGTATTTTCCCCATTTCATTGAGCAAAAACTCAGGCTTCTATAAGTTATGTAACTTGCTCAAAATGACCCAGCTAATAAGTGTACTCTGAAGCCTTTGCTTGTAACACCACATCATGCTGTTTATCCAAACACCAATGGCCTCCCTCTTTGATAAAAGAGGCGCCAACCAAGTAATTGGGAGCTAGGTTCACTAGGTTCATTAGGACAACCCTGGATGTCCTAATTGACCTTGGGGGACTTTCCTGTCCATCCAGCGGTTAAGACCCTCTACTTCCAATGCAGGGGGTGTGGGTTCCTTCCCTGACAGGGGAACTAAGATTCCTACATGCCGTGTAGCATGACAGAAAAAAAAAAAAAAAAAGAAAATCACAACCTGACTTTTGTGACTTTAGAAAATCACTTCAGTGCCCTGGGGCTTCCCTAGTGGCTCAGCGATAAAGAATCCGCCTGCCAATGCAGAAGACGTGGGTTCAATGCCTGGGTCGGAAGATCCCTGGAGAAGGAAATGGCAACCCACTCCAGTATTCTTGCCTGGGAAATCCCATGGACAGAGGAGCCTGGTGGGCTACAGTCCACGGGGTTGCAGAGTGTCGGACACGACAGAGCGACTAAAACAACAAAGTGCTCCGGACGCCTCTCCAGCTTTCCCCGTCTCCCTCCTTCTGGCTGGCCTTCTGCCTAAACTGCTAAAGGAAACCAGACAAAACAATGCAGGAGGGAACAAAGCCGGGTTCTCGTAACTACAGTAAAACACGCGCCTCTCAGTGCATTGGGTGCCTCCAAGAGGTTTTATGCCAATAATTGCAACTCCCAATGGCCGCCTTTCTTAAACGCACGTTCCTGTTTAATTGTGACCATCATCCTGGCGGGAGCGGATTTCCACTGGCTCTCCTTTGCTAGGTATCAGAGTTCTTGTTTCAAGGTTCATATTCCTAAGACTCTTCAGTGTACCCAGTTCTGACTCATAAAACACAATGAGGAATTTACAACACTGATTTCTGCCATTGGCATAAAATTAGCCACCTAATTCCATGTATGCAGAGGATTTTTTTCCTAATTACTTCTTTATTAAACTACTCATGTCACAGTAGGAGGGCGCGCTGAGGTTATTGTACCTCAGAAACCTAATGAGATGATGAGCCGCTGTCTTCCCTCTGCCCTCCTCCCCGCGTGGGCCTGGCAGGTTCTCCCCCACGGACCTCATCTCCAGGCTGCCTTGTCCTCGGGTTCGGTTTGGACAATGGGCAGGAGAGCGCAGCTGGAGTAACTCGTGTCCCATCTCCCTCTGTGGGTGGGTTCACTGCGGTTTTCTGTGTCCCTCAAAGAAGCCACAGGCCCTCCCCAAACAGCTCTCTCTCCGATTCCCATAAGCCGTTCTCTTTATATCCGGGGGTGATGGCTCCCCCTGTGTGTGCTAGCCTCTGGATGCTGCACCATCTCTTGTGTTGTCTCCCTAAACTCTGTCCTCATCTCTTCTTTTTGGTCTTTAAAAAGTCTTTTATTTATATTTGCATTAAAAATTTGATAACACCATTACAAGTTTAGCAAAGAAAGAAAAATACTCATAACCTAAACACAACTCATAATTTTTGTTAACTCCCTGTTAATAGTCAACATTTTTAACAGTCATAAACATGACATATGAATAATTTTATATCCTGCTTCTTCACTTAACCTGCCATTGTTCACATTTTCCCATATATTTTGAAAGTTTATGACTTTCTAAATTGCAGTATTGTTGATTTATGATATTATATTATTTTCAGGTGTAGCACATGGTGATTCAAAATTTTTATAGATTATACTCCACTTGCAGTTACTATAAAATATTGGCTATATTCCCTGTGCTGTCCAATATATCCTCGTAGCTTATTTTATACATAGTAGTTTGTACCTCTTAACCCCGATCCCTAGCTTACCCTGCCCCCACTTTTGTAAAATACTCCCTTTATTAAACTCCCCTAAATACCCATTTGGCATGAACACTCTCTTCCTATTTCCTGCACTCTGATAAACACAGATGACATTCACATGACTTGAGATTTTCCGTGTGTGATGATTGCCTGTTTCATCAAGTGACATCGTTAGAGGCTGAATCTACCTGTGCGCTGCATTGCCGTGATTTCACTACAACCAAGCTTTCCCTTGTGTGGGAAGAAAACACTATGGTAAGTGCATCATCAGGGTGTCATGCAGATGAAATGATGCCTAAATGTCTTCTGACAGAGGTCAATCTAGGGGTCAGACTGGCCCACAAAGGCCACCTGAGTCCTCAGTATAACTCTGTTTAAAAGCCAAAATGAGGAGGGGAGGGGTAAAATAGGAGTTTGGGACCAACATATACACACTACTAAATGTGGGCTTTCCCCGTGGCTCCGAGGTAAAGAATCTGCCTACAACGCAGGAGTCTCACAAGATGGGGATTCGATCCCTGGGTCAGGAAGGTCCCCTGGAGAAGGACATGGCAACCCACTCCAGTATTCTTGTCTGGAGAATCCCATGGACAGAGGAACCCGGCGGCTACAGTCCATGGGATCACAAAGAGTCGGACACGAGTGAAGTGACTTAGCACACACTTATGCCCTACTATACGTAAAGTAGATAACCGACAAGGACTTACTGTATAGCACAGGGAATCGACTCAATATTCTGTAATAACCTATATGGAAAAGAATCTGAAAAGGAATGGATATATATATACGCATAACTGAACCACTTTGCTGTACAACAGAAATGAATAATTATAAATCAACTATACCCCAATATAAAATAAAAATTAAATTTTAAAAAAGGCCAAAATGAAGCAAACAAAAATAGAGACTTGACACAAAGAAGTAGCAATGATCATCCCATCCGGTTTCTTAGAGGAAACCAGAACCTTCTCTGGAGGTCACCAGACTCTCTGGTTTTCCAAGTTGTTTTCTCCATCCCTTGTGTACCCTACAGTTGAGACCACGTCCTAACACTTACTGTTAATATGCCCGAGGATGAGATTAAGTCCTTTCAAAACCTTCAGTTCAGGTTGGGAGGCCAATCAAACCCAGTCTCTGTCTTTGAGGAGGAGAGCCACAGCTGCTTTGGACAGAACCCGGGCCCAGAGTGGGGTTTGCTTTGCTCAGTGTTGGAGACCAACAAGGTCTTCTGCCCTTTCCTGAGACCCCAAGAGGGAATGTCATAGAAAGAAGTAAAGCCACAGCTTTGGTTTTGTTGGTTTTACTTACTTGTTTGTTATTAAAACTTGCTTTTTTTTTCCCCCTGTTGAATCAAGTGTGGTCTCCCAATTACAGTTAGATTATCATGCTTTACAAATATCAGTACCACCTCATCAATAACTGAAATAATAAATCAAACTTTTAATAGGTCTCAGTGGGTAAGTCCACATCTAGATTGTTAGGGATCTAGATGGTCAGGAACTCATTTGTTTGCTTTAGCTTTTAGCTTATTTGGTTATATCTCCAAATATGAAAGAGGTGAGAGCTTCTTGCTGTCGTGACAAAGAATTTATCAGCAAACCGACTCCAGTTTGGGGGAATAATTATAAGTGAGTGTCTTGACCAAGTAAACCCTGTAGTCATCAAAACAGAAGATTGGATTATGCTGAATTTTTCTGCAGGTCTGGCCATGTCAGCCAGTCCAGCACACACCTACTCTCTTTCACTAATTGGAGCCCAGAAAAATACTCTTCCAGGACCTGCTGGGAGCTGTACATCAGCCTCCATTTCTCAGGAACGAGGAGCTCAAGTTTATCAAGGACCTGGTGGTAGGTGGCCTGCAGCCCCCAGGTGCCGGGCATTGACATCCCTGCAGGTGGGTGATTGGGCCACCAGCTGGGAGAGTGGCCACGTGCTCGTCCCTGGCTGGGCATGGAGAGCAGCTTGTCATTTCCCGTTGCCTCATACCCTCCTTTCCCCCGGGAGCCCTCCCTGTAGCTCAGCCTGCTTTCCTGTGAACCTGGTGGCCCCCTCCCCCCCCCCCCAAGAGATTGTTTATTTTTTTCCATGAAGAGGAAGAAGGCTATAAAGTACCAAAAGTTGGCCTGACAGTCAAGGAACCTGAGCTTCTGTCTTGTACTGACTTTTGGCAAGCCACTTGGCAACTGTATGCCTGCTTCCATTCGTAGAATGAGATGGCTGAGCGGTCCTACTGTGTGCCAGCACAAAGTGGGTGGTGAGAACTGAAAACGGGCGCCCACTGCTGCAGAGGCTGGACTCAGGCGGGCCGCCTGGGTTTGGCTCCTGGCCTCTGGGCCCCAACGCTCTAATCTGAAAGTTGGGTATCATATGGTACCTTTCTCAGAGTTGTGAGGATGAAGTGAGCCCACATGTATACAATGATAAGAGCAAGGCCTGAGACATGGAAAATGCCAAGCGGTAGCTGGTAGTACTAGAGGCAAGCGCGTGTGTGAGGTGAGGGGGACCCCTCCCATGACTTACGTTTCCATCAGGTGTGAGAACTGTGGAAACCCAGCCTTACTCTGAAGGGTGACTCTCATCTTAGCCTCACACTGAGTTGCCTGTGGGGCCCATGGAACATCAGCTCTGTCACAGGACAGTTTGGGGAGGAGACCATGCTCTACTGTTTTGTTTTTTTTCCCCCCCCTGTCTCAAATGGTCAGTTTGCAATACATAATAATACCACCATCATCTGTTTCTGAACATTTCTACTCATAAGAACCAAAAAAACTCCCAAGAAGAAAATATTTTTCTCTCTGTTGGACTAGAGTCTTTCTGAAACAGCTTTCTACCAGGAGATTAATTATAGAAGCCATGGTATTTCCTGAAAATGGTAAAACATTTGAAAGGAGTCCTAAGACACTGCTTGATAAATGGCTTGACTCTTTATTGCCTAACAATCCAAAAGAAAAATGCGTCTTTGAAACAGAACAGGATGTAATGGAAATCTAAGTAGGTGGACTGTAAAATGGATTTTATTAACTATTTACAGTGGCTATGTAAATTGTTTTCATCTCTGCTTGAGAAAGTTCCCTGTCAGGGTTTCTGGGCCTTCCTTGGTGCTTCTCTGATTTGTGGTGTAAAGATGAGTGGCTCCAAATGTGAGTGCTGTCAGCGAGATCTCCAGATAAGCCTCACTAGGTTACTGCAAACCTTGCCTTAGGGAGGGACTGTGTCCTTCAGAGAGAGCATCTTCCATTAAAGACAGGAAAAAACTAAGAAGGAACAGTGCCTTTGCATCCTGAATGTCTCATGTCACCACTGTTCCTGGCAATTTGTCTCTATTGTAATAGACCCAGATGGTGCAGTTCAGTGGTGAGGTCATCTCTTAAAACATAATATGTAATTGACTCTACAACTTGCTTATCTAAATATGACCTTTCTATGGTCCCATTTGTGAAAAGTCTATCCTAGTTCATCCATATGTTTGGAAAGGGTTTCAATTTACTTTTTTAAAATGCTAATTTGCTCTTGTCTCAAAATATACAGGCACTTTTCCATTCTTTGTGGGATCTGTCAAGTAGTTTGTGAATTATTGAGACCCCTGGCTTCTCTGCTCTTGGCCTGCCTTCTGATGCAGTCACTGAACATTGGGAGAGCCTTGGGGCCCTGTGGTGCTGTGCTACCAGCATACTAGTTACCTACAAAATGAGGGCAGCCCAAAACCATCTTTTATATATAAAAAAAAGTGAAAATTCAAAAGAAGTACTAGGACTGATATCACAGTAGGAAAAATATCAGAATGTTGTTCTACTTCTTTACACTTAATTATGGTTTAGTATTTTTTTACTTTTAATTATATGCAGGGGTGGTGGCACCATGGTCTTCTTAGTTCTTGGGCCTTCTAAAGTCTTACTCAGTCCTGATAAGGATTGAGTCAGGATAGGATTCCAGGCTGAGATGTTCATGACGGGGCCTCACATGTGCTACTGAGGCTTCTGTGTTGTAGGAGCCATGAGATGGGACCGTGAGCCCTGCCCTTCTGTTCTCAGATCACAACATGATATGGTAAGTGCACGGTGAAGGCCCTTATAATTATACTCACTGTCTCTGATATTAACGGTTCCACTGTGGGTTGCTATTAAGGCAGCTCCATTTCAGTGACGAAGCTGATGGATGCTCACTTGTTGGACACAGCTCTGTCCCCACAACTGGTGGAGGAGAGAAACGGGTTTGAAAAACTTAGCTTATGCTGGGCACTGTGCTGGTTGCTTTCTTTCATTCTTTTTTAAAATTTTTTAAAAATGGAAGTATAGCTGGTTTACAATGTTGTGTTAATTCCTGCTGTACAGTGAAGTGACTCTGTGATGCATCCTTTTTCATATTCTTTTCCATAATGATTTATCACAAGACACTGTATAATTCCCTGTGAGGGTGTGTATGTCAGTTGCTCAGTCATCTCCAGCTCTTTGTGACCCCATAGACTGTAGCCCACCAGGCTCCTCTGTCCATGGATTTCTCCAGGCAAGAATACGGGAGTGGGTTGCCATTCTCTTCTCCAGGGGATCTTCCCGACCTCGGGGTCGAACCCTGGTCTTCTGCATTGCAGACAGATTCTTCACCATCTGAGCTATCAGGAAAGCCCAATACAGAAGTGCTATACAGTAGGACTTTGTTATTTATCTATTCTGTATATTGAGTGGGCCAGAATGTTCATTCCCGTTTTTCTGTATGATCTTATGAAAAATCTGAACCAACTAGGGCTTCCCTGGTAGCTCAGATGGTAGAGAATCTGCCTGCAATGCAGAAGACCAGAGTTTGATCCCTGGGTCAGGAAGGTCCCCTGGAGAAGGAAATGGCAAACCATTCCAGTATTCTTGCCTGGAGAATTCCACGGACAGAGGCGCCTGACGGGCTACAGTCCATGGGGTTGCAAAGAGTCAGACACGACTAAGTGACTAGCACACACAATATATAGTAGTTTGCATCTTCCAACCCTAAACTTCCAACCCATATTAACTCTTTTTTTAATCTTCATATCAAACTCTGAAGTTGATATTAGCTCCATTTTACACACAAAAAACCTGAAGCTCAAAGGTTGATCTATTTGACCAAAGCCCTTCTACAGAAATGAAAGAGTGGAGCATTAGACCACCGATCTATCTGACCCCAAAACTCACACTTCTTTCATTACACATGATGCCAGATCACCTAGAGTTCAACAGGTTGGTCACTGAGGTACAAAAACTAAGATAGATGCACTGGAAATAGCTCAGCAAGTCACTATCTAACAAGCTGTGCTCAGCATTAGAAATTAAAATTAAGGACCTACCTATGCGTAAGACTTCAGGTAGGAGTGGGGGTGGAGGAAATCCCCTGCACATTTTAGGTCTCTAGGGAACAATTCCTGGGTCTGAATAAATCTTAGAAAACTCTTAGGAACCAGGCCTTTTGTTAGACGTTTGAGAAGAGCTGGATTTGGGATGGAGCCAAGCATGAAGCTAAAGGCTGTTGGATAGGCCTTCAATTTTGTCCCTTTTCTGAGCTGTGAAGGCGGGTGTGAGTGAAGAAGTTGTCAGCATCTAAGGAATGGTGCTGTGATCTTGGCAAAGGAAAGAAGGAAAACACTTCCCATCCTCTTTCCTTCTACCTCAAACACTGATTCAGTTCAAGACTATTTTCAGGAAATCCTGGAATTTCCACAATTAATCAGCTTGTGGCAACAGCAGGGAAGCTGGGAAGCAAACTCAGAAGGTCGTGGGCAGGGAAGGGTCTGGGTGGTCAAGCAATCTCGCCTTTTTGCCTGAGGGACATCTATGCAGACGTCCCATTGGGATGGTTCAACTTCACAATGTTTCAACTTTACAATGACTTGAAAGTGATGCCCATTCAGTAGAAACTGTACTTCAGAATTTTGATTTTCCCTCTTTCTCCCTAGCAAGTGATATATGGTAGGACACTCCCTTGTGATGCGGGGCAGTGGCAGCCACTGCAGCTCCCAGTCAGCTCTGCAATCATGAGAGCAAAGAACTGGTAATTTTTCAACTGTTCTCAACATGGATGCTCATTCAGTTTTTCACTTTCAGCACACTAATCAATAAATTACATGAAATATTCAACACAATTATAATTACAAAATAGGCTTTGTGTTAGATGATTTCGCTCAATCACAGGCACATTTAAGGTAGACTAGGCTCAGCTACAATGTTCTATAGGTTAGGTGTATTAACTGTGTTTTGACTTACAGTATTTTCAACTTATGATGGGTTTACTGAGATGCAACCCTATCATAAGTCAAGGAAGATCTATGTTTCTAGATGACATGAGGCTAACCAACTCTTCTTCCTAACAACAGAAAGGAAAGAGTCTGAACTAGAAGGGGAAAAGGTATTAAGCTGCATATATGAAGAATTTTCTTAAATGGAGGGCAGAGGCATGTTATTCTGCAGATTCTTTTGAAACAGGAGTCAAAATTTACCTGCTGGATTGGTGTGGAGCAGAATAAGGTGCAGGTGGGTGGACAGGCAGTCCACAAAGTTTTTCCAGCCAAAAATTTCTGTAATTGTATGATTCCTTTGGATAATTCCCCATTCCATCTTTTTCTTTTTTAGCCTAGCTTTTCATTGACTTCATTTATGATACAAAAGAGAAAGTTATTCCACAATTTCATAAGGCCAAGTCCAGGTCATATAGAATAATGAAATGGGAAATCTCACAGACTCCAACATTAGATAATGAGAGAAGAAATTCACAGTCCTCTGGTCATGAAATGAAATGAGAAAATGCATTTCACTTCCTCCATGGCACATGGGCTTTTGAAGAGCAAAGAGAGCTAAGAGGATGGGTTATCATAGGTAATGCTTCTATATCTGGTTTACTTGTCAAACTTGATCTTTGTTTTCTATGATATTTAGATACACAGTGAATTGTAAATGTAAGATCAAAGTTAAGAGTGTGAATTGAAAGTTAGGTGTGATAAGTCATGAAAAGGAGACGGCTTATGGGTGTGCTGACAAAACATTGAAGAACTCGGGCATAAAGTAATAATGAGTTGTGTCAACTAAGAGACATAAGGAAGAAAGGAGAATGAGATTTGAAAAATAATAGAGAGACCGTGTGGCAGAGAGCTAATTATCTTGACATCTAATCTTCCAGGAGGCTAACAGTTAGTTAGTTCACTTGCTAAAAGTCATCTAGGAGTGAGTTACAGAGATATTTTTAAACATGCCATTTTCATAATCCAGCCATGCCTGCATCTGATCATCAAACCCTTAAGGACCAACTGTTGGAGCAAAATATGAAATGCTCTCTTCAGCTCTGTGCCTTAGACTCTGGGAGGTTATTAGCAATAATAAGCCCTTTATCACCATTCAGATGAGTTCCTGAAACTTGCTACTAGTGCTTTGAGAGATGGCAGCACCTCTAAGTAAATCACAGAATACTTTGTGTTGCTATTTTTGTCTGATTAGATTGAATGGTTTTAGAAAGGGGTCTGGGCAGAGGGGTTGAGGAATATTGGAGGAATAAAGAGCAAGACCTAGGCAGGATTCTAGTTCCAGAACTCCCTCTGACGGACTTCATCTTGGTCATTTAGAAAAGTTAGTAGTTACATTGTTTTAGGCACTTTACGTGAATTAGCTCATTCATCTCTGTCTCATTCATCTCTATCTCTATGAAATAGGTTCTAGCATTATTAGTCCTATTTTATAGGTAAGGAAACTGGGGATCAGAGAGATCCCTAAGTAATTTGACCAAGGTCACAGAGTATGTAAACCACAGAGATCAAACTAGTACCCAGCTTTTCCTCCCCATAGAGTCCATGCTCTCAGCTTCCTTGCTATTTGACATCTCTGAGCTTGTCAGCAATTACCACGTGTAGACAATGAAGCAGACACTGTGCTGGACCCTGAGCCATGGCCGAACATCAAAGGACTTCACGGGTTTTGAACATTACACATTTACTGTCTTTGGTTTCAGTCATTCACTGCGCTGTGCTCAGTCATGTCTTTGCGACCCCATGGACTGTAGCCTACCAGGCTCCTCTGTCCATGGAATTCTCCAGGCAAGAATACTGGAGTGGGTGGCCATTCCCTTCTTCAGCAAATTTTCCCGATCCAGGTATCGAACCTAGGTCTCCTGCATTGCAGGCAGATTTTTTTTTACCATCTGACCCACCAGGGAAGCCCAGCTGAGGGGTATAGTGGGAATCAAAAAGTCACGACCCCTTTCCTTATGACACTTACCATCCAGGAGCAAAGAGAGATGTTAAGCAAAGCATTTAAAATTTCTAAAAAATTTCAAGTGTGCAAAGAGCTTTGTAGAAGAAAGGGGTACTAATTTCCTCAACAGAATGAGAAAACCAGATTGTATACTCTCCCTTCAGACTTGATTGTGGCTTTCTTTGCAGGAATTTACATCCCCCAATAGAACGGAAGCCAACAGTACAAATCAATAGACCTACGAAAATACTGTTCAGGCCGTAAAGTTTCTATAAAAATAATCCATAAAAGCTAATCTATAAAAGCCCCATGTTCTCAGTTCCAACCTCCTTCCTTCTTTCTGAGGACTTCTCTGAGTGTCCCACTAGGTTTGTTCTAATCTATAACATTTACAGAGTGCTGCAGAGTTGACCAGCACATTCCCAAATGTCATCCAGTTGGGTCTTCCCAACAGTCGTGACAGGTGGCTGCCTGTCCTTCCATTTTGTAAGTAATGATAATACCTACTGCGCACTCCGTTATGTGCCTGACTTAAGCTCAGCACTTCACACACTTTACTCAATCAGTTCCTCATAACAGCTCTATGAAGTAAACATCAAGATACACATTAAGGAAATCAAGGCTTCAAGAAGTATTTCAATGTCAATGTATGACAAAACCCACTGCAATGTTGTGAAGTAATTAGCCTCCAACTAATAAAAATAAATGAAAAAAAAAAAGAAGTATTTTATCTGCAGTTCAGCAGCTGGGAGGTGGAGGAGCTGGCATTGTCTGCTTCATAGCCTGAGCTCATGGGAACTTGATGGGAGGCATGACTAGCCCAAGGCCTTACAGGGGGGATGTTAGGACTTGAACTTGGGCACCTAGTTCTTTCCTCCATAACCTGGAAACCTCCTGTACCTAGGTCTGCTTCTGGTGCTTGGGCACATAGGCTAGTGGAAAGGTATTTTGAAAGTAATTCAAGTGTAGATAAATTGAGGAATATGTTCCACTTCATTTTAAAGTGACATGGCTATTATCAACTTGTTTTATTTCTGGGAACAAATAAGGTTTTCATTTATAAGGCAGAATCATTAACAGAAGTATTTCCCATGTATGACTGGAGTTGATCCCTGCTGTAGCTTTATTCTGCTTTTGACATGTTTATTATTGTGATAGTAAAAGTCAAGAAATGCAGAAGCCTTGAATGCAGACAGGCCAAAATTAACTTCTAATATAGTCAGCTGAAAGAAACTGACCTCTGAGCCACAATAATCGTCAAATGTAGATATTGCCCAAGAAAGTAAACTTTGAAAGATCTAATGTCCTTAGATGTCTCTTGCATTTTTTTCTGTGAACCAGTCTTGTTCCTCTGAAATTCTTATGTGTGCAGAAGAGTACTCTTTAGAGTCTTTTGATTAAATACTTTTCATAGATGAATAATATTATTTATATCAAACAGTTTAGTCTATAAAGGCTATGTAGCAGTATTCAAGGAATATAGTTGTCCATATTTTAAAATTCAAATATAAATGGGGAAATCTGGCTAATTTTAAGCAATGTTAAATTTTTAGACTAAAATTTAAGGTATCAAGAAAAGACAAGTAAATCAAATATACTTCAATATAAAAAAAAGAAAAGAAAAAAATGCTTGTTATAAAAAGCTATATATTCTCAGGAATAAAAGTATAGGTGGAATAAAAAACAGAGAAACTAAAACATAATGGCTTGAGCACAGATAGAAGAATTTTAAAATCAGATTAAAAATAGGAGATAATTACAGATCAGGTTTTTGAACAGCAATTTACTTCCCTGTCACTAGATGGGGCTCACTAGTCGAGGTTATTTTCTTTCCAGATTTGCATTTTGTGTCAGACAACATAAAGAATTCAATTGGGATTTGGGTTCAGCATTTTAAAAGATAAGTTATTGGAAGGTATTCAATGGGAATCCTAATAAGATTGACTTTTTTTGTTGACCACAATAGTCTTATTGAGCAAAGCTAGCTTTATCCCAATTTAACATGAAATAGGTCACTATTAGAAAAGACAGCTTTATTGTGTTTGTATTCGGGATTAACGGATAAAATAAATAGTTCTTTTCTTCCCACAGGGGTTGATGAGCCAGCTTTATTCTAAATGACTGAAGACTTCTGTTCTTTTCAACAAACACAGTCCTCCAATTAGGAGCTGCAAATAAGATTATATGCCCTGAATAAGTCTGAAAAGGTCCTTTTATAATTAGAAAGTTTGTGTGTGGGAAGTGGAAGCAGCATTAAGTGTTCACTGTGGCTTTATTAAGAGAGTGACATGAAGATTTCCCAAATCCTCATCTGAGTACTCTAAAATGATAAAATAAAAATCATAGAAAACAGTATGTATATTCCATTTCTTTTTTTCCCTGAAGCTTTCACATCTAAGCTGTAGAAACAAGTTCATGCTTTTTATTTTATCAGGCATATTTTAGAAACAGTGTTATTTCATAGTGCAAAGATTATTAAAATATAAGTGAAAATAATTTTGCTTAACGAATGGAATTAAAATGGCTTTGTCAATATAGGACATTCTGGATATTTTCACTGGAGCCCTTTTTTTGATTACCACTCTGCTACTACCATGACATAATATTTTGTTAACTACTGCTGGATTTGACATATTTAGCTCCCTGGCCTGCAGATACACACTAGTTATTGTATTCATCTAACCTTGTAGAGCAACCAGACTTTAATATGTAAATGGATATTTCCTGGATGAATAAATACCCTCTCCACAGTGTGCTCAAGGACCCAGTCAGATGCAGTCCCCACAGCCTCACAGAATAAGATGCAGTCACATAAGGGCAGCTTCCTCTGATCTAAGAATGGGGGAAGGCGAAGGTGACATGGGAGAAGATGAGCTGAGAGTGCCTAGATATGAGGGGAAAACCGCAGGTCAGACACAGCTGACAGAACCAAGTCCAGTCTCCAGCTCAGCTTCTTCCACAAATATACTTTGGGTGCTTGCCGTACCAGACACTGTCCTGGGCTTATGGATACAGCCGTGGACAGGTCAAAGATCCATTGCAGCATAGTTCACAATGGCCAAGATGTGGAACCAACCTACATGTTCATCAGCATATGAATGGATACAGAAGATGTGATATATTCATACAATGGAATATTATTTAGCTTTAAAAAAGAAGGAAATCCTTTCTTGTGCTACAGCATGGATGAAACTTAAGGACAATATGCCAAGTAAAATAAGCCAGTCACAGAGGGACAAATACTGCACGATTCAATTTATATAAGGCAATCAAAATAGTCAACTCACTGAAGCAGGAAGTAGAGTGGTGGTTGCCAAGGACTAGGAGGAAGGAGAAATGAAGAGCTGCTGTGGAATGAATGTAGTGTTTCGATCATGCAAAACGAAAACATTCTAGAGATGGGCTGTGCAACCAAGTACATTAGAGTTGACAATACTGTACTGTACCTTAAAAAAATCTCTTAAAAAGGTATATTTCATGTTGTGTTTTTTATCATGAGAAAAAAAAGTGCCTGGCTCCATCCTAACCAATTAAATCAGAACTCCCGGGAGGTGGGAGGTGGACATCCCTCTGTTGCTTTTAATGATGTTGATGTTGATTTTCCTCTTTGAAAAGCTGTGAGCACTAGAGTTACATGCTACAGGAAAATCTCTATAAAGCTACATTATCTTCTTAAGTCTCTATCCTTTCACCCATATCTGTGCCTTAATATAACTCTTAATAGTTAATAATACCTATTTTGATTAATGGCACCATCGTCTTTCAGGTTACCTGAGCTGGGAACCTGGGTGTCAGCCTAAACTCTTCCCCTTTATCAGGTCATCCAAGTCTGTTAATTATACATCTTAAAGATCTATCCATCCATCCCTTTTTTCTCTCTGTCTCTCTTTCTCTTTTCCTCTCCATTACCACACTTTTAGAATGGCTTTTGTCTTTTCTAATGTTAAAATCTAATTTTGTTGCTGTCATCTTTAAAAACTTTCAACAAAGGGCCTTAGCTTTCAGAACAAAGTTTCAACCTAAGCCTATGCTCCTTAAACCTATGCTGTCCACTAAAATAGAAGGACAAGCTCTGTATAGAATATTCTACTCTCAATTCCTCAAATGTGCCATCTCTCCCCGGCCTTTGAACATGGGCATAAGTTGTTCACACTCTCTGGAATATCCCCCATCCCTGTCCTTCTCCATCTGACCAGTTCCTCTTCAGACTTCAGGATCAGCTTACTAGTTGCATTAGTTTAGGGGTGAGGACAGGGGCAGCTACAGCAGTAAATAATTTAACAAGCATGGCAGGTGGTGCCCAAAGGCTTTGAGCCTATGCACTTTCACTTCCAAAGCTGGCATTTGAAACCAACTGGCTACCTTATACGAGAGTTTCTAAGGATCTACTCATCCCCTCATCTTTGCAGGTTAACCCAGAGGGAGTGCTCTAGAGACAAGGGCACAAAGCCACAGAATTTTAATTGCAGTTTAGAATTACAAATGTGAGTAAGCCAAAGTTTGAAAAATTTGCAAAACGAAGAAATCACTATGAATTTTGCAACAATGCCAAGAATGGTTGTGAGTAGGCCCACACAAACATACACACTAGTTATATAAATACAGAAAGCTTTTTTTACCCATGCCCAACCACTGAAACCAAAGCCAATGTGCCCTTTATGCCTACAACCCACTGAAATGAAAAGAGGAGGGGTCGAATGAGAGGAGGTAAGCTTTATATAGCATATTTTACATCCCTATAATTAATGCTTCTTTCGAATTACTAATCAAATTGGGCTTTGGATTTTGAGTGGACCTCTATTCTTTTTTTTTTTTTTTAATATTTATTTATTTATTTATTTTTGGCTGCCTGGGTCTTTGCTGTTATATGCAGGCTTTCTCTAGTTTCAGGAGAGCAAGAGCGACTCTCTAGTTGTGGTGTTCAGGCTTTTCATTGCAATGACTTCTCTTATAGAGCATGGGCTTTAGGCGCACAGGCTTCAGTAGTCGCTGCATGTGGGCTCAGTAGTTCTGATGTACAGGCTTAATTGCCTTATGTCATATGGAACCTTCCCAGACCAGGAATCGAACCAATGTCCCCTACTTTGTGAGACAGACTCTTAAACCATTGGACCATGAGGGAAGTCCTGGACCTCTATTCTAAATGTTGCAATTGATGTGGATATGGCTATTGATTTGCTTTCGAAACTATTATCTTTTGACAACCAAGGAAAATTATCTTCTTTGGATCTGACCTGCCAGATTTGATTCCCAAGAAACAATGAACATCCATTAGAGGGTCCATATATATTAATGAGCAAGAGGGTGATGAACTGCACACTCTGTAATTATATTCCACAATTGCTTCTACATTTAAAATAAATTCTGATGTTATTTGCATGCATCATTGAAAACCAATTATTTATACATGTTGCAATTTTGACTCATAAAAAACGAACACTTGTTTTATACTTTTTGAGGACGGATAAAAGGAATGAATAGAAGATAATAGGTTCTCTGAAATGATCAGTTACCAAAAATATTTCTTTTTAATCCAAGAAAGTCTGTTAAATAGGAATGTTTGCATTATTTAGTTTGTTTACTTGCATGTAGTTATTCTTGTTAAAATTTACAAGTCCAATTATTTGACGATGACATCGGAATTATGTCCAAATAATTAGAGAAACATTTGCCCAGTTGTAATTAAAGTTTCTGGGGTGAAAAGAATTTAAAAGATTATATAAGAGATAATAAGTATATTATCATTATCTTCTGTTGAGTAACTCTCTTCATTTCCACTTAAGTAGGACTTGAAGGAGAGGGTTAGTTGTAGTTTAGTAAACACCAGCTCCAAGCCAGACACTGAGAACACACTGAAAAATAAGAAAAACCCCTCCCTCAAAAAACTTATATTTTAGAGGGTTGCAATTTATAGCATCTCATATAGGAAGTTATCAGCTACACACACGCTCTCCATCAAGGCTAAGGGGAGCCAAGGTACTCCGTGACCTTGCATTAAGTGTAGGAAGGATCATGAATATTTCAGAGGCTGCAAAAATATCTGCAGGCTTATAAAGTTTTGGAACTTACATGAGGGAAGATTAAATTTGCTTTTAACAGATAGATGAAGCCAAGCTTTCTCCCTTCTCCTGCACTCGTTTCTCATGTGAGAGATGGTAGACTACAGAGGTTCCAGGCATAGGCTCTGAAGTTAAGCTCTTAACAGTCTCGCTGCTTATCAGTCTATGCATTTAAGCAATGAGAATGTGGACCTTGTTCCTCAATTTTCACTTCTGTAAAATGGGAGTAACAATTATGTTCATCCTGTAGGACTGTTATAAAGATTGGGTCAATTCATGCTTCCAGCAGGACTAGACCCATCAACAGGCTTCATAAGTACTAGCTATTACTCTCAGGACCTCATCTATTCTTTCTCAACCCAAATCCCTCTATGTATTTAGAATTCTGCTCCAAATCCATTTCCAATGACTCATTTTAAGATTAACTCAAGAGGTTTCCTGGGACCAACTTGACAACAAGCGGGAATAGGGGGCAATATTGTCCTCTCTCTCTGCCATCAGGTTTGAAATGACCTCACTCAGCACCTCTTTCTCTCTCTCTTTTGCACACTGCAGATTTTGGGGGGCTTTGAAGAATTCCATCTTAAAATGCAGATTCCCCTGAGAGAGGCCTCTTCCAGTCTCAAGGAGAACAGAGCAGGCAAGTGTCAGGCTCTGAGCTGAGGGGCAGCCAGCGCTTCGCAGCTGCATTTATCAACACTGCATTTGCAAGGGAAAGATTCTGGCTCGATGCCGCCTTTTCCCCTGATGCTCTGAGAACTGTTGCAGGTCCTCTCCCAAGCTACATCTGTGAGAGGCGGAGCCAGCAGGAACAATTCTCAATGCACACGTGTCTGGGATGCCAGGCGGACGAAGAGCTCAGGGGAGCGCTCAGAAGAGCAGCCGCTGCTTCCCTTGATCAACAGGAACTTCAAGGAGGTGGATATTAAAGCCAAGGGTTTAGACAGGCCGCACTTATTTTTTCACTCCATCTCAGATTGCCAAGGTGAGGAAAATGCAGCATATTGAAATGAACACAGAATCAGCTGGTACTTCTCTGACAGGTGGTACTGAGTGATCTGAGTTCAGTGGCTGTGGTGGGTAACGCTGCTGTCTGTAGGAGAGATGACATGGAGAAGGGCATGGTCTGTCTGGCTAGAACAGGGTTGTCCAGGAGAAATCTAGTGCGAGGCAGAAATGTGAACGTGTCATTCTAAACTGTCTAGTAACCACACCTAAGAAAAGGAAAAATAAAGAGGAGAAATTCACTTTGGTAATGCATTTGGTTGAACCCAGTATATCTAAGACATCATCATTTCATTGAGTAACCAATTTAAAAACACGGATAAGATTTTTTTCCATGCTTTTCTTTACAGTAAATCTTTGAATTCCAGTGTGTGTATTTTGTACCTTTATCATATCACAATCTGGACCAGCCATATTCCAAGGGTTGGATAGCCACGTGTGTCTAGTGTCTACCATTTTGGACAGAGCAGGACTCGGTGCTTCTTTGAAAGCAAGATAAAACTGAAAACTTCCAGATTGCCAAGCCATGAAATGTCTTCTGTCTGAGTGATTGGGATGATCTGAGATTCCTCTTTCTAGGTGGGAGGTTATTCATCTTCAGATTGAACTGTCACTTGCTCTCTTTCCCAGCAGCAGGAGTTAGCAGCCACTCTCTCCTAAACCCCTGTTCCTTGGCATCCCCTAAGTAGTATCTTTTTGGTTGATTTCTTTCCAATTCCCAAGCTCCCAAAGGGTTTAGTGATAAGACTCCTCTGGATGTTCACAGCTACTTTAAAGGGTTTCTAGTTCTTCCTGACAAAGGTTCACGCTGCGTAAAGGACAAGAGGTGGAAAATTCCAGGTCCACTTTGGGACAATGCAGCAAAATTGGAGGATGGATTACTTCATCAATCCTTGTAAGGGACGGGTGGGAGTGGATGAGAACCACACTAAGCCTCCCATGGTCCCCTTCCTTCCAAACGTTCCCAAACAGTCCTCAGGATCCACAGTCCATGACAAAAGCTTCTCTTCAACACCACTCTCTCTTCACCCCAGAATCGTCTCTCTAAGGCCATGTCCTGAGGACACTGACTGTTTCTAGAGCTCACAGAGAGAATTCCCATTCTCAGGAGATTCTACTGACCTCTGCCCAAACACCTCTACCTTAAGGAAATCTTTTAGTGACCCACAACTACAACAGTTGTACCTGAGGTTTGTGTATATTCTTCCGGCTCCCTGTAGTTTTCTGTCATTCATGGTTCTTCTCCTATTTTATACCTATTGATATTATCGACTTGGGTAATCTACTCCCCATATGTTTCACATGAGCATAAATGAATCTGATTTCCCCACTTTTAATGGAGAAAATATGAAGTGTTGGCCCCTTCAGCAACCTAATGATCTATGAAGTTAGTAGGAATTTAATACTGGCCCAAACTTAAAAAAAAACTCAGTCAAACCTTCATTCACTGTTTTGCTTCTCCCTGTTTCACTTTGTCTCGAAAAACAGACAGTTGTTCTCTGGCTCTTGTTTACAAGCTCTCCCCTAAGGCACCCCTCCCAGCCGCGGCCCCCTTCACACCGTGTTCCCTTCTCACCCCCTGCCTGGCCTCCCACTTCCCATGGCTACATGCCACCCTGCCAGCTCCCCACCTGTTATTTCAGAAACCATTAGAATTTTTCCTCTTTTCTATGTCTAGACCAAGAACTCTCTGCATTTCTGTAGCCAGTCCTTGAAGGCAAGGAAGTCATACCCTGAAATTCCTACCTTTTACTGTGAACAACAACTGCAAAATCACATCAAAATGCTTAAGGGAAAATACTGGTGAATCAAAAAGACAGACCATAAGGAAACTGGATGTCAAGGCAACTGCAAGCTCACATATTTCATAAGTCAGCCTGGGGTTCACTTTCCACTATTTCTGCCCTTGGCTACGACTTGTTTCAAGATCCTGCCAAATGAATTAGGAATTTAGAAAGCTCTGTGCAGGCTTCCTATTTTCCACAGATGACAATAAACTAAAGGTTCTCCAGAGGCATTTTGGTGGATGGAATACTGTTGCAAGAGAGCAATTCAGTCCGGAGCCAGCAAGGAGCTTTCATTTGGAAAGACTCAGTGCCCGAGATAGTGTCTTTGTGTGGTCCCTCGGGCTTCAGCGAACATCATGATTCATTGAGACGAGTTTTCTCGGTGGTTTAGGAATATCTGGTCGCACACAGGTCCATGTCTGTGAATCCCAGGACAAGGAAGGATGAAACCTCATGTTTTCTGGGCTAGAATACCTGCTAGAGGGAGTTAAAATGCGCAGGACCTATTCTTAGAGTGGCAAATTCTTCCTTGTGATTTGCAGAGAGACCAGAAAAAAACCAACAACAACAAAAAAAAACGCACAAAACTATGAATATAGTCCATCCTCCCAGAGCATTTTCACAGGAGTCCTCTGGGTCAGGGCAAGATTTGGGCCATTGCACAGATAGGGAAATGGAGTCGAAAACCTGCTGGGAGATGAAGAGTAGCAAAGTCTTGAATACATATTTCCCCACTTCATCCACTGTTCAAATACATCTTCTCTCTCAACACTACTTCAAAATATAAGGCCATAATTCATTATCTTAGAATGACTATTTGTAGAAGATACACAAAGTACTATCTTATTATTGTATTGATATTTTGCATATGATTTGAAAATTACCTAAAGCTACTAAGTCTAAAGTTATCTTAACCTAGAAAGTTTGCTGAAGTGTGTAGCAATCATATGTTTTTGTGCAGAATATAATATTGGTTTTACAAATGTAGAAACAATGACATAGAATAGGAAAACATAATTAATTATAACCAGAGTACTTTTCTTATTGACCGGAGATTTTTTTTTTCAGCAAGCTCTCCTAGAGAACAGGCATCTAAGGAAAGAAAGACAATAGATACAAATAAAATACTCTTTCAAGCAGCAAAAAAAGACAGCTTTATAAGAAAGAACTAAGCACATACACACACACACACACACTCCTTCTTTTCCTCCAGGTCTTAATAAAAACCCCACAACGGTTTCTGCAAACAGTAGACTATTACAGGGAACAAACAGATACCCAGAGCTCTCTGATTCTATCAATCAAACCCTGGAACCAAGAGCACAATTGAGCCATTTTCTTTTTATTACAACAATTTATAAAATTGGGGAGAATAAAAGAGAAAAAAACGTATCCATAGTTTTTCCACCCCAACATGACTATTTCCATGTTTGCAAATTTCCTTCCAGTTCTTATTAATATGCACATTTATATAAAGTCCCTTAGAGGCAGTTATTTTCATTGAATTGTATTAAATATTTCAAAAGAAAAGTTTCAATATCATCACACTTTTGTTTCTGTGGTGGTCATTTTATATTTACTTTGGGAGTTATTTCAAATGTTTATCTCCTGGGCAAAAGTTCTTCTTTATATGTTGTACTCAAGTTAAAGAGAACCTATTAATATTGTACTAGGCTCTCACCCAGAGCCCACTGCTTAGTTCAAATACAAATTTATATGACAATATATGTTTCATAATAATTTCCTTCTTTCACTCTCAAATTACTTTAACAAATAAAGCCCATTGTTTGTATTGACCAATTGAAATGATTATCTTTACCTCAGGGCAAAGCATCACCCAGGCAACATTAATAAATAGAGGGTAGTACATGATTGACAATTTGTACCATTGGATCATGCTATCTGGTATTTAAATAATGCCAGGGTTCAAGTGATTAAATTCCACTACAGAACTGGTCAATTTAAACAAAGTAACTTAATTTCCAGCAGCTGATTTGCATAATCACTCAGTCTCTCTCAGGTACTATTATTGAGACAGAGATTAGGGGATTAATCCAAGAATACATTTTCAGAGTTGAATTCATTACTTTGATCGCACAGGTAGATTTTTAAAAAAATATTTGTCAATTGTTTTTTTGCTACCTAAAATATATTTCTATTCTAGTGGAATTTCCCATCAAAGTAACAGTCATGGACAGCAGGGGAAAGGTATTTGAATCTGTCCTTGAAAAAAGAAACAAGTATAGCAATTCTACTTAAAAAATACAACCAAAATCCAATTCGGTTCTTGCCAGCAAGCTAAATTCCCTGTTATCAATATGCAGGTCACACCTGGGATTTTCTTGAAAAATCGAGGGAGAATTACTTTTCTAATGACTCTGAACATAATCTTTCTCAATAAATAGCAAAGAAGGCAGATGGGTAACTCATGTATTCCTAACATGCTTGGAAGGTAGACTAATTTTTGCAACTAAAAACTGGGGAAAGAAGCAATATGTGGTTTTAGTCCTCTAACTTAAAAAATGTATTGGAAACCTCTAGTGGTTTGTTACGGTCTTCACTTTTCTAAGGAATCTGCATACATTATCTCTTACCTGCTCCTTTAATCTTTTATGGCTGTCTTTGAGGTCTATAATACTCCTTTGACCTCCCTAAATTTTGAACCTTTTATTTAACATACCAAGTTCAAATTTCATAGCATCCTTCTCAATCACCCATTCATCCACCCCTGGTTCCATCTATTTCTCCACCTGCTAACTCACTCAGTTGTCCTTAAATCATAGCACATTAGGAAGATTCTCCCATGAGAGTCATTTGCTGTGGTATATAATTTTAAATAAATTTAGAAATTAAATAGGAAAAAAAGAAGGACTCGGTTATGGAGAAGAGAGTAGGGAATTGGAGCGACTAACTGATCTGACAAATACATAGTGTACTGCTTATTTTTTTAAAGATTTTTTTGATGTGAACCATTTTCAAAGTCTTTGTTGAATTTGCTACAATATTGCTTCTGTTTTATGTTTGGGTTTTTTGGCCATGAGGCATGTGGGAACTTAGCTGCTTAACCAGGAATTGAACCCACACCTACTGCACTGGAAGGTGAAGTTTTAACCGCTGAACCACCAGAGAAGTCCCTGCATTGTTTATTTACTACTGCAGATAACTGGATAGACATAGTTAATTGTATTATTAATTAGTTAATTCATAATGGAGTCCTGGTTCTGGCTGCCCCGAGATTAAATCTATTCCTAATGTTGGAATAATGTTCCTAATGTTGGTTTATTAGTTCTATTGGAGAAAAGCTTCAAAGCCTGGAGAATATAAGGAGGATGAAGGGGTAGAAGTAGGGTAGAGGTAGAATTTATCTCTGATGATCCATGCATAAAATATTTTAACTTTGAAATGGGATCTCTTATAGCAATGCTTATTTTCCAGTGATCATTTGATCGTAGTGGGCTTCCCTGATGGCTCAGTAGGTAAAGAATCTGCTTGAAATGCAGGAGACACAGATGAGATTTGATCCCTGGGTCAGGAAGATCCCCTGGAGAAGGAAATGGCAACTCACTCCAGTATTGTTGCCTGAAGAATCCCCTGGACAGAGGAGCCTGATGGACTACAAAATCCATGGGATTGCAAAGAGTTGGACAAAACTAAGTGACCAAGCATGCTTCTTGTTCATAATACTCTTTTGCAATAAGTGAAAAACAAAACCCATGAGAAGAAACGAGTTTGTATTCTCTTTGGGCCAAACCCAGCAGACCCAAAGAGAGCGAGTTTATGAGGAAATTTGAGAGCAGCCTGGGAGCACAGACATACTCTTGAGGCTTCTCTTGGACTTTTGGAGTTTTTGAATGTTTTGTTTGTTTGTTTAAATGGGAACAGGTATTTGAAAGCAACACCTAGGGGTAAGTATTATAAACAAATTCTTCTGTTCTTAGTTTCATACTAGGAAGTACTAAGAAAGTCAGGATGGCCAAGGAACTGTGAAACCTTTCCTGAAATTTGAGATGGATGCGTGCATGCTCAGTTGAGTTCAACTCTTAGTGACCCTGTGGACTGTAGCCCACCAGGCTCCTCAGTCCATGGGATTTTCTAGGCAAGAATACTGAACTGGGTTGTGATTTCCTCTTCCCTGCTCAGGGATTGAGCTTGTGTCTTCTTAGTCTCTTGCATTGCAAGCAGATTCTTTACCACTTGAGCTACTGGGGAAATTGGAAATTTGAGGTGATCATGTAGATTTTTCTGTTTTCCTCTAAATAATTTTTGAAGTTATTTTGCAAAGCTGGGGCAGAGGAATTCAGCTGCTCTTATGAATTATTCTGATGGAGCAGACAAGAGGTGGTTTTTGTGAAGAGTTAACTGAAGGAAGAGTCTGATGTCTACATTACATTTCACCCCAAAGTTCCCTAATGAGTTCGTCCATGAGCTGGTCACATGGTAACTTGTAAATCACAAAGTGGATTTCCAGGTGTCAAGTCAGGGTCTGGATGTTGCACTTCATTCACCTTTAATGTACTCTTTATTTCTTTCTGCACTCCTTCTCTATGTCTTTTGCTTTTGCGGTTGTTGACCACAGCACAGTTACAGGTGTCATTCTTTGTCAGCAAATTCAGTATGTTCCAGTTTGCAAATTTACAGCATCGATAAAGTAGAAACATTCATTTTTCATAATACAAAACCTGAAATTTCATCTGTGTTCAGATCAGATTTTATCATGCCACTAATTGCTGTTTAAAAAAAATGGGAAAAGGAATCAGGAAAGGAGACATACTTTTCACTATTTACCATTTCATTCTATTTGAAAATAAGTATTACTTCTTAAACTCTGTGAGATAATTAATTAGTTAATAGATTAGTTAAAAATCACCTCTGAGATGCTTTTCAGCCCTTCTTGAGATGTCTCAATCAAGGGGTGTCTGACTGCACCCCAGTGCTGCTCTCATTCAAGTTTAGAGCAATCAAGGGGAAAACGTAAAAACTGAAATATTCAGGAGAAGGAAGATTTTGTTTACATAATTTAAATTTATCTCAAACTAACAAAGACCAAGTACTGAAGTTTTCTGGAACAATTGTCTCTGCAAAACGGAGCAGCATTTTATTGCCTCTCTATCCACTGTTAACAAGCAAGAAAACAAAGCTAATGAGGACCACTGGTTCAGCAAGTCACCGGGGAGAAGGTTCCTCCCGTCCAGTCTCCCGGGGCAGCCTTCAGTGGACTGTGACCTTTAAGTGTCTTCTGCTCACTCACAAACCCAGAGGCTAAGGCTGCTGATTGCTTCTCTGGGAACATAGTCAGCCTCTCCTGGGCAGAAGGGAAGCTGTGGTGAGGAGAGCCGCTCCGACAGAGTGGGATGCAGGGAGTGATCTGAGTCTGCTGCAGGGATGTGGGCACAGCCACCCAAAGACGGGGAAGTAAGGCTCTGGGAATCAGAATTAGTGCGGTCCAGTGTGAAGCTAGTGAGAAAAGAGAACATGCGACATGACCTTGGTTAAGGCCCTTCATGCACAGGGAAGAGCTGTCTGGATTTCCAGTTAGCCCAGCCTCGTGACCTCCCTGAATCCTTTTCTAACAACTCCATGGTAACGGAACATGCTACCTGTTCTTATTATCCTCGAGTTTTGGCCTTTCTCTGGCACTTACCGCTGTTGACCATATTCTTCTTAAAACTCCCTTCCACGTTACTAAGACTTCTTAGAGAGCAAGGCTATATCTCCTAATAGTAATAATATTAATAATCATTACCAGTTCTAAAACATCTTCCATGAACCTGGTTCTTTGCAGAAGCCTCTTTGATACTTCATAGTTAAAATTATTCCTAGGAAAATAAAGCTTAGAGTGGTGAAGGGACATAATTCATATTTCTGATGTCACATCACTAGTGTCCCCGACCCTGTTACTTCCTACCCAGGGAACATTAAAGTGAGCTACCTATAGACTCTCTGCCATCCTATCTCACTGTGTATGTGTTAGCACCCAGTCATGTCCGATTCTTTGTGACCCTATAGCCCTCCAGACTCCTCTGTCCTTGGGATTCTCCAGGCAAGAATATTGGAGTGGGTTGCCATTTTCTTCTCCAGTGGATCTTCCTGACCCAGGGATCGAACCTAGGTCTCCTGCATTGCAGGCGGATTCTTTACTGTCTGTACCACCAGAGAAGCCCCTCTTTAGCATTGAAGCAGCTACAAAGAAGTGGGGCATGTAAGAAAGAGTAGGAGTTTTAGAACCAGGCAGATTCTTGGTCCTGATACACGGAAGATGCTCAGTAATTGATAGTTAATCGCCATCATCATCACTGTCATTATTGTGATCATCACCACCATCATCAGACATGAGCTGTCTTTCCTGGAACTTTTGCTCATTTCACTTCCTTGTAACTGCCGTGGTCTCCATAGCACAGTGCGTTTACGACACTTCCTTGTAACTGCCGTGGTCTCCATAGCACGGTGCGTTTACGACACTTCCTTGTAACTGCCGCGGTCTCCATAGCACGGTGCGTTTACGACACTTCCTTGTAACTGCCGTGGTCTCCATAGCACGGTCCGTTTACTACACTGCCTTGTAACTACCATGGTCTCCATAGCATGGTGCGTGTGTGCTCAGTTGCTCAGTTGTGTCTGGCTCTTTTCAACCTCATGGACTGTGGTCTGCCACGCTCCTCTGTCCATGGAATTCTACAGCCAAGAATATTGGAGTGGGTTGCCATTTCCTTCAGCAAGGGATCTTCCCAACCCAGGGATCGAACTCACATCTGCACTGGCAGGCGGATTCTTTATCACTGACCTACCTGGGAAGCCCCTCCATAGCATAGTAGCTACTTATTAAAAATTCCTAAAGTATTTTCTGATGGATTAACTGATAGTTATTTGTCTTTCCAGATATAATAACATTGACAAAAGGACAAATCAGCAAAATAACAAATTCAGTGGTACAGTTCTACAATTGGCATTCCAGTCTACAAATTAGGCTATCAGGCCATTTCCCAAATTTTAGCATAACAGGACCTACAAGAGCCCAGCAGAGAAGAAAGAGCCTTCAGACTCCCCTTCAACCACTATCTCAAGCTGCAAGTCCAGGTAACAAAGAGTCACTAGACAACGTCAACCAAGGAAATCAGGACAGTTTTTGAGAAGCAAGAAAACCCCAAGATGGTAAATGCAATCCTAGCTAAATGCTTTGTTAGAACAAAAGGAACAGGGCCTTGTATGCTTTAATCTTTTGACCCTGTTAATGGAAGACATGGAATAAAATTGTTTACCTGAATTTTACTACAACAGGGCTGAAGGAAATCAGCTAATGTCGGAAGTTTGCATGAATGTCTTAAAAACTTCATCTTCTGAAGCCAGTCATAACACTGCCACTCAAAGAAAATGAAAAAAGTACTTCCAAATGCTAAAAGAGATTTCTATCTTCCCATCATTTCAACAGCAACTGCTATAAAATATGTTCTAAAACAAACACAGAGCACTAAAAATTCCACTGTTTAAACTAAAAGTCAAACATCTGTCTCACTGCTTTCTAGTTTCACCAATGTTCCTGAGGGTCCCCTCTAAAACTACAGAAATATGGAGCTTTTCCACCTCTCATGCATCTCAAAGAGTTCTGGGATTTTTAAATCATCTTCATTAGTTAATCATTGCTTCTCTTTCAGCTCAAACAGATATGAAAGAAGGACCATCTGTAGAGTGAAATCGGCATCCTGATTCCAAAGGATGTGGGGGGAGAGTATAGAATTGTGGTGATAAGCAGGACAGATCTGGGTTGAACCCTGTCTCTGCAGCTTACTTTCCAAGTGACCTTGGTATCTAGTTAACCTTACAGAATCTATGTTTCTTTTTTTTTTATGCTTTTTTTTTTTTTTTATTAGTTGGAGTCTAATTACTTCACAACATTTCAGTGGGTTTTGTCATACATTGATATGAATCAGCCATAGAGTTACACGTTTTCCCCATCCCAATCCCCCCTCCCATCTCCCTCTCCACCCGATTCCTCTGGGTCTTCCCAGTGCACCAGGCCCGAGCACTTGTCTCATGCATCCCACCTGGGCTGGTGATCTGTTTCACCATAGATAATATACATGCTGTTCTTTCAAAACATCCCACCCTCACCTTCTCCCACAGAGTTCAAAAGTCTTCTATGTTTCTTATGTATGAAAAATGTCAATAATACCTGGGTCTAAAGATAATGATGAAGATTCAGAAAGACAGTTTATAAAGTTTTTGCCTGGCATCTAGAGATTATTTGCCTGACATAAAGAATAGAGACCATTATATCATTATTGTCCTCCTTGACTTGGAGGGAGGAAAATTAATAACTATCACTCATTGAGCACTTACTATAGATGTTATACCTACCAGCATCTAATTCTTTGTGTGTGTCTGTGCTCGCGCTTGTTGTGCCAGGCCGCATGTTGAATCTTAGTTTCTTGACCAGGGATTGAACCCACGCCACACTCCATTGGAAGCTCAAAGTCTTAACCACTTGACCACCAGGGAAGTCCCAAGTATCTAACTCTTAAAACCATGTTGCAAAGGCAGTCTTATTACCCTCCATTTTACATATGAGACACACAGCTACCATGCAGTAAAGCTAAGGTTCAAATCCATGTTTGCTTCCCTCTAAAGTCTGTCTCCTCTCTGCTGGTCTTCACTGTCTCCTCAAACCCAAGAAACAGATTGAACTAGTCACCTAAACACTGATCACTTTCAATAAGGAATTTCTCTACAAAGAAATTTTCCTAGTTGCCAGCCTCTTTGAAGGCAAGTTATACCATGCTATCATAATTGATCATGAGTCAGGAACCCTATCCAGTCCATGATTTACCAACTCAGTAATGGGACCCACAAGCTTTACACATGTCTGGGTCATTCTATACTTTCTGGTCTTGGTTGACAGATGGCTGTGAATCCCTCTGACTCTGAGAAACTATCATCTGTCAGTTCTAGCAATAAGTTTGATTTATAAGTACCTTAGTCTGTTTGGGCTGCTATGACAAAACTAACATGGACTGGATGGCTCGAAAAACAAACATTTATTTCTCTTGATGCTGGAGCCTGGGGTGTTCAAGATCAAGGTGCCAGCAGATTCAGTGTCTGATGAAAGCCTGCTCCCTGGTTCACAGACAGAGACCCTCTTCTCCCCGTGTCCTCACAGGACAGAAGGTGAGAGGGAGCACTTTGGTGTCTCCTTTAGAAGAGCACTAATCCCATTCATGAGGGTGCTCCCCTCATGATCTGACCACCATAGTTCCCGTCTCCAAATATCATCACTTTGGAGGTTTGGATTCAACATATGAATTGAGGGGACACAAACCTTCAAGCCATAGAACTCAGTCAACATTTGCAAGAATAAAATCAGCACATCATCTCCTGAGAGTTATTTATTATCGCCTTCTGGCCATCTTCTTCCTGTTGCTTTGGGTTCTGGTGTGAGCTCTCAGCATCATTTGTGTTCTATGAGTGATGGAGAACACACCAAAGATTCACATCAACCATACTACCCATCCATAACTCCTACAGGCAGCCTGGTATTTTGTTCTTGTACTGCATTCTGGGAAGATGATAGGTGGTTGGTAAAAGACTCACTGGGGATAATTATGTATTGTTCATTGTTCACTCACTAAGTCGTGTCTGACTTTTTGTGACCCCATGAACTTTAGCACGCCAGACTTCCCTGTCCTTCACCATCTCCCAAAGTTTGCTCAAACACATGTCCATGGAGTCAGTGATGCCATCCAACCAGCTCATCCTCTGTCGCCCCATTGTCTTCCTGCCGTCAATCTTTCCCAACATCAAGGTCTTTTCCAATGAGTTGGCTGTTCACATCAGGTGGCCAAATTATTGGAGCTTCACTTTCAACATCGATCTTTCCAATGAATACTCAGGGTTGATTTTCTTTAGGATTGACTGGTTTGATCTCCTTGCTAATTATGTATAATTTATCCCAATCGCCATCTCCAGGTTTAACAATTCTGAAATCATCTTTGTATGTAAGATTAGAAGGGTATACATATCACTTAACTTTTATAAGCCAGATTATCACCCATATAAAATGAATTAAGATTACATTGAGTTCTTTCCAGCCCTACAATACTCTAATTATATTATTCTACATGATCACCCAACCCACTGGTCTCCCCCAAAGTAGAAGACAGTCTTAGAATACATGATGATGAGCTATATCTATGATCAGGGGATATTGATACAAATTAATCTTAAAAGCCTTTATGAGCTCTTTTAGATGAAATAATTACAGTCATTTAGAGTAACTAAGCACAGCACGGAGTAAAATGAATCTAAACCTAAACGAAAATGTCACTGATGTATGTATGTATCATTCTGTGATTACGAACATTGGTTATAATGGAACAATGGATTTTCTTATAAATATTCTTATTTCATAAAAAAATAAATACATAACACATAACATACATAAAGACATAACTAACATATAAAAGGAAAATACCTAAGTGCACTAGTAGGGCAAAATTATTTTTTAAAATAATTTCATTTTTGTTTAATTTACGTGATTTCAAGGATATTGAAAAATACCCTTAAAATAAAACAAATCTTACTTTAAACACACTCAGAAATGTTTTGTTTTTCTAACTAAAATAGATTATCTTAAATTTACTTATTAACCATTTCTCAAGAAAGGGCTTATGTAAAACACTCACTAAAATAGATTTGCAGACCCATTTGTGAGGCAGGGGATTCGAGTAAGCATACTTAATCTACCATTTTGATGGAATCCAAAGGATTTTTGTTAAATGCTAAAATACTTTGAACCCAAGTGTTTAAGCTTCAAACCAAGCTTTAAGCACTGGAGGAAATGTAAGTCAAATTTGATTCAAGTCAACCTAAGATCTTTAGCTGAAAAAGTACTTATGTTCTTAAAAATATATATTAGATGAGATTCTCGTAAGCATTTTGGTGCACACATATGTACCAAGATGTGTACTTTTTTCCTGTGAATTCTGCAAAACCAGTTGACCTCTCATTTTGAGGCATTTAAAAAATGTGATTGTTTCTACATTCACTTAATGAATATTTTGTATTGGATACTTATCTGTATCGAATGCAAACTCCAAAATAACTCAAGGTAACACATCAAAAGACACAAATGACAAACAAGCTGTCAAAAATCAGAGAAAATTTTGTAAGAGATAGATAAAACCTAAGTTTGCTATTAAAATTAAGTCATCAAAGAGCTAAAATATTGACCCCTTCCCTGGGGTCACAGAGATGAACACATCAAACAGGTGCAGTGTAGGTCCTCTTTGATGGCAGGGGGTGGGTCTTATTTGTCTGTAGATCACCAATACTCTGCATAGAGCCAGCACATTGAAGATGCATGAATATTAATAAATTTGCCTTCATTTAAGGTCATAAGCCACTGCAAGACACATAATTGAGATATGTGTGAAGTTACTGCTTACTTTCTCAGGTGGTAGAAATAGTTAAAAATCTACCTGCCAAGGTAGGAGATGCAGATTTGACCCCTGGGTCAGGAAGATCCCTGGAGAAGGAAATGGCAACCCACTCCAGTATATCTTGCTCGGGAAAGTCCATGGACAGAGGTGGCAAAGAGTCGAACATGACTCAGCACACACATGCAGGTGCACGTGTGCACACACACACACACACACACACACACACACACACAGCTTATTAGATTCATTGTCAATAGGACACAAAATATTTGGATTTCTTTAATCCAAAATTACCACGTCTGTCTAATTGATGGGGGTTTGCTAGTACCAGGGAATGGCTTTGAAGGATTTTTCCCTGTGTTCCATTCTCTCTTGCTCAATATACATACCCACAATTCTATACATACCCACAATTCTTTAACATGGCAATCAATATTCTCTTAACATATTGATATGAGGTCTATAAAAGAACCTCAAAACTCCTTCACTTCAGTCTTCACTACCACTTTGCCACTCCTTATCCCCTGACTATAACTGGGGTGAGAACTCATTGATAAGGGCATCTCTTGTTAGATAACTGGAAGCCCCCCAGAAACTGAAATGTTCCGTGAGCAAACGGCCCCAGGATGTTGCTGTGAGGACCAACAAGACAAACTAGTCAAGGGAATCACAGGCCTCCAGTTACAAAGACAAACTCATCTTCAATGATCCAATGAAAATGCAAATTTAGGGAAAACAAATTGGGTTATTTGGAGGACAATATGTACTCCGAGGATATTCATGTCGTTGTGGTTTCCTGAGGAAAGGGCCTCTGTTTTGCTTGACAGCAAAATGTCAATTTTAATTATTCAAATCGACATCCCATAGACACTTTTATGGAAACAGAGGTAGACTCAGAAGAATGGACAGAAACTGGGGTTTTCATTTTGGAAAATTAGAATGGTCAGCAACCTTTGGTGGTCCTGAAAAGGAGAATTCTTGAGTGGCTCTTCTCAGCTCTCTTGGTAACAGAAGTTGGTTAGGTAACCTTGGGCAGGAATCCTTGCTCTGCCATCTTGTCTTCCATTAAAACAATTGAATAAGCTCTTGTAAATAAAAGCCCTTTTGTGGCACCCAGTGTAATGTGAAACACAAAGATGAGAAGTGTTTTTAGAAATTACATAATGAGATGGTCTTTGAGAAATTGGTGCATATTTTATTGCAATGGTTATTATGATTATGAATATTTGACAAGATCTCCCAATGTGTTGTATCAAGTATCTATTGCCACAATAATGTTCCATAACAAAAACTTACTGCATGCTAAAATACACACTTATTTAGCTCATGAGTAGGCATGTTAGCCAATTTGGGCTGTGCTTGGCTGGGCAGTTCTGGTCTTCTCTGGACTCCTTTATAGGTGTGGTGGTTGACTGACTGTCGCCAAGTCCAAGATGGACTTGGCTGGGAGACTGGGGCAATTCCACTCTTCTTCATGTAATTCTCATCTTCCAACTGACTAATGTGGACATGGTCTCACGATAACAGCAAAGGGCAAGAGCAAGATCAAGCCCAATTGCATGGGTTCTTTTCATGCATTTCATTTGCTAATATCTTATTGGCCAAATCAAGTCACATGCCAGTCAGAATGGAAACGCAGACCAAGTTTCTCAGGAAAGAATGTAGACACAGAGGAGTGAAGAGCGTAAAGCAATCAGACTACTACACGAGATGTCATTATTGTTTACATGGAATATTCACCTATGTTACTTTATTTTTGCAGAATTTAAAAGGAATTTTGACTGTATCAGAACAATTTAAAGCAGTATTTCTCAAATTTTATTGCAACTTACTGTAAGAAATAGATTGGACATATAATGTGACTCATTTTATATAGAATTTCACTAAATATTATTTCCTCTTATTATGAACATTTCTTTCTATTTCGCTATTTAATTTTTTAAACTGCTGGCTGTCCACTAAATTAATTTCAGGATTCTCTAATGAGTCAAGATCAACATTTTGAAAAGTACTGATTTACACAACTTTAGCCTTCCATGATCCTTTTCTTGTTTTCAAGAACAGCTCATAAATGTATAGAAGACACATGAAATAGAATGTCTGCATTGGGAATGTTACAATTCAATGACAAATGATCCATAGAGCTCAGAAGTGTGAGCATACCACTTCAGCAACCTGGAGGGACCTGGGCAGAGGTTATCACACTGAGTGCAGTAAGCCAGACCGAGACCAGTGTCATACCATGTTGCTTATGTGCAGAGTCTTAAAAAAGTGACACAGGTGAACTTATTTACAAAACAGAAACAGACTCATAGACACAGAAAACAAAGGGGAGAGAGTGGGAGGGATTAACTAGGGGTTTGGGATGAAAAGATACACACTACTCTATATAAAATGTATAACCAACTAAGACCTTCTTTATAGCACAGGGAACTATACTCAATATCTTATAATAATCTGTAATGGAAAAGAATCTTGAAGAGATTACATAAATGTAAATAAGAACATATATATATAACTGAATCACTTTGCTGTACACATAAACTAATATAACACTGCATGTCAACTATATCCCAATAAAATTTTTTAAATAAAATTAAGAATTAAAAAAAAAGAAGTGTGGTCCTAAGTGGTCTGGGACCTGGCTTCCCCTGCTCTTTCCCAGAGCCAAATGACCTCTAGCATTTTGAGGCTGAGAGATGGCAGAAGCAAAGAGAAGAGAGTATTACTATCCATTGAAACATTTGGCTAAGTTCTTTAATATAGGACCATTTTTACAAGGAAACTGAAGCTTAGGGAAAATAAGTTAGCCAAGGTCACACAATATCTGGCAGAGCAGGGATTTAAAGGTCTCAAGTGCCTCTTATTCCATCAAAGCCCCTATTTCCATGTCATAGTAGGAAAAAAGCAGGATGAGTCAAACTATTCACACTGATGTGTGGCATAAACACATATTTAATAAGGATCCACTCAGAGTAAGACGTTGCTTTGTAGTATATTGAGAAAGATATGTAAAATGGTATCTAAGAAACAAGATTCTTGTTACAAAATGTATGAGTACAGTGCTTGGAAAACTACAATTTAAAAGTTTCAGGTTTTACTTTAAAAGTGTGTTTATAGGGGAAGGAGATCCCAGGTGAAGACTTGAGTTTACTTTTGAGGCTGGTTATTGTTTTTGTTCATGTATTTGTTTGTTTTTTTCTGGAACAACCATCACTTTGGGAACTATTAGTTATGCAAATCTAGGTCACATTCCACCCATTGTTCATGGGAAAATCCCCAATGCAGGAAAGTAACCTGAATTTTAAAATGTAGTGTTCTGCTTACTCAGGTAAATTTAGAAGATGTCTTAAAGAGAGTTGCATCTCTGCAGACAATTTGTCCCTTAGAGAGTAGTTATTCTTCTAACAATGACTTCAGATGGCTTGATACCTCTTTAGTATTATGTGTCTTTGGAGAAGTTTGTAATATGTTTCTTTTCTAAGTCATTGTCCACAGCACACCAGAAAAAGGAATGGACTAGGCTCAATGATGTCTATTCTAAAAAGGTGATAAGGTCCTAAAACATGGTGTTGTGCTTGCTTAGTCACTCAGTCATGTCCAACTCTTTGTGACCTTATGGACTGTAGCCTGCCAGGCTCCTCTGTCCATGGGATTCTCCAGGCAAGAATACTAGAGTGGGTTGCCATGCCTTCCTCTAGGCAATCTTCTCGACCCAGGTATCAAACCAGGGTCTCTTATGTCTCCTGCATTGGCAGATGGGTTCTTTACCACGGTGCTACTTGGGAATCCCACACATGGTGTTATGTGAGACTAAAAGGTCCAGATATTGGACACTGTACTGATGTTAGATTAGTGTTGGAGGTGTCTTGGAAGTGGGGAGTCATAAGGTAAGACCCTATTTCCCTGGGCTTTTCTGAAAGAAAAAAATAACTCCTTCCAAGTGCTATGGAAGGCAGTCCTTCCTGGATAGGAAAATAGGGACTGGGGATGTGGGGTCTGGGAAGAAGAGAGTGAAAATTCCTCTCTCCAGGACTCTGTGAAATTTAGCCTGGACTCCCAACTCCATCGGTGAGAATAGGACTCAGATGTGGGAAAGTAAATTAGCTATTGTGACATGGCAGCAAGATGGAGAGAATAGGTGAGCCAGGAGGCCTGAGGATGGGTCTGGGGCTGGGCGGTAGTTATCAGCAGATCTCTGTGTTATAATACTCTCTCATACACCTTCTGTGCCTTAGAAAATTAAAGACGGGGTCAATCCAATATTTGGGATAACATAAGAAAAGAAAGAACAGTGTCTCAGACAAAGACCAAAAATGGTAGTGACAATGGCGGTCCAGTGAAGGAGAACTTCCCAGAACAGAACGAGGAGCCCACGAGAGCCGTCAGCAGTAGCAGAGTGATGGTCTGATAAGGAAGCCAGAACAGAAAAGCGCAGGGTGTAAAGGATGTGCCTCTGGGAGCCCGTCAGGCCCCAGGATGGGAAGGTCTCAGGCACACTTGGGAGATACTCTGAAGGAGGTTAATTTCAGGTGGTCACTCTGGTGGGGCTTAAGACATAATTTAGATCCTCTTTCTGGGAATGTGATCGTACAGTGGATATAATAAGGAATCCCAATACAGAGGACCTCAACATAGTGGAGAAAGTATTCAGAATATAATTTAAAATGCTTAGCTAAGTTACAGAAAACGCAAGAAATACTATAGGATAAAAATAGTCTAATAAGTCAGGAATCCAAAGCAGTAAGTGGGCATTAAGACTAAATCTTGTCTTCAGGAAATCTGCCAATACATGCTCGTGAAGAATTGTTTGTTCTAATACAATATAAGCATGTGCTGGGGATAGGAGATAATACCTGGAGTTTGCACAAGCTAGGAGAGCAAATTGAGACCCTTGCATGGAGCCAGTCCTATAAAAGGCAACACCCTAATAAAGGCAAACTAGAAAAATAAATTTAGCATCACAGCAAGAACCCAGTAGGAACTCTTAACCTCTGTCAGCTCTGACTCTGAATAAAGAAGGAAAATAAAGGCTTCCCTGAGAATTACTAACAACAAGGTGATTATCACGAAGGTTTAGTGTCAAAATTCACCCTACCTGGGTGGCCTGAAAAACTCAGCCTGAGAACTGAGTTTAAATGATTAAAGGTTAACAATGACACAAGGTGACTGAAAAGGCAACCACAAATCTCTGGGGAAATGATTAATTCCAAAGAGAATTTATCAAAGCCTCAAAAAAGAGTTTCAATGACCATGAGCCCCCAGTTTAAAAAAAAAAAAAAACTACAGACACATGAGGAAACAAACCATTATGAGCAAAAGCATGAGTAATAATAATATCAGAACCACATGAATTGGGAAAACTAGATATAAAATTTAAATTAATGAGGCTATTAAAAAGTATGATCAAGGAACCAGAAAATATTGCTTAAAAGATGGTAATATTTGATATTAAGGAATTACCATGGGCTTTTTCTTAATTTCAAATATTTAGCTATTACAGATAAAATGATGTGATGTCTGGGATTTCCTTCACTATTATCTGGAGTGGGAAAGAAAGTAGGCAGAGACATAGAGGAAAAAAGATTAGTTCATTGTTGAAGCTGGATAATGGATAAATGAGGATTTACTATGCTATTCTCTTTACTTTAGTAGGTTCGAAGTTTTCATGTTAAAAATATTTTTTAATGTACAGGGAATATGAATAAAAGTCAAACAGAACTTCTAATAACAGAAAAGTATACTAAATAAAATTTGAGACTCAGTAGACATAGTATAGATCATACTAGAAACAGCTGACAAGAGAATTAGTGAAACAGAGAATAGATCTGAAGTACTTATCACGAATGCAGTAGAGAGACTTCCCTGATGGTTCAGTGGCTAAGACTCGGAGCTCCTAATGCAGGGGGCCTGGATTTGATCCCTGGACAGGGAACTAGATCCCACATGCTGCAACTAAAAAGATCCCATATGCCGCAACCAAGACCCAGCATGGCCAAAATAAATAAATACTAAAAAAAAAAAAAGAAGCAGACTGCAGTAGAGAGACTATATCATAGACTGACTATATAATGGTTTGACATACCTAGAAAGTAGACTCAGGAGGCTAAAAATACATCAAATAAGATTTCAGAGGTAAATAATACAAAAAATAGGGAAGATGTAAAATTGAAGAGCTAATAGCCAAGAATTCTCTAGAACTAATCAAAGACACAAATGCTCAGATTCAGGAAGCCCACATCACAAGCAAACAAACTCAAACCCAGATTCATGATGGTGACAGATCATAATAATTTTAAAAAGATCCTTTAAGAGAAAAGATGTATTATATGGAAAGGAGTGGTAGACTGAAAATTGAGTTCTCAACAGCAACACTGAGACTCAGAAGTCAGAGAAATATTTTCAAAAAATGAAATGGGCTACCTCTCTCATCTTACACAAAAGTAAATTCCAGTTGTATCAAGGACGTGGATGTAAATCTAAAAATTTTTTAACTTTAAAAAGAAAATAAGTGAGATGATCTTAAGAGCTTTGAAGCAAGGGAGACTTTCTTAACTGAGACAAAAAGCAAAATGAAAAAGAAAATTGTATTTTATTAAATTAATATAAGAAAAGTTATGACCAACCTAGACAGCATATTAAAAAGCAGAGACATTGTTTTGCCAACAAAGGCCCATCTAGTCAAAGCTATGGTTTTTCCAGTAGTCATGTATGGATGAGAGAGTTGGACTATAAAGAAAGTTGAGCGCCAAAGAATTGATGCTTTTGAACTGTGGTGTTGGAGAAGACTCTTGAGAGTCCCTTGGACTGCAAGGAGATCAATCATTCCATCCTAAAGGAAATCAGTCCTGAATATTCATTGGAAGGACTGATGCTGAAGCTGAAACTCCAATACTTTGGCCACTTGATGCGAAGAACTGACTCATTGAAAAAGACCCTGATGCTTGGAAAGATTGAAGGCGGGAGGAGAAGGGGACAACAGAGGATGAGATGGTTGGATGGCATCACTAACTCAGTGGACATGAGTTGGAGTAAATCCAGGAGTTGGTGATGGACAGGGAAGCCTGGTGTGCTGCAGTTCATGGGGTCACAAAGAGTCGTACATAACTGAGCGACTGAACTGAACTGAACTGAACTGACATTAATATCAACAGCCCTATATTCTAAAGACTACAAAGAAAGCTTAAACATAAGCTAAAACAAGGACAAAATACTTGCCATATGAGTGATTAATATCCAAAATGTAAATATTTAAAACTCCTAAAATTTCATGAGAAAATAACTCAAAAGAAAAGCAGATATGATTCATGAGGGAGGAAGAGAAAAGATAAATAAAAAATAAAGACAAAACAAAGAAAGAAAAACAGATACGTTATAAAAAAATATTTTACAGAAGAGGAAACATAAGCATCAAAGAAACATATACTAAAAATGCCCATACTGTTGAGTGAAAAAACAAATCAAGCAGGTATTCATTCAATCTAATTCCATTTATATAAATTTAAAAATAAACATAATTAAAAAGTTATTCTTTAGAGATACGTTTTGGCCTGGTAATAACTGCAAAGAAAACAAGAGAATAATAAATATAAAATTCAGGACAGTGGTAATCTCCACGGAGAGGATGAGGGATGTTATTAGGAAGGATTACAGAGGAGGATTCAAAGAATATGAAATATTCTCTCTTGAACTGTGTGATGCATGCAGGGGTGTTTGTCTTTTGGTTATTTGTATTATACTTGAAACATACATGTTATATGTTATATCATATTATGTGTTAGAACTGTATATATAGATATCTAAATCAATCTATCATGTTTACATATAGGATAGATACATGTGTGTTACATATCACCTCTTGTCGTGGTGAATTGATTGCAAAATAGATCCAGTTTGTCAACTTTCTACCCTTTTCAGCAGAGGAAGTGAGTGGGAAACTATGCCTCTTTTCATAGACTATGTGAAAAGCTTTTTTTTATGGTAGTATTTTTTAATTTTTATTGAAGTATAGTTGATTTAGAAAAAGCTTTTCTTAAAACAAGGAAATTCCATGTAGACAGTTCTCTGAACAGGACTGCTGATTTCCAAATCTCGTCTGATTGCTCACTTCCATGTAAATCATTTTTGTTAAACATGAAGTTATATAAAAATTGATGTGTTTTCCATGCTTCCCTTTTCCTGTAAAGGCTAAGGATCTTAAAATAACACGACGGAGCTCTAAGTTGAAACCTAAACACGGCAAAACATGTAAATCCTCAGGCTATATCTGACAGAGAGCTAATTATATAACTTGGGCTTTCCTTCCCCAGAAAAAGGCTCTATCTACCTGCCTCATGCAACAGTGATTGGGAAGGGAGGGTATATTCTGAATGGTGAAGAAAAATTTTACTAAACACAAGGTAGTTCTAGAGCAATCTTTTTTCTCATTATGCAGGGGAACAAGTATATTTCACATATAGTATGTCGTGTCAATTTAAAAATAAACTTTTAAATTTGGAAATTTTAGGTTTATAGATAAATTGTGAGGACGGTACAGGGTTTTCATACACTCCATGAGATGGTTAGATGGCATGGCTGACTCAGTGGACGTGAATTTGAGCAAATTCCAGGAGACAGCGGAGGACCGAGGAGCCTGGCGTGCTGTAGTCCATGGTGTCATGAAGACTGGGACATGACTTAGTGACTGGACAACAGCAAAACACTCCATTCCCTCCAAAACACACAAAATCATGTCGTTTTCTCTGCTATTTATGTCTTATACTTCTGTGATGCTTGGATCACATTGGTGGTGGTGGTTTAGTCCCTAAGTCGTGTCTGACTCTTGTGACCCCATGGACTTTAGCCCGCCAGGCTCCTCTGTCCATGTGGATTCTCCAGGCAAGAACAGTGGAGTGGGTTGCCATTTCCTTCTCCAGGGGATCTTCCAGAGCCAGGAATTGACTCCAGGTCCTCTGCACTTCAGATAGATTCTTTACCGACTGAGCTACAAGGGAAGCCCATGGATCACATTAATGAACTAATATTAATACCTTATTAACTAATGCATGTTTTATCCAGATTTCTTCAGTTTCCTCCTAATGTTCTTTTCCTGTTCAAAGATCCCATCAGGGCCCCAGGTAACACTGTCATCATATCTCCTCAGGCTCTTCTTGTGACAGATTCTCAAACTTTCCTTCTTTATGAGGATCTTGAAAGTTTTGAGGATTAATGGTCAGATATTTTGTAGAATGTCCCTCATTTGTAATTTGTCTGATATTTTTCTCATGATTTGACTAGGGTTATGTTCTTTTGGAAGAAAAAACTGCAGGGGTGAAATGCCATGATCATAAAGTTTCATTTTTCTTAATCTCATTTTTCATTTTTTTAATGGTGGGTATGAGTATATAAGAAAGCATATGTACAGAAAAATAAATTGCCAAGGAATAAATCAAAATTACTATTTCAGATACTGAAGTTACTGGATATTTTAATTTTTTTTTTTACTTTTTGCTTATCTGTATTTTCTAACTGTTCTGCAATAGACATGTGCTTTTAAAATAGAAAAAAAAAATAATGTCTACTTTTAGAGTTGTCTATACTTGTTTGAAAAGGTACTTAGTTCTTCAAATGTAGCTCTTTCTTTCCAGGCCTGGTAGAAACAAGGAAGTATTTGTAGGTGCCGCTTCCTGAGCAGTCAGAATAAGTCCCTACTCCATGTTCCAGTTGTTTCTCGATCAATACCCACAGTTGAAAGGGAGCCAAGGGGGAAGTCAGAAGGGAAAGGAGAAGGATTAGCCCAAAAGAATCACTCTTACTTCAAGCATGGTGGCTCCAACAGAGAGCAGGTCTTTCTTCTATCTCTTTCTCTGTCTGCCTGTTTCTATCATCTCTCTATTTCTCCTCATTTCATTCACTCATTCATTATTTTATTCTCTCAACCAGTATTTATTAAAGGCATAAAAACTAACTAGAACATCAAAAGACATCCCTACCCTCAAGACACTGGCTTTCCAGTGTGGTAAGGGCATGTGGTAACAGATACTCTGTTGTGAGGTAGTTAATGCCAAAAAGAAAAACTAAACAGATAAAGAGAAATAAATGGGAAGGAAAAAAGGAACTTTGCTATTTTAGAGACGATTGGAAGACCTCTCTGATGAAATGACCTTGAACAGGGACTCGGGTTCCAGGCTGAGGAAGTGCCAAGGACAAAAGCCCTGAGATGGAGTATGAGATCATAGACCTGTGCTGGGGTTGGAGACCTACAGTTTATTCTGTTAGAAGAGAATCACTGGCAATTTCTTAAACAGTAATAGGACATGAACAAGGCATTTAAAAGATCACTTTGGCTTCTGTTTGGAGATTTGACCAGGTGGGTTGGAGGGGAGAAGGGAGTGGAGGGGTATGGCGAGGAAAAGAAGCCTGTTTGGAGATAATTGCATGAGTTATGGCAAAAGAAGACCATGAATTATACTAAAGTGGTAGAAGTGAAGGTGAAAAATAGTAGGCGGATTCCATATATAATCTGATGGAAGAGACAAAGAGATATACTAATTATTTAGATATCAGCTATGAGAGTATTTCCAGATTTTGTACATATGAAACTATTTTGTACTCCCCAAAATATCATCTCGCCCAACTTTTCAGCCTTTGAATTGGTTGAAATTTGAGAAATTCTCATATATACACTCTCTCAGAAAATATTGGAAAGAAAAAAAGACTGTTTCTTAGTTATTTTTCTTTTCAATTCTCTTCTCTCTCCCATTCTTCTTTCCCCACAGAAATCCATTCTAATATATGTATGTCTTTAAACATGCTTATATCCTTGTTAAATTCATAATATCATTTTATTTATATTCACACTTACAATTTACCAAGATACATTAACAAACATCTCATTTTTTTACTCAACACTGTTTTTAGGATCTATCTATTCATGTTGCTGTTTGTACATCTAGTAATAAGCTTTTGTTTACTGTGTAAACAATATCTACAGCTCTACTGATTAATATCTAGGTTGCTTGCAAATTCCAAAAGACAGAATATGACTTCTAGGAATATTCTTATGTGGATGAGGCTGTGGACATGTGTGTGGGTATCTCTGGGACAAAATAACTTCCATTTCCTATTCACATCCTTTATTGGTTTTGTTTTTAGGGGTTCCTCAGATTCTGGATACTAATTCCTGTTAATTTTAGACATTGCATTTATTTTCAGTCTGTCACCCATATGTTAATTTTGTCTGTAGTTTGCTTATTGGAACTGAAGTCTTTCATTTAAATGTGGTCAAATGATCTGCTGTCTTTGTAAAATCCTTAAAGTGTATAGAATTCAGAAGAATCTCAAAAGAAGACTTAGAACAAAGCAATGACTACCCACTCCAGTATTCCTGTCTGGGAAATCTGATGGACAGAGGAGCCTGGTGGGCTACAGTCCATGGGGTCGCAAAGAGTCAGACACAACTGAATCGATGTAGCATGCATGTATCCAAGAGTATGACACTCAAAAAAAGAGCATGGTTAGCACTGGCAAACTGCCCTTCTGTTCAATGGGGCGTGATGTGAAAAACATGAGGGTTGTAAGTTTCATCTACTTATGGAGCCATGTTCTATCCCTGCTCAGCTCCCTCTGACACACAGTAGGTAATTAATAAATCACAGAACACAACTACAGTTATATCTCTATTCTGCTCATGGTCTATGAAGGAAGGAAAAAACAAGAAAGATCACATACAATCAACATCACCAGAAATAATGACTATTAGTCAACAACACTACTTCTAATTTTTTTCTCTATGAATACAATATGTACTCCCATGAATACAAGTAGACATAGAAGATTTTTGAAGTAGAATTTGATAAGATACACATTGTTTTTAACCTGCTCCTTTTTTCTTCTTTTCTTTGTTTTTAAAAGGCCACTACATCATAGGTATTATTCTTAAATACTTATTTTTATTTTCGTATTTGTTTGCTGGATCTTAGTTGTGGTCTGTGGGATGTCCAATACTCCATGAGGCATCTTTAGTTGCGGCATGCAAACTCTTAGTTGTGGCATGTGGTATCTAGTTCCCTGACCAGGGATCAAACCCAGGCCCCCTGCATTGAGAGCATGGAGTCTTAGCCACTGGACCACCAGGGAAGTCCCCATAGGCATTATTCTACGTCAACAAATTAATCTACATCATCTTTCTTACTGGCGTTTGCATAAACCATAACTAAACCAATTTCCCATTTTTGAACTTTCAAGTTAGTTCTAGTATGTATGTGTTACATATGCACTACATTTTCTATGAGCGTTAAATTATTATATATTCAGTTATATCTATCACACAAATATATAATAATAGTGCTCTTAGAGGAATATCTTTGACCATATGTCTCTGAACCCTTGATGGAAATGTTCTCTCACACGCTATTTCTCCACAGGAACTGCTCTCATTTCTATATCTTTTACTCTAAATCCCTGGACTCAAATCAGCAAAAATTAGAAACATATCAAATTACCCACGCTAAATATTAAAGGGTTTGGGGATTTATTTACTTGCTTGCTTATGTGTTTGCCTGTTTATCTATTCATTTATTCTGGCAAGGTTTGTCAAAAACAAAATTCATTACATTTTAAGCATGGATTTTGCATTATGTTTTCAGAGTCAAACAAGAAGTTTTCTCAGGTGAGTTTTCAAAAAGCCACACTACTTTTGGGTGCAGTGACACATTCTAGGTAATTAAGTATAATGAACCATGCACTGTGAGAGAACTTTAAATCAGAAAAGAAACAGATCTGGCAAAGAAGAAGAACTGTCCGCAGATTGCCGAAAATGGGATTTGATAAGTGAGACCTGCCAATTTCCCTCTTTCTTGAGTAACAGAAAATCCCATCGGGGGTGTTGCTTTCCCCCTAGGCTAGGTAGGAAGGGATGGTGCCCCTAGTGATTAGGAAACATGCATTTCCACTTTGGGCCACTGTGGTTAATTGTCTTTGTTATCTCAGGAATAGCTTTTCTGGCTCCTCCCCAAAAATGGATCATCCTCTCAAAGATACCTCAATATAAATAATAGAATAATTGTAAAAAATGAACAAATGTACTCCTCTGCACTTGAGTGGTTGCCATGGCAATGAGCGAACCAGCAGTGCAAATTTCCTGTGAGCCTGCTGTACAGGTCCGTGAAGGACCGCCTCTGCATCTCTTAACCAGAGGCTGCCTCTGCTGCTGAGCTTGGGAGGCCGTGTGTGTGTGAAGTTAGAGGACACTCAAACCTCTTGGAGGAGAGCTGCCCACCTTCTAAACGACAGATCTCTCAGCGTCTCTATGATCCCACTTCGACTGCTCGCTTGTCCATTTCCTAATGGAGTCAGCAGAGATGTGATTCACACCAGTCCCAAGTGTAGAAATACTGGTACTAATGAACTCAGATAATTTATTTGAAACATGCACTTAAAAATCACTCATCTTTCTGTTTTCAGGTTAACGAGCTCTTTTCCCCTCTAAGCGGCACAGAGGCTCTCTATGCGGTGGTCATAATTATATATTCGGGGCTGGTCCCCTTCTGTCTTTATGTTTGTGTGTCTTTCTCTTTTTCCTCTTTTTCCAATTCTTATTCCAAAGGGTTTGCATCCATGTCATTAGCTACTGTCCAGAATGTATTAAGGAAATCACGGCTCTCAGGATCCATAACTGAGATACAGCATGAAAAAGCCAATAAAAGTCAGAGCTTGGCGGTGAGGAGAGGCAGAAGATGAATGAATGCCAAACACACTGGACGTGCGGGTCCTGTTTGACAACCACAGAGTGGGAACTGGGCAGAGTAGGATCGCAGAGTCTCCCAGTCAAACTGGCCTTTGATCTCTGGCCAACTCAGAACCCTTCTTCCCCAACTCCATCCCATCCCTCAGGCTTTTAACGGTAAAATTCCTCACATCTGGAAGAGCCTTCACTGGTCCTAGAAAAGCCCTGAGTCCTTGCATCGTCCATTTGCCAGCACCAAGGAGAAACAGGAGGCTCATTCCTCATGCCTTGGAGGATCTTGAACTCCTTTGAATCTGATGACAGCTAAAGACTTTGTCCCCAGAAAAGTGGGCATGCACACACACACATACACAAGCACAATTTCCCTAATACTTTGGTACAATTTCAGAGGATTGGTAAAACCCCATTGAAGCCCAGGGTAAGGAACACAGAGTCAAATATACTCATCAGGAAGAAGGAGTACCATCCCAGATCCTGGCATCTGGTTTTCTGTCCCAACGTCATTTCCTCCAAGAGTGCTGATTAAACGTTTCTTTGATGCCTAATCTCTCACTAAATACTTTGAACTGGAAAACAAAAGAAGATACATATCTCTTTTCTGCAGATGAATGAGAGAGATGGGGGGAAGTAAATATCTGAACAAACAAGAAGAAAACACAGAGGGTAAAGGAGGGAAGGCAAGTTTCTCACACACACACGGACACACACACACACACGGACACACGGACGCACACACACACATGGACACACACACATGGACACACACACGGACATGGACACACACACAGACACATGGACACACACACACAAAGGACACACACACACGGACACACACACAGACACACACATGGAACAGACACAGACACATGGACACACACACACAAAGGACACACGGACACACACACAGACACATGGACACACACACAGACACACGGACACACACACATGGACACACAGATGCACACACACACACGGACACACACACACACACGGACACACACACACGGACACATGGACACACACACATGGACACACATACAGACAGACACACACACATGGAACAGACACAGACACATGGACACACACACAAAGGACACACGGACACACACACAGACACATGGACACACACATGGACACACACACACACGGACACACACATACGGACACACACACACACGGACACACACACGGACACACACAGAGACACACGGACACACATACAGACACACACACATACATGGACACACACACACATACTCAAATACTTGTTCACATACACACGCTCCACAGAGGAAGAGACATGGCCTGGTATTAGTCACAGAAGGCTTCCTAGAAGAGGCAATTCTAGGATTAAAAATCCAGATTATAGGCTGTACCAGAACAATATAGGTAGGAAATTAGAAACTTTCAAAGTTGGGATCTCTGAGGCTGATAGTGTGATGGGTACACTCACTTCCATATTAAAGCTATTGTTAATTTTTCCCACATCCGGAAATGGCAAGGAGAAAGGATGAACAGTTTACAGGAAACAAGGAACTCTCTGTCCGCCTGAAAGTGGCCTGGCTCTGCATCTTCTCTCACCGTTTGTAAAATAATCATGGAAAACCAACAGCGCCAAGAAGCTATTTCCTTGACACCCGGGGCAGAATTACTGAAGGCTGAGAAAGGCTCTGTTATGGGGAGAGTTCGTGGAAGTATTTCTTAGGCAGAGGGAAAAATAACAAAAGGGTTTTTTCCAACTTAAAATATTTATATGAACAGGAATACTGCGCTCTATCAATCTAACGCTACCCAAGGCTGCAAATCCTTGCAACCTTCCTCGGCCAGGCCTCAGCCAGGAAAGGTCGAGTTTGTGTAAAAACGCATAACCAGTCCTCGGTTATCCATATGGGACTGTCCTGAGAACGAGGGTCTTGCATATATGAAGTATGTGCCATGGGCTTTCCAAAACATTGGGAAAGGATGTATACTTTAGATAGCACGTTCTGGGTTTTATCATTTTTTTTTTTAAATTTAATACAACTGTCTGAGCTGACCAAATGATTTAGACAAATCTAATCATGGCTGTAAAAAGAAACCATTGCATTTTTGAGTTTCACTCTAAGTTTGCATATCTAAAGTTCAGAAAATGACATTTAAGAAAAATGAAGTTTTCATAGACACAGAAGCAAGAACACACCCAATTTAAAGTTCTCTGAGGCAACAACTTGCTCCCAAAGTGTGTAGATTAGAGCACTCCTGATAGTTACAGAAATAACCTCAAATATCACATGGAAGTCAAGTGGAAAAGTGAACAATATTATTAGAACTTGCACATTTCTATTTTTTAATCTGATGTTTAAATTGGTGACATTATTGCTGAGCAAGGACCTTGTAAGTTAGAAATCACTCCTAAGTATTGCCTGAATGTATCTATTTGCTTTTACATTTAATTAAGGCTATTTGGAGTCATTTGCTGACTATTTGGAGAAAGGAAGTGGAAAATGATCAGAAAACCCTTCTGTGGCCACCAGGAGAGTGGTGAGTTTATAGCTCATAAACTCACGATGATCTGGGGTCAGCATTTCCCTTGAATCCTTCACCTCCTGCCTCTCTCACTTAGTCATGTCTGCTGCTAGGTGTTGGGGGTGTAAATGTAGCAAGTGGCCACGGACGCCCTACATACTGAGACACTGGGAAATGTGTCCCAACTTTGGACCATTCTAATACATTGTTATTGCTGCATTGGGGGTAAGACATACCCAACATCCTCAGTTGCATCTATTAGTCAACTTACGAAGAGGCTTTGCATGCATGCTCAGTCATGTCCAACTCTTTGCGACCCCCACGACTGTAGCCCACCAGGCTCCTCTGTCCATGGGATTTTTCAGGCAAGAATACTGGAGTGGGTTTTCTACTCCAGGGGATCTTCCTGATCCAGAGATCAAACCCGGGTCTCTGGCATCTCCTGCATTGGCAGGCCGGTTCTTTACCACTGTGTCACCTGGGTAGTCCATAAACTCACTGATGATGACCCAAATGCTCTATCAAGTAGCCCTCTGAGACTTTTTCCTACCCAAACCCTCTGTGGCAGCTGGGATGATTACTCCTTTCTTGAAACTTCTCAGAGTCTACAACACAACACCCTATACTATCTCCTGCTTTTACATCTGGTCTTTATCCCTACTCCATCCCCCAGGCTCTTATTCCTATATCCCTCCCTTTGTAAGTGTGAGTCTTCACCCAAGTTTCCATTCTGAACTAATTTCTCTTCTTGTTCTACAGACTTTCCCATTTCCAATGGCCTTCACCATTCCATGACTCCAATCATCTCTCTAGGCTAACATTTCCAAAATTCTTCTCCAGTCCAGCTTTCCCTCCTGAATATCAAGCCCAAATTTCCATTTTTAACCTGTGATATTTTCATTTGATTGTCCCATAGATCACTCAAAAATCAGCACATCTAGAATCAACTCAATATCTTCACCTTCAAACTTGCTGGTCCCTCTGTACTTCCTTCTTTGGCTTAATATCACTGCCATCCACTCACTCATTCAACAAACACTTATTGAGAACTTACCATGTGCCAGGTACCATTCTGAGTACATGGGACACATCAGTGTATAAAAACGAGACCCCTGCGCTCACGGAGCAGACATTCTAGTGGAGCATCCCACATCATGCAAGCCAGAAGTCTTGGAATCTGTCCCTGACTCTCCCTCTCCACTGCCAGGACCCTAAAATAGTTATTTTCATCTCTCCCTCCTGCCTTATGACAGACCCATAACTGCCTCCTGTCTCTTCCTACTTTAATTCATCCCCTACATTATTATCAACATGATCTTTCTCAATTGCCAAGTGGTTTCGGTTCCTTTCCATGGCTGACAGGATCAATCCTAAGGTAGACTCTGCACAGATGCAGCCTACTTCCTTCCTCCCACCGCTCATGCCCTTCTCACTGGGTACCCTGTGAACTCCTCCCCAAACACTCCAAGTCCTCCCCCACCTCTGTCTCTTCTACGGAGCAGGGAAATGTCCCCGTCGTCATCTTCTTTCTTAGATTAGACATCATCATGGCAGGGGATTTCCTCAGTGGTCCAGGGGTTAAGAACCCACCTACCATTGCAGGGGACATGGGTTCAATCCCCGGTCAGGGAACTAAGATCCCACATACTTCAGGGCAACTAAGCCCAAGCACTCAACTAGCGAAGCCTGTGTGCCACAACAAAAATCCAGACAGCCAAAATAAAATTTTAAAAATAAATAAAAACAAATGGGACCTAATCAAACTTTAAAAAAAAATTTTTTTTAAAGAAATAATCACAGCAACAGTCACTGTATATTAGGTGCTCATTTAATTCCCAGAGACTGCACTTTACAAACACTTTGCAAGGATGTTCACTTGCTCAATCATGCCCGACTCTTTGTGACCCCATGGGTCCATTTATGGACTCCATTTATGGAATGCAAGACTCCATTTATGGAATTTTCCAGGCAAGACACTTTACATATTCTTAAATCCATACAACAGTCCAGTGAGGTAAGTGCCATGATTATTAACTTTGTTTTACAGAAGAAGAAACTGATATTCAGAGATACTGAATAACTTGCCCACTTACACAGCTAAGCTATTCCAAAGCCCCTGCTCTCTGCCCAAAGATGAACCCCTCTCAACCCAGAACCCTGCACAAGGCTCTCAATGAATTCTGATTGGCTTTTTGCTCTCTCATATCTTCATCTTTTCTTGGAAGCTTCCAGTGACATCTTAGGAATGGATAAGGTATAAATTCCAGTTGAAATGACTTTAATTAGCAGGGATATCTTGGTATGCTCTCTTCAAATCTCAGAATTACAGTCCTTTCAAGATCGATATGAAGTTTTCTTTTCTTCTCTGCTTCCCCTGTCTTAACTTTAGAGCTTGCTTTGGAAGTTTGCAATAGGCAGAAGTCAGACAGGATGTGTAAATAAAAGGGTAGAGGGCTTCCTAAAGGGAGAAGATGGTGACTGCTATCTGATGCCCCAAGAAAAGACAGACCACTGCTTCACGACCCATGCTAATTTTGTTCGCTTGTCTTGGCTTCTGTCCTCAATCCAGTCTGGCTAGGATGACGATAAAATAATTATGGGCAACAGTGACAAGGGAAAAGTATAAGTTCCCCCTGTCCTCACTGTGGAAGTCCAGGCCCCCCTGATAAGTGAGAGAGACCCTCTGGGAAAGCAGCTGGGTTGGGAGAATTATGGGCAGCTCCAGGTCAGAGATTTCCTGTAGTAATCTCAAATCCAAATATTTTGTCCTGTTTTTGCTCAGTGTGATCCATCCTCTTACTCAGACCTGGTGGAGTTTCCCATGGCCCCACTAGCGAGTCGGGGGCAAACGTAACCCTCTCCATTTCTCCATCTGAGGGCTGACGGCCGCACGTGACAGATGTGCCCCGAGGGGAGGACCTGCGAGCCCACACAGCCGGAGCCACGATGAAGGGCCACAGGCCACGTGAGACAGTGGCTGGACACCGCAAGGACAGGGGTGAAGGGGCCGGGGCTGTTTCTGCTTCTTGTCTAAGTTAATCACCACAAACCAAGATGGAGCTAAAACAGGACTCTCCCTCACTGTTCCAGGTGACCCATGCTCTGTGACGGGGCATCTCGTCTAGAAAGATCTCCTCCTCCCCTCCACCCCACTCCACACCCCCACCTGTCCCCCAGCCCTGGCTCCTACAGGCTGGAGACAAGGCTGTGGCCAGCACAGAGGCACGGGAACCAAGGGGGCAACTCCATGTCCGCCTGCGGTCAGGTGGGAGCAGGGCACAGTCGGCCCTGGCCTCAGGACTGGGGATCAGAGGCTCAGCCGAGAGCCAGGGCGCATCGGTGTGAGCACTGCTCCGGAGCACACTTGAGGCATTCCAGAGACCAAAGTGTGCCTGGGTGGCCTTGCCAGCGGCTCTCCTCTTTCTAGAAAGTCAGCCCCCAAAATGGAAGGAATAAACCCCATCTTCGCACATAGCCTTCAGTCTCCCCAGGCTCACTTGTACCTTAGCCCAGCACACTCCCCCTGCTTGCAGAGGGCAGAGGGGGCTTTTTGGTTTGGGGAGCGCTCTCAGCAAAGGTGCAGGGTGGGAGTGTGGAGGAGGGCCTCTGAGAAGGAGTGCTGGGCACTGCCACGCCCAGCTCCCACCCATCAGGTCCTCCCTGATTACAGGCAGCCCCAAGGAGGACATTTGGGTTCAGTCCAGGCTTGCTGGCCGCCAGACTCTACCACATAGACATCTCCTCTACTTTGTGGAGGAGAAGAGCAAGTGGGTCTAGGAGAGGCAGGGGCAGCCCTGAGTGACTCCCGAAAAGGAGGCACTAGGGGACTGGGAGACTCAACATGTCTGTACTAGGCTCTAGGGTGCAGGCAGGCCCCACAACACTCAAGAGGGAAGAGAAGCCCTTACCTGTGTAATTTACAAAGGATCTCATTTCATTCTTATTTCATTTCCCCCATTTCCTAGATTGAGGCTTTTAGAAGTTGAGCTTTGATTGACAGGTCATTGTGACCTTCTTGACCTCAAAATCTTCCTCTGTCACTAAACAAATCTTCAGGATGTTCTGGCTTTCATAATCCATGAGGCTGGGACTTCCACAGGGACCACATCACACCATCATTTCCACTACACTTGTTTGCACAATCCTGCAAATGTTATCCCGTGAGGCCATGCCATCTGCTTCTGCCCATGACAGATGGGCCCCACAGCAGGTGTCCCTGAACCTCTTCTCAAGGTGGGCCTGTTGAGAGGTCAAGAAGGTAACCTCCATGAGCAAAGTTACTGACTCACTCTATGTCAATTTACCAACTTACAAGACCTCTCTTAAGGCTGGGGACTAAAATTCCAACTGGCTTTAATGAAGGGGACAAGGAGAGAAAGCAAAAGAGAAAGCCAGGTGACTGACAACAGGAGACACGGCTGGTAACTGATGTCTGATTTTGATGAAATATGCAGGCACGTGTGAATAAAATAAATATCAAAGCTGGCAATACTTAGATCCTCAAGACCTGTTTGGGGCTAGGTGGTGGATGATGAGAGGGTTAACAGAACAGTAAAACCTTCATCTGTGCTTTTCCAATTGTCCTTCAGTCTCTAATGAGGTATATACAAGTATATGCAAGCATACATTACTCCTTGACTTTAGTAAATAACTAGCTGGCTAGGCCCCTTCGGTTGTCCTGACATTCTGGGAGCCTTGCCTCCTGTTTGGGTTGCCTTAGGCCCAGCAAGAATCAGACTCAACATTACATTCTTTTGCTTCAATCTTTTATGGACATCATGATGCTGATTTTTAATATAGATCTTTTTATGATGAGTCAGAGGGTGGCAGAATGACTTTTATGAGGACAAACCTGGTTACTATGTATGTAATTCATTGGGGCTTTTAAGATGTAGAAATTTGATTGCCTGCCTAGCTTGGGGACTTTTTTTTTTATTGCACATCCAAGTTTGTTTATGAAATTCTCTCAGCACCAGATAACATTGCTGTCTGATAAGAACGGGGAGTGTTTATATGACCTTGTGGTGATAGTGGTTGGAGTATGAGGGTCTCTTTTGTCAAAGAAAAGAAGTATAGGACGTGCAATGGCTCCACATAAAGAGAGTGTCATTTGGTGATGCACAGAAGAGGCTTGCCGGCTCCATAAGCATGGGGGGCTGGGAAGATGGGTCCATTTTTCATCATTTAGGAGACCCAGAGACCCCAAGCTCACCAACACAGCAGGACAAGCCTGCCTCCCCACTGAACCAGGGAGAGCCCCCACAGAGGTGGAGCTATAGAAGGGCAGGTATACTGTCCAAATGGGCAAACCCAAAGAATCAGTCAGACAAATTGTCACGATGGAAGCTATAGGCAGAGTTTCCTGAGCCCACCAGACAACTCACTGTGGGAATTCCCAGCCTCAAAGAAGGCACACTCCTAATCTCTAATCCCAGTCTCTAATAAAAATCAGTTACCACTACCCAGGTGCTCTGATTGTTCCTTGGACACTGTTCAACGCTCCGCATGCTGTCCTCACAGTAGCCTTGAAGGAAGGGGAAACCGAGGCTTATGGAGGTGAAACAGCTTGCCTCAGATCACAGAGGGCCTGTGCTTCTGTCCATAAATGCATCATTCATCTGGTCTCACAGCACCAAATAACCAGCTGAACCTCTGTCATCTTCAAACTCATGCGTCAGCAATCAAAGTCACCAGCTTTCCTCCCAATGTGGCACTTTCTTGTGACTTCCTTACTGTTCATAGTCACACCCATTTCCTGATCGTTATCTCGGTTCAGGCTCTTACCCAAATTTTGATTTATATAATTGCCTCCTTATCAATTTCCCTGCCACCAGTGTCTCTGGCATCCATCAAACGAAGCCACAGTTTGTTTGATCTTTCTAGCGTGCCATGTAGCTTCCTCATGTTCCAACTGCACAGTCTTGATGGGTAACCAGTGTGATGTGAGAGAAGGGGCATCAAGTTCAATGCCACGCAGTCCTGGGTGCGACATCAGCGCCGGCCCACATTCCCAGGGGGTCCGCGCGTGTTACCTCATCTATACACCTGCTAACCTTCACAAATCGATGTGAAGATAAGGCGCACTAATAGACATAAGGTGTCTAACACAGACCTTGACCTTAAACGGTTGGTGCTTCATAAATATTAGTTTGCATCCTTTCAGAGAACATTGCCTGGTGGATAACTCAACCCTGGAAACTACAATATGTCTCCAGCCTCCCTTCCTTCCTTACTATCCCTGATCTACACAAAGTCCCTCTTCTGGCTAAACCCCCTGGACCTTTCACCTTCCTCCTTACCACTTTTCACACACCACTGCCCATGCTGCCCCTTTTCTCCATCAACCAAAAACTTGCCCATCTTCAGGGTTAAAGGGGTCTCCAATTGCGCCCCTGGGCGCTCTCATCAGGGGAACTTTCTCTCTCTCCTCAGAGGCTACAAAATAGGTCTGAGCCCCTCATTCAGACACTAATCTCTACTATATTTTGATTGCGCTATTTCCCCTGCATCTCTCTGTCATCTAATATAGCATAAGCACCCTGAAGGCAGGACCCAAGCTTCCACATCTTCCTCTGCTTTGCCACATTGTCCTCTCTCTTCTCCACCGAATTAGCGCCCAAGAACTGTGGTTAAAAAGATAAATCATGTGTGAGATGTAATGTGAGCGTGTTCGGGTGTGTGCCACACCCTACCCCCCACCCAACCCCTCAACACCCACCCTCCCCTGCCACACACAGTCTGCCTGCAGCGCCCGAGGTCCTAGGCTGTCTGGGAGGGCAGGACCAAGTCTGCTGCTCACTTGGCCCATCACACAGATAAACGCTTAAATAAATGATGGGGTTTATGATGACAGCCTTCACTAGGACTTTAAAAATGATGAGCTATTACTACCCTGATTCTCATCTTCCAAAGAACATCTTTACAGTCCCTGCCAGGCCCCAGGTAATGAATTTCTTCAGTGTACCAAGAAGTGCTGTGAGAATTAATCATTCTGCTCATCCTCTAGGCTTGGTGGAATGCAGCTGGAAGCTCAGAAGTAGTAACTGTTTTATTCTGCCTTCTGCCGTCTCTAATCTCTCCTGCCAGACTATACGTCACCTGAGGAACAAGGTCACAGCTTGTGTATGATCCTATCTTCAATGGAGGCTATCACCGTACTTTGCGTAGACTGACAGGTGGTATCTTGTAGTTGTCATCCTAGTCAAACAGGGCCTTCATGGAACTGCACTGGGATTCTCCCCCTTCTGGAACTTCTCTGCTGGCTCCTTTGTGTGCGGGTGGAACAGACAACTGGTGTTCAGAGAGTGGCAGGCACATGGATGAGGGCCACTTTCAGGCTGAGGGCCCTCATTTGCTGGTTTGAAACCATCCACAGCTCTCTTTTCCCTCTGACCATGAGTAACAACAGTACTTCAGATAATGGCTGTCCAGTCCCCAGGGTCACTGAGTGGCTTCAATGGGGAGAGCTCCCTTGCCTGCCCTCCATGGGAACATAGTATGAACAAGAAATAAATGCCTGGTATTTAAGGTTGGATTCAGAGATGGTTATTGCAGGAAATCTGGCCAATCTCTACCAGCAAGACTCAAAAAAGTATTGAAGAGAAAGAAAGAAAGTGAAGTCGCTCAGCCATGTCCAACTCTTTGAGACCCCGTGGATGGTACTCTACCAGGCTCCTCCGTCCATGGAATTCTCCAGGCAAGAATACTAGAGTGGGTTGCCATTTCCTTCTCCAGGGGATCTTCCTGACCCAAGTATTGAACCCAGGTCTCCTGCATTGCAGGCAGACGCTTTAACCTCTGAGCCACCAGGGAAGCCTCAAAAAAGTATTTATTGAAGAGAAGAAGAAAGGAATTTGGGGTAAAATGCACTAGATTTGTGTGTTTTGAGAAGTCTTTCATGATAGTTAAGAAAGCAATTCAAATTAAGGAGAATATTTGTTGCGATGCTTGCTCCTTTCCAGAACTGGCTTAAATACCATACCATGGGGACTTCCCTGGTGGAGCAGCAGTTAAGACTCTGCACTTCCACTGCAGGGGGCGTGGGTTCAATCCCTGGTTGGAGAACTAAGATCCCACATGCTGAGCAGTGCAGCAACAACAAAAAATCTAAATAACATACCGTGGAGTCAATTGATTGGACAAAACAACAGTTGGATTCATCAAAAAGTAAGAATTACGTGAGAATTAATAAGAATTGTTGTCATTTACTGAATGTTGACTATATTGAAGACATTGTACTAAAGGCTTTGTATAAATGTCCCTTTAATTCTCACTTTGACTTAGATAGGCAGTTATTTGTGCAACCTGCTCCCCTTCTGTAGATGATAAAGTTAAGATAGGGAGAAACTAGATAGCTTGTTCAAATCACACAGGTAGTGAGTGACAGGACCCTGTGCCGAGACAGAGAGGTGATTTTCATTCCTACAGAAACTGTCCAGAATCTCCCTCTGGCTCTCTCTGGAGGAAGTGAAGTTGAGTGATAAGATCGCTGTAGAGTAGAGTGTTCATCTGAATAATCCATCTGTAAGAATAACATCAGTATGTGTATCTGGATGGACGCTCCACAGTGAACCCAATTCACCTTACTCCAATAACTCAGATTCCTGTATTCATGGGTGTTCCGGACGGAATGATTCTAAGCCAAGACCTTAAAGACAGGTAAGTGTTAATCCAGGAAAAGGGTGAAGAGCCAGAGGGGGATAGATGCCACCACCCAATGTGGAGTCTGTACCTCTGTTTTCTCAGTTGTAAGATCAACTATTAGACAATAATAACTATTGATAACATTTTGAGTGGATTCTATATGCCAGACATTATTCTAAGTGCTTCACATGGGTTAATATATTTATCTCCACAACAACGCTATGAAGTAGACACTTTTGTTTATCTTCATTTTACAGATGAGGAAACTGAGGCACTGAAAGGTTAAGTAAATTTCCCAAGATGACATAGCTAGTAAGTGACCAAGCTAGGAACTGAACCCAGAGCCTACCCTAATCACCATACTCTTTGAGTTCTAAACTATACCTTACTGGAGGACAGGGATTTGTGTCTGTTTGATATCCAGAACATTGTAGCACACCTTAAATAAGCAGGTGTTGGATGAATGAATAATACAATATTCAAATAAAATATTGTTGTTTTGTTTCCTTAAGAGTTCTACAACTAACTACTTCTTCAAAGTTATTTATGTAACAATATAAACCTGCTCTAAGCATCTACCTACAATGCGGGAGACCTGGGTTCAATCCCTGGGTCGCGAAGATCTCCTGGAGAAAGAAATGGCAACCCACTCCAGTATTCTTGCCTGGAAAATCCCATGGATGGAGGAGCCTGGTAGGCTACAGTCCATGGGGTCGCAAAGAGTCAGACAGGACTGAGCGACTTCACTTTCACTTTCACGTTCTTTCACTTTCATAAACCTGCTCTAAACCCGGCCAGAACATTCCATTGAGTCTTATCAATCGCATACAGATTAGGTCCTCCACCTCTTTTTTAAAATGTAATTCCACTCCATTCCATTCCATTCAGTCCAGCAAATGTTCATCGACCCCCTGCTATAATCCAGGATTTCAAAGAAGAATAGGCTCAGATATTGAGACGGGAGCTCAGAGACCAGCAAAGGAATGCATAATGTGAGGAAAAAGTAACCTTACCATCAGACAATATTATAATAAGGGAACTGATGAGGGTTTTTGTAAGGCTGATGTGCCAGCACTAATTCTCCCATAGGGGGAGTTTCTCCTGACGGAGTTCCCGCAGGAGAAGACAGAGGACTCAACTTGAGGAATGGCATCACAGCCACTGAACAGTTTATGCAAAGACATGTGGTGTTAGGATGCATGAGAGTCCCAAGAAGTCAAGGGAACAATCGGCAAGGAGACCAGGAAAGTGTGATGAGATGGGTTTGGAAGAGTCTTTCATGCTAAGAAATGTGTGCTTTTTTTTTTTTTCTGTGAACCTCAAAGCCATCAGATGGTGACATGATCAGTCAGATCAGACTGCTTCAGAGGAGATATATGTGGAGATAAAAATATTCAAAATAACTATTTCTAGTCAACTGCCCTTTTTTTTTTAATCTCCTTGGGAGACTGAAAGGGACAGATAAACACCATCAGAAGATGGAATGAGATCGGCCTAGCCCGATTACAGAACTTCTGGCTATTTCTGATAATTTCTTAATCTCGCAGGGAATCTGAGCAGCCTTTGTCTCTGTCACTCACTGTATTCTCTAATCCGCACTCTGGTGCCTGATTCGGTGCCTGTGTTTAATCTTCTGAAAGATTTATGGCCCCAGCACGTCTGCCTGTGATGAGCTCATCTGATGTCAGTTACCAGCCAGGAGGATGGTAGAGAGATAGTCGGTTACAGTTGGGAATGTGTGACATGTCTGATCGAAATGTACTGTGGGAGGCGAACATTTCTCTGGGGAATGAACTTGGCATTTCAGCTTCATACAAGGGCCCGTTGGGGAGGAGAGAGGAGGAGATGCCAGTCTGCTAATGGGAATCTGCAACCTCAAGCCCCTTCTCTGTGGAAAGCTCGCCTGCATGTTGGCAGGGATTGTTTGCATTTGGTTACCTCTCAGAGGCTCTGGTGGAAATACAATCTCTAAATATTAAAGGCAAAGCTGGAGACACAAAAATCACTTTGCTTTTATTCACCCCGAACCACACACACTCAGACAGATGAAATATGTATGAAGCCAGAGTCATCTGTAGCAGGCAGAGAGTGGGTCCCACAGAAGCATCTGGGACCTCATCCTGAGGCTCCGATACTGGGGTGCTTCATGACAGAGATGGACAAGGGGGCACCTTTGATCCGGGCTGGTTCTGTTTCACATGTGACTAAAGTGCAGTCTTAAAAGTGCACTTTAAAAATGCACCTGCCCATGTTTTATACTTGGGACCCCAGGACTTCCTAAGAGGGTCTCCTTTGGACAGGGGACTTATTGGGGAGCATCGGGGGACAGGAAAAAGTGGCAATGCAGGTTTTTCAAAGCAAATGGCTGTAGAGTCCAGAGAAAGGGTGTCGTTATCTAGTTTGCAGCAAGGCAATGTAAGGCCGAGCATCAGTACTCAGCCATTCACACGGTATGGGGGCATTAATGGTGGGAACCTGCCGCTCACTGTTTCTGTCAGTCTGGGATCCAAAGATGAAGGCGAAAGTTGGCTATGGGCGGTGGCTGGAGCATGGGGCTGGGGTGGCATGGAGGCCGGCAGGTAAGACTTTCCAGCTCACCCACTGCACCGGGCAAAGCTGCATGGTATTGCCCTTCTTCAGAACACTGCCCTGCACCCAGGCCTCACAGCTAACACACAAAATCTGTCTTCTGTATCAACCCGTGACAGGCTGTGAGCCAGTCAGAGAGTTTCATGGCGTCAGGGGCAGTAAGCAGCGGGGACACTGGGTGTGAGGAATAGGGGCAGGGGAAAAAGAAAGAGAAATCAGTTTACTTTTCTCAGCTCTGCCTGGAGATCGGGCATTGGAAACCTGCCCAGATATAAGTCTCTGCCTCACCCTGCCCTCCAGCTGCTGGTGCCAGGCACCTCCCTGCAAAGTCACAGGTAAAGATTAATAAAGGGAAAGGGGTAGAGTAGAAAAAGAGGATGTAGGCTAGGATCCCAAAACCTGGGTTGCCACCTCGATTTTGCCACCTGCTAACAAATCTATGAGGTCATTGCCCACAGAACCAAGTCCAGACATCCAAGTGCAACGTGCACGACCCTGCATGAGCTGTTGTGGTTGTTCAGTGGCTCAGTCATGTCTGACTCTTTGCAGCCCCATGGACTGCAGCAAGCCAGGGCTCCCTGTCCATCACCATTCCCAGAGATTTCTAAAACTCTTGTCCATTGAATCAGTGATGCCATCCAACCATCTCATCCTCTGTCGTCCCCTTCTCCTCCTGCCTGCAATCTTTCCCAGCATCAGGGTCTTTTCCAGTGCATCAGTTTTTCACATCAGATGGCCAAAGTATTGGAGTTTCAGCTTCAGGATCAGTCCTTTCAATGAACATCCAGGACTGATCTCCTTTAGGATGGACTGGTTGGATCTCCTTGCAGTCCAAGGGACTCTCAAGAGTCTTCTCCAACACCACAGTTCAAAAGCATCAATTCTTCTGTGCTCAGCTTTCTTTATAGTCCAACTCTCACATCCATACATGACCACTGGAAAAACCATAGCCTTAACTAGATGGACCTTTGTTAGCCAAGTAATGTCTCTGCTTTTTAATATGCTGTCTAGGTTTGTCATAGCTTTTCTTCCAAGGAGCAAGTGTCTTTTGATTTCATGACTGCAATCACCATCTGCAGTGATTTTGGAGCCCAAAAAAATAAAGTCTGACACTGTTTCCACTGTTTCTCCATCTATTTTCCATGAAGTGATGGGACCAGATGCCATGATCTTTTTTAAAATGTTGAGTGTTAAGCCAACTTTTTCACTCTCCTCTTTCACTTTCATCAAGAGGCTCTTTAGTTCTTCTTCACTTTCTGCCATAGGGTAATATTATCTGCATAACTGAGATTATTGATATTTCTCCCAGCAGTCTTGATTCCAGCTTGTGCCTCATCCAGCCCAGCGTTTCTCGTGATATACTCTGCATATAAATTAAATACACAGGGTGACAATATATAGCCTTGATGTACTCCTTTCCCAATTTGGAACCAGTCAATTGTTCCATGTCCAGTTCTAACTGTTGCTTCTTGGCCTGCATACATATTTCTCAAGAGGCAGGTAAGATTTCTAGTATTCCCTTCCCTTTAAGAATTTTCCACTGTTTGGTGTGATCCACACAAAGACTTCAGCATAGTCAATGAAGCAGAAATAGATGTTTTTCTGGAATTCTCTAGCTTTTTCTATGATCCAAACGATTTTGGCAATTTGATCCCTGGTCCCTCTACCTTTTCTAAATCCAGCTTGAACATCTGGATATTCTCAGTTCACGTACTGTTGAATTGGAGAATTCAAGCTTGGAGAATTTTGAGTATTACTTTGCTAGCATGTGAGATGAGTACAATTGTGGGGTAGTTTGATCACTCTTTAGCACGGCCTTCCTTTGCGATTGTAGTGAAAATTGACCTTTTTCAGTCCTGTGGCCACTGCTGAGTTTTCCAAATTTGCTGGCATATTGAGTGCAGCACTTTCACAGCATCATCTTTTAGGACTTGAAATAGCTCTGCTGGAATTCTATCACCTCCACGAGCTTTGTTCATAGTGATGCTTCCTAAGGCCCATTTGACTTCGCACTGCAGGATGTCTGTCTCTCGGTGAGTGATCACACCACTGTGGTTATCTGGGTCATTAAGATCTTTTGTGTATAGCTCTTCTGTGTATTCTTGCCACCTCTTCTTAATATCTTCTGCTTCTGTTAGGTCCATTACCATTTCTGTCCTTTATTGTGTCCATCTTTGCATGAAATGTTCCCTTGGTATATCTAATTTTCTTGAAGAGATCTCTAATCTTACACATTCTGTTGTTTTCCTCTATTTCTTTGCATTGATCATTTAGGAAGGTTTTCTTATCTCTCCTTGCTATTCTTTGGAACTCAGCATTCAGATGGATATATCTTTCCTTTCCTCCTTTGCCTTTAGCTTCTCTTCTTTCCTCAGCTATTTGTAAGGTCTCCTCAGACAACCATTTTGCCTTTTTGTGTTTCTTTTTCTTGGGGATGGTTTTGATCACCGCCTCCTGTAACAATGTTATGAACCTCTGTCCATAATTCTTCAGGCACTCTGTCTATCAGATCTAATTCCTTGAATCTGTTTGTCACTTCCACTGTATAATCATAAGGGATTTGATTTAGGTCATATCTGAATGGCTGAGTGGTTTTCCCTACTTGACCTAGCCCCTGTTTACCCCTCCAACCCCATCTCCTTTGTGCCCCGCTCCCTTCTTCCTCTGGCCACTCTCCCACCCTCCACACTGTACCACCCCCACTGCCCGCCACCACATACCCCTCAGCTCCAACAGTATCAGACAACTTGGAATGTTTCAAACATCTCAGGCTGCTTTTGGCCCCGGTGCTTCTGGGCATACCTCCTCCTCTGTGCTCCGTGTCCCTCTGCCTGTTCACTCCGCAAACTGTTTCCAAGCATCAGCTGCTAGGCATGGAGAACAAGAAGCCACAGTTCCTGCCCACGTGAACATGTAAGAGAGTCCTTTTTCCCTCCCTCCCTTTCTTCCTTTCCCTTCCCTTCCTTTCTCTCTCTCTTCTCACCTACTTGGTGAACTATCCATTCTTCAGAATTTGATTTTAACACTACTTCCTCAGAGACACTCTGCTTTTCCTGGACAAAAACCTCCCTCTATGTCTGTGCTAAGCTTTGCAGTGTTGCCCTTCTCTCTAAATGAAGTCATCTGGGACCTTGGGTACCAAGACCCCTCCACCAGAGCACAATGCAGAATCCCTATTTCAGTCTCAGTGGATAGAGGACTTGGCTCACATCTTATTTGGGGCCAGTGTTTCTCCCTCCAAGTACTACATGCACGGGGGTGTATATTAGGACGTGGTTAACGTGTTTTAAGTACTTCTTGCTGTGTTCTATTGGGCTTTTTATTTTTGGTAGGAATTAGATGGTGGCATGATTTTTCTTCATAAAAGGAATACAGATAACTTCTCATGAAGTTGAACAAAGTGAAACTTACATTTCTTCTTCTCTATGGAGTCTTCCCAGAGGGAGTGCCACCATGGAGTTTAACCCTCTCTGTCTCAGTAGGCTTGGATGCCATAACAAAACACCATAGACTGGGTGGCTTAAACCCTATTTATTCCTCACAATTCTGCATGCTGAGAAGTCCAAGATCAAGATGTCAGCAGATTCAGTGTCTGGCAAAAGCCAGCCTGCTGGTCGGTGGAAGCCTTATAGATGGCTGCCTTTTGGTATGACCTCATGTGGCAGAGTGACAGCAAGCAATCTTGGTGTCTCCTCTTATAGGGACACTAATCCTATCAGATCAGGGACCACCCTGTGCTTCATTAAGCCTATTTACCCCTTCACTCTAAATACAGACACTCTGGAGGCTACAGTCTCAGTATGTGAATTTGGGGGGACACAATTCAGTCCAGAGCGCCCTCCTCTCTGGACTCCTTTGGAGCCCCAGCCCTCACAGTAATCTGACCCAACCCTACTCAGTTCCCAGAGAGAAAGGCCCTGTGTGCCTAGGGACTTGTATGTAAATCTGACACTCACCTGCCCTCAGTTGTATTTTTAGGGAACTCTTTAAAAAATAGGGAGGTTCAAGATGGAAGGGGCATATATATACTTATGGCTGATTCACGTTGCTGTGTGGCATCTGGCCCCATTACCGCATGGCAAATAGAAGGGAAAAGGTGGAAGTAGTGACAGGTTTCCTCTTCTTAGGCTCCAAAGTCACTGTGGACGGTGACTGCAGATAGTAACTGGGCGAATGAACAACAACAACGGCAGGAACCAACACAACACTGGGATTGCTTCTTGGCAGGAAAGTGATGACAAACCTAGACGGCACATTGAAAAACAGAGACATGACTCCATTTCATATAGTCAGAGTATACTATAAGGTTCATGTAGTCAAAACTATGGTCTTCCTGGTGGTCACGTATTGTTGTGAGAGCTGGACTGTAAAGAAGGCAGAACGCCAAAGAATTGATGCCTTCGAACTGTGGTGCTGGAGAAGACTCCTGAGAGTCCCTTGGACAGCAAGGAGATCCAACCAGTCAGTCTTAAAGGAGATGAACCCTGGATATTCACTGGAAGGACTAATGCTAAAGCTGAAGCTCCAGTATTTTGGTCATCTAATGCAAACAGGCAACTCACTGGAAAAGTCCCTGATGCTAAGAAAGATCGAGGGCAAAAGGAGAAGAGGGCATCAGAGGATGAGCTGGCTGGATGGCACCACCAATGCAGTGAACATGAATTTGGGCAAACTCCAGAAGATGGTGAGGGACAGGGAGGCCTGGCGTGCTGCAGTCCATGGGGTTGCAAAGAGTCGGACAGGACTGGGCCACTGGACAACAACAACAATGAGAGAAAACAACACAACACTGTAAAGCAATTTTCCTCCCATTAAAAATAAAATTCTCAAAAACCTACTATAATTATTAGTACTCTGTGGTATTGACATCAAGATAGACAGATAAAGCAATGAAATAAAATTGAAAGTCTAAAAAAAAATAATTCTTCAAACCTTGGAGAATATAAAATGTACCAACAAAGAAAATTGAAAGTCGCTGACAAATTCCATAACCTGGAGATAACATTTCAATGTGCATCTTTTCAGATGATCTATGCAATTATCTACTTGTCTAAATTTTTAATAAAAATGGTGTCACTCGGTACAGACAAGCTGGTAGATGCAGCAGGCTCATGTACTGATCACAGTTCAATCTCGGTTCTCTGTGATGAACCAAGGGACACACCTGAGGGTCTCATGAACCAAAAACTGTCTTCAAAATTAGAATCTCAAAGAATTTTAGAGATTCACTTTTCCCCCTGAAGTATTTGTGCACAGGTTGAATCAACCTGAGTCTTGTTTTTTTCACTGAAGTGTAAGTTGGCTTACAACGCTGTGTTAGTTTCAGGTGTATAGCAAAGTGATTCAGTTATACATACACATATATCCATTCTTCTTCAGATTATTTTCCATTACAGGTTATTATAAGATACTGAACATAGTTCCTGATGTTCTACAGTAGGTCCTTGTTTATTTTACACATGGGCCTGCTCAGTCACTCAGTCGTGTCCCACTCTTTGCAACCCAGTGGACTGCAGCCCGCCAGGCTGCTCTGTCCATGGGATATCCTAGGCAAGAATACAGGAGTGAGCTGCCATATCCTCCTCTAGGGGATCTTCCCAACCCAGGGATTGAACCCAAGTCTCCTGCACTGGCAGGCAGGTTCTTTACCACTGGGCCACCCGGGAATCCCCATTCTATATACAGTAGTGTGTATCTATTAATCCCCAGCTCCTGATGTCTCTTTTCCCCCCGCCGCCACCTCCCCACTTCCACTTTAGAAACCATAAGCTTGTTTTCTATGTTTGTGGAGACTCACTTATGGCACCTGTTGCCAGGGGAATGATGCGGATGGATGATCATACATACACACACATGTGCACCGTGGTTCCCATTCATTGCTTTGGGATGAAGACCAAGTCTCTCTCACGGCGTGGAAGGCCCCGCACATGCACGTGCCGGCTCTGTCCCGTCGCAGCCTCCATCACTGCACCCTGCACCCGTCTTTCAGCCTTTCATGCACGCAGTGTTCTCTCTCACATCACGGTCTGGCATCTGTGGGACCCTCCTTCTAAAGCGCTCAGTCTGGATGCCTTCGCCTAGTCAGCGCCTACTTGTCTACAATCAGAGCAGGAAGGGTCCTCGCCTGGAATCCTTCCCTGTACCCCAGGCAAGCTCAAAATTTTCTCTTGCTTGTTTCTATAGCATCTGGTCCCTCCTTCCTTGGCGTGTATCTAGGTTCTGTTTTAGCATGTGTGTCTGTCTTCTCAATAGGGAACTCTATTCTCTTTGCTGTATCCCCAGCCACTGGCTCTGCGCCTGTCACGTAGCAGGTACTCAATATTTGACAAAAGAATGATTGAAGGAGAATTCAGCCTTGATTTTTTTTTTTATTAAATTGCATTTTCTAATGAGATAAAAACTGAGGCCTTAAGTTTACTTTCCCTCTGAGATCACACAGACAATTAGACATCGAAGCGGGTGAATCAGGGCCTGGGCACCCTCAGCCGTTGATATGCTGTGGATGAGGCCTCCTCCTGTAAATCAGTAACTGTGAGCCAGCTGAGTGGCAGGTTTCCCAAATCTAACTTTTAAAGCATGGTCAGGAAATTGGGGTTGATTTTTCTAAGAAAATATAGAAACCACAAAACTGTGAACAGAATCATAAGTTATGACTTATGTTTGAGGGAAATTGCTTTTCACTCTAGAAAACTACTGCATACTTTCCATCTCTGAACACAATTCCTTCTCCAATTATGAAATCATATTCTTTTCCATATATTATTTTTCCCTTTGAGTCTGTCTATGTATATATTGAATAAAAGATTTTATTCTTTGGGGGAAAAAAAAAAAGAGGGTAAGGAAGAGATAGAAAAAGAAATAGAAAGAGTAACCAGGCAAATTTTTAAGAGTTTTCTAGGGTTTGCTTTCTGTTTCTTTTTTTAAAAACGCAATATTTTTTTTTTCACATATCACTTACCAATACTGATTCTAGTTGTATTGAACAGAAAAATATGCAGGAGAGAGAAAAAGCAAGCAGTCGGTGATAAATGTTTCCTAGAAAACATAGCTGCTGGCAAGACCAGTATCTGGCTCATTGACAGCCTGAGTGAAAAGAGATCCAGACAGTAATGATGGCTCTGCTGGTGGGGATGTCAAAGACAGGTGAAATGGGCATAAATTTTGGCTCACAAGCTTCACTCTACAAGAAGCATAACATTTTAAATTATCTCTCATAACTCATAAGGATCACTCTCATTTCTTTGTGAGGTAATCACCCCCATAACATGTTTATGCTCCAGGGTGTCAAGGCATCGAGAGGTTCATGGAGAAAGCATCTCAGTCCACACAGATGGGCATTAAGGTGGCCCTCCTGATGTGGCCCCCCAGGTCTGTCTAACGATGTTTCATCACTGAGGGCCTTCTCTTTTGGATCTTACTGCCATCCTTTCCACTATGCCATAACACTGGTCAGGACACTATGCCAAAGTGGAGCAGGAAGACAGAAAGTCCAGCGTTTTCCACTGAATCATGTCCCCCTCCTAAAAATACATGGGAAGCCTAACCCTAAGTACCTCAGAATGTAACCTTACTTGGAATAGGGTCTTTACAGAGGTAATGAGGTTAAAATTAGGTTACTAGGGTGACCAATATCCCTGGTGTTCTTACAAGAAGGGGTGATTTGGACTCAGAGACAGACATACACAGCTGGAAGGCCATGTGAAGACACGCAGATAGGAGACTCATGTGACTGGAGTGATGTGTCTCCAAGCTAAGGAGCCCCAAGAATGGCCAGTAAACACCAGAAGCTGGATGAGGCAAGGAAGGATTCTCCCTCAGAGCCATCAGGGAGAGTCTGGCACTACTGATACCTTAATTTTGGACTCCTAGCCTCTGGACCTGTGAGACAGTACATTTTTACTATTTCAAGCCACTCACATTTTGAAGCTTTGTTACAGCAGTCCTAGGAAAGTAATACATCCAGTTTCCCTCTTCTTCTGGCCAAGACAGTTTTATTTACAGGCCAATGTGCTTACCTCAAGGGTTTATGTTTTTGGAAAATAAGGACAGAAAGACCTGCTGGGTATCTGCTCTCCTGCTGGAACATACAGGTCCCCAAAGACAATGAGCACAGGGCCTGTGTGCTGCTTGCTTGGATAGGAAGAAAGAAAAAGCGGACAGTAGAGTAAGAAAAGCAAACCCATCAATTAATATCTCCAAATATTACCCAAGCTGCATAGTAATACTAAGCCACTAGGAGGTCGATGTTGTCAGTGGCTCTAAGACACATATTGTCATGTTTCAGCTGGATGAGCTATGGGGTCACTCAAATCAGACTCACCATCAATGTGGCATTCATGCCTCCATAAACCAGTGTCAAGGCATTGCTAAGCCATCACAGCACTCTTCTCCGGACCCTGGCCTTGGTAGCCAAATCCTCGATGCCTGTTCTAGGCATTTGCTCTGAACCATGGTGGGAGGCGGTGCCTGAAGTGTGTGAACTTAGTAACACATGTGCACAGATAGTCAGTGCCCACAGCCCCACCGCTTCTCAGAGCCTGTACCAACTAGTGAGGCTCTGCTAGAGAAAGTCAAATGACTTCATGGGCTGGGGACATTACACATTTACGGCCTGGTGTCAACCAGGCCCTCGAGTCATCTGTGTCTATATACTCGGCTTCTTACCCCACACCCATCAAGAATTCTAACCCTGCCTTTCTCAAACTTTGGCTGCCGCATCTCTCTCCCCCATGCAACAGATTCACTACCTGCTTCACAAAAGAGCAGAGGCACCATCAGTTCCCTGCTCATACACCAATTAAGTTACCTGTGTCCCCATCCATCCTTTCCTTCTTCCCTTCAGTGAACTTGGAATTCCTCCCTCTGCACAAGCGTCATCTTTCCCCCACCACATCCTCTGCCTCTGTGATTTGAGCTGCTAGCATATAGGAGCCTCAAGACCCTGTGTGTTGTGTATACCAATTATGTGGCACTTAGTAAGTGCTCAATAATTATTTATAAACTATCATCATCCTTGTCCTCTTGCATTCAAATATTCTATCCTCTTGCATTCGAATTTTATCCTCTCAGTACAAAAATACACTGAAGTGCTCTTGGTTAAGCAAATAGACAAATGTTTTTTCACAAATGTTCCTTCCTTTCCTTGACCACCAAATTTATCAAAGCGGCCGTCTACATTCATTTTTGCCATTGTCTTATCCCAAGACCTCCCTCCCCAGTTTATTCCTCAACCCATGACAACCTGGACCCCTCCTGTCTCACCCCTCTGTGCTCCTTAAAGAGGTCTCTCTCTCCAGGATCACCACTGTCCTCTGACAGTCAGAAACTCCTCCACCCTTACTTGGCTTGCTTTCTTGCTGTCCTTAACACTTCTGAACAACATCTCCCCATTGAATCTTTTTCTTGTTTTTCCTCCTCCCCCCAGCCTTTCCTTCTCTGTCTCATCTAAGGCTCCTCTTTCTCATCCCTTCTCTCCTTCCCTCTCCCTCCAGATAGTCTCATTGCACCCATGGTTACCCTCTAACTTGGACTTTCCCACAGCTACAGCCCTCTTTGTCGTATTGGACTCTTTTGTTGTAAAATTCCCCCAAACCCTCTTCAAGGTACATGTGCCAAACCAAGCCCATCTCATCCACCCTCAAACCTGCCCTCCATCTGCATTTTCTGTCCTATGATGGGCAACACAGTTCATTCAATCATCTGAGCAAGACACCTGGGAGTCACCCTAGATTTCTCCCTCCTTCTCACCTTTGAGCTCTAATTGGTCACCAAGATCTGCCAGTTTTGCTTCTAAAAAGTACCCTCAAATCTGGCCATCTCCCCATGGTTAGATTCTTAGTTCAGGCATCATCATTTCTCATGCAGAATCCTGTATTGCATTCTAACTTATTTCCTCCCAACCCACATCCTCCTGGGATCAGTTTCTGTTTAAAAAAAATCTGAATATGATCATCTCTTCCTGCTTAGGTTACCTCAGGGCTTACCTAGCCCCAGCAATCTCATGTTACAGTGTAAAACACCGTCTCTGACCTGCCTCCTGCCTGTTCCTCAAGCCCCATGATCCAGCCGTCCTTGGTCTTCTGGGCCTCTGCACTTTCATAATGTGTTTCCCTCTCTTCCTTTCCTGACTGGATCCTTCTTGTTCCTCACTACTGTATTAATCAGGATTCCTTTCCTTGAGATAAAGATCCAACTCAAAATAGTTTGAGATAAGAATTTATCATCAGGATAATGTATTGTCTCATGAACTCCAAGACAGGAATCTACTTAAGCTTCAGAAGTACAATTGACCCATGATAAACTCAAGGTTGGAGCGTCGACCCGCCACACAGTTGAAAATCTGAGTCTAACTCACTGTAGGCTCTCTGTAGCCCATGAATCATGTAGTACTATAGTATTTACTATTGAAAAAAATCTGCTTATAAGCCTCCTGCCTGGTTCAACCTTGTGTTGTTCAAGGGACAACTATATTTGGATGACAGACTATACTAGATGTCTAAAACTGTCACAGCAAAGTGCTACAGATTTTTGTTTGTATTTTCTTACAGTTATAGAAGCTGGAAGTCACAGATCAGAGTGCCAACATGTTCAGTTTTGGTGAGAGCTCTCTTCCTGGCTTGTACGTGACAGGATAGAAAATGAGTTCTAGCATCTTTTCCTCTTATTATAAGGACACTAATCTCACAATGAGGGCCTCACCCTCATGACCTCATCTAAGCCTAATTATCTCCCAAAGACTCCATCTCCAAATGCCATCACACTGGGGTTAGGGCTTCAATATATGAATTCTGGGGGATACAACTCAGTCCCTAGCGACGATCCAGTGCTGGGGGCTCCTCTACAGGTACTAGGTCCAGCGAAGCTTTTTTTCTCAGAACATTTACCCTGTGACAGAGCAATCACCCTGCCACAGAGCAGGACAGAAATAGCACACAGTGTGGGATGTGGCATTTGTGACAAAGACCATCTTCTCAGGACATGGTTAGAATGTCCCACATACTCTAAGACTGAGTTGGGAGGGGATGTGGGCAGCACAAATACATGCTGGGGGAGAGAACATATTGTCTCCTAGTCTTACAAGTGAGGAACAGCTATTTTGAAAGGGCACCTGAAGGTATATCATCCTCCTTCCCAGATTCTAATCTTCTCAGTTGAGTCAAAATTAAAATAACCAAGCCTGAGGGCATATACATTCTTCAAGACAGCCTACACAAGAAATGAACATTGTCTCAATCAGTTTTGTAGAAAGGAAGAATGGAGATTGACATTAAAAGTAGATTCTAAGACAATTAGAAAACGAAGAATTAGGGTTTTTTCCATGTGCATTTTGCCCAAAATTAGGAGTGGGAATGGGAGTCATTTCATTGTGTTTCCCTGGAAACTAGGAGCCTAGAGATTCCACCATAACAGCTCTGAACTCCCATAGATCAAAGGGTCTTTTGGGGGTCTTTATGGAGACTTCATGACACAGGCATAGATGATTAAATCTTCATCCTTTGGAGATCAATTCAACCTCTGGTTCTTCTCCCCTACCCAGAGGTCAAGGAGGTGGAAATGAAAGTTTCAACCACTTTTGTTGGTTCTCCTGTCAACCAGCTCCTATCTTTAGGTGCTTTCCAAAACAAAAGGACCTTTAGCACTCTCTTCAGGTGGAATTCTAAGGATTTGGGGAGCTCTGTACCAGAAATGAAAATGGACCTTTTCCAGTCCTGTGGCCACTGCTGAGTTTTCCAAATTTGCTGGCATATTGAGTACAGCACTTTCACAGCATCATCTTTCAGGATTTGAAATAGCTCAACTGGAATTCCATTGCCTCCACTAGCTTTGTTCAGAGTGATGCTTTCTAAGGCCCACTTGACTTCACTTTCCAGGATGTCTGGCTCTAGGTGAGTGATCACACCATTGTGATTATCTGGGTCATGAAGATCTTTTTTGTATAGTTCTTCTGTGTATTCTTGCCACCTCTTCTTAATATCTTCTGCTTCTCTTAGGCCTTACCATTTCTGTCTTTTATCAAACCCATCTTTGCGTGAAATGTTCCCTTGGTATCTCTAATTTTCTTGAAGAGATCTCTAGTCTTTCCCATCCTGTTGTTTTCCTCTATTTCTTTGCATTGATCGCTGAGGAAGGCTTTCTTATCTCTCCTGGCTATTCTTTGGAACTCTGCATTCAAATGGGAATATCTTTCCTTTTCTCCTTTGCTTTTCGCTTCTCTTCATTTCACAGCTATTTGTAAGGCCTCCTCAGACAGCCATTTTGCTCTTTTGCATTTCTTTTCCATGGGGATGGTCTTGATCCCTGTCTCCTGTACAATGTCATGAACCTCCGGCCATAGTTCATCAGGCTCTCTATCAGATCTAGTCCCTTAAATCTATTTCTCACTTCCACTGTATAGTCATAAGGGATTTGATTTAGGTCATACCTGAATGGTCTTGTGGTTTTCCCTACTTTCTTCAGTTCAAGTCTGAATCTGGCAATAAGGAGTTCATGATCTGAGCCACAGTCAGCTCCCGGTCTTGTTTTTGCTGGCTGTATAGAGCTTCTCCATCTTTGGCTGCAAAGAATATAATCAATCTGATTTCGGTGTTGACCATCTGGTGATGTCCATGTGTAGAGTCTTCTCTTGTGTTGTTGGAAGAGGGTGTTTGCTATGACCAGTGTGTTCTCTTGGCAAAACTCTATTAGCCTTTGCCCTGCTTCATTCCGTACTCCAAGGCCAAATTTCCCTGTTACTCCAGGTGTTTCCTGACTTCCTACTTTTGCATTCCAGTCCCCTATAATGAAAAGGACATCTTTTTTGAGTGTTAGTTCTAAAAGGTCTTGTAGGTCTTCAGAGAACCGTTCAACTTCAGCTTCTTCAGCGTTACTGGTTGGGGCATAGGCTTGGATTACTGTGATATTGAATGGTTTGCCTTGGAAACAAACAGAGATCATTCTGTCATTTTTGAGATTGCATCCAAGTACTGCATTTCGGACTCTTTTTTTGACCATGATGGCTACTCCATTTCTTCTAAGGGATTCCTGCCCACAGTAGTAGATACAATGGTCATCTGAGTTAAATTCACCCACTCCAGTCCATTTTAGTTCGCTGATTCCTAGAATGTTGACGTTCACTCTTGCCATCTCCTGTTTGACCACTTCCAATTTGCCTTGATTCACGGACCTAACATTCCAGGTTCCTATGCAATATTGCTCTTTACAGCACTGGACCTTCCTTCTATCACCAGTCCCATCCACAACTGGGTATTGTTTTTGCTTTGGCTCCATCCCTTCATTCTTTCTGGAGTTATTTCTCCACTGATCTCCAGTAGCATATTGGGCACCTACAGACCTGGGGAGTTCCTCTTTCAGTATCCTATCATGTTGCCTTTTCATACTGTTCATGGGGTTCTCAAGGCAAGAATACTGAAGTAGTTTGCCATTCCCTTCTCCAGTGGACCACATTCTGTCAGTGGCCACAGGACTGGAAAAAGTCAGTTTTCATTCCAATCCCTAAGAAAGGCAATCCCAAAGAATGCTCAAACTACCACACAGTTGTACTCATCTCACACGCTAGTAAAGTAATGCTCAAAATTCTCCAAGCCAGGCTTCAGCAATATGTGAAGCGTGAACTTCCAGATGTTCAAGCTGGTTTTAGAAAAGGCAGAGGAACCAGAGATCAAGTTGCCAACATCCGCTGGATCATCCAAAAAGCAAGAGAGTTTCAGAAAAACATCTATTTCTGTATTATTAACTATGCCAAAGCCTTTGACTGTGTGGATCACAATAAACTGTGGAAAATTCTGAAAGAGATGGGAATACCAGACCACCTGACCTGCCTCTTGAGAAACCTGTATGCAGGTCAGGAAGCAACAGTTAGAACTGGAGATGGAACAACAGACTGGTTCCAAATAGGAAAAGGAGTATGTCAAGGCTGTATATTGTCACCCTGCTTATTTAACTTATATGCAGAGTACATCATGAGAAACTCTGGGCTGGAAGAAGCACAAGCTGGAATCAAGATTGCCAGGAGAAATCTCAATAACCTCAGATATGCAGATGACACCACCCTTATGGCAGAGACTGAAGAGGAACTAAAAAGCCTCTTGATGAAAGTGAAAGATGAGAGTGAAAAAGTTGGCTTAAGGCTCAACATTGAGAAAACTAAGATCATGGCATCTGGTCCCATCACTTCATGGGAAATAGATGGGGAAACAGTGGAAAGAGAGTCAGACTTTATTTTTTTGGGCTCCAAAATCACTGCAGATGGTGATTGCAGCCATGAAATTAAAAGACACTTACTCCTTGGAAGAGAAGTTATGACCAACCTAGATAGCATGTTAAAAACCAGAGACATTACTTTGCCAACAAAGGTCTGTCTGGTCAAGGCTATGGTTTTTCCAGTGGTCATGTATGGATGTGAGAGTTGGACTATAAAGAAAGCTGAGTGCTGAAGAATTGATGCTTTTGAACTGTGGTGTTGGAGAAGACCCTTGAGAGTCCCTTGGACTGCAAGGAGATCCAACCAGTCCATCCTAAAGGAGATCAGTCCTGGGTGTTCATTGGAAGGACTGATGCTGAAGCCGAAACTCCAATACTTTGGCCACCTCATGCGAAGAGTTAACTCATTGGAAAAGACCCTGATGCTGGGAGGGATTGAGGGTGGGAGGAGAAGGGGACAACAGAGGATGAGATGGTTGGATGGCATCACCGACACAATGGACATGGGTTTGAGTAAACTCCGGGGGAGTTGGTGATGGACAGGGAGGCCTGGCGTGCTGCGATTCACGGGGTCGCAGAGTCGGACATGGCTGAGCGACTGAACTGACTGTACCAGAAATGGGGATGAAGATCAATTACATATTTTTTACTATAAATCACAATATCACACATGTCTTTTGTTTACAAGTTCTGGAATGAGAGTCTTGAATTTTTTTTCTTTTTTGGCTATTTCTCAGGCCACGCAGGATCTTCCCCAGACCAAGGATCGAATGTGCACCTCTTGCAGTGGAAGTGCACTGTCTTAACTACTAGACTACCAAGGAAGTCCTTTTGAATATCTTTTAGTCATTGGGGTTGCCTCTACTGCCGCCAAGAACCTCTGGGCTGGCCACAACCTTGGAAATGTCCCCTTTACTCTAATCTCCATGGTCTTCTCCTTGATGAGCCAGAGCCAAACATGCAAGACTTAGTCAAGCAATATACATGCTATGATTTGTCTGTAGAAAAGAGAACTAAGCGATAGACATGGAGTCAGACAGATGGAAACTGCTGATCAAAAGTGATGTTGGGGGATGTGATTCCCATGTCTGCCAAATGGACCAGCTGATTCTGCTTCTTTGAATTCAACTAATCCATCAGGGAAGCCAGGCATGCTGCACTCCATGGGGTCACAATGAGTGGGACACGACTGAGCAACTGAACTGAACTGAACTGAATCTGTCAGCCATAAGTAGTGCTGAAGCATGTGGCATCTCCTGCTGGAGAGGGCCTGCCCCACTACACTGAGTTTGTAACTTACATCCATACCAGAATGTGCCTTCTCTGTAGGCCATCAGAGCCCAAGAGAGAGAAGCTGGAGGAAGCCGATCCTGCTCCCAAATGACCACTCACACAGGGCAGAGAGGAGCCAGGAAAGTTACTTGGAAGTTTCCAGAACAGATGCATGGGAGGATGAATGTGATGTTTTCTGGTAAAAGTCCTATTCCACTTTCCTGAGGCCTCCCCCAGTACCACTCGCCACTGTTCCTTTATGGAGTCATCTGTGTCTATAGGTGGGAGTGCAGATTTAGTCACCAGAAGGTTCACGATGAATCTAACCAGTGCATGGACCAAGGATCAAATAGTGCATTGATCTAAGGCTGAAAATTATTCTCTCTTCTATTTCCCATACCAAAAAATATCATCCAACACAGCTCATCTGAAGTTCTGAAATTAAATGTATTGACAACAGAAAATATTCCAACAAGAAAAATGCCTTTTTTATCATCAAATTCTTGGGGAGTAATATAAGTCCAAGGACTAAATCCTCTCGCAGATTAAAACCCAAAGAAATCAATCTTTAAAGCAAAACATGTTGCCCTTGTGAGCCCGAAGTCCAAAATTCTCAAGCTATAACCAGCCTTTTCTTAAGGCAAAAAAATAGTAGGGGTGTGGGAGCGGATTTGAATTCTTTCTGCAACTATTTCCTATCTTCCTTTCATTAGGATGGATATAGTTTCTTCAAGGCTCAAAGTTTCTCATGGATGTCATCTTTCTAAAGAATCTGGAGATTTAATAAGACTCCTATTAGACTAACATCTAACCCAGAATCACCTGTTCCCTTTAGGTAAGTCCCATCTGTGTGAGGAGTTCCTATAATGTCATAATTCTATATATTTATTGGTCAGCATCCCCAGATAACAGGCAAAACCTGCCTCCTTCTTTGCATTAATTGTTGGTGACACCCAATAATACTCTAATATTTTGTGTCCATCTTTCTAGTCAGCCCTCCTTGGCCAATTACCAGATTATGTAATGACTTTGGATAGTTTTCTCAATTTTCCAGGATGTCGCTCTAATTGCTCTTATTATAGTTTCATTAACATCTCTAAGACTGCCTCTCCCAGTTTTTCTGGATTTTAGCTCCTTCTGGGGAAGCCATTATAGACTCTTTTCTTGCTTCTCTTCATCTGTTAGATTTCTTTGATCCCCAATCCATGTTCAGGTCATCAGACAACTAAAGTATCTCCTCATTCCTAACTCCCTTTTTAAGAGTCATCACACTTGTATGACTCTCCTTCTTCCATTTCTCTAGCATAGGCTTCTAGATTATTTTCCTTTCTGTATCTGAAATATATCACCCTTTCTCCTAAGGAAAACTTTCCTTTCCTCCAGCTTTATCAGTCTGCTCTCCTGTACTTCATCCCTCATCCTTCTTGTATTCCTGTCCTGGTGTAAGGGGGCATGTTTTTCATACCACTCCAATGTTTCCTTAATTTCCAGCGCAATCTGATCTCTAGAGACAGAAAGTCCCAGGCATGGGTCCTTTACATGGCCCTCTCGGACTCTGAGTGTGCAATAGTGCTATTTCTTTCTCTACCTCATCTCAAGAAGATGGCACATTCTCTTTATAATAAGGGTTCTTATTCTTTTCTCTTTTCTTTTTGGTCTGTTTATCAAGAAAACCCATCACCCTTATGGTGAAGCCATCTAAAGCCATGGTCAGAGCTTATAGAATCATCAAATCCAGAGTCAGTATGAAACCACATGTCAGGAACCAATAGACAAGCCAGATAGTTGTGGATTACATCTCCAGCCGCCTCCTGGGGCTCCAAAGGCAGTTAGCAGATTTGCAGGTATCTTATACCACATTGTTTCCTAGGTCTGACACTAGCAATTCAAGCCATTACCTCATATATTAGTGTTCTGTAGCATACATGAAACAACTTTTCTCTTTGTTCAGTTTGAAGTCTCTGCCTGCAGACACAGCTGAGAAATACAATAAAAGCAGCAAACATTGTTCTGCCTGCTCATGCTTAGAATGATCTAATCTCTGACACAGACTTACCCACAAACTGTGCCTATGCCAAGCAGTGCATGCAAAGTTTCAAGTCAAGAGGCAGCGCTCAGCACCGTGAAACTGAAGAAGCAAGTGGCCGCTGAGACCTGCGAATTGCTTCCTTAGGAGTGGTATCCCACGCAGGTAGAAATCCCACTCCCTAAGCCTAAGGCTTAACTACCCAAAGCAAGATAACATCAGAAGCCTCACTTTCCACCTGTTTCTTTGTTCTCCGAATGCTCAGCCCTGTCAATATCTCATGGTTCTGGGTTCACACAACAGATAGCAGGGCTTTCGGGAGGTCAAAAAATAACACCCATGTTCTCCATCCATGTTCCGATAATTACCTCAGTTGAGCAGATGGGGATCAGAATATCACTCATCACCAATAAGGCTGATGAGACCATGGTCTGGGTCTGCAGTCATGTCTGACTCACTGACAACTCTCTCTTGAGTCTGACACTTGCTCACCCAGACGCGGGCTGGTTTGGACAGTCAATTCCTGCTGCTCACCTCACTCTGGGAGCCCGTGCCCTCCCTTCTCTCAAGTCATGTAAACATCACAGAACATCCCCAGGTCTCGGGACAGAAAAGGGATTAACCAGTGCAAACCTATCGCATATGTCACTCAGAGATACACATTTCTCTTTAATCCATGAGCCTGCCTAAGAGTGCCTTTGTCCCTTCTCTGATTGTTCGCCCTGGGGATGAAGCTGTCTAGCTTCTCCAGTGGGGGCAGTTAAACTTTAAAGACCCTCTCATCTGCCATGTCATGGGGACCCTGGGGGGAAGCTATTATTATTTAATACACATCAAGAGCCTTCAACTCCTTGATGCTTCCCATTGATCTCACTCTCACTAGTTACACGCTGATGGCATTTCTGTATGGTATCACTGCTATATGGATGTTGATAAATGCTATATGAAAGTCTATTAACTTAATCTAATGGCTGCCATGCTGGTTTCCCTAATGACACGGCAGATAAGAGAGCCTTTAAAGTTGAAGTGCTCCCAGGAAAGCTGGAAACTGTTCCCCTCAGTGGACGACTGTTAAAATAAGCAAGCTGTAGCTGTTACTGGGGTTACGTCACAACCTCAAACTTCTGTGCCCAAGCTCCAGGCTCCATGAGAGGAAACACTTTCCTGGGGCTCTTAGAGACAACTTTCAAAGCATTCGGATTTACCACTCACACGTTCTCCTCTGTGCTTTCTCATCTCTGCTTCCTGCGTCCTTCTCTCCTGTCGTTCTCTTCGTTAGACTCCACGTATAAGTGAGGTCATAAGGTACTTGACTTTCTCGGTCTGACTCACTTGACTAGCATAATGCTCTCTAGGTATATTCATGCTGTCAAAATGACAGGATTTTCTCCTTCTCAAAAGAGTTTTACTGGAGTATAGTTGATCTACAATGTTGTGTTAGTTTCAGGCATGTAGAAAAGTGAATCAGTTAGACATATAAACATACCTACTCTTTTTAAAGATTCTTTTCCCATAGAGGCTGTTATATATTATTGAGTAGAGTTCCCTGCGCCATACAGCAGGTTCTTGTTAGTTGTCTGTTTTATATATAGTAGTGTGTATAAATTAATCCCAGTGTATCTCTCCTCTCCCTCTATCCCCTGGTAACCGTGTTTGTTTTCTACATCTGTGACTGTACTTCTGTTTTGCAAATAAGTTAATTTGTATCTTTTTAAAAAAATGTTCAAATCTAAATGATATCATGATAGTTGTCTTTCTGTGTCTGACTTACTTCACTCAGAATGATAATCTCTATATCTATCCATGTAGTTGCAAATGGCATTGTTTTTTAATGATTGAGTAACATTCCACTACATATATATACCAAATCAGTTCAGTCACTCATTCATGTCCAACTCTTTGCATCCCCATGGACTGCAGCATTCCAGGCTTCCCTTCTTTATCCATCCCTCTGCTGATAGACATTTAGGTTGCCTCAAAGTCCTGGCTATTGTGAACAGTGCTGCTATGAACGTTGGGGTGCATGCATCTTTTCAAATTATGGCTTTCTCCAGTCATATGCAGAGGAACGGGACTGCTAGACCATATGGCAGTTCCACTTAGTTTTTTAAGGGACCTCCACACTGTTCTGCATAGTGGCTGTACCAATTTACATTTCCACCGACAGTGTAGGAGGGTTACCTTTTCTCCACACCTTCTCCAGCATTTATTGCTAATAAATATTTTGATGATGGCCATTCTGACTGGTGTGAGGTGATACCTCAGTGTAGTTTTGATTCATATTTCTCTAATAATTAATAATGCTGAGCCTTTCATTTGCTTTTTGGCCATCTGTATGTCTTCTCTGGAGAAATGTCTATTTAGATCTTCTACCCATTATTCTTTTGCTTGTTTTTTTTTTTTTCCAATTGAACTGCATGAGCTGTTTGTATAATACATTGTGGAGATGAATCCTTTTCGGTTGCTTTGTTTGTACATATTTTCTTCCATTCTGAGGGAGTTCCCAAATTCTTCACATAGCCTACAAGGCCCAGAATAACTTCTATATTCCTATTTGGACTCCCCATCCCTCACTCTATGTTTTCCCATATCAGCCTCCTTTCAGATTGTTAAATGCTCTAAATTTCTTCTTGCATCTGAGCTTCTACACATGTTACATATGTTTTACATCTAATAAGCTTTCACTGAGTACCTGATATGTACACGGTACTGGGATGGAAACTGAAGGTGCTTCGGTGACCAAGACCAGTGCAACTCCGGATCTCCTAGGGAAACCAGTCTAGATGGGGAGATGGAATTGTAAACAAGTAATTAAACAAATGGCTACATAATGCCAGCTGCTAAAGAAGGAAGGAAGGAAGAGTACAGTGCATCATTTCCTCCGTTTAAAAAGCTTTTTTCTTCAACCTGGCCTGAGCAATTATTCAACTGACATGTCACCTCCTCCGAGCACCCTTACATGATTCCCATATTAAGTCAAATTTCTCTATAATACACACTGTAACTTTTCTTCAGAGGTGATATTAAAAATTTTAAACAGCTATTCTAGATTTTGTAATTATTTGCTTAACCTCTATCCCCTCCAGTGCGTCATAATCTTTTTCCCTACCGTGTCCATGTTGTGCATGTGTGCTCGGTCGTGTTCAACTCTTTGCAACCCCACGGGCTGCATCGCGCCAGGCCAGAATACTAGGGTGGGCTGCCATTTCCTCCTCCAGGGGGTCTTCCTGACCCAGGGATTGAACCTGCATTTCCTGTGCCTCCTGCATTGGCAAGTGGGTTCTTTTACCACTGAGCCATCTGGAAAGCCCATTTTGATGAAGCAACATTTAAAAAATAGGAGTTTGCTAAAATGAGTACCTGGGATATAGATACGTTTGAGGAAGAGAACCATATCTGCATGTTTGTTAGGTTCTGATTATACACATATTCTTCCTACAACCTGACCCTGTTATCCCAACATTTATTAATTCCTTGAGGGCAGAGAAATTGCTTTAATCTCTACTTCCTGGTACTAAGCACAGAGCCTGCACATGGAAGATACTCAGAGCAGGGTAAGGAAGGAAGATGGAAGGGTGGCAGAGGTGGAGAAGACATGAAGAGGGAAAGGGTGATGTTAAGTTTATATAGAATTCTATTTCTTTAGTACACTGTCTAGAATCGGAGCTGCCCAGTACAGTAGCCACTAGCTACATGTAGCTATTAAAATTAAAATGAATTGAAATTAAAAATTCAGTTAACAGCACTAGTCATATTTCAAGTACTCAAAAACTACATATGGCTTGTGGCTACAATATTGGACAAAGCAGATGTAGAACATTTCCATCATTGCAGAAAGCTCTATTGAACAGATCCTAGATGTCTCCAAAATGTTCCTAAACATGTTGTTTGGGGGAATTAGGAAGGCATCTGGAAGCGGTTTTGCTAAGACTGAGATAAGGAAGTGAAGACCCCAGTCCTAAGGCCCTGAATATAATGTAGGCAATTATACCTGTGTTTCTTTGATCAGATGAAAAAAATAAAAATAAGAAACGAGCAATACTTGGTTTATCTGAGTTTAAGAAGACAAAATAATCTTATGATTTAATGGACCATAGCATAAATTTGAAAAAAAGAGTAACAAAAAAAAAAAACCCTTTAGGATTAATTATTTCTGTCACTCAATCTTCTTTTATGTTTAAAATATCATCCCCTTGTCACCGGGGTCACCTCAGCTGGGCATGTGGGCAGGCTCATAACACTGAGGGAAGATCACCATCATTGGATGTAACCCACTAACACAGACTTAGTGCAACTGCATTTTCTTGATGCACCAATTTAGTTAATAAATTGACACTCTTTAAAAAATTCTCTTTGCAGGATATTCTCTTTGCAGCAATAATGTGTATGCATTATATATTTCTCACACCTTAAAGTATACTCCAGCTGGACTTGTACTTAAGGACTTTTTATTAGGTTTTTGTTCTTACCTTTACTTAAAAGAAATACCCAGTCACAGACAGGATTGACAGATTGAGCTCTTTCTCCATTCCGTGGATAGTGGTGCATGGCTGTTCTTGGTGGAGCAATTTGTCTGGTTAATTCTGATAATGAAAAAGACTCTGGCATTTTAACTAGTTAGGCAACTCCTGAGCAGTTGGCTTCCCCCAACTTCTTAGAAGAACAGGTAGCATTCAGCCATCTGAGACTGAGCATTAGCAGACATGTGTGATGCCCTTAGATGTCTGGGGCTGCATAAGCACTATACTGTTTTGGAGAAGGAAATGGCAACCCACTCCAGTATTCTTGCCTGGAGAATCCCATGGACCGAGGAGCCTGGCATGCTACAACTCATAGGGTTGCAAAGAGCCAGACACAATAGAAGCAGCTTAGCTCACAAAAGAAATAAAGTAAAAACAAAATTATTTAGATCAAAATATTCATTAATTTAAAGTCAGGGCTTTTCCTCTCTTTCCCTCCTGATTCCTCCCTCCTACCACCTACAGTCTGAAATAGATTTTACTGTCTTCCTAGACCTTGAAAGTTCAGTGCACTTATTGGAAAACAGGGCACCATTTTCTTTTAGGCAATTTCTTCAACAGTGAAGTAGAAAGAGCATCTGCAGAAAGTTTAGGAAGAGGGGAGCGGCGGAAACAACATGCCAGATAGAAAACAACACAATCCCTCCAGAACGGCATGAAAATCTGTGGCAAGGAAGCCAAGAGAACAGCCTTAGCAATGTATTCCAAATTTCCGGCGGTTGTTTATATCTTCCAACAGATAAGAAGTTTCTATATATAGTTACGCTTTAGCAAAATACTTTTCAGCTCAGGCTGTAGCCAAAGAATTGAAGGTAGAGCACAATGGAACTTTTGTGAGGAGAGAGAATGTTTTTCTTTTTTTCCATTTGATAAATCAGATATATGAGGAATTCAGATGCCAGGTTCTTTTTCAAACCGTGCTGCTCTCTTTGCTGGGGTTAATCTAAACACTGAATAATTAAACAAAAGTACATGAAAGTGAAAGTCGCTCAGTCATGTCCAACTCTTTGCGACCCCATACAGAGTCCATGAACTTCTCCTGGCCAGAATACTAGAGTGGGTAGCATTTCCCTTTTCCAGGGGATCTTCCCAACCCAGGGATCTAACCCAGGTCTCCCACATTGCAGGTGGATTCTTTACCAGCTGAGCCACTGGGAAGCTAATTCCACATTGACCCAAGGCTGTGGAGAGTGGAGGTTTGGCTATAATCCATTGCTTTGGTTCTGAAGTTTCAGAGATACCTGGTAACCTCTCCTAACAGAAAGTCTGAAAATGCAAGTAACTATTAATGCTAACCCTCATGAGATAAGAGACATGTTACTCTAAGTCTCAAACCAGAAAATGCTTGACCTCCCAGAAAAAGTCTATGACCCCAACATCCTCAGACCCCTTGACCTTAACTATTAACTCCTTTCTGCCTATTCTAACATTGTATAAGCAATGAGCAAAGCATGTACTTCACCCCAGCCCAGACCTCTCGTGCAGACTCCAGACAGCCCTGTCCTCAAACTTATTTTGCTGTCTTCCCCACCTCAGTCAATGGCAGTTCCATCCCTCCAGTTGCTCAGCCAAAACCCTGGAGTCAGCTGTGACTCATCTCTCTCTAGTTAAACCTAACAAATTTTGAATCTAATCACTTCTCACCCCTCCAGGGCAATCACCCTTGTCCCGGGGTTGTCAACCTCACCTGCTACTTTCACCTCCCAGTGGATATTTGGCAACATCTGGAGGCACTTTCAGTTGTCACAATAAAGGGCTTCCCTGGTGGCTCAGTGGCAAAGAACCCGCCTACCAATGCAGGAGACACAGGTTGCATCCCTGGGCTGGGAGGACCCCACATGCCATGGAGCAATGAAGTCCATGCACCACAGCTATTGAGAATGTTCTCTGGAGCCTGGGAGCCGCAACTACTGATGCCCACATGTCCTAGAGCTCCAGCTCCTCAACTAGAAAAGCCACCTCAATGAGAGGCCCGCGCACCACAGTTAGAGAAAAGTCCACACAGCAAAGAAGACCCAAATATATAAAATTACAAAAAGAAAAAGTAGGCACTCCTGGCATCTAGTTGCTAGAAGCCAGGGATGCTGCTAAACATTCCCCAAAGCACAGGACAGGTCCCAACAACAAACTATCCGGCTTAAAATATCAACAGTGCATTGGTGGAGAAGCTCTTTCCTAGTCCAAGCCCCTATCTCTCTGGCCTGGGTCATTTCTGTAGCCTTCGAACTGTTCTCCCTACTTCTGTTCTTGCCTCCTCCCCGACAGCTATTCTCCACAGGAACCAGAGTTATCCCGTTAAAATAAGTGAGATCATGTCACTTCACTATCAAAAACACTCACCCAATACCTCATCTTGCTCGGAAAAATCCAAGTCTTCCCGGTGGCCTGCAAATGCTTATGGCCCTGGATACATCTCTGACCCAGTCTCTGCTTCTCTGCCCACCTCCTACTCCAGCCATGCTGGCCTATTAGCCCTTGAGTCCTCCAGGCATATGCTTATCTTCAACTCTCTGCCTCTGTCCCCTCTACCTGGAACACTATATGATGGCCCCAGTGGGAAACTGTTAAGAAATTATATGAGCTCTAAGGTTTGGCATTAGAGAAAGTAAACACCTACTTTAAGTAAATCATCTCATGAGTAAGGTCAATGGAGACAGGTCTGGGAGGTTCATCATCATAGAAGTTAGCTTATGGCAGAAATCTCCATAAGTGAAGCAGTACTGAGATGTTTATGGGTTCAGTGTTACAGATCATCACCCTTGTTAGAGTCTCCCCCATCCAACTCCACCCCATCATACTCCTGGAGCTCCAGCGCCCCAGAGTAATTTCAGACCCTAGTTATTTGGCTGTTGGAGTCAACTACCCACCCAACCTCAACCATCTTCCTCAGGGGAAGGGAAAGTTGAATGGCTGGAGAAACTTATGGGAATGAGGAAAGGGATCCCCTTTAATGTTTCTCCTTCCTGGATCCCTGGAACCAGATGGGAGACTGGGATGGCCTAGGAATGACAACTAGAGGGTCAAGGGTTGGTGGGGACGTGGGGTGGGGTGGGGCTGGGGGACGGGGGAGGGGCCCCTCTCCCCTTCACCTACTATTCTTGGCACAGACATACTTAAGACAGTCTAAAAGGTGTGTTTGCTGCCAGCACTGCTCCTTAGATGTCTTTGTTAATAATGCAAAATGGAACATTTACATTTTCTTTCATTTATTTTTCTTGGCCATGCTGCACAGTTTGTGGGATCTTAGTTCCCCAAGCAGGGATCAAACCTGGGCCCCCTGCAGTGGAAGCACAGTGTCCTAAATGGGAAGCCCCCATTTACATTTTCTTAATAGCTATCTCTCAACCATTTACCACCCTGTAGGATCATTATGTTTCTCTGAGTTCCTTCAAAATGAAAATAAAAGTCCTAGTGTGCATTTGGGGGGTTCACTGGAAAATTAGAAAGATCCCTCAGGCAAGTTGCAAGAAGCACCCAAAAATAACTTTTAAATGCTTAATAAATCGACCAACTGTTGCCTTTTAATTAACTAAGAAGAGGAAAAAATCCTTTCTAAGCTTCTAAGGAGTTACTAGTATCTTCCTTAGAGCTATTCTCTGGGCAGGTTAACACTTCAACAGAAAGAATACACAGTAGCTACTCAATCAAGTTTAACTATAAATAATGGGAATAGATTAACCTGCCCATGATTGGAAGTTTGAACGCACAAATGAAGGAGTCCTCATTGACGGCCCTCCCCTCAGACTCAGGCAGCCCCATAATTAATGTGGCTTGAGGTCTCTGACTTGCATTCTCCTCTTCATTTTCCCTCCAGGAACAAGAAATGGGAAAAGTGCAAAAAACGCAACCCCTGCCTTCTCCCAGCCTTCCAGAGGACAGTGGGTGCGGTATTCCTGCCAAGAGCAATGGGAGAAGACTCTTTACAGAATGTGCTGCCAGGCCCACATGGAGGCCAGCTCTGAGCCTTCTTTCAAGCCTCTCTAGATTTCCCTGCAAATGATTCTCTTATAGGGCCCTCTTCCTTTCTCTCCCACTTTGCAGTATGCATTTCTGCTCACTTCTTCCCTTGTCCAAGTGCTTATTTGCCAATACTTGAAATACAGACTTAAAAATGTTTTCTTTTTTCTCAACCAGGTATAGCCAGGAATCAGGCTGCTGTTACTACTATAATTCCTGCTAAAAATAACAATAGCTAAAATTTTTGAGCCCTCACTAAGTGCCAGGCCCTATCTTAAAGATTCATTTACTCCTCACACCAACCCTAATAGGACCTTGATGGTGGGTTTTGAAAGAGCCCAAAAACCAGCAGCCCCTGCCACCCACTGAAGTTGAGAACTAACTGATAGACTGACATGGTATCTTGGAGATCCAATGTTCTTTACTATAATATAGCCAATAAGGGAGAACACATATTAGGGCTTAGGCTCCCGCAGAATTAAACTCACCACCAGTCCCAAGTAGCACTGGATCATCTAGGATCTCCTCCAGAGGCCTGGCCCCATGAAACTCAGAGCGGAGCTAAACATGGGCTTTGTGTGAACAGCCTGGTATGGAGTGGGCCTGGGAAGGAGCAATAGGGAGCAGAAAGAGGCCAGGATTTCTGCTTCATGGAAACTCGAAGTCAGGGCAAAAAAAGATCTCCATGTTATTATCATTCCCTGACTTAAGTAGCTGATGAACCAAACGCAGTGCACACCCCGCATCCTTCCTGAGTTGTGAGGGGAATCCATACCCCGAGTTGAGTGGGGGAGGAGTTAGTATTGCTGCAGCCCCACTCTCACCAACCTGGCTGTCAGAAGCCCTGTATCTGTCTCCTATCTGCATGATCCCACAAACACTAGATACCTACTATGGGTTTGGAGCTGTGTTACTAGATATTTCAGTGGCATTTAAGCAAAGTTATGAATGAATGAATAGAAGAATGACTCTTACAGAACTCGTCATTCTTAGCCCTTCCTTCCAGTTTTTCTCATTTATCTCAGGACACTGTGCTCCAGACCTTGTTATAACCCAGACAGTCTTGGTCACAGAGTATGCTGGGAATTGCAGGAACTACTCCAGATGGAAATGAGAGAAAAGTATCTGAGACAGTAGAGGGCAAAGCTTTCCAGAGAAGGACCAGCAGGCCAGCTCCAAGGCCAAGCGATGGGATGAATTCAAGTCCATTGTCATGCTGGGACTCAAAGGTTCTGAGTCAAGTGATGGGGTATGGTGCGGGCCACTTGGTAAAAATGTGAGTGCATCATATCTAGCACAGATCAGAGGAGGCTCAGAAAGCTGGGTCCAGCTCTTGGGAAGAGGAGCTGGAAGAGAGGGGAAGGTCAAGGTCCCAGCTGTTTGGGGATCTGGGGCAGCCTCTAGTCACAGAGGAATTTAGGCTGAAGCTGGGGGAGTAAGGATGTGCTGACGCCTGGATAAGTGGAGGACACTTGGAGGGCAGGGAGGGACATGGGCTGCAGGCTTTGAGTGGGATGGGGCCCCTTCTGGTCCTCACCCGGAACACACAGCTAACTGCCCAGCCGGCCTGTGCCAACAGGCGATGAAGGAGCTCCCGCCTTACCACACTCCTGGTCTTACCAGATCAGGACAGAGGTGGATACATAGCCCTCAGCTCTTCATGACAGTGGTGCAAGCACAGTCACAGCTATTTTCTTGGGGCAATATAATCAATTAATTATTGTCCACAAAGCCCCTTTTTAAACTGGAAATATCAGTAGCAATAGTAAAACTAATGAGTAGAAGTCCTGACCTTTCTTATAATCTTCCAATCTTGATGAGCTTGTCTCAGAGAAGCAGACTAACCCCAGGAGCAGGTGTTTTTAAATGGGAAACAAAGATTTCATCTTCTCTTCATCTCTCAATCCAGAGACTGGGTATAGTAGATCCCACTGCTGGCCCACTGTCACTGCCTCCCAGTGTCCACCTGCTGACCGCTCCCCACCTCTCTGCGGCTCCATCCGAATGAGGGCTTTCTATACCACAGAGCTTGCTCTGATGCCAGGAACAACTGGGGTTCTATTTGTCCTGGACCCTGACAATAAAAAGGTAAATAAACCCAGGTCCCTGCTCTTGAGAGGAAAAAGAGGCAGCCAGTAAACAGAAACACCAAGTTAAAGTTAAAGTGCTCAGTCTCCCAGATGGTATATATGTATTTACATTCATTGCTGTTTAGTTGCTAAGTCATGTTTGACTCTTGCAACCCATGGACTACAGCCTGCCAGGCTCCCTCTGTCCATGGGATTTCCCAGGCAAGAATACTCAAGTGGGTTGCCATTTCCTTCTCCAGGAGATCTTCCCAACTCAGAGATTGAACCTGTGTCTCCTGCATTGGCAGGCAGATTCTCTACCACTGAGCCACCAGGAAGCCCCTATATATGTTATAAATATGCTAAGTCACTTCAGTTGTGTCCGACTCCTTGTGACTCCACCACTAGTGCCACCTGGGAAGCTACGTGTATATATATAGTATAGTATTCTTGCCTGGAAAATTCCATGGACAGAGGGGCCTGGTGGGCTGCAGTCCATGGGGTTGCAAAGAGTTGGACACAACCAAGTGACTGAGCGCGCACACACACACACACACACACACACACACATAAATATATATAATATCGAGACAGACAGAAAGAGAAAGAATGAGTTATTATGAGGAAGTGGCCTTTGCAATTATGGAGGCTGAGAGATCCCACAGTCTGCCATCTGCAAGCTGGAGACCCAGGAAAGCTGGTGGTGTAATTCAATCTGAGCCAGAAGGCCTGAGAACCACGGGAGCCAATGATGTAAGTCCTGGTTCAAAAGCAGGAGAAGACCAATCTGGTTTCTGAATGAATTTTCCCCAGTGGGAAACAGGAGAGGCTGGAGGACAGGATGAGAGAGAGGCTGGGGTGCGTATTTACCTGTCCCCCTTGCCAACCTACTGTCTGGCAGCGGCTGTTTTCTAACTAAAGCCACAGCTCTGGTCAGACAAACCCTTTGCCATGTCAGCTTCCAGCAGACCTGGAACCACCTCTGTCTCCCCTTGCCCCTGTGGGTCTGGGGTTACAGTGGCATCCTTCTGTTACTAGTCCCAGAATGCCCCTTGACTGGTCCATGTTGTTCTTCAGTTAGACCCTCTGAGACTGCCCCTGGCTCCTGTGAGACCCTGACTGATACAGGAGGCAATGGTTTTACCTGAACAAGGGCTGAAGAAGACTGACACAAAGCAAAGGCAGTAGGAATATAGAAGAGAACAGAAACGTAAGAGCTCTGAGAGAAAGCAGCAAAAGAACTCAGGGTCATGAAGTGGATTAGTTATCAATTGCTATGTAACAAATTACTACCAATGTCGTGGCTTTTTTTTTTCTTTTTTTTTCCCATTTATTTTTATTAGTTGGAGGCTAATTACTTTACAATATTGTAGTGGTTTTTGTCATACATTGACATGAATCAGCCATGGATTTACATGTATTCCCCATCCCCATCCCCCCTCCTACCTCCCTCTCCACCGGATTCCTTTGGGTCTTCCCAGTGCACCAGGCCCGAGCACTTGTCTCACACATCCAACCTGGGCTGGTGATCTGTTTCACTATAGATAATATACATGTTTCACAATGTAGTGGCTTTAAAACAACACACACCTATTATCTTGTATTTTCTATCAGTCAGGAATCCAGGCACGGCTCCGTAAGGGTCTCTGCTTCTAGACATCTCATTAGGCTGCAGTCGGCTTGTCAGCCAGGGTTGAGATCTCATCTGAAGGCTCGACTGGAGAAGGATCCAATTTCGAGCTCACATGGTTAATGGCAGAATTCAGTTGGGTTGAGGGCCTAAATCCCTTCCTAGCTATTAATTGGAGGCTGCCCTCAGCTCCTTGCCATGTGGCCCTCCCTGATGTGACAGCTGGCTTTATCAGAGTCTGTGGGAGAAAGACTTCTAGCCAGACAGAAGTCACACTCTGATGTACCCTGATCACAACAAGGACACCCCATCACCTTTGCCATATTCTGCCCCTTAGGAGCAAATCACAGATCCTGCTCACATGCAAGGGATGGGATTACACCAGAGTGTGAACATCAGGAGGTGGGGATCACTGGGAGCATTTTATAATCTGCCTGCCACAGGAGGAAGGGGAGGTGTCCCCTGGGGTTTTTACTTAGAAATGATGCCATTTGTCAAGAGAGAAAATGGAAGAACAAGAGGATCAGATCTGAGGGGAAAAGTGGGTGGTGAATCTCAGGGTCAATGGGAATCAGAAATGGAGGTCTGATCAGATGATCAAATTTACTTCAGCTCAACTGTGCAAAAGGGCTTCCCAGGTAGAGCAGGGGTAAAGAATCTGCCTGCCAATGCAGGAGATACAAGAGATGTTGGTTCAGTCACTGAGTCAGGAAGATCCCCTGGAGGAGGGAATGGCAACCTACTCCAGTATTCTTGCTTGGAGAATCCCATGGACAGAGGAGCCTGGTGGGCAACAATCCATGGGGTCACAAAGAGCTGGACATGACTGAGTGAGCATGCATACACAACTGTGCAAAGAGAAAAAGGCTTGGATTTGGGGAACAAAGGACAAGGTCAGGTCTTGAGGACTCTAAAGGCAGTTTGTCTTGTTCTGTTCATTTTTCAGTAAAATCAAGTGGTAAAATAGACCTGTAACCAAATTCTTTGTAGCAAGAATGTAGGAAAAGAAAGCCCACTTATATTTTCAAGAGCAAGAACTGCATTATTTTTTAAAGGATACATTTCCACATTTACTGAAAGGGAGCAAGAACCAGACCAATTGTCTCGAGTTTTGAATTTATTTCCTGAAGAAAAGACTGAGGCTTCTTCTGAGAGAAAAATGATACTTAGATGGCCCTCTGAAGTACCTGTAAGTGAGTGTTTTGAATTCAGAGAGAAGGTAGCTAAAGGGCTGAGCAGGGTGTGGGGCAATGCAAGAAACGCGGGGATCAGAAACCCAGAAACCACTGTCCTAGCACTATTTCTTAGCTCTGGAACATACAGCCTGGCCCTCTGTACCCCCGCCCCACTCCCCGAGCGCAGTCTCCAGGCTTCTTTCACAGGGAGATCATCTGTCCTGCTCACCCTTCTGAGCTGTCCTGACAACTAATGACAGCATTGATTCCGTGGACATTCAGAAGGTGACCACAGAGGGAAATAAGATTCAGGCCCGCTCCTTGGTGAGTTACAGGCCTGTTGACATGTGTGAGCCTGCTTTATCAACTACAGAGTGGCCAACAAATGTGACAGATGACCCACAGAACATTTATCTGTAGGACCAGTGCCATTCCTAACCTGATGTACAAATTAGGAACAGGCAGAAAGTTCAGTCAACCACCCACAAGAGTTTTCTATTATGACAGAGCCCAGAGTTTTCTGACATGACCACACTTATTACCAATGTTTACCCATTCATCCAACAAACATGTCCTGATTTAATATTTTACATCAATCTTACTTAATACTATGGGTATTACCACCTACCATCTAGGTATCCTTGAATAATACTCCTAATCTCTTTGCATTTCAGTGTGTTTATCTGTAAAGTGGGAAGAAGAGCAATAACAAAATAATAATCCACCTCAAATGAGAGGACCAAGAGAGTGAGTGGATATAAAATGGTTCTTTCAGCTCCATGATGATAGTACAAATGTGAACTAATTCTACTATCTGCTGTGCCTATTTCAGCTCAGACTGCAATCCTGGAGGAAAATCTACCACCATGCAGCTGAAGTTGACAGTGGCAGAGATTCTCTCCCCCAAATTCTGTGGCATGCTACTTCTGGCCCTTAGAAATGGAATGGAAACAGAAATACGGATGCTGGGGTAAGTGAAGTTGCAAGTGCTGGTATCCTACCTGAGATAATGTGCCTGTGACCACAGACACCATCAAAGGAGCACATAGGCCACACCAGCTTTCCATATCTGCACTGACCCTAAAGATCATCAAGGGTCACAAAACCCTCATGAGTTGAGATAAAACCCTGGTTCTGAGTTTCAAAAACTTCAGATGAATTCTAAAGCAATGTGGACTGATCAGAACGGTATGAAACCCTTACAAACACAGTATGGATATGCAATTGTTTCCCTTCGGTTGAATGACTTTTTTTAACGGGAGGGGGAACATTGTGTACTCACTGTTTCCCTAAGACACACGTCTGAAGGTTAAGAGGAGGTTCCAGCATCTGTAAGCAGTTGCCTTTTCCCAGTGGTCATGGCTTCGCTCGAATCTAGACAGCCACACTCTCAGCTGGTTCCCTTCACAGCAGGAATGTTGAGACTACCGTTCCCAAAATTCATTCCTCTTTTACTCCTGTTAGTAACAGATACCTAGTTAACAAGTTTTAGCAGAATCCATAGCCATGGAGGTAGAAGTAAAATCTCCCAAGCACCCTTGCAGCTAGGTTTGGCCATAGGACTGCAATTATGCTAAAGGAACTGGAGTGCTGTTTTCCTAAAAGAAGTGGACTCACTGTGGACTTCCTCTCCCTCCTCCTCCTTTCTTACCTGAATGTGAATAGAGTGGTGTTGCTCTAGCTTTGATCATGTGAACAAAAGCACCACGACAGAAACTCAGAGCAAAGAGAGAGAAGGGACCTGGATGCCCTCCTAGCTCAGTGCCTCTAACCTAGACCCTCCATCTATTTCTAGGTTATTACATAAGAAAGACACAAGCTCCTATGTTATTGAAGCTACAGTATTTGCAGATATTTTTGTTATAGCAGCTGAGCCTGACTGACACACCCATACTTTTGTGAAAAGATCGACCAAAATGTAATGTGACTCCAACACCAAAAACAACAGAAAGCATTAACTGATCAGCTCTTACAGATATTAGACCTGTGACCAGGACATTGAACATCCAAGGGCAAAATGAATGATGAAGAATTCAAATATCATGTGCTGCATTTTCAAGTCCTCACAGCTTACAAGCAATATTGGACCACTAGGTATATGAAAAAGACCTTTCATGGTGGGGGATGTGGAAGAAGGCTGAGGAAGGAAGGGCTGAATATAAATAATCATTTACCAAAGACCACACCTCACACTTTTCATCTGCCAACAGTGGGAGGTAGATATTACCCCTCATTCTCACTCCCCCTCCCCAGCCCATCTTAGATGAGGAAACAGGCCCAGAAAGGCTTAATTTGCCCAATATCAGCAAATGCCAGAGCCAGAATTTGACCCCCAGTCTACAAGCACCAAAGCTGCTTCTCAAGAATGAAGAATCAGTAAAAACAAAAATAGATTGCCACCTTATGAAAATGATGACTCTTAAAATTATGAGCACTTCATACTCCTCTTAAAGCTCTGCTAAGATCAAGGGAGGGGCCAAAATCTGGAAGCAGACTCATTTATGAGACAAGGACTAGGAGGCTAAACCACAAGGACTAGGAGGCTAAACCACACACAGGTGCTGGGGTTCTAGACAGTCCTGGCTCCCCCCAAGCTGTTATTCTAGCAGGGAGAGACTGATAACAAACATCCATAAATGCACTGAAAACATTCAGGCAAGTAAGAGTGTTGGGGGACAGGAGGTGTTCCATTCCATCAGGAGGTGAGGAAAGGCTTCTCTGAGGAGGACGGCCTTTGAGACTCATCTGAGAGAAATAAGAAGCGAGTCACACAGGGGAGGGGGGACTGAGGATGAGAAATTCCAAGGCCAAGGGCGTCTGAGGTAAAAGTGTGCCATTTGAGAATCATTCGGAAGCCCAGCATAGCAGGAGGGTTAAAAGATGAGTCACTAGACTCCCTGATCCTGGCTGTCCTCCTCCAGAGCCCACTGTCCCCGTGGGGACTGAACTGGCTGCACCTTCTAGCACAGACTGGAATTCAGGCTCCCTCCACTGAAAGCCACAGATGTGATCAGTGTCTGGTCTCTTTCCAGAGATATTTTATAGATATCCTATCAAGTATGTTGCCTCCCTTGTGGGTGAGTGGTAGAGAATATGCCTGCCAATGCAGGAGACACAGGAGATGCAGGTTCAATCCCTGGGTCAAGAAGATCCCTTGGAGTAGGAAATGGCAACCCACTCCAGTATTCTTGCCTGGAATATGCCTGGACAGAGGAGCCTGGTGGGCTACAGTGCATGGGGTCACAAAGAGCCGGACACAACTAAGTGACTGAGCATGCACACTAAGTGTGTTTATATTCCTGTCTTTTACCCAAATGGTAACCTACCATACATATGCCCTTTGGCTTTTTTTTTTTTTTTTCAGTTAAATGTCTTAAAGATATTTTCACTTTAGTTTCTTCAAGTTACAGCTGCTTAACAATCTCTTTGGATGCACTATCATGTTCTATTAAAGCAGTCCCTTTTGATGAATGTGGGGCTATTTCTAACACTTTGTTGTTGAAAACAGTACTGCAGAGAATACCCTTGTGCCCAGGTCACCTCACCACGGGTGAGTTGGGATTGCAGTACTCGGGGTACAAGCATTCTCAGGTGTGATAGACAATCCTGCCTGATGGAGACCCTCTGTCAGCACGTGTATATCACTTCATCTTAGCCCCCTCAGGCAGAGAAGGTAAGACTGCTAACATGACTTCTTCATCACAAAAACCACCGCCCCAGTACTCAGGGCCTGTTACATAGTTGGAACTCAAAAACTGATTGTTAGGACTGTCCTGGTGGTCCAGTGGCAAAGACTCTGCCTGTCAATGGGAAGATTTCACATGCTACAGGACAGCTAAGCCCATGCACCACAACTACTGAAGCCCACGCTCTAGAGTCCATGCTCTGCAACTAGAGAAGCCACTGCAAAAAGAAGTCCATGCACCACAGCTAGAGAGTAGCTCCCATTTTCTGCAACCAGAGAAAGCCCATGCACAGCAACAAAGACCCAGAGCAGCCAAAAATTAACTAATTCATTAAAAAATGATTGCTTGAAGCCTACAGCAAACATTATTCCCAATGCTGAAAAACTGAAAGCATTCCCCCTAAGATCAGGATCAAGACAAGGGTGTCCACTTTTACCACTATTACTCAAACAGAGTTCTGGAAGTCCTAGCTACAACAATCAGAGAAGAAAAAGAAATAAAAGGAATCCAGATTGGAAAAGGAGAAGTAAACCTCTCCCTGTTTGCAGATGACATGATACTGTACACAGAAAACCCTAAAGACAGTATCAGAAAATTGCTAGAGCTAACCAGTGAATTTAGCAAGGTTGCAGGGTACAAAAGCAATACATAGAAATCACTTGCATTTCTATATACTAACTGAAAAATCAGAAAGAAAAATTAAGGAATCAATCCCATTCACCACTGCAATGAAAAGAATTAAATATCTAGAAATACTTTACAAATATTGTAAAGTAATTAGCCTCCAACTAATAAAAATAAATGGAAAATAAATAATAAATAAATAAATAAAACTCAACATTCAAAAAATGAATAAATAAATGAATAAATATCTAGAAATAAACTTACCTAAGGAGACAAAGTGTGTGTGATTACTGGAGTGGGTAGCCTTTCCCTTCTCCAGGGGATCTTCCCAACCCAGGGATTGAACCCAGGTCTCCCACATTGCAGGCAGATTCTTCACCAGCTGGGCCACAAGAGAAGCCCAAAATGCAAGTGTGTGTATGAATACTGGAGTGGGAAGTGTTGGAGAAGACTCTTGAGAATCCCTTGGACTGCAAGGAGATCCAACCAGTCCATCCTAAAGGAAATCAATCCTGAATATTCACTGGAAGGACTGATGCTGAAGCTGAAATTCCAATACTTTGGCCACCTGATGTGAAGAACCAACTCATTTGAAAAGACCCTGATGCTGGGAAAGATTGAAGGCAGAAGGAGAAGGGGACGACAGAGGATGAGATGATTAGATGGCATCACCAACACGATGGACATGAGTTTGAGTAGGCTCTGGGAGTTGGTAATGGACAGGGAAGTCTGGTGTGCTGAAGTTCATGGGGTCACAAAGAGTCAGACACAACTGAACTGAACTGAAGGAGACAAGAGAACTGTACACAGAAAATTATAAGACACTGATGAAAGAAATCAAAGATAACATAACCACATGGAGAGATATTCCATGTTCCTGGGTAGGGAGATCAATATTGTGAAAATGATTATACTACAAAATGCAATCTACAGATTCAATATGATCCCTATCAAATTACCAATGGCATTTTTCACAGAACTAGAACAAAAAATTTCACAGTTTATATGGAAACACAAAAGACCCTGAATAGCCAAAGCAGTCTTGAGGAAGAAGAATGGAACTGGAGGAATCAACCTTCCTGACTTCAGATTATACTACAAAGCTACAGTCATCAAAACAGTATGGTACTGACACAAAAACAGAAATATAGACCAATGGAACAAGACATAAAGCCCAGAAATAAACCCATGCACCTATGGGTGCCTTATTTTTTACAAAGGAGGCAAGAATATACAATGAGGCAAAGAGAGCCTCTTCAATATATGGTGCTGGGAAAACTGGACAGCTACATGTAAAAGAATGAAATTAAAACACTTCCTAACACCATACACAAAGATAAACTCAAAGTGGATTAAAGACCTAAATGTGAGGGCAGAAACTATAAAACTCTTAGAGGAACACATAGGCAGAACACTCGATGACATAAATCAAAGCAAGATCCTCTATGACCCATTTCCTAGAGAAATAAAAACAAAAGTAAACAAGTGGGACCTGATTAAACTTGAAAGCTTTTGCACAGCAAAGGAAACTATAAGCAAGGGGAAAAGACAGCCCTCAGAATGGGAGAAAATAGTAGCAAATGAAACAACTGACAAAGGATTAATTTCCAAAATATATGAGCAGCTCATTCAACTTATTGCTAGAAAAACAAACCCAATCAAAAAAGTGAGAAAAAGACCTAAACAGACATTTCTCCAAAGAAGACATACAGATGGCTAACAAACACATGAAATGATGCTCAACGTCACTCATTATTAGAGAAATACAAATCAAAACCACAATGAGATATCACCTCACACCTGTCAGAGTGGCCATCATCAACAAGTCTACAAACAATAAGTGCTGGAGAGGGTGTGGAGAAAAGGCAACACTCTTGCACGGTTGGTGGGAAGGTAAATTGATACAGCCACTGTGGAAGGCAGTATGGAGATTCCTAAAAAAACTAGGAATAAAACCACCATATGACCCAGCAATCCCACTCCTAGACATATACCCTGAGGAAACCAAAATTGAAAAAGACACATGGATCCCATTGTTTGTTGCAGCACTGTTTACAGTAGCTAGAACATGGAAGCAACCTAGATGTCCATCGACAGATGAATGGATAAAGAAGCTGTGGTACAAATACACAATGGAATATTACTCAGCCATAAAAAGGAATGCATTTGAGTTAGTTCTGATGAGGTAGATGAACCTAGAACCTATTATACAGAGTGAAGTGAGTCAGAAAGAGAAAGATAAATATTGTATTCTAATGTACATATACAGAACATAGAAAAATGGTACTGAAGAATTTATTTTCAGGGCAGCAATGGAGAAACAGACATAGAGAACAGACTTATGGACATGGGGAGAGGGGAGGAGAGGGTGAGATGTATGGAAGGAGTAACATGGAAACTTATATTACCATATGTAAAACAGATAGCCACGGGAATTTGCTGTATGTCTCAGGAACTCAAACAGGGACCCTGTATCAACCTAGAGGGGTGGGATGGGGTGGTGGGGTGGGAGGGCGGTTCAAAAGGGAGGGGATATATGTATACCTATGGCTGATTCATGTTGAGGTTTGATAGAAAACAACAAAATTCTGTAAAGCAATTATCCTTCAATTGAAAAATATATTTAAAAAAATGATTGTTCAATAAGTGTATGGGAGGATAAGTGTATGGGAGGATGGAGAGATGGTTATATAAACAAACCAATGATGAAATTCAAGACAGATCTAGTACAGCCTCCTTCCAGAAGTTCTCTTTGAAAACTCTGGTCTATACTTAACTTCTCTCCCTTTTGCTGCCAGGACCACAGAGTTTAAGATTTCATTGTTCTCTGATTCATATGTGTTCCTTTTGAGTCCTCAAATGAAGGGTAAGTTCCTAACAGGCTGAGAACACAAAGAATGGCAGTAAAGATCAAGACATAAAGTGAAAGTGAAAGTCACTCAGTCAAGTCTGACTCTTTGCAACCCCATGGACTCTATAGTCCACGGAATTCTCCCCCTGGAGTGGGTAGCCGTTCCCTTCTCCAGGGGATCTTCTCCACCCAGGGACTGAACTCAGGTCTCCCACATTGCAGGTGGATTCTTTACCAGCTGTGCCAACAGGGAAGCCCAAGAATACTGGAGTGGGTAGCCTATCCCTTCTCCAAGGGATCTTCCTGACCCAGGAATTGAACTGGGGTCTCCTGCATTGCAGGTGGATTCTTTACCAGCTGAGCTACCAGGGAAGCCCAAAGAGCATAGCAGAGGGAATCCCAACTCCACCTTTAACAGCCTAGGACTCTAGGCAAGTTACTAAATTGACCTGGTACCAGTTGCCTTGTACATCAAATGGAGATGGTCACATTTGTACTTGACCCACCTTCCTTGAAGGCGGTATTTAGAGAACTGAACATGCTAATGCTAGTAATGAACTTAGAACATGCTTGGCCAATAGCAAATCTTCAGGAATGAACTTACAGCTTGCCTGGCCAATCACCATCATCCTTACAATTGTGCTTTTGCTGTATCTCCTCCATTGCCTTGAATAAGGGTGGGCACACAAGAAGCATTCCACTAATATATCACCACTGATTCCATATACTCTAAAAGTAGTTATAAGTTACCATTCCTACTGAACGTGTCAGACTTCATCTGCCTAGCTCAGGTCAAGTAACCTTTGAGCAAGTCTACATTAACTTATTCCATGAATATTTAATTTTCATGTGCTATGAGCCCAGATTACAGGAGTGAACAGGACAGCAAATCTTTGCCTTCATAAAGGCTTTATTTTAGCTCACAGAGCTAAGTAAAAGAGGCAGCCACTCTGGGGAGTTCATAGCATAACATCCCTCTGATTTGGAAGGTGCAGAGGCAAAATTATGTAAATTGTCTGTCAACATCTCCCCATCTTACCTGGCTATTTGTTCATTTATTTTAGCCATGGAGGTTTACCTAAATGCTCTGAATTTCTTCTTTCTTGAATATCCCTTTAATGAGATCCCTTCTTCTGCTCACCTCCTTGATCCTGCTTCTCAAATAGAGTTGCTAATGATGCGTGCATGTGCCAGACTTGCACAAATGTTGAGCTGCAAAACTGCTCTGTGTCTGTTAATTTCACCCTCCACTTGGGCGGGGATCCCTGAGTTAGAGCAGATGCTGCTTCCCCAGGGCTTTCGCGCCCATCGATCAGCTTTGTTGATGAAGGAGGGAAGGAAAGTTTCCTTCGTGACTGCCGTTTGAATATAATTTACTGTGTTCTGAAAGAAAAGAGGCAAGAAGAAAAGGTCCTGATGGGCGATAGCACAAATGAATGGTGATGGATGACACTCAGATTTCTGTTGCAGAGGAACATGCTTGAAAGCCAAGAAATGATTGCAATGGCGAGGTGAAATTCCCCACAGCTCTGCTCGATGGGCTTCTTCTAAATGGCTAAGGTGTCTGTGGGAGTCCCATGGGGAATCCAGACTGATTAATAAAGAAAATGATAAAATTATCACATAGCATTTAAGAGCAAGGACACTATAAGCAGATGGCATGGATTTGAAACCCAGCTCCACCCTTGGGGCAAGTTACTTAACATTTCCTCCTGTGTAAACAAGAATAGTAATTCCTTACTCAAGGGTTGGGAAGAGAACTAAATGAGTTACCATATAGAAAGTGATTAGAATAATGCCTGGTCCTTATGAAGCTCCAAATCGATCTCTGCTCTGCTTGCTGTCATTTATGGTGAATTTTGCTCTCTGCCAGGTCCCAGCCTAAGCTTGTCTGTCCACAGCTTCACTCTTGTTCTCGCCATCACCACCCTCGGACACCGTGATTGCCCTCAGTCTTTAAAGGAGGGGATGGCCACATACTTGCCTTCCAAATCCACTAGCATTTCTGACTTTGCCCCTCCCACTACTTAGGTTTTATATGAGTGTCTCCTGTTTATTCATTTGCATTTCCAGTTATGTCTAGAAAAATATGTATAAGAGTGGAAATAAATTCTCCAAAAGTATTCATAGGATTACAAGGATCTACTTTTCTTCCTTCTATTTTTCAGTATTTTACAACTTAAAAAAAAACAACAACGAAGGTCCTACTGTATAGCACAGGGAATTATATTCAACGTCCTATGATAAACCATCATGGAAAAGTAATCTAAATAAAAAAGAATATGTATATATATGTATAACTGAATACGTTTGCTGTAGAGCAGAAATTAACACAACCCTGTAAGTCAACTATGTGTAAATAATTTAAAAAAATTTTTTTAAATAATTGTGGAGTGCTGCCCCTGCTGTGACCAACATGGAGGATTTGTACCAAGTCCAGGTCTTAGTGTCTGAGTGGCGCAACCTGAAGCTGAAGAAGCACAACCCTGGGTACACATGCCATTGACCATGATGGTGTGCGTTTTGGCGATGGTGTCTCACTTCCTCACCACCAGAGAAGCAGCTTATGATGTAACTGTCAAAGTTCAAGTGCTGGCTTTGTGACTGGTGAGCCTGGGCAGCAGGCCCACAGCTTTCTTGGTCTATGAAATAAATGGACAATATATTGGGAAGGACACACATCCAGCTTCCTGTCTGCAATGGGAGGTTTGGGTTTCATAATCTTCGACTGATCCAAGGCACCAAACATTCCTAAACTCAATAGACTTCTTGTATTCACTGGATTCATCTGTGTCCTATGGAGTGTTTTCATGGCTGGAGTATTCATGAGGATAAAACTGCTGGACTAGCTGATGGGTGAGAGTGCCTTTTGAGAAGAAATCAGTGGATGCTGGATTTGCTCCTATTAATAAAGCTTTAAAGGCCGTACCAACCCTCTGATTTGGAATATGGAAAAGGATGGATGAAAAGCAGCAGAAAAGAAGCCCTAGTAAAAACGTAGGAGGCATATTAAAAGTCTGGGCTAGACTTCTTGGTGTCAAGGTGACAAGCTCACAACAGTATCTTTTCTGCTGCCATAAACACTATGTACCAATAATGTTACACGGCATTTTCTTCCTAGTTTTTTACTACGTAAAGAAAATGTACTCCATTTCTACAGCTATCATATTGAATGAAGTAAGTATTTTTTACAACCCCCTTATAGCATTTTTCTGGAGATGACATTTTTGACTTTCAGAAATTAATGTAAAAATCAGGAAGGGAGATCCCATGAGATGAGAGCCCTGGACAGCTGAGCAGCTTTCCCTGTGGTGCTTTGCCTTTAAACAGAGTGTGTGATGGTACATTGTCTCAGATATGTATGTAAGACTGTTTCCTGAACAATATGATGTGTGAAAGGAGCAGAAATAATTTTTCTAATTAAAAATAATGATGATAATTTTATGCTGTTTTTACAATGAAACATAGACAATGAATGTTTAAAAAACAGAAGAACAGCAGATTTAGTCCATTCACCCTTTTCCTCAAATAGGGTAAATCCTCCTCATCAGAGCAAATAAATAAGAAGTCAAGAACTCAGTGCTGTATAGAGGACAAGACTGGTGGATGCTCTTCTTGCTGTTTGCTGAAGGCTGGTTATTGTCTGGGAACTTGCTTGACCTGTGAGATACCTGAGCCCATTGATGACATAATTCCACAGAAGGAATCTGTCATATACATACTGTGCTGAGAAATGCTGCATCTGAATGAAGGTACATCTATACCCTAAACCATTTAAAATTAGAATGAAAATAAATAACAGCAGCAGCACCTCCCCAACGGAAGGATGAATTGCTTAAATGTTAGGTGGTTTTGTTAGTTTCTTGTGAATTGGGCACTTCTATTTGCAGGGTCATACCCTGATTCTGAGGTTAATTAGATGGTACTTGGAGCTGTAGAGACCATTTCTCCTTTAACAATACCACTCCAACTTTCATTTATCTTTTCCTGTTTCCTGCTCATTTGAAAATCTGTTGAGAAGAGATTATAGGCTTGATAGATTTGATAACAAAGGAAAAAATTATATAAAGGCAGTACTACCTCACATTCACCCCACTGAAGAAAGAAGCATGAAAACTCTAAGGTAGATTTTTCCAAGTGCAAGCACTCAGTGGGGATTTGAAGTACTTCTCAGTCAGTCTGTAGTCTCCACCAACCCTTGGCCTCCATGAAAGATGGGTGATAGTAATGGAAGCAAAACATATGTCATCTCTATCCCCTCCCATACCAATATTAGTTTATTGTGACAATAGAAACTCAGGAGGAAAAATTAGAATTATGCAAAGTGTCAAAATGTGATAGAACTTTATATCAGTTATATATTACCAAAATAATGCTGTGCAATAAATCACCCTACAGCTAGTGGCTTAAAATAGCAACCGTGGTGCAGGGAAAGAGCAATTGGCCAGGATGGCGGTGGTCAGACTCTCTCGCCCCATGTCCACTCGCTCTCACCTTACATTTTGTAAATACTGATGTAACAGCTGAGATCATTTATAGCACTGCGCACGCACCACCTGAAAAGCTCGTGCAATTGCCTTGCGTTGTGTTGTCTTGCATTGCGGCAACGATTAGAGAATAAAGCATGTCTGCCTTGCTGCTGCGAATAAAGAATGTCTGCAATTCCTATGGCTCTTTGCGTCTTCTTCCAGCTTCTTCCTACCTGCTTCCTAGCTCATGCCTTTTCTACCTGGGTTCAGCGATCAGCCAAACACTTGGGGAATTCCTTGGTGGTTCAGTGGTTAGGACTCCACGCTTCCACTTCAGGGATTACAGATTCGATCCCTGGTTCGGAAACTAAGATCCCGCATGCCCTGTGGCCAAATAAAGTAACAGTAATAATAAATGAAGTCTAGCATCTCAACTAATAAAAATAAATAAATAAAAACCTTAAGTAACAACCATGTATGAGTTCTCAGCTGACCAGTCCCGTTCACCTGGGCCTGCTAGTTCATCTTGAGTGGGCTCAGCCCCACATCTGTGGTCATCTGGAGGCTGGGCCTTTGCTGGGCTGACTTGGCCCTAATTCACAGTCTCTCTCTCATCCTTGAGGAGGCTATAGCACAGGCTATAGTAGATGTGCACACAATCTGAGTCCTAAACTCAGTACTGACGCACCCTCACATCTGCTTCATCCCATTAGCCAAAGCATAACATGAGTCCAGCCCAGATTCCAGGGCTGGGGAAAGAGATCCTGTCTCTTAATGGGAATGGTTGCAAAGTTCCGCTGCAAAGGTTGTGGATACAAGGAGGGGTAAAAAAATTTGGGGCGACATTTGCAATCAACCTACAAGCTTAAAATATGGTGGGGTGTGAAATAAGCAACAGCAATTGTGAAAAATATTTCACTGTTAAAATCGTTTTGAGACAGTATAAATCACAGGATTTTCATCATAAGAAACAAAAGTGTTTAAACTTTCAATCAAGGACCGCCTGAGAAGACATCTACCACCACCACATCAGATCTTGCCCCTGAACACCCCCCAGAGGATTTTCCAGAGGATTTTCCTCCCCACAAGGTCTCCTGATCTCAGGGCTTTTCTAACACAATCAAGTTTTGACATAACTGAGCAATTATTCTTTTAAATACAACTCCAAAAATTCATATTTAAAATTGCATACATATTCTCGTTGCTGTCATGGAAAGTTGTGTATGTGAAAGGATAAAAATGGACTAAGAATACAAAAAAGGGAAAATGATTATATTCAGATGAGGAGATAGTTATATTTTTCTCATTTTTCAAAATAGTCTTTAATGCTGGGGTCACACTATCTAACAATAAAAAAGGAAGAGATGTAAGTAAGTTGAAAGCAAAGATTAACGAGTATTTATTTTCAACAGTCTACACATTGTACAGCCGCAAAAACTCAGTGTTGTCTTTTCATTTTATCATCCTTGGGGCAGACAGTGAAATATTCAAATGCCAAGAAACACAAAAGCAGTTAAGAATTATACTTGAGGAAGAGCTATGTGACTACTATCATTACTTAATTCATACAAAGTGCCTTATATAAGTGGTTTTATCTTCATCTTCTGATTTTTTTTTTTAGTAGACTTCTATGTTGGTGTCTAATGATGACAAGCCAGCAGGGCCCACATGCTGAAGCATATCTAACAGTGCAATCACAGTAATTTGAAAAAAGATAACAAAAAAATAATCATGGTTATATATTCTCTTGGTGGTTTTGAATACAAATGCAAAAATGTGGGTAAATGTCACAATTAATGTATCTGAAGCCAAAAAGAAAGACCTGGCTCAGTAGGAAACATTTTAACTCAGAGCATTAAATAATCAAGTTAACTTAATATAACAGCAAAAGAAACATGTTCCATATTTTGTTTTCCAGAGTTTAGCATAAAGCTTTTAATCAGAAACTTGATAAAACAATGCAGCATTGTCTGAATCACAAAAGTAGTTTTTGCTCTTAAAATTATTTTTGTATCTTGTGAGAGGTGAATTGATGATTCCATCCTAGTTTTAGATCCCACCCTTGCCTAGTACTTCCCTACCAAGACCAGAAATAACCACAGGAAGAACATTTTATATCCATGCCAGTGGATTAATGAAAACACCAAGACACAAAGAAATGTAAACAACTCGTTCAAGGACATATAATGGGTAAGAGGCAGGACTGGTTAGGATCACCTTTATGAGCAGCAGGAAAGAAGGGCACTGGGAAATGATGTCTACTACTAAGAAAAATATATAATATTACATACTTGTTAGAAATCAAAACTTCAAAAGCAAAAAGATCTTTCAAAATGCCTGTAATTACATGGGAGAGTGAAAAGGCTAGCTTAAAACTCAGTATTCAAAAAACTAAGATCGTGGTATCCAGTCCCATCACTTCATGGCAAATAGATGGGGAAAAACTGGAAACAGTGACTGACTTTACTTTCCTGGGCTCCAAAATCACTGTAGATGCTGACTGCAGCCATGGAATAAAAAGACACTTGCCTCTTGGAAGGAAAGCTATGACAAGCCTAAACAGCATATTAAAAAAGCAGAGACATCACTTTGCCGACAAAGGTCCAGCTAGTCAAAGTTATGGTTTTTCCAGTAGTCATACACAGATGTGAGAGTTGGACTATAAAGAAGGCTGAGCACAGAAGAATTGATAACTTCTTTGAACTGTGATGCTGGAGAAGACTCATGAGAGTTCCTTGGACAACCACCAGTCAATCCTAAAGGAAATCAACCCTGAATATTGATTGGAAGGACTGATGCTGAAGCTGAAGCTCCAATACTCTGACCACCTGATGTGAAGAGCCAACTCATTGGAAAAGACTGTGATACTGGGAAAGATTGAGGAGAAGGGGATGACAGAGGATGAGATGGTTGGATGGCATCACTGATTCAATGGACATGAGTTTGAGCAAACTCCAGGAGATGATGAAGGACAGATGTGCTGCTGTCCATGGGGTCACAAAGAATTGGACATGACTTAGCAACTGAACAACAATTCCACCTTTCAGAGAAAAACACGTGTAGCACGTTGAAGTAACTCCTTCCAGATAAAACAATCTTTGCTTCACATTTTACCAAGAAAGTAGAAGCAGTAAGAAGAGAACGTCTACATCCTTCCCTACATATGTGCCCACATGCTCTGCCCTCCCTGCTGCAAAGGATGAACTGTCTGTTCCCAACACTGCAGCCTCCGTTCTGCACTCCACCCAACTTCCTTTCACCTGCTGGAAGATTCACTCTGCAATTTGCTTCCTATCTATTGTCCCCCTGCATGGCAGGTCACTTCTGTTAGGAAACAAACTACTGTAATCTCTCCCATCTGGAAAAAAGAAGCAAATAAAGAACAAACCCATGTCCCCTACATCCTTCTTCCATTCTGGCCCCATTTCTCTGCTCCCCTTTATAGCACACCATCTTTAAAGAGTTATTTAGACTCTGGCTCCTACTATCTCTTGAACACATTTTATATAAATTCATACTCCTCTACAACATTATTTTTAATGACTACCTAAGATATCATTGTATAGGCTATTATTTATTTAACCAACCCAGCATTGTCTAATATTTAGATTTCCATTTTTTCCCACCCTTATAACTTCTAGGCTAGGTTTATTTGAAGGTTTAAGTCTGATTTCAATATGTAGCCACCAGCTACATGCAGCTATTGGGCATTTAACATGTGGTTAGTTAGACTGAGATATTCTGTAAAAGTAAGATACACATCAGATTGTTGAGGCTTAGAACCCAGAAAAGAAATGTAAATATCTTATTAATAATTTATTATATATTAAAATGTTAATATTTGGGGTATATTGGGTTAAATAACATGTTAAAATTAATTTCACATGTTTATTTTTTCCTACTAGCAGATTTAAAATTACATATGTGGCTCATATTTGCATCTCATTATATTCCTGTTGGATAGCACTAGCCTAGACTTTTAAAAAATGTTGTCATAGGAGGATAATTGCTCTACAATAGGGTGGACACTGAAATTCCATTAATTATTCATTCTTTGAGCTAACCAGCCCTTCTTTCAGAAATCAACACAATCCAAGGCTCCCATCCTTTCATTTAGTCTTAATTTGTTTGATTTGATGCTTCTTTTCAAATCACTTAGGGGAATAAGAATTTCTATGTTGTTATATATAAATTAACCTTTGCATTTTATGTGCCTATTCTGATATTGCTTGTTTTCTATTGGCACTTCCAATCTAGAGTTTCATGGTCCTTTCTGAAAGAGGTAGGTCCTGGTGTATTGATCATGCAAGAGGTAGGTGGGTAGGTGAACTTAGAATGTGGGCCCTAGGCAGGCAAATGGGGCAACCCTTACATTTCTCATTCGTGAAAACAGTCTGTAATCAGAGACTTTTATATGTGCCTCCTGCCCATGACCAAAGTTAAAGAAATAGGCTTCTCTTTAAAGGAGACAGAGCTGAGTGAGAATAAGTTAAAATTTACAGGCTGACCTATGTGGCTCATATTAAGTATTTACCCGCTTTCAGTTTCCATTTCCTTGTCTCCTTATAGTATTAAAACAAAGTTGTAAAGATAAAATGATAGCTATAAATATACTGATACATTTTCAAATATATATTGATGTATATCCAGATGTATATCTGAAATAAATATATATAGTTATGTATCTGGCATATATAAAATGGTATTTATATTTATCCATAGATATAGATAAACTGATATCTATTTATTAGATACAGCTATCAATAAATATCTGTTCATATGTCTCATAGATATATAAAGTTCTCAGTCCACAGCAGATTCTTCACAAATGCTAGCCAATCACACACACACGCACAGACTCCTAATCACGCGCCTTTTTTCACGCTTAAAATAAGAACCAGCTGATTTAAATTATAATCCTCCGCCAGTGCTCACGTGTGAAGAATTGGTACTTTCAGACCCTGGGAAGCCTCCTCAGCCGGCTGGGAGACAGACTCAGTAGTGTGAGGCTTTCCCAGGCACTCGGTTTGCATCAAGCAGATGCCCACAAACCTTCCATTCATAGAGCGCCCAAGCCTGGGCTGGGGCAGCAGAGCAGACGGGAGATAACCGGGTCTTTCATGCACTTAGACACTGAATAGAATTTCTGGGGGTTTTCTCTTTCTTTGGGAAGGCTGCTCTTGACTTTGCAGCAATAAACAAATTTTGTAAATGTGGACATCAATTTAGAAAATATATGCGTGGTACCCAGGTTTAATCAATGGATACCAAAATTGGCCTCACTAACTCTATAGTTTAGAAATGATGCTACTCATGAGGCACCCAGGCACAGCAGCTAGGACAGGTGATTTTCTCAGACTGGCACCCCCATTTCAAACACACTGTCTCAGATCCGAGTAGCAGCTCCCGGAGAGGAAGTGGAGGGGGATGGAGTGGAGGGCCATCTGACTAAAGGGGTCAGTATATGGTAACACACGGAAACTACATTTTTGGTGGTGAGCATGCAGGGCATACAGAAATAGAAATACAATGTTGTACACATGAAACTCATATAATGTTATAAACCAATGTTACCTCAATAAAAAATAAATGTAAACACACACACACAAATACTTGGTCCTGTCAGATCCCCTATTTCAAATATTCTGTGAGGCTGTGTGTGTGTCAGGCTGTGTCCTGGTTTGGGTCTTTGAAAATACGGTCACCAGTTAGAGACAGAGGAGAAAGTAGGACATCCTTTTCTTCTCAAACTTAAAAGAAAATTATTTATTACAAAAACAACATCCTAGCAAGCAACATGGCCAAAAATTTTACTGAAAGAAAAATTCACCCCTAAACCAAACATACCAAGAAATCAAAATGTTTTCTTTTTTGGATGTGCCCTTTGCCATCCCTAATTTGTGAAATATTTGTGATCAAGCATTAAAAAAAAAAAAAACCACCAGGCACTGCCAAGGCTATGTGAGCTCCCAGACCTGCCCTCTCCCACCCTCTCGCCTGGCTCTTCTACCAGACACATAGATGCAAACCATGGGACGCCATCCCCTCCCTCCCCAGCCCACCTGCAGATGGTCCAAGTGAACACCCCCAATTCCCCATCAATCAATGTTTCAAAACATCACCTACTGCGTGTTCAGTGCTCTTCTAGACACAAAGGGGTTGGGGAGGAGGGGTGTAGGAAAGAAATAGAGGGCCTGGTCCTAACTCTCCAGGGGCATCTCCATGGCAACGGGAAGGGGGATGGTGGAGGGGGTGGAAAAGGGCACAGTTTCAGTGAGAGGCCAGGGCCCAACTGGGGTTCGTGCCCTGCTTCGTGCGTTCAGGATGCAGCTGCCTTCTTTGTCCTTTGTGAATGAAGCCACCGATTGTAGTTTCTGGGGCAGTTTCCCAAAAGTGTGTCATGAGAAAGAGGCAAGATGTTAATGTGCTGAGCAGAAAAAAACAATTCCATAGCCAGATGAGTTGGGACACGAGGGTTAAGGAAAAGCAAACAAGTCTCTTTCTGCAAGAGATCTTAGAGCATTTTCTCTCCTGAGGGGCAGCGTGCATCTCAACCAGGGCACTGACACTTGCTGCATTTCTCAAGTGTGTGTGGGCCCAGAGGAGAACATCTCCAGAAAGCAGCATCAATGATTCACTTTGGGAAATGCAGCTGCAGAATATTCACTCGCATGCCTGCTGAAAACCATATACTAGATTCTCCCAGGTATTTCTAGGCCAGAGGAAGCCATTCTCTTGACTTCTTTCCCATACCTGGGAAATAGAGGAATTGGAGGGAAATAGATGTTAGGCCAGAGGACACCTATGCAGAGAGGCCCAGAGAGGACTGAGGAGGAAAAGGATCCAATAAAAGATAACATTTACGGAGCACTTTCTCTTAGGAGTTACTTACCACTTTTTCAAAGGAGTTACTGGGTCCCAGCTACTGCTATAACCCAGACCAGCTGTAGTCCCCAAACAGAAGGTTCCATGGCCGCCTGTCTGAGGTGCCATAGAAACCTCAGCCTTTCCCCCCATTGCCTTGTCTTTCTGAATATCCTTTTCACAGTGTCAGTGGGGGCCTGGGGACTGAGGTCATGGAAGACTCTGTGGCTCACCCTTCTCAGATGACTTAGGCTGTTCCAGGTCCCTTCCCTTCCCTCCAAGATTCCTCCTGTCTCCCGAGGTCACTCCATTCTTCTTCTCTCTAGTCCAATGGTTCCCAACCTTGGCTGCACATTAGAAACAGCTGAAGTTTTTTAAAAGGTCCCAGCAGCCAAACCTCAGCCCAGACAAATGAAGTCAGTATCTCTGGGGGGTAAGACTCAGGCATCAGTAATTTTAACAGCTCCTCGGGTGATTCCAATTTGCAACCAATGTTAAGAATTGCTGACAAAGTCCAAGAACAGAATTCTTCAAGCAAGCCTGTCTCTCAGGAAGCAGATTCCTTTTCATCTGGAAGCCAGCCCATCCTTTATTTGGAGCCCCAAATGTTCTCTCCTGGGTACCCAAATCCTAATCTACTGGTGTCTCTCAGTTATGACTGAAGAATTTTCTGTAACCACCATGTTCTCTGCTCTGGGGCTCCAACTTTGCTTCTGTTCCTCTGACATCTCTACAGTTCAATCTGTATATTAGGGGGCATCATTAGGCAGGCAGAATGCACTGTCTGCTTCTAAGAGCTTTGCTGCTCAACGATTCTTGCCAATTCCCAAGTTCTATTACTAATCCCAATTTTACCATCTTGGTGCCATTAAGCCACGTTCTTGCTAGGGGTGACACCCCCAGAAACTCATCTCCACCATTTCTCTTCTCAGAGCAGCCTAAGTGCAGAACATCAGCTCCCCTGTAAGATTTTAGTCTGTGGTTAGAAGGCTGCAGTAGGCTGTGCCCTGAAATTGGGGGAAATAAGTAGAAAATGTCACCTGTCCTAAAATGGGGAGAAATGGAATCAATATAAAACAGATAAGGCAACCTTTCTGATCTCATCTAAATAACCTACTTTAAAAGATGGATTTCTACGTGTAAATCTATGGCTGATTCATATCAATGTATGACAAAACCCACTGAAATGTTGTGAAGTAATTAGCCTCCAACTAATTAAAAAAATAATAATAATAAAAAATTAAAAAAAAGAGTGGCAAAAAAAATAAAATAAAAAAATAAAAGATGGATTTCTAAGGTCACTGCAAGTGAGAGTCAACTAGAATTAAAAAAGCATATGATTGAAGCATAACATGAGGTCTGGGGTGGATTTAACACAGAAACAAAAAAGTCTAAAACAGTTCTCTTTAAATGGAGAAGTGGAGTGAAGTGATAGTCACTCAGTCATGTCCAACTCTTTGCAACCCCTTAGACTATACAGTCCATGGAATTCTCTAGGCCAGAATACTGGATTGGGTAGCCTATCCCTTCTCCAGCAGATCTTCCCGACCCAGGAATCGAACCAGGGTCTCCTCCATTGCAGGCAGATTCTTTACCACCTGAGCTACCAGGGAAGCCCTTAAATGGAGACAACAAAACAACATGGGGTATGCATGCCTGTGCATTCAGTCACTTCAGTCTTGTCTGACTCTTTGCGCACCTGTGGACTGTAGCCCGCCAGGCTCCTCTCTCCATGGGGATCCTCCAGGCAAGAATACTGGAGTGAGTTACCATTTCCTTCTCCAGGGGATCTTCCCAACCTAGAGATCAAACACGTGTCTATTATGTCTCTTGCACTGGCGGGCAGATTGTTAACCACTAGTGCAACCTAGGAAAAAATTAATATTTCAATTTAGATTCAATTTAATTTAGAGAAATAAAAAATCTCCATACATTTTAACATGAAAATTGATAGTAGTACATGTATATGTTTTATAAATAAATATATATAGGGTTTGCACTCAAAATATTTTAATCATAGGGGTGCACAATAAAAAAAAAGTTTGGATATTACTGTTCTAAATAATTACATTACAAAATCTCAATATACATAGAAAGCCAGCAGTCAGCTTGGAATGAGAAGAAGACAGTGAAAATACCAAAAGTTGGTCAGTATTTATCACACTGTTGAGAAACCATGCCCTAAGTCAGACAGTTATCAAAGCTGTCCCGCTGGTATGGTTACATGTCAGCTCTTTAGAGCTATCCAGTCTCTTGTGATACTCACAAGGCAACCTTCTGGCAGCAATCTGACTTCTCATGTGGATTTTCCTACAAGAAGATCACGTATAAACCAGCCAACTTCTGACTCCAGATCTGTTTGGAGACATTGTAAATTCATAAAATAGCTCCCTGGCTTGTCAAGTGGTTTGGTGGTTTGAGTTAGGGTTTCCAGAAAGTTGGGTAAATGCAAGTCGGATCTCCTGAGTCTGATCACCTCTGAGAGAACATGAGACCCTGGGCATTTCTGAAGTTCCATCCTGAGCACCCCCTTGACACACTGCTTGACATCTACGGAGCTTGATTTGTCTCAATCCCACACATACCAGGTTCTACTAGTCCACCTGTGTTTTCAGGAAAGAGAAATAGGTCTTATTGCTGGTAGCAGAACCCCAGACACTCCAGGACACATGAATAGTATGGGTGGAAACAATCCAAATGCCCATCATTTGACAGATGGTAAATAAGATGTGTCATATCAATACAAGGGATTATACACCACTACATACAAAATAGGCTTCCCCGGTGGCTCATTGGTAAAGAACCTGCCCGCCAATACAGGAGACTCAGGCTCGACCCCTGGATTGGGAAGATCCCCTGAAGAAGGAAATAGCAACCCACTCCAGTGGTCCTGCCTGGAAAATCCCACGGACAGAGGAGCCTGGCGGTCTACTGTCCACGGGGTCACAAAAGAGTCAGACACGACTTAGCAACTAAAACACCACCACCACATATAAAATAGATAAACAATAAAGATTACTGTGTAGCCTAGAGAACTTATTCAATATCTTGTAATAACCTATAATGAAAAAGAATCAGAAATACATATATGTGTGTATATATAACTGAATCACTTTGTTGTACACCTGAAACTAATACAATATTGTAAATCAACTATATGCCGTGTGCTTAGTCATTCAGTCATGTCTGACTCTTTGCAACACCTGGACTGTAGCCCACCGCGCTCCTCTGTCCATGGGGATTCTCCAGGCAAGAATACTGGAGTGGGTTGCTGGGTTGCCATACCCTCCTCCAGGGGACCTTCCCAACCCAGGGATTGATCCCAGGTCTCCCACATTGCAGGGGGTTCTTTACCATCTGAGCCACCGGGGAAGCCCAAATCAAGTCTACTCCAATTGAAAAATACAACATATTATTTGGTCATCAAAGGAAATAAAGTTCTGATATATGCTATAACATGGATGAACCTTAAAAACATCATAAGCGAAAGAAGCCAGTCATCAAAAAAAATATATATATATATAATATAATTTACACAGTATGAAATATCCAGAATGGAAATCTACAGAGACAGAAACAGCATCAGTGGTTGCCAGGACTGAGAGAGGAAGACTCTGGTGAGAAAAGGGGATGATAGCTAAGGCATATGGGTCTTTGTGTTGGGGTGACAAAAATGTTCTAAAATTGACTGTGATGGTGGCTGCACGTATCTGTAAATATACTAACAACCACTGAGTTGTACACTTTAAATGGGTGAAGGTGTATGGTACCTACACTGTATCTCAACTCTTCAAAATAAAAGAAGAAGAACATGTTGATTAACAGTTCTTGTGAGTCTCCTCACTGGGATTTTTTTCCCCCACTGGTCACCATTTTGTTTCCTGAAATTACTCTTCTAGGTGCTAGAAAGAAAATCCAAAGGAAGAGGTTCACAGATCTGACAACTCACAACTCAGTTCATGATAAGAAAAGGAGTTGTGAACAGAGAAATTCTGATCTCTACTTCATACCTCTCTGCAGTTCCTATAACCCTGAGTGAGTGAGTGAAAGTTGCTCAGTCGTGTCTGACTCTTTGCAACCCCATGGACTATACGGCCCATGGAATTCTCTAGGCCAGAATACTGAGTGGGTAGCCTTTCCCTTCTCCAGGGGATCTTCCCAACCCAGGGATCGAACCTAGGTCTCCTGCATTGCAGGCAGATTCTTTACCAGCTGAGCCACAGGGAAGCCCATAACCCTAATAACAGATAATTCACAATCAGAAGAGACTCAGAAAATTCCAGCAAAGCTGATAATCTGGGTTTTTGAAATACCCACCCAATGTACATAAGAAGATTTAGAATCATAGAATTTCAGACCTGGAAGTTCTCATAGAATTCAAGGTTTAATTCAACCCTTTCATTGTATAGGCAATTCGATCAACTCCCTCCCCACAGGATATGGAGTAGAAACTTCCTCCATCTTCTCATCCCTAAAGCTGCCCACAGAATGCCTGTTGTCCACCTCCTCCCACAGTCCTTTTCTTTGTCTTACTCTCTTCTCTCCTCTCCCCCTAAATGCCTCCTCCTAGTTTAGAAAGTTTGAAATTGCCTTCCTATGTAGAAATTGAATTTGTCATAGCCTACATTCTCCTAGTTCTGTAGTTTATAGGGAAAAAAAAAAAAAAATGCTCAGTCCTCCAAGCTCTGGTACTGAATATTTAAAGAAAGGCCTGTGGAATTTGGGAAAATATGTTATTTTTTCTCTCAAGGGCCTGGCTCTTGCAATTCAGTGTATGACTTGCCCAAGTATGATTGTTGCAACAGGCATTAAGAGTCTATTTTGGCCATTAAATCCTCAACTTTGTCTCCTTATTTCTCTGTGCTTTCCAACTATAAAATCCTGACCCTCCCTGAGGGAATGTGCCTCTGGTTGAATACCTGGAAATGTACCAGATGTACCCAAAAAAAGTACTTAAAAATGTACCCCCCCAAAGAAAGCATAGTATCATTTATACATCTAAAAGCAACCCACAGAATATATATATATATATGTATAACTGAATCACTTTGCTATATAGCAGAAATTAACACAGCATTGTAAATCAACTACACTTGAATAAGGTAAATATTTAAAAACAAATGAAAAATTGCTCATAATTAATTTTTTGACTCAGATGTTTTATGAGTCTATGACTTTAACCCAGGCCTTGGTCTTCAGGGCTCCTTCCATGGCAGCGGACTGACCTCACCACCATCAGTTCCTCAGTCTTTCCATAAATTCGCAGATGGCACCTCCTCCTCCTCCTCCCTCCCTCCCCTTTCTTTTTCTCCACACGGAAGGGTGATGGTCTTCTAAAACCATCTCTCATTGGGTTGTCAGAGGATGGTCACGTGGCCCCAGAGCCCTGCATCATAGTCTAAAACAAGTCTATCTGAAAGTCGCTCAGTTGTGTCTGACTCTTTGTGACCCCATGGCTAGTCCATGGAATTCTCCAGGCTAGAACACTGGAATGGGGAGCCTTTGCCTTCTCCAGGGGATCTTCCCAACCCAGGGATCCAACCCAGGTCTCCTGCATTGCTAGTAGATTCTTTACCAGCTGAGCCACCAGGGAAGCCCATAAACAAAAAACAAGTCTATAAATGCTTTGAAATGGCTTGTTTTTGTCTCGAAGATTCATGCATATACTCCATTCTCCTCCAAAACTGATTACTACTTATTTTAATTATTACAAAGAAATTTTAAATGACATATCAAAACACTTATCTTATCCTCTTAATCTTCAAATAACATTGACCCTCCAGTATAAAGCACTGCTTTGATTCTGTGACTTTCTGATAGAACCTGATACATTGCTGAGGGCCCCCAGTGATGGACACCAATTTCGAAAATGGGGAGACGATTTATCAATACTAAATCTGTGGTGCCACCATGTATTTCAAGCCACAGTAGCACTGAGAATATCAGGGGGGTGAAACAACATCTGTGAAGTGAATTAATTTAGAAGAGAAAATAAAGAACCAGCCACTCTGAGCTGGGCTGAAGACCTATTCGGAAAGTGGCAAGGAGTAAAAATTGTTTTGCTGGTTGTTCGGAATCAACACTAGCTTTTCAGCATTGACTGCAGGCATGTATAATATCTGCATCTTTGTAGCATATAATGGGACAATATTTGGGGGTTAGTAAAGTAATGCTCAAAATTCTCCAAGCCAGGCTTCAGCAATACGTAAAGTGTGAACTTCCAGATGTTCAAGCTGGTTTTAGAAAAGGCAGAGGAACCAGAGATCAAGTTGCCAACATCCACTGGATCATCAAAAAAGCAAGAGAGTTCCAGAAAAACATCTATTTCTGCTTTATTGACTACGCCAAAGCCTTCGACTGTGTGGATCACAATAAACTGTGGAAAATTCTGAAAGAGATGGGAATACCAGATCAGCTGACCTGCCTCTTGAGAAACCTGTATGCAGGTCAGGAAGAACTGGACATGGAACAACAGACTGGTTCCAAATAGGAAAAAGAGTACGTCAAGGCTGGATATTGTCACCCTGCGTATTTAACTTATATGTAGAGTACATCATGAGAAACGCAGCGCTGGAGGAAGCACAAGCTGGAATCAAGATTGCCGGGAGAAATATCAATAACCTCAGATATGCAGATGACACCACTCTTATGGCAGAAAGTGAAGAGGAACTAAAAAGCCTCTTGATAAAAGTGAAAGAGGAGAGTGAAAAAGTTGGCTTAAAGCTTAACATTCAGAAAACTAAGATCATGGCATCTGGTCCCATCACCTCATGGGAAATAGATGGGGAGACAGTGGAAACAGTGTCAGACTTTATTTTTGGGGGCTCCAAAATCACTGCAGATGGTGATTGCAGCCATGAAATTAAAAGACACTTACACCTTGGAAGGAAAGTTATGACCAACCTAGATAGCATGTTAAAAAGCAGAGACATTACTTTGCCAACAAAGGTCCGTCTGGTCAAGGCTATGGTATTTCCAGTGGTCATGTATGGATGTGAGAGTTGGACGGTGAAGAAAGCTGAGCACCGAAAAATTGATGCTTTTGAACTGTGGTGTTGGAGAAGACTCTTGAGAGTCCCTTGGACTGCAAGGAGATCCAACCAGTCCATTCTAAAGGAGATCAGTCCTGGGTGTTCATTGGAAGGACTGATGCTGAAGCTGAAACTCCAGTACTTTGGCCACCTCATGCGAAGAGTTGGCTCATTGGAAAAGACCCTGATGCTGGGAGGGATTGGGGGCAGGAGGAGAAGGGGATGACAGAGGATGAGATGGTTGGATGGTATCACTGACACAATGGACATGGGTTTGAGTAAACTCCGGGAGTTGGTGATGGACAGGGGGGCCTGGTGTGCTGTGGTTCATGGGGTCGCAAAGAGTCAGACACGAGTGAGAGACTGAACTGAACTGAACTGAAACCACCCTATTGGGCTTTCCACCTGGCGCTAGTGGTATAGAACCTGTCTGCCAATGCAGGAGATTTAAGAGACATGGGTTCGATCCCTGGGTCAGGAAGATCCCCTGGAGGAGGGCATGGCAACCCATTACAGTATTCTTGCTTGGAGAATCCCCATGGATGGAGCAGCCTGGTATGCTACAATCCCTAGCGTTGCAAAGAGTTGGACAAGACTGATAAGCACACATGCACAAACCACCAGATTAACCTGTGATTGTCTTCAGTTCCACATCATTCTAGAAGATCCAGAGCAGAAGTCATTTCACATCTAGAGTTTTCAGATCATAGAGTTCCTTGGAATGGTACAGAAGAAAGTTCTTCCCACGTGGTAGGAGGGCCACAGGGCTCACTGTTCTTGGAGAGGTCCAGCCTATCCCTTCCTATTGGAAGAACTTTAGGGAGAAAAGGGGAGAAAAGGGTTGAGAAGGAAGATAAAAGGATGCTTCCACTCCCCATCTCCGAGCCCTCTCCCTAAGAGGGGAATTGTATTTGTTTTCTGCGCTGGGTAACAAATTACCACGCACATAGCAGCATAAAACAACACAACTGATGGTCTTCGTTTCCATGAGTCAGGAGTCCAGCCTTATCCTCAATACAGCATCTCACAGGGTGGAAGTCAAGGTGTTGGCTGGCTGTACTTCTACCTGGAAAATCAGCTAGGGAACGATCTGCCTCAAAGCTCATTCTAGTGATTGACAGGATTCATTTCCTTGCAGTTATAGGACTGAGGTCCTGTTGTCTTGCTAGCCGTCGCCCAGGGAATATTCTCAGCAACTAAAGGCTGACCTTGGCTCCTTGCCACGTGTATCACATTTCCAATCCCTCTGTGTCCTCTGTCTCTGACCACCAGAGCTGGTTAAAGGACTCATGTAGTTAAAGGATCTGGTTCACCTGGGTGATCTCCCTCTCTTAAGATCAACAGATCTGCAAAATCCCTCCTCAGCAGCACCTAGATTAGTGTTTATTGAATACTAGCTGCAGATGTGACTACATCAAGGGCTGGGAACCCTGGGGTGATCTTAGAGTTCTGCCTACCCCAGACAGTCATAAAGACCCAGATAGAAACTAGGAAAGAAAGCTGAGACCAAAGAATTTATGCTTCTGAACTGTGGTGTTGGAGAAGACTCTTGAGAGTCCCTTGGACAGCAAGGAGATCCAACCAGTCCATCCTAAAGGAGATCAGTCCTGAATATTCATTGGAAGGACTGATGCTGAAGATGAAACTCTGATACTTTGGCCACCTGATGCGAAGAACTGACTCATTGGAAAAGACCCTGATGCTGGGAAAGATTGAAGGCAGAAGGAGAAGGGGAAAACAAGAGGATGAGATGGTTGGATGGCATCACCAACTCGATGGACATGAGTTTGAGCAAGCCCTGGGAGTTGGTGATGGACAGGGAAGCCTGGCGTGCTGCAGTCCATGGGGTCACAAAGAGTCAGACATGACTGAGCGACTGAACTGATTGACGACTGAGGAATCAGGAAGACTGAAAATATCTGGGCTGCTAAGCAATTCCCCTAGCGCTCTGTCACTTCTAATGTGATAAAGACAGTGAAGGACATCGCGGCAGAGAGCAACAATGGAATGAACCTGAGGCAGCACTTCTGGTTCTCCAAGTCCTTCCCCATAGCAAGAAGGTGACCAGAAGCACCCAAGTCTAGAGCGATGCCTGCTGGGTCATGGAGAGCTGGGGACCTGGGCTGAGGGCAAAGCTTGGGGAATGGAGTAGATGAAAAATCGAGGACCAAAGGGCCCGAAGAGAGCCATGGTGGGAACACAAACAGTCTCTGAAGCTGCCTCGTCCATCAAAACAGGATCCAGAGAATTCCACAGGGATCCAAAGACCCAGGCTTCTCTTAGCTGCTCTGAGTCAGGTGGACCACTTCCCCCATCATGCCAGAGCTTTCCTGGAGAAGAGAGGGGAGCAGGGAGATTGGAAAGCCTGAGCAATAGTCCCAAAGAGACTGAGTTCTGGTTTTCCTGAGACTGACGGGGAGTCCCACGCAGAGGACTTTGAGTTTTAAAACTGGCAAAATCCTGGTGAACCAGAATGATTGGCACTCATGTCTGAAGATGGTCTCCAAGGTTAACTTGAGCTAAAGATTTCAACTTTGTTGCACCAACTTGTCACACACACACAAACGCAAGCACTGCTCCCTCATCAGTAGAGAGAAATAACCAGCTGCCTTTTCTTTGCTTACCTAAAGTAAGCAAAGCAGTGCTCGTAGATTTCCAATTCTGCTTTACCATTTTTCTAAGTACTTTCACCCATGCTTTCTTGCTCCATCCTCATATCGGCCCCATAATACAGACAAAAAGACGGACCGTGTGAAAGATGAGGCTGAGAGACATGCCTGAAAGTGCATGACCAGTGAGTGTACTGCGGGACCAGATTGTCTGATTCTGTTTTCAGCACATGATGAATCTTTGGAACCTATGAATTTGCCACCTATATTTATCTTTTTCAGTGATTTGCTTAATTTCATTAATAAATTAAATCCTGCATATTCATGAATGTGAATCACTATTCATTGAATGTCTATTCACTGGATGGCCCAGATAAGACCGCAGGCGGGCCTGGGCACGGTGGAACAGCGGCCGCCTGCAGCGGCGCTCACCTGCCTGCCTTTGTGGATGGCAATAAGGAAGCCAGAACAAAGAGCAGGTCCAGCCTGCGCGCTGCCTCTGTGTGATGCTTCCCCCTTGTGGCCAAGTCGCTGCTTTGGCCAGGAAGTAAAGAATCCTCCAAAGGTCTTCCGTACCTGGCGATTGCTTACCACTCAGGTAAGAAGCCTGGGCTCTTTCTGAACGTAAGTACCATGGGGTCCCCCGGGCCCATGCCCAAAGATTTCACATGAAATTCTTACCCTGCGAATAAGGGCGGTGGAGTCTTGCCCACGAGACATCTGGATGTCCATAGATTAACATGCACAAAGTGAAGTCTCTGACCTTCATACTGACCTACAAATTCCATCCAGGAATTTTATCCTTGTTCCTGAGCTGACTTCTAAGACACAGCAGCACTTGGCTGCCAACAAAGGCACATCACATCTCAAGGCTGTCAGGAGAATATAAACAACAGCTGATGTCAAAGGATGGCTTGTGTAAAGGAGAATTATTGTTATTGTTCAGTCGCTAAGTCGTGTCCAACTCTTTATGACCCCATGACTGGCAACAGGCCAGGCTTCCCTGTCCTTCACTATCTCCCGGAGTTTACTCAAACTCATGTCCATTGAATCAGTGATGCCATCCAACCATCTCATCCTCTGCCACCCCCTTCTCCTCTTGCCCTCAATCTTTTCCAGCCTCAGGGTCTTTTCCAATGAGTTAGTTCTTCGCATCAGGTGGTCAAAGTTTTGGAGTTTCAGTTTCAGCATCAGTCCTTCCAGTGAATACACAGGATTGGTTTCCTTTAGGATTGACTGGTTTGATCTCCTTGCTCACCAAGGGACTCTCAAGAGTCTTCTCCAGCATCACAATTCAAAAGCATCAATTCTTTGGCACTCAGTCTTCTTTATGATCCAACTCTCACATCCATACATGACCACTGGAACAACCATAGCTTTGACTATATGGACCTTTAGGTAAAGAATCTCCCTGCAATGCAGAGGACCCAGGTTCGATCGCTGGGTCAGGAAAATCCTTGGAGAAGGAAATGGCAATCTACTCCAGTGTTCTTGCCTAGAAAATTCATGGACAGAAGAGTCTGGCGGGCTATAGTCCATGGGGTCACAAAGAATCAGACATGACTGAGTGACTACACTTTTACTTTCACAGGGAACTTTTTGGCAAAGTGATGTCTCTGCTTTTTAATATGCTGTCTAGGTTTATCATAGCCTTTCTTCCAAGGAGCAAGCGTCTTCTAATTTCGTGGCTGCAGTCACCATCTGCAGTGATTCTGAAGCCCAAGAAAAGAAAATCTGTCACTGTTTCCACTTTTTCTCCATCTATTTGCCATGAATTGATGGGACCAGATACCATGATCTTTGTTTTTTGAATGTTGTTTTAAGCCAGCTTTTTCACTTTCCTCTTTCACCCTCATCAAAAGGCTCTTTAGTTCCTCTTTGCTTTCAGCATTAGAGTAGTATTATCCGCATATCTGAGATTGTTGATATTTCTCCCGGCAATCTTGATTCCAGCTTATGAGTCATCCAGCCTGGCATTTCGCATAATGTACTCTGCATATAAGTTAAATAAGAAAAATGACAATATATAGCATTGAGGAGAACTAGTTGGCAATTAACTATTCTATAACCTTCGTCAGAGCTGCCCTCAAACCCTCCTTGATGTTCTTATTCTTTCATTATGTATATATTCCTCCAATTTTATATAAACTTCAATAAAAGCATTTGGGGAAACTCCTATTTTTATTTCTATAAAGACATCTCTAAGGTCAGTTCCTTAGGACCCCCTGCCATCTCCCTTGCCATCTTTAAGACCCTCTTGCTCATCACTGATTCAATGGACATGAGTTTGAGTAAACTCTGGGAGTTGGTGATGGACAGGGAGACCTGGCGTGCTGCAGTCCATGGGGTTGCAAAGAGTCAGACACGACTGAGCAACTGAACTGATTGACTGTTCATTATCTGGGGGCCATGACAGACTGAAAACTCATAAGGGCTACCACAATCTCACTTATCCATGGTGACCCAGTCCAGGAACCTAGGGGATGGTGAATACAGGTGCATGTTTAGCTTGGCATATAGAGCCTATCTCTACATAGTCTCCAACAAGAGTGGGACCAGCCTAAGACGGCAGAGAGAGTCTGAGCATAGAAACCTGGGCAGGAAAATGGTGGAGGTAGAGGCAGAGAGATTAGCATCAAAATCCTGTGTTGTTTTTCTGAAATCAGAAGCTTTGAGAAGATAGCATTATGGTAACAACCGAACTTACCTCACTCTAGGTTTTCATCTGTTGGTCCAATGTAAGGCTAGGGATAGGAATGCAGAGAAGAGTTAAAGTTGAGATGGCAAAAACATTCCCATTTATATGCTTGACAGAAAATTCATTTTTCCTTCTTCTCCTTGTCCCTCTAAGGCCAGAGGCCCCTTTTATGTACCTTCATAATGCCCTATCTTTCTGCTTACAGCACTGATCAAAACTCTTATGAAGTAACTATTTGACTACTTATTTTACTAAGTGCTTCCCCACCACCAAAAACTATAAATGAGGACAAGAAAGAACATTCCAGGCAGTAAGAACTTGTATGCCAAGGCCTGAGGCAGGGACCAACGAGGCTGGGCCAGAGTAAAAGGGAGAATGATGCAGAGTGATGTGACCACTCAGGGCCTTCTAGTCCTTGTTATCGACCTAGAGTTCTCCCTCAGGGCAACAAGAAGCCGCTGGTTGGCAGGAAGCTAAGGAGTGATGTGATTGGGTTTGTGAGGTTTTTTTAAATAATAATTTATCTGGCTGCTGTGTGGAGTGTGGATTGAATGGAGGAAGAGTGGACAAAGCTAGACCAGTCAAGAGGCTGTGGAGGCTATGCAGGTGACAAGAGATGCAGGCCTGACCTTGGAGATGGAGATGGAATAGGCAGAAGATTCAGGAGTGACTTTGGAGGAGAACTAGGAGATTCAGAAGGAGTCCAGGTGACTTTCAGGTCTGGGACTTGAGCAGTCAGTACTTGGAGGAGGAGCAGGGCTCCAGGCTCATTTGAGGACCTTTGAACTTGAAGGTCCTGTCTCCCAGGGTAATCGTCTGTGTGCCTCTGGAGCCCAGAAGAGATGGCAGCACTGGAAATACAGAATATGCTGATGGTCAGGGAAGCTACATAAGTTCGAGATAAGAAAGGTGGAGGGACTGACTCCACCCAGTAGCCACTGAGAAGAGGGACATTTGGCAGCAACTTTCCCTTGTATAGCTTCCTGGTAGCTCAGATGGTGTTAAAAAAAAAAAAAAAAAAAAAATCTGCCTGCAATGCAGGAGACCCAAGTTCGAGTCCTGGGTCAGGAAGATCCCCTGGAGTTGGGAATGGCTACCCATCCTGGTATTTTTGCCTGGAGAATTCCATGGACAGAGGAGCCTAGTGGGCTATAGTCCATGGGATCACAAAGAGTCAGACACGACTGAGCTACTAACACTTTCACTTTGGGGCTTCCCTGGTGGCTCAGAGGGTGAAGAATCGGCCCGCAATGCAGGAGACCTGGGCTCAATCCCTGGGTGGGGAAGATCCCCTAGAGAAGGAAATGGCAACGCACTCCAATATTCTTGCCTGGAAAATTCCATGGACAGAGGAGCCTGGTGGGCTACAGTCCATGGACCCTCAGGAGTCAGACACGACTGGGCGACTAACTCTGCTTGCATTCTGTTTTCTAATCTCTGTATTCTCCTGGGCAACAGACAATTGAATTCTCATACACGGTAGAGGCTGCCTACCCCATACACATTTTCTCTGTGTAACAGACTCCTATTATTGTCGAGAATCTCAGTGTGCCCAGCTAGAAAACTACATTTCCCAGCATCCTTTGCAGATAGGCATGCCGTTGGTGTTCTAAGTCCTGTCTGTCTCTTTGAGGCCCCGTGGACTGCAGCACACCAGGCTTCTCTGTCCTTCCCTATCTCCTGGAGTTTGCTTCAGTAGTCTGTTGTATTGGTGATGCTAATCTAACCAACCCATCCTCTGTCACCCACTTCTCCTACCTTCAGTCTTTCCCAGCATCAGGGTCTTTTCCAATGAGTTGGCTCTTTGCATCAGGTAGCCAAATATTGGAGCTTCAGCCTCAGGATCAGTCCTTCCAATGAATAGTCAAGGTTGATCTCATTTAAGATTGACTTATTTGATCTCCTTGCAGCAATGACTAATGTGTTACAAATGAAAGTGGTGGAATAAGACTCCTAAGAGGGCTGACTCAACAAAGAGGCTTATACCTTTCGCTCTTCTAACTTCTTTTATTTTCTCCCTGGAACTTGGGCCTGATGGCTGAGGCTCCAGGGGCCATCTTAGACCATGAAGTAATTTTAAAGATAAAAGTCACACACAAAAGGTGAAAGAAAGGACAGAAAAATTGTTTCTGGGTCTCTGATGACTGTGGAGCTACTTACACCAGCCTGGGTGACTTCCAGGCTGCTCTGAATTGAAAGTAAAAACGAACCCTTGATGCTGGGAAAGACTGAGGGCAGGAGGAGAAGGGGATGACAGAGGATGAGACAGTTGGATGGCATCACCAACTCAATGGACAAGAGTTTGAACAAACTCCATGAGACAGTGAAGGACAGGGAAGCCTGGTGTTCTGCATCTGTGAGGTCACAAAGAGTCGGACACAACTGAATGACCTAAAAAACAAAAATGAATCTCTATACTGTATAAACTACTGGTATTTGGATTTTGTGATTTATGCAGTCAAAGGTGATTTAAGTGATAGATCGTTCTTGTGATAATCAGACAAGAGAGAGAATTCAAGAAGGAGACTGTGTAGGAGAGCACAGGAAAGAATAAATCAGGTTAGGCTGGTGCGTGAAGGAATAAAATGCTCTTTCATATATCATCAGAGAAAATTTCCATGTTTCCTACAACGTCTTGAACTGGCAGTGGAACAGCCAAAGTAGCTCATCCTAAATTTCTCCCCTTGGGACTTCATTAGTTATTGAGCAACTTTGAATCATAAGGGAATGTTAATTCCATGTACAGGAAAGAAATACAGAAATAGTGCTCACTGTGATTAAGACCTAACTGAATAATTGCAATGTTTAGAATATTTCAGACAATTTGGAAAGTGCAGGGGGTGTACATTCATTCTGCACAAAATTTTTAAAAATACCTATATAAATCTTATGTTATTCTTGGTTCCCTCTGGTCCACTAATTCTTCTAGACTTCTGTCTCCAGATTGCCTGGCCAAAGGAGTGAGTGAGGGTTGAAATTCAGCCTGAACTTAACTCCCAAAAATCATGCCTGGCCACCCTGGAATCAGTCGCGTTCTTCATAATTTGTTCATCCAGAGGAGGTATCTTTTAGCAATTGATACAAAGATGTTTGTTGTGCTAGTTGGTTCCCTGGTAGATGCATGGGCCAACCTCATTCCTTTCCTTTCTTCTGAAAACCAAGTCGATTTAGATTGCATTCAAGAGGTTGAGGACTAGCAAAGCCTATTAGGAGTCACTCCACACAACAGAGAAGACAGAAAAAATTCTTTGAGGGATTGGTACAAAGAAACTCATTACATGCAGAAAAATATGGGTAATCCACAGAAGAGCTGTATCCACTGAATGTGGCCAAAAGGAGAAATTTTGAAGTTTCTTTAGAACTTCTGTTGCTCTCTAGCGACCCCTTGTGGTACTCAAAACAATCCGCAGCCCACTGCCTCTATGCCACCTCAGCTGCAAGATATTTGAACTATAAGAAACTGAGACCATTATACTCCTATGCTAGGCACAAGGATCTTAAAGAGCTCGTGAGAAAAAGTTAACAGTAACCAAAATAAAACTAGCGATGAGTCCATTCCTGTTGGTGTGCTGTTATTTAGTCACTAAATCCTGTCCGACTCTTCCATGACCCCACGGACTGCAGCCCACCAGGCTCCTCTGGGGTTTCCTCATGGGATTTCCCAGGCAAGCATACTGGAGTGGGCTGCCATTTCTCTCTCCAGGAAATCTTCCTGAACCAGGGATTGAACCTGCGTCTCTTGAATTGGCACGCAGATTCTTTACCCCTGAGCCTTCTGTGAAGCCCGAGTCCATTCCTGCACACTAATAAAACTCAATTCTTTAAGAAAACCAGTTTGGTTAAGAATTTCAACCTCTCTCTTTCTCTGTCTCCCTATCTGTCTCTCTATCATCTATCTTCATTCTTCAAACATTTAAGATGGTCCCATTATACATCAGCCCTAGGATTGTGGCTCAGGTCAGTAGATGGACACAATATCATACTTTTGTAGGACAGACAACTAGCAGATGAGTGAAGGTCAAATCATCACCCTTTATATTCTGCTGAGAAATTTGAAGGAGATAGGAATATATGTAGAATGTAAGCAAGGAAGTGATGCAATCAAATGTGTCATCTGCAAAAGGTCATTCTGGAAACGGGATGAAAGCTCAGTTGAGTGTGGGCATAGGATGATGAGACTGAGAAGTCAAGGCAGACGGACCCAAAGCAAGGGAAGTAGGCAGAAGGAAAGAAGAGGACAAAATGAAGAGATACTGGAGAGTAGAACGGAAGGATGTAGCAGAGGGGTCCGGTTTCTAACTAAAGCAACCAAGTGGCTGATGAACTAATATTGCAAACTGGGAGGTTTGAAGTGGAGCCTGATGCTAGAAAAGATTGAAGGCTGGAGGAGAAGGGGACAATAGAGGACGAGATGGTTGGATGGCATCACCGGCTCCATGGATATGAGTTCGAGCAAATTCCAGGAGATGGTGAAGGACAGGGAAGTCTGAAGTGCTGCAGTCCATGGGGTTGCAAAGAGTCAGACACGACTGAGCAACTGAACATCAACAACAAGGGATGCAGAGACTGGAAGAGGGAGGATCTGTTGGGTTTAGATGGATTTATGGGAAGAACTTTACATCTGGAGTCAAGCTCCTGCTCTAATGCATTTTGTTCTGATTGTATTTTCTTGGACTGTATTTGTCATTCATTCATCACAGGGCCAAACTAATGACCAAATTTGTTTACAACTCCCCTGCAATCCAGCTTTCTCAGATGCACAAAAATTACATTACAAACTCTCCAACCAATGTCAAGCCCAGACTCCAACCACCTCCTTTATCTCATTCACACACATCAAGTCAGTACTTCCCCTGTCATAAATCAACCCAGGGTCAGACATCTCGAGACAGCCCCTAAGCCCCACAACTTGCTGGAATTATTTAAACTAGCCAATCCCAGGGCTTCCCTGATGGCTCAGTGGTGAAGAATCTGCCTGCCAATGCAGGAGGTCAGGTTGGATCCCCGGTCTGGGAAGATCCCACATGCCACGGAGCAACTAAGCATGTGGGTCACAACTACTGAGCCTGTGCTCTAGAGCCCGGGGGCTGCAACTGCTGAGTCCTGAGCCCATGGTCTGCAACAAGAGAAGCCATCACACAGAAAAGCCTGTGCCCCACAGCTAGTGAATAACTTCCACCCATCACAACTAGAGAAAAGGCTGTGCAGCAACAAAGACCCAGCCAACCAAAAACTAAATAAATAAACTAGCCAATCCCAAAGTATTTAACCTGCTTGTCTTGCCTTTCTGGCAGAAACCTCAATAAGATTGTACCTATGTCTTTTCCTCCTGCCTATTGATCAACTCCGGTACTTCCCCATATGGTCCTACATGGCATGGCATTTCTCTCCTCTCGGGAAATGTAAGTAATAAAAATCTTTTTTCAGTGGCATTAACTTCTCTGTCCCTTTTATAAAGTAAGGTGGTGGTTTAGTAGCAAAGTCGTGTCCGACTCTTTGTGACCCCATGGACTGTATCCCACCAGTCTCCTCTGTTCATGGGATTTCCCAGCAAGAAAACTGGAGTGGATTGCCATTTCCTTCTCCAGGGGAGCTTCCCCTTCCAGTGGTCTCACCTGGCCACGTCTTCCTTTGTTACTCTAGACATTACTACATTTTTGGAATTTTCTTTTACTCAACTAAAATAATGTTGACCCTGGAACAACATGGGTTTGAACTTCAGGTGTCCACTTATACACAGACCTTTCCCAGTAGTAAATACTACAACGCAGCACAATCCAAAGTGGATTGAGTCTGTGCATGTGGAACTGTGAATTTAGAGGAACCTCAGGTATAGATGATCAACTCGTGTCCGACTCTTTGCGGCTCCATGGACTGTAGCCTGCCAGGCTCCTCTGTCCATGGAATTCTCCAGGCAAGAATCCTGGAATGGGTTGCCATTGCCTTCTCCAGGGACCTTCCTTCTCCAGGGATCAAACCCAGGTCTCCAGCATGGAAGGCAGATTTTCTACTATCTGAGCCACCAGGGAAGCCCCTATATATACATATATATATACACAGACACACAGACACACACACAGACACACACACACACACATATAAGTTATGTGCCGATTTTCAGCTGGGTGAAGGGTCCATACCCCAACCCTTGCATTGTTCGAAGGTCCAACTGTATAAGAATAATACTAATGAGTTAGTTCATGGGATTATCGTGAAGTTTATTTAAGATGTGTGATAGCAGCCTTTCCACATGACAAGCAAATAACTGTTATCATTAGCCTTCAAGACTCTGATCTGCTACCAACTTTCCCCAAAAAAACTGACTTCTGAGTTTTTCCTGACAATAGAGTAGATCAATGAATCGTATTCGAGGAGCATCATCCTTGTGCAGCTAGAGTTTCTTATCATAACCTGAGTAATTTCACGTGGTCTGACCAAAGCAACAGATATAGAGCTTCATGGGGCTGAATTGATTGGTCTTTCTTAATGCCATATCAGAAGTCTGCATTTAAAAAGACAAAATCAGTAAAAGACTCCCTTAATGTATATATTTTTAAAAACTGGATTTATCATCATTCTAGTTAGAACTTTTTCAGGATTCCATCTTAACAGAACTTGACCCTTAAGCCTTTGTCTAAACCCAATTGCTAGTTTATTTAAAAAAAAAAAAACAACTTTCCATCAGATTCTTAATTAGTGTTGTTGTAAACAACAGTTTATTTGGCAACAGAAATGGAATAAATGTTGTTTGGGGGGAAAGGAAAGACAATCTGTTTGGGGGAAAAGAGGGAAATAGGAGTAAAATGCCCTTTTCCAGCAGAAAATAGTATTACTATTATTCCAAGAAACAGCAGTTTCCACAGAGAGCTCTCCACAGTTTCAAGATGCTAACAAGGAAACGCTTGTCCCAGACCAGAGACAATCAGAATTGAGAATGGTGACACTATTTAAAGGAAATTTCCTCAGCTTGAGGAAATTCTAGATTTCCTGGAGCATTTGATTCTGATTTCAGCAGCTTCAGAATAAGAATTGATTACAGTAGGATTCTGACGACAAGGACAAGCAAGTGAGATGCTTAGGGTCAAGGAGGCACTTGGAATTCTCGGCTCTGTGAGGGCCCCCTGGCCCTCACCCTTCAGGAAAAAGCATTTCCATCATAGTGTCATTCACACAGAGGAGTTCCATCAAGTGGCTAGCCCTCATGTAGCATAATCATAATGTAGACTATTGTGCGTCATACTCCACACTGAGGCCTGCCTCTATGGATAGTCTGGGTTCTTTGCCAAGTAGCTCCCATTGAAAGCTAACCAGAGTCCTGAACTTGAAGAGGAGTTGAGCACAAACAGTGTTTGCTTATTCATACCAGAAGTGGAACAAATTCTCATCCTCGTGAGGTAAAAGTCAGTGTTTCTGAGAAACTCACCTCAAGTTCTGCAAATGCATGAGTGTATTTCTTATGAAAATAGCCACCACCCAAGACCACCCACACACTTAATTCCTATAGTGCTTGGGATCAGAAATTCTTCTGTCTCTGGCTCTTCTTGCTTTTGCTTCACCCCAAGCTTGAACAGGTTGTCAGCAAAACTCTGGGTTTTATTTAAAATACAAACATAATTCTTCTTATTAGTCTAAATAGGATATAATGGGGGTAAATGGCTCTCAATGGAGGGTTTAAGTTCTCCAGACTCAAGAGAAGCTCTGTTGAAACACTTGTCCAGGACTTTTCAGATATGTCCCTGCTAAAAACCTCCCATATTTTCACTATCATGTTTGTTGTCCCCTTTTCATTAGAGAAGAACACAGTCCTTATATCACAGGCATTTTGGATTGATGCACATGGGCAGGTCAGCCAAAGGCCATAACAAGGGTATATCATTGTTGTGTTCTTGAAACAACAATGAGGCCAGTGAGGTTGGAAGGGAGTAAGCAAATGAGAGAAGGGGAGAAGTTGGAGGGACAGCATAAGCTAGATATTAAAAGGCTTTGACAGTTATTTTAAACACTATGATTTTTCCAGTAGTCATGTATGGATGTGAGAGCTGGACTATAAAGAAAGCTGAGCACCGAAGAACTGATGCTTTTGAACTGTGGTGTTGGAGAAGACACTTGAGAGTCCCTTGGACTGCAAGGAGATCCAACCAGTCCATCCTAAAGGAGATCAGTCCTGGGTGTTCATTAGAAGGACTGATGCTGAAGTTGAAACTCCAATAGTTTGGCCACCGGATGTGAAGAACTGACTCATTGGAAAAGACCCGGATGCTGGGAAAGATTGAAGGGGACAACAGATGAGAGATTGGATGGCATCACTGACTCGATGGACATGAGTTTGAGTAAGCTCCAGGAGTTAGTGATGGACATGGAAGTTCCAAGAGGTGGTGATGGACAGGGAAGCCTGGCGTGCTGCAGTCCATGGGGTCGCAAAGAGTCAGACACGACTGAGTGACTGAACTGAACTGAACTTAAACACTTTATGTTTTACTTCAAGTAAAACAGGAAGTCACTGCAGGATTTTGAGTAAAGGGGTAACCATGATCCTATTTCATTTCAAAGGTTCACTCTGGATGCCATATTGAACAGTCTGGGACTTTCCAATGGTTAAGAATCTGCCTGCCAGTCTGGATGGGAGGGGACTATGGGGGAGAAGGGGTACATGTGTGTGTATGGCTGAATCCCTTGGCTGTCCACCTGAAATTACCACAGCACCATTAATCAGCTATAAAGTAAAGTAAAAAGTGAAGCCACTCAGTTGTGTCCAATTCTTTGCGACCTCATGGGCTGTAGCCTTCCAGGCTCCTCCATCCATGGGATTCTCCAGGCAAGAATACTGGAGTGGGTTACCATTTCCTTCTCCAGGGGATCTTCCCAACCCAGGGATCAAACCCAGATCTCCTGCACTGCAGGCAGAGTCTTTCCATCCGAGCCACCAGGGAAGCCCCATTGATCAGCTATACTCCAATATAAAATAAAAAGTTAAAAAAATAAAATAAAAGAATCCTCCTGCCAATGCAAGGGGACACAGTTTCGAGCCTTGGTCCAGGAAGAGTCCACATGCCCTGGGGCAACTAAGCCTGTACATCAGAACTGCTAAGCCCAGGAAGAGCCCATGCTCCACAAGAAGAGAAGCCACCACAGTGAGAAGCCCTCACGCCGCAAATACAGCCACCCCGGCCAACCCCCGCCTCCTGCTCACCGCAACTGGAGAAAGCCCACACACACCACAAAGACCCAAAAGAGCCAAAAATAAATAAGCAAATTTTTTAGAAGACTTTAAAAAAAAATGTCTGTGGTAGAGGGGAGAGAGCAAAGCAAGGTACATGTTTTAGGAGTTACTGCAGTAGTCTGGGTGAAAAGTGATGGTGGCCTGGCCCAGGGCGGTAGCTGTGAAGGTAGGAAGAAGTGGTCAGATCCTAAATATATCCTGAATATGCTTAAGGTAGAACCAAAGTCTTGACAGATTAGAGGCAGAGTGTGAGAAAGAAAAAGAATTGTCAAGGATGACTCTGAGATTTAAGGGTATAAGCTGCTGGAAGATTGTTGAGTTGCCACTAAGGGAAATGAGGGAGCTTGCAGGTGGATCAGCTGGAGGGAAGAAGTAGGAGTCAAGTTCTGAAGTTCAGAGGTCAACATACAAATGAAGATGTTGAGCAGGTAGTTGGACAAATGAATCTGTAGTTCAGAAGAGAGGACTTGGTTGGAAACATACATTTAGGAGTTGCTAGCATGTAGATCCTATGTGAAGCCATGAGGATAGATGAGACCAAAAAAATGAACTCAAGGATTGAGCCTTAGGCCACTCCAACAGACTTAGGCCACTCCAACATAAATAGAGGCCAGGAGAAGAGAAGAATCAGCAAAGAGACTGACAGAAAGCCACCAGTAGTGCAGGAGGAAAACCAAGAGACACTGATGCCTTAGAAGCTCAGTGAAGGAAGTATATCAAAGATTGGAATTACAAACATGTCCATACTATATTTTCATTTGTTGCAAAAGGGTTGCATGACTTAAGAAAGCATTTGTTGCAAGTGATGGAAAACATGAAATTGGTCATTTAAACATGTGTTTTTCTCATGCATAAAAGGAATCTGGAAGTAAGGAGGTCAGAGTTAATGTACCCGAACAAGAATGTTATGGAGGAGCCTAGCTCTGTCTCCTGGACTGCCATTTTTTACTGCGTGGCTTTTAATTTCATGGTCCAAAAAATGGCTGCTGCAACTCCATTCAGTGTCCTCAAGTTCCAGGCAGGAAGATATGGGAAGGACTAAGTGAGAAAGATGAAAAGTTTTTTCTGAAGTCTTTCCTTTTTTAATTCAAAATGACACCTACATCTTATGGACCAGAATCATGTCACGTAGTCAAATCTTAGCTGCAAAAAGAATTTGACTGTTTTTCCTTTCCAATTTTGTATTAGAAAAAAGCAATAAAAACAACATATAGAAAAAAGATTGAGTGAACCAGTTTACACCTGCTGCACAGGGTAAGAAATTGTACAGAGATAAAGATCTCATAGCTGTAGAAGTTGGTGCTTCCAAAATAATGTCTCTCTGATAAATAAATGCATCTTAATGACTCTGTATTCATATCTAAAGTGTTGCAAACAGACTGCTCTATTGCTTCCATTTGTATCTTTTTTTACCTTTATTCTCAGCACTGCCCAGGAATTTCACACACGACAGCCCTTTTCTTGACCCTGTATTGGACCAATACCATTCTCATTTAAAATGGTATCAACTAAGATGACTTCAAGAGCCAAATATTCAGTCCCTTGATCACTTTTGGTTTATGGAAATGCCAGGATCTGTCCCTCCCTCAAAGATATGTTCTATCTGTAGACTACAGTTATTAAATATTCATGAGCACACTTTATAAAAGAAAGGTCAGGACTTCCCTGGCAGTCCAGTGGTTAAGACTCCATGCTTCCAATGTAGGGGGCATAGTCTTGATCCCTGATCAGGGAACTAAGATCCCTCATGCCAGTGAGGCCAAAAAAAACAAAAAAAGGAAAGATCAATTCATGAATCCTGGTGAACTGTTATTTTGACTTAGAATGCTCTTACCTTCTCTGCCTGGTGAAAAAAAAAAAAAAATCCAGCTCAAACTCTTCTTTCTCTGCAGCATTCCCTACCTTGATTGAAGGCTCTTTTCTCTGTACTCTGATGAAACTTTGAATTATATATCATACTGCATTTTATCAAAATTTGCAGAATGCATCTAAAATAATGAAATCTACAAGGAAATCTATAGCATTAAATTCCTTATGTTAGTAAATATTAAGATCTCAAATAAATTATATAAGCTTCTACCTTGAGAAACGAGAAAAGAACAAATTAAACCTAAAGTAAGCAGAAGGAAAAAGCAATAAAGATGAGTGAAAATAAGATAAATGAAACAGAAATGTAGAAATAGGACAAACAGTAGAGAATAGACAAACAATGAAAACAAAAGTGAATTCTTTGAAAAAGTATGTTAGTCGCTCAGTCATGTCCGACCCTCGCAACCCCCTGGACTGTACCCCGCCAGGCTCCTCTGTCCATGGGATTCTCCAGGCAAGAATACTGGAGTGGGTAGCCATTCCCTTCTTCAGGGGACCTTCCTGACCCAGAGATTAAACCCATGTATTGTAGGCTCTGCATTGTAGGCAGAGTCTTTGCAATCTGAGCCACCAGGGAAGCTTTGAAACTATCACTAAAATTGATAGACCTCGAGTCAACATCATCAATAAAAAGATCATCATTATCATGAACAAATGAGGAGGCTTTTAACCCAGAGATGCAACATTGTTTGGCTTTTGGTAATCAGTCAATATAATTCACTATATCAATAAATGAAAAAAGAATGATAATAAAAATATGATAATCTCAACAAATGCAGAAAAATGATCAGCTTTCACCATTTCCATTCAACTTTGTACTAAGTCTCTTAATTACGAATACTTGTTAGTTATCCAAACTGGAAAGGAAGAGGTAAAATCATCTTTACTTACAGATAACATCACTGTCTATGTTAAAAAAAAATCCTTAGGACCCTACAGGGTTGCAGAATAAGAAGTCAATTACATTTCTACATAATAGCTATAAACAGCAATAGAAAAAGTGCCATTTATAATAGCATCAAAAATGAAATATTTAGAAATAGCTTAACAAAATGTATATAAGTACACAAAAACTATAAAATATAACTGAGATAAAAGAAAGAAAGCTTAAGTAAATGCAGAGATAGAGCATGATAACAGATTGGAAGACTGATAGCGTTGAGATATCAAGAGCAAAGTCCCTCAACACAAGCAACCTTCAGATATCCTCTGTATGATGTCTGTTAACATCCTGTTAGTCTAAGATGGTCTCAAGTCCAACATCAATGAAGTGAGAATACCTACTCCTATGAGGATGATGGGGAGGAATATAGTTCCAAAGTACAATTTGATTTACCACAGTGTTCACTGAACATTAGCGATATTAGTATCCCTAGGACTTAATATAATACATGGAAAATGGCTTTTGAATGATCACTAAATAATGTCCTTTTAGAAAAAGTATGCCCAAATATTGCTTTATGTTTCAACTTGAAAGGCTCTGCTTTTCCAGAATCATAACTAGAGAGTCACAGCCTCGCCAGACAGGGATGACCCTACTTCATCCACACCTCTTAAACTCTACCCTCACTAGAGTCTCACTCTGGTTGCAAAAGGAGTTACAGTCGCGGCTGGATGAGAGCACCAGAATACAATTATTCTTGCCAGGAGTGGGGCCTTGCCATTAGTTTCTCTCTGTTTTCTAGAGAGTTGAGGTATGATGGTTGGGTTGAACATGTATAAGAATAGAAAATAACCTTAATTTACTAACGTCCCATAACGTCCCCTAAATACCTATTCTGTAGAGTTCCTTCTTTCTGCCCCTTTAGATTTAGTCAATTCATTGATACTCCTTGTCATGTTTAGATAACAAAATATTCTCTACTTCCACCAGTACAGTAACCACAAACTCTGAACTTCATGTGTAGCTTTAACTTCTACTTCTCCACCTTCAACCTCCTGAAGAAGCAAAGGCTGTAGTAGTAAAGAGATGAATATGATCAATTTCTTCTCTATTTTCCCCAACTAGAGCTTTTTTATTCCTTCTCCACTCACTTTATTGCTCTGGACTCGCCAGGGTCCAGAATGAAGGGTATCATCTGGGGAAGAAATAAAGAAGAGGAGAGAGATCTTAACATGACTGGTACCATGTTGAGTTAGTGTCAAGACTATAAAGGGTCTGACAGTTTATCCTATTTGCAAGCTAACAAGTCAGCCCCCCAGAGTTTCATGGATGCTGCCAGAAGACACAAGACTCTTGTGTCAGAAACAAAGGACTTTGTGGGAGTTTCCTGGTGGTCCAGTGGTTAGGATTCTGGGTTTTTATTGCCATGGCCTGAGTTTAATACCTGGCCAGGGAACTGAGATCCTGCAAGCTTCATGGTGCAGCCAAAAAAAAAAAAAAGAAGGCTTTCCTAGTCATAGTAAACAGCATGAACCTTATATTTACGCCAGCTCTCCCTGTCCCCCAAGCCCTATGTGGGCAATGCAAAGTGGCCCGGATGGGTGTCACAGCTGAAGAAACCTAAATTTTCGTAATACCAGTCTCTTATAATGAACTGCAAGCAAATCTGACCAACCTTTGTCCCAGAAAGAGACATAGTACTGGCCATCAAAAAATCTGCCCTTTTCTCTAGTGGAGTTATGGGATATTAATAAGTTAGGGTTATTTTCTATTCTTATACATGTTCAACCCAACCATTACACCTTAACTCTATAGAAAACAGTAAGAAAATAATGGCAATTTCCTACTCCTAGCAAGAATGATTGTATTTTTACTAACACAGCATTGTAAATCAACTATACTCTGTCTTCCATGATACAGAGATCTCATCACTTGTATCAGTTTTTGGATCTCAGGGCTTAAAACAGAGTCTAGCTCAGCCCCATCAAAGAATAGAAGGATGGAGTTTGGAAGGATGAGTGCGAAGGTGGCCATGATGTCCGGAATCAGGCAAAGACAAGAATTGCAGGAAGCAAGGCCACCAGGTCTGGCTAACCCTGCCCCAGCTCCCATTTTTAAATGTTCCCAAAACACCTGTGTCCTCTGGTTGCAGAAAAGCTTTTGTTTTGTCGGAAGGCTCCATCTGTATCCTACCCCTCTGGATTTTGCTACTCCCAGGTAAGGACTGCGGCCTCCACCTACCAGTTTTCCGCTCTGTGCTGCTCGACCATCACACAACGTCCCCCTCGGGTAAATTAGCTGGTTGGAATCAAGTCTGCCAGCTGCCTCATTTAGGTGTAAGCATGCTAGAGATCTCTTGGACAGCAAGAAGATCAAACCAGTCAATCCTAAAGGAGATTAGTCCTGAATATTCATTGAAAGGATTGATACTGAAGCTGAAGCTCCAATACTTTGGCCACCGGATGTGAAGAACTGATTCACTGGAAAAGACCCTGATGCTGGGAAAGACTGAAGGCAGGAGGAGAAGGGGACAGCAGAGGATGAGATGGTTGGATGGCATCACCAACTCGATGGACATGAGTTTGAGCAAGCTCTGGGAGTTGGTGATGGACAGGGAAGCCTGGTGTGCTATACTCCTTGGGGTCACAAATAGTCAGACACGACTGAGTGAATGAAATAAACTGAACTGAACTGATTCTAGAGATCAACAAAACACAGAAAAGGCTGTCCTCTAATATATATTTGTTGAAGGAATTAATCAAAAAGTGAATTTTTGGAACCGGATCATTTGCGTCATGTTCTCATGCATTTTCTCCACTTAGGAAACCAAACCCCGACCTTTCTGCGAAGAAAGGATGTCTAATTATCTCAGGCTAGTGAAAGACGCATCCACTCTGGCACTGTCTTCATATACACCAGATATCACACACCATCCAGTAGGCGAGCAAGCTCAACAAAATAAGAAATGTGATGCAATGTTCAGGACAGAGAAGGAAAAGGTTTTGCTTCATTTCAAAGAGTTACTTAATTCCTAATCAAGTCTAAAACTTTGACCATCCGAACAATTGGCAGCTTAAGCACCGCACAGAAAATACTGGCTCTTTTTGGAGCAGTCAGCATGAAATGTAATGAAATTCAAAATAGACAGGATACACGTGCTCCAGAGGGAAGTCATTAATACCCATGAATAATGATAAAGCAAAATACCATCTGCCAGGATAATGTGGCAAATCTTTTTAAAATTCCAATTAGCCTATAAACCAGAAACAGGGTACAAATACGCTCCCCTGGCCATGTGAGATCATGTGTCCTTGACGTCTCCATTGCTTTATATGTAGACAAGAATGTGAGTGATGGAAATATTACCATATATGAATACATTTGAAGGATATGTGCATTATTCTTTAGGGCACGGATGCTATTTATGTAACTGGGTGGAACAGAATGTTGTAATCTGCTAATTAAAGCCACATACATATTTTCACATATATTTTAATGATGAGGGCAAAAAATTGTTATAACACAGTACATTGATTTTGCCATAACGGTGGTTGGATTTAATCCTTACATGTATTTGGAGTCAGAGATAATGAAGCATTTCTATTGCCTTGTTATCCCAGGGAAAATTGCCTAGTTTATGATGGCTTCAGATATTCTAAGCCATTTTCCTGAGCTGTATTTTATGAAGCACATAGCTATTAAAATCATAATGTCCATTATTAGAACTGTAGTACAGCCTGAAAGAAACCTTTATATAAATGCATAGAAGAGTTCTATAGACCAGCTTAGTTCACCACTTGACTTTTGAAACATTTCAAGAAGCAAAGCAACCTACTTCTGAATACTGACATTTCTTGGTAACTGTTTCTTTTCCACGGTTCATTGCAAACAACACTAGAATTAGTATATTTGGAATTCCTAATCCCAGTGTTCTCATTACTGAGTTGTATGATTTTTAGAAATCATGTGGTTTCCTCGGCTATAAGCCTTCGCTGCCTCAAAGCACTACTGTAAGATTCAACATAAGTAAATGTGACAAGGATCTCTGAAAAGTTTTAAAATCTTCCAACAGTAAAAGTCATTTTTATTATCATGACTGTATAAAGTAGGCAGAATTGCCTGCATTAAATTAAGAGGTAGAATTATACATTGAAAAGGAGAACAAAAAGATCTCTGGGCAGGCTTGGAGCACTGATTTGATGCTAGATTAGTCAGCTATTGTTTAATCAGCGGAATTACTGTTCCCGGAGATCTGTTTCCCTCCTGGGGCTCAAACCAGAGGCTGAGCCAACACCTAACCTGCAGCCAAGCTCCGCTCAGCTTTAACTCCAAGGCCTAGGTAGGCTTTAGTCTGCAGGCTACCTGAATGTGGGCAACAAGGACTTATGTTGGAATAAGAAGTATATTCCAATTATTAACAACATAATTTCCGTTATCCATGAGTTGAAAATATGGTGAGTTGTACCTTTTTTTAATCCCTAGAGTCTTTTGTTTCCATGTGCTTCAGAATACAAAGCCCACATCTTCCCACACGTATCACATCACAGCGAGCCATGTGAGGCAGAGGAAACCCGAGCAAACTGCAGGTAATCAGTAAAGCAGGTGATTCACACGCAGACGTTCAAGAATTTACTGTGACAATCATTTCTGAAGGCTTGGGCTCAACATCAATTTATTTCTGCACTCTTTAGCATAGCCATTTGTTTTTAGCAATCTACGAAACACTATTATATGCCCACAAGGATGTATGTGCAAGGGTGTCTGTGAAGTCATTTCAATAGCAAAGAATTAGAAACTATAAATCTATCTACAGAAAATGATTGCATAAATTATGGTACATGTACGCCATGGGATACTATGCAGTTGATAAAGAATGAGGGAGGCCTATCTATATATACTTCTGACAGAGCTCTCTAAAAGATGGCACTTAAAGAAAAAACACTGGGACTTCCCCGGTGGTCCAGTGGGTAAGACTCTGAGCTCCCAGTGCAGGGGGCCCAGGTTTGATACCTGGTCAGGGAACTAGATCCCATACATTGCAACTAAGAAGTTCACACACCACAGCTAAGATCCACTGTAGCCAAAATAAATAAATATTAAAAAAATTTAAAAACACCACGGACTCCTGTGATAAAGATGTGTCAGTGTAGGTACATCAATTGTAACAAAGGTGCCATTACCACAAAGCTAACGATGGGGGAAGCTAAGTTAAGCATGTGTAGGGGGAGGGGGTATGAAGGAAATCTGTACTCCTGCTCAATTTTGCTGTGAATTTTAAAATGCTGTTTTAAAAAATGAAATGTATTTTTAAAAAAAAGAAGAAAGAAAAAGAATAAAGCACATTACAAAGCATTATGCAAAGTACAATCCCATTGAGGTAAAATATAAAGCAGATGGGTACATGTGTATGTATACAAGCAGATGCACAAAAAGGGAACCGAAAGGATAAAAGAAGACACACAAAAATATAATTCTGCCTCTGAGAAATGGGGAAGGGACAGGGAAGTAGATATGGTCAAAAAAGACTTTAATCTTTTATTTTCTGCACATCTACAATGTTTGAATGGTGTCCAGAGTCAATGCAGTCCTATATCCCACGTACAGGCAAAAAAGCACAAAATGCTACTGTAACAAACAAAAGACAAGATCAAAGATGAGCCAAGTGCCAGTCAACTTTAAGTTAAACGCTGGGTCTGAGCTAACTCAAATAATGTTTAAATCCACAATTTTCCACTAATTTCACTAAAACCATAATACAGAGTCCTACTGGGATGTCACTGAGAAAGTAAATTAAACAGGATTGCTTTCATTTATACTGGTAAACTAAAGACAGAAATGCTAAAACCTTAGCATAACTTTAAATTATATATATCTCATTTATTGAAATATAAAGATCTTCATTTACATGCTTTAAAACAAAAACAATGAACAGGGGCATTTGTAATACAATTGTATTGGTAGACCCTTCCTACCGAGTTAGTTCTTGAACATTCACCACACCACTGTTTTGGGAACGTTTAGGTATTTTTCTCTTTATTATTTCTAAAATATAAATTTTGGACATTCAAAAGTGCAACAGTTAATGTGCCTGTGGGGAATATCACAGTTAAAAAAATATAAACAAAGGCAGTGATACAGCTTGTCATAAATGTTTTGGCAGTATTCTCCAAGTCTATATAGAAATACATATATACATATTGATGTATAACATCACTTTATCTCACGTCCCTCTTCACAAAAATAGGACCATTTTGTACAGATTGGCAGACCACATTTTAAGGACATCATCAATCATTTTTTTAAAAAATCACAAATTGTGTTTCTCAGGCCAACTTTGATTGTCTTCATAAAAATAGAAAGCAGGAAGGATTGACAAATTTTCATCTGGGGTCTTTGCAGGAGGCCAAAAAGGAAACAAATCTGTGATACACTGAAAACATTTCTTAAGGAAAAAAAAAAAAATGCTGCCATATAAAAACTAAGGTGAGAGCATTCATTAGGACTAGAACCTGCTGGTCTGAGAATTTTCATCCAGCCCCATGATATCATGCAAGATTCAAAGGACATCAAAATGCAAAGCACCAATAAAAGGAGGCTGCATGAGGAAGAGGGAAAGGGAGTGATCAGCAGAGTGCTTGAGCTGTGATTCTAGAAACACAAATGTATTTCAAGTCTAAGTGGCTCTACAGAACCTCATCAGGTTTTCTTTTTTAATCGGCCAATCTGGCTCAGTCTTCACACTTACCATGAAAAAGGTGGGGCTTGCATTGAGATTACACCAGTAGGTAGTCAAGTACCTTGTTATTGCTTCTACATCTCCCAAAGCATCGCCTGCCAGGAGCACACAGTGATTGCAGTAAGGACAGCCCATGTTTCATTCATAGGGTGTCAGCAATTAAGCGGTATCGCTAAGAATGCCGATGAACCCACCACGACCAGTTTGACAGTTTGGATGGATGTGACAGTTTGTCTTCCCATCTAACCCTGAAATATCAATAAAAACTTAAAAAAAGATTTAAAAAAAAAAAATTTTTTTTTCACCAAAATATTGACTTGATCATACAGAGACTTGGTACACTGAACTGCATCATTTTCGTACATGCCTTTTGAGGGGAAGTTGGTGGGGAGAGAGCTCAGTTCCCCCTAAGCAGGGGGAAGATCTGCCAAACCAAGATTTGGCCTGCTCAGTATCAGCAAGGATTGGAAAGTAAAATTAAGGGTAGCAATTACTAGATACATGGCATTAAACGTCACTGACCCAAAGCCAAAGATCTAAATAGTAGGCTTCTTGCATGGCTGGTCTCTAGTCCAGTTCCTGATTTCAAATTATCTCTTCCCATGGCAACTTCCTGTCATCTGTGCCAGTGTTCCCCAAATCTGGCTGATCAGAATGGCCAGGAAGTTTATAAAAACACAGGTCTCTGCTCCCCTACAACTGATCATTCAGAATCTCTGGGATGGGGATGTAGAACCTGGTCATTCTGGTTGCCAGTTACATATGGTGACCAAGGGTCCGGGCTAAGGCACACAGCACCTTCACTGAACAATGCCTTTGTTCTCAGACTTTCAAACTGTTTTTCCTGAGGGTAAGAGACAAAGGAAGGGAGCTCCAGTTCAGGGCACCCTTCTGAATTTCTCAGGGTTCACAGAATTAAAAATATATACATGTGTTGAGATGCACCAGAGTTAACGCAAGGCATGAACAAACCTCTGCAAATCCAGTCTTTTTGCTGATAAATACCTGTTCCACTGGGCAGTAACATGAGAAGTCATGTTAGGCACAGACTCCTGTCTTAATATTGAGGACCTTTAGGATCTAGGGGTTTTGTTTATTTATTTCAAATCTCATTACTTTAAAGGGCAGTTAACTGATTTTAGTACAATGGATTAGGGAACCTACTCAGTACAGTTAAAAACTCTGACTTTCTGGAAGACACTACTTTTACTTTGTTTTCTATGTTCAACTAAATTTCATCCACTAAAGCTATAACCATATTTTATAGAGAAACATGTTATTTGCTAGAATGTCAAAAACTTTCAAGACATGTCACCTATTTAGTAAGGATTTTTTTTAAATTGTGCTTTTTCTGTAGGGAAAACGTGTTACATATTACACATTTAGAATTACTGATAACAGTAGTATTATTATAAACGTAGATTACAATATGAGTTGTTGGGCTTATAAATGACCCAAATCTAATAAACAAAGTTGGTTAATTATCCTTTATCTCCTCAACACTAAAAAAAAAAAAAAAATAAGGAGCAAAATGCTATAGTACCAGTACCTTTTAAGGTTCAAAAGTGGTTTTGCATGTACTTCATAACAAAGTTCAACAGCAGCTGATACCAGATTTCAAGCAGGAAGTACATGGATGGACTGAGTGGTCTCTCCAGAAGTCCAGAGAAGTTAATACAAATCAAAACACATCCTTGGTTAGAGTTATTTACATAATTACAATGCTGGAGTTTTGTTGCAGTAAAAGTTGTGTCCGTTGGAATCTCACCAATGCCCTTGAAACACAAAGTCCATCTTCCATGGCCCATGATTTCCTTGTCCATCTATCTACCTCCAAACTTCACACGCCAATGAGATGCTACAGAAACATTGCCAGAGGCAATGCCGAAAAAGTTCATTTCAAAATATCCCAATCATTCATCTTTAGAAGGCTCCCAGAGGCCATTGGCTGGGAACTTCTCTTTACACACCATCCAAGTCCTCCTCTCAAACTTTGCATTGCAATAAAGTGGTTTTCTTAAAAGGATCCAAGGTGGGTCCAGGAGTGGAAGTCCTGCCCTCTCCCCGAATCTGCCAGTTACAGGAAGCTGTCCTCCACCAGATCCGAGGAGTCTATGCCAATGTCATCCATCATGTCGATGTCCTCGATGGTCTCGTCCTCTCTCTTGATGAAGGTAGAACTGCTGGAACCTGTCTCAATGGCACTCTCTTCAGAGGTCTGTGAGCTGGAAGAGGGAGAGAATAGGAAAAATCACGATCAGACCAACTAGAATATGGTGGTGTTTTCAAGGTGGCCTCCCAAAGGCAAAGGAGGTCTTCCTGTGACATCCTTTGGCTTTCAAATCTAGGCTGCTCAGCCAGGCATGATTCTTCCACCAAGCCAGAAGCAGCCCCCACCACTGCAGTGGGCCACATGGTCATCTCCACACTTCAACATCCCTTCTCTTCTGCCACATCTTCCAGAGTTGCTAACAAGCTGTGACCATTTCTACTCTCCCTACTCAACTCCAGTGGAAGAGAAAATAAGCAGTGCCTGATCAAAAGGCCTGGGGAAGAAAAAGCAGAGGGATGAAATCAGGGCAAAGTTCAGCTGAGTCAGTCACTTACTAGGCCTGCAACCTCCTGAATGTCCAAACTGTGATCTCAGGATCTCACCCCATGACCCAGGAATGCCCACCTCATACATCCAATCCCCTTGAGTCCTGGAAGTCCAGGTGAAGGCTCTTTACTTACTAGAGAAGCATCTGGGAGGGGAGTTTTAGAGTCAGAAAGCATGAGTCAGACACGACTTAGCGACTGAATGCACACACACACACGCAACCCCATGGACTGCAGCCCACCAGGCTCCTCTGTCCATGGGATCTCCCAGGCAAGAACACTGGAGCAGACTGCCCTTTCCTTCTCCAGGAGATCTTCCCGACTCAAGAACTGAACCCGGGGGGCTTCCCTGGTGGTCCAGTGGTTGAGAACCTGCCCTGTGAGGCAGGAGACACTGGTCCGATCCCTGGTCCAGGAGGATCCCATATGCCGTGGGGCAGCTGAGCCCGTGTGCCCCAACTACCAAAGCCTGAGCACCCTAGAGCCTGTGCTCAGCCACAGGAGAGGCCACTGCAGTGAGAAGCCTATGCACCGCAACTAGGGAGCGGCCCCCGCTCCCTGCAACTGGAGAAAGCCTGTGCGCAGCAGTGAAGACTCAACACAGCATAAAAAAATAAACAAATATTAAAAAAAAATTGATCCCACATTTCTTGTGTCTCCTGCATTGCAAGTGGATTCTTTACCATTGAGCCACTGAGGAAGCCCACGTGTATGTATACATATCATATATATGTATGTGTGATAAAATGTTAATAGCTAAATCTAAGTGGTAGATGTAATCTTTCAATTTTTCTGGATGTTTAAAATTTTTCACAAACACTTTTAGAAAATATTCTTAAGGGCCTCCAGACTGTTGGTGTCACCTGGCGCCTTGTTCTCTGAACTCTTACTATCTTATCGGTGTCCTGCCTTGTATTGCTAAATTTTGATGTATCTCTTTTAGCTTCAAGTGGGCTTTCCTGGTGGCTCAGGAGGTAACGAATCTGCCTGCAATGCAGGAGACCTGGGTTCGATCCCTGGGTCAGGAAGATCCCCTAGAGAAGGGAATGGCAACTCACTCCAGTATTCTTGCCTGGAAAATCCCATGAACAGAGGAACCTGGCAGGCTGCAGTCCATGCGGTCACAAAAAGTCAAAAACAACTGAGCAAGTTAGCTCAGTTCACTTAGCTCCAGCAGATCTTCATCTGCTGACAGGCAGGACTGGGGCTTCCCCGCCTCATGGTGGGGCTATATAGCACCGCACCCCACACATGATACAAAAGCCCTACCGCTGGCTGGGCAGCCAGATCACAGGATGGAGTCTCCCACACACACCCAACAGGGGCTCGCGACCCTTTCCACTGTTTCCTGCCCGACAGGCCAGGCTGGACCCTCATTCTCTCTCCCCTCCTTTCCACATCAGTTTCCAAGCAGAAAACTAAGGCTGGCCAACAGGAGCCTCCAGGAAACGGTCTGCTGCCCTCCACCCCCAGACCCCTGGGCCCAGAGAGTTCTTAGAGCCGATGGCGCTACTGGACTGAGGTTCCCCTGCACAAACCCCCACGTGGGCCCTTCCTCTAGACTGAGCTTTTGCTCAGTTCCTAGTCTGTACTTCATCCTTCCCACCCCCACTTCCACCTTGGTTCTAGAACCTCACTGTGAACCCCAGTCCACTTGGCTGGTCTTAATAACTATCCAGTCTTGGCAGCCTCTCTCCCCAGGAAGCCAGACCCAGTTCCTGAGACCTCAGCCAGCAGCAAGTGTGGGCACAGAAGAAGCTAGCTTCTACTGAGACTGAGCATCACATCATCCTTGCTGCTCATTGGGCTTCCGGGTGGTCCTGAGGCTGATGACTGCGTTTATTTCTGATTCCTGAGTCACAGTATCCACCCTGGTAGGGCCTGGCTCCTGATAGGCTCTGACCTAGCACCCCCAAGTCCTCTGAAGCAAGGCCCTGTCTTCCTCAGGCTCACTCGCCATCCAAGGCCAAGCCTCCTGTGCCTGGGGAAGGACCTCCACAAGACCACCATCCTCACTCCTGCCTGCCTACACAGAGAGCATCCCAGCTTTTATTGGTTGAATTGTATCCTGCCAAATTCCTATGTTGAAGTCCCAACCCTCAAATGTGACCATATGTGGAGACAAAGCCTTTATGGAGATACTTAAAGTTAAATGAAGTCATAAGGATGGGACTCTTAAAAAGAGGAAGAGACACCAGAGACGCACACACAGGAAAAGCCAGTGTGAAGACAGTGATAAGGTGGCTATGTGCAAGCCGACGAGAGAGACTTTAGGAGAAACCAAACCTGCCAACACCTTGACTTTGAAATTCTAGCCTCCAAGAGTGGGAGAAATAAATTCCTGTTGTTCAAGCCCCTTAATCTGTGGTACTGTGCTATGGCAGCCTAAGCTAAGACATTCACCATCTCAGCCCACCTGTCAGGACTGGTCTCACTGACCTAGTGCAATCATTTGGGACATTGTGTGATTCAAAGAAGACCAAAGGTATCACCCTTACAGAAGTTCCAGCTACCGACCAACCAGAATTGTTCTCTCTATGGAATAGGTGCTTAATTCTTAAGTCCAGCTTTGTGCATCCCCCCAGGACAGTTCCTGGCATCTTTCTAATGTTATTTATCCCAATGCAATTTTCTAACTTTATTTAGAAGCAGAACCCTTTTTTATAGTTGAACTATTCAGATCCCTCAAACTCAGTGTAACTAAATAGATGACAGATCTGGGGTAAAGTGTTCCAAGACCCTCCTTTCTATCCCCATGAAATTGTACAAAAACTACCCAAAACTTGGAGAAGCACTGCTTGCTAAAGGAATACAAACACATTTAAAAATTGTTCTAAGCAGAGGATAAATAGAAAGATAAGTCCAACAGGCCACTTTTCCCCCATCTCCAAATCTCATGTGTCAAAAACAAAAACAACTTTATACTTTAAAAATTACCTGGAGCATACAAATAAACAAGGTTGTCTATATCTTACATCTAAACTGGCTAAGAAATCACAATTATAAGCTTCCAAAATAATAATGCTATGTGCTTCTGCCTAAATATTTATGTGCAGTCAACTGAATGTGAAAGAGACAGAAATATCCTGAATGAAGAAGGGAATAGAGAGAAAGAGAGAATCTCATATGCTACTTGGACCTTGATCCAAGGGCCACTATCACCACTTCTCCTGCCTCTGTCCAAAGGTTAAGGAAAGAGAGAAAGGAATTAGAGCATGGCCCCTCCATCTGGACCATGTGCACCAACGGTTCTGGTCCTGGCTGTGCATTAGTATCACTTTGGTAATGAATTAATAGGTCTGGGTACAATCACCAACGGCTGCTATTGTCACAAAAAGAGAGAACCATATACTATGCACCTCCCGTACACAGCATCACCTTTGCAGAACACTTGGCAAAAATTTACTGAGTCAGATCAAGCCTCTAGACTACCACAAATTTACAACAAATATAGGAGACAGAAGCATATGATAAAACACACAACAGTAAAGCAAGCAGAAAAATTCTGAACGTGGGAGTGGGAACTCTACAGGCTAATGCTCTGGTTTTTACACAAATAATATTCAAGGGGGCAAAAAGAGGCAGGACGAACGTATATAGCTCTATCAACCAATGGCAATGTGTTGTGTGACTTTTATTTGGGTCTTGAATAGGACAAACCAAATGTAAAACAATATCTGTGAGAGAATCAAGGGTATTTGAACACAGACTGAATATCTGAAGCTCTTCACTATTTACTGCCAATTTGGGGGGTGAAATAATGGTACTGGAGCTGTTTCTAATAGCTATAGTTATTTTAAAAAACAGAGCCCTTATTTTTTTGAGACACATGCTGAAATATTATAGATGGAATGATATGATGTCTAGGATCTGCTTTAAAACAATCTAGAGGGAAGTGATGGAGTAGATACGGCTATGCAAGTTGTACAAGCAGACTGTCATGAGTTCAAAAACGTTAAAGTTGAGTAATGGGCACCTGACAGTCCACGATTTTATTTGAATCATGCATGTTAGAAATCTTCCAGAATACAAAGTTAGACAGGACAAAAACACAAATCAGCCAGAGAGTACTTAGGCCTCACTGAGATTACAATATGTTGGTCCAGGCGAGGCCTGTATAGCAGTAGTTTTCAAATCCCCCGAGGTGGTCCCAGTGTGCAACCAGGATTAAGAACCACTGACATAGCAACAGATAGCCCAGTACAACCAGTCTCTCAACTTGTTCCTCAGCTCCAGTGACTAATCAAAAAACCAGCAAGAGAGGCTTATATTACTTAAATAACCACAACTGCTGTGTCAGTTTGATCAAATTACCTGAGGATTTAGGTCAATGGTTCTCCATCAGGGAAGCATGTTCCTCCCTGTCCTACACCTCCACCAGTTTAAGGGGGCAAATATAGGCAGACATTGGTCTTAACAATATGTTTTTGGACCTGTCTCCTCAGCCAAGAGCAACAAAAACAAAAATTAAAAAATGGGACTTGATCAAACTAAAAACCTTTTGCATAGCAAAGGAAACCATCAATAAATAAAAAGGCAATCTACTGAATGAAAGAAGATATTTGCAAAAAATATGTCTGATGAGGGATTAATAACCAAAATAAATAAAGAACTCATACAACTCAACATCAAAAAAACAGTACGATTAAAAAATAGACACAGGACCTGAACAGGCATCTTTTCAAAGGCATACAGATGGCCAACAAGCACATGAAAAGATGGTCCACATCACTAATCACCAGAGAAATGCACATCAAAACCACGAGCCCTCACCTCATGCCTGTCAGAATGGCTATCATCAAAAAGACAGAAAATAATAACTGTGGCACGGATATGGGAAAAAGAGAACCCTAGTACATTGTTGGTGGGAATGTAAATTAATGCAGCCACTATGGAAAACATTATGGAGGTTCCTCAAAAAATTAAAAATAGAACTATCATGTGTGTGCTAAGTCACTCCAGACTATGGAATGTAGCCCACCAGGCTCCTCTGTCCATGGGATTCTCCAGGTAAGAATACTGGAGTGGGTTGCCATGCCCTCCTCCAGGGGATCTTCCTGACCCAGGGATGGAACTCATGTCTCTTACATCTCCTGCATTGGCAGGTGGATTCTTTACCACTAGCGCCACCAGGGAAGCCCCCCAAAACTACCAGACAGTCCAGCAATTCCACTTCTGGGTATTTATCCAAAGAAAATGAAAACACTAATTCAAAAAGACATGCACCTCAATGTTCATAACAGCATTATTTACAATAGTCATGATATGAAAGGAAGCTAAATGCCCATCAACGGATGAATGGATAAAGAGGATACAGTACATATATATAAACACAATGAAACATGACTTAGCCCTAAGAGTGAAATCTTGCCATATGCAGCAAAACAAATGGACTTGGAAGGTATTTTGCTTAGTGAAATAAATCAGACAAATACCATATATTTTCACTTGTATACAGGATCTAAAAAACAGAACAAACAGACTCACAGATACAGAGAACAAACTAGAGGTTACCAGAGGGGAGAGGGGTGGACGGAGGGGCAAAGTAAGTGACTAGGACTAGGAGGTACAAACTACCGGTAATATAACAAGTAAGTCACAGAGATACAATGTACAGCACAGGAATATAGTCAGTATTTATAATAACTTCATATAGTACATAATCTATAAAAATACTGAGTCACTATGTCGTACACCTGACACTAATAAATATTGCAAGTCAACTACACTTGAGTAAATTTAAAAGAAAAAAATTCTTTCAAGAATCATCTGGGAAGCATTTTCAAAACTAGACCGAGCCCTTGGGGTTCTGCCACGGCCTCCCCTGAACGGCCTGACCAGACCACTGGGCGCCTCACGCGGGCAATGGCGCCTCCCGTCAGGCGTCGGCGGAAGCTGGCGTCGGCGGAAGCTGGCGCCGGAAGCCCGTACCTGTGTCTGTTCCGCTTGCCCAGGTCTTCCTCCTCAGGAGCAGGGTCGATGTCGGGCAGAGGGATGATGTAGCCGCTGTCTGCACTCAGCCTCTGCTCGTCGAGGCCCCCCTCCCAGTCCTTCAGCTTATCGTCCTCATTTTTGTAGGTGACGCCGATGTAGGCGTTGTCGGAGTCCACGCGCATGCGCGCCACAGCGGGATGGTCGCTCTTCAGAAAGTCCAGGTGGATCTTTTCATAACTCTGCAAACATTGATTTCACACAGTTACTCAAGGGTTATTGACAAACTGCAAAAAAGAATGCAGACGCTCAGAACTTACTATTGTTTAACTGTCTGTGTTTCCAAACAACCTCACAGATGTGGGGTTTGGACCCCTGGAGGAGAATCAGATGTCAACTGTCCCCAGAGATGTGGAACAAGAAGAAAGGGCCACCATTGGCAGAGATCTCCTGCTGGTAGGTCTTGAGATACCAAGAACCTATTCTGCAAGTCAGTAGCTATACTGTGTCCCCATACACACTCCCTTCTCTGGAATTAGCATCGACCCTGCTTGGTTCCCATCAGATAGTCTCTCTGGGGCTTTGATGGGTTCCCATAAGAGGTGACTAGGGCTTCCCCTGGGAGCACCATACCTGAAACTTTCTTGATCCCTATACATTGGAGAAATCTAATTAAAAACTTAGGGACCATTGATCTAAAAAGGCTCCATAAACAAGAGCTCCAGTCTGTTCCCATCAATACATCTTCATCAACCAGAGTGTCTTTGACTTTCCTATGGTTAATCTCCTTCCCTCCTTCTGCCTTCCAGCTGCCTCACTTATGGCAATTGTAATAGGCAGTGAAATAATCAATAAACAAAAGTATTTAACTTCCAGTTCAGCTAACACTGCTCTTCCTTGAGAAGAACGAAGAGAAGCAGGAAGTATGGAAAGTCTACATGGCAACTAATCTGAATCTAAGAAATTATGCCTAAATTTCCTTCTCAGCATCTCAGCAGAAAGTTGGTTCATTCATTACCATATCCTGCTTGGTTCCATGAAATTACATTTGTTCCTTTGAACAATGCTTCCTATTCCACAGAAAACCAGCTGGAACCACAGATAACAGCTGAGGTTGTTCCTTCCAGTCAGCTGGCAAAAGCCAATTTTGCATGGATTTAAGTGCATTCAAATTAGCGATTTAATGGCTGTGGATGCCCTGAGACTTCTAACTTCACAGTAGCTTCAGATACTCAAACATCTGGAGAATAAAGTGCTTACAGGTGTTGCACACTTGGGATGAATGGGAGCCATGCAGGAAGGGGAGGGTTTTCATTCATCACTGCTACCAAGGGCCTGGGGAGCACTGCATGAAGCCCCAGCCACTGGATCACACAATCTTTTTCCTCCTTTGAAAATGTTCCATGAATAGTGTTGAACAGTACTGCTCGCTCACATAACCAGCTGTTGTCTCCTGCCCTTGACCATCCCTTGCCACCCACCCATCTTAAGAGGCCCAGACAAACCTTTTTATATTGTCCAGGCAGCAGATTCTCCACAATTTCACTCAGGTGGTAAAAGGAGGGTCTCTTCTCCGGCTCACTGTTCCAGCACTTCACCATGATCTCGTACCTGGAGAAGCACAGGAGTCAGAGTGGGCACGGAGAAGATGACCAGGGCACCCCCACCCCCACAGACCCATCAGGCATGAACACAGGCCCACAGGATGGGGAGAGGCTCACACTTCACTGGTGGCATGGTCAGGCTTGGCCATCCGGTATCCACTCTTGATCTTATTGTAGAATGTAGAATCCACCATCATGCCAGGGTAGGGTGTACCACCTGAGAGGCCAAGAAGAAAACAACCAGGGTTGACAAGTGTGTGGTACACTGTTGAAACACCTGGGGTGATACAGCACATTTAGAAAATGTTTGGGGATCCCCACTTTGAAGTATCGGTTCTTTCAAGGAAATTAAGTGTTACCATCTGCTTGATTTCACAGCCCTGCCCAAATCTTAAATTTAACCAAAAGGGAAAGTCCAAACAAACATAGAGGGACACACCAAAGCTTGCTTGCATCACACCACTTAGTGGTCCACCCTCCCAAACAAACCAGAAGCTTGAGCTACTTTAAGGAAATGTTGTAAGCAATTCAGGTCTATCTAGTGGAGCCAAAATGAACTGCTGTTACTCAAAGTAATTCTATGCAAAATGTTTTTAAAAGTTAGCAGGAACTGGAAGAGAATGCCTACTTTCTTCTTTGCTGTGATTAGAGACATGCATTCATGTATTCATGGATTCATTTAACAACTGTTTAAGTTATTGTTTATGCATTTCCTTTATAATCCTATTTCTAAATTAAATGTAACCTATAAATCATTAAAAAAAAATTTAACCAAGACTTCTAGGTTGATCAAATCCAGAAACCCTAGCAAAAATTCTACATATCTAGAAAAAGCACAGAAGTGTTCTTCAATGGTTCTGAGTAATGGATCTATGAATACAAAGAAAAATAGAAAATCCAGAGAAATTCTGAATCACTGAGGCCAAAAAAGTCATTTTCATCAGAAACGTTCAAATAATTAAGGCAGAAATCTTGGAATGTCTAGCTAATTCTCGGCTTTTAACAGAATATGAGACTCTCAGTTAAGCTACACACTGGGATGATCCACAGTGTGGATCTACATCCACGGAGGGATGAACCAAAATAGAAAGAGGCAACAAGCAGAAAAAGTCCTTTATTATCACATCAGGACAATCGTGGGTTCATGAAACATTTCACACTGTACCAGGTCAAGCTTAATCTCCGTCTAAAACCACTCGAGGATTCCTTTCTCTTCTCCCTAGGCTTCTATTTCAACTTGAAATCAGGACCACATAGATTATGACTAAATGTGTAAGTGTTATCTCCCCAGCTGACCTGTCCACGGTCAGGGCCATCAGCCATCCCCTTATAAAGCCCGTAACTGGTTGCATGGGACACTTGTGTTGCTCAGTGCCTGGTGCTGACTGACTGACTGTCTGGGAGGTTTCTCCCCTCCAGGATGACGACCAGAAAGCGTGTCCCCATCCCCTTCCCTCACTGGACTACTTTTCACTGCACATCCATCACCAGAAGTGATGGAGTCAGGGGATGGGACTCTCCCCTGGTGAACCCACTTAACCCAAAGTCCAAGGTGAAGCAGCAGCTGGTGAGTGGATGTCATCAGGTGCATCTCCAGTAGGAGAAAGTTCCTCTGATGTGCCCAAAGGAAAGAGGGAGGCAAAGGCCAGGGGCAAGGGCTCAGCCCCCCAAGATCCCTTCTCAGACCGCTTGGACACACACTAGCCATCGTAAGTGCACAACGTGTTAATCAGCTACATTCCACTTGACTAACACCAGGTATCTTAACATTATTTACATCCCCAAGCTTGAAAAACACAGCCGTCTCCCTTCCAGTGTTATTCCAGAACAACCCAAACAAGCGGAGCTTTAGGCCCATACCAAGGGAAAAGATCTCCCAGAGCAGGATGCCATAGGACCAGACGTCACTCAGCGTGGTGTAGAGGTTGTCAAAGATGCTCTCAGGAGCCATCCACTTCACGGGGAGAAAGGTCTGCGGGGAAGGGGAAGGACATTAAACCCAGCATGTACAGCAATAGCCTATAGCAGCAAAAATAGAAAGGGCTTCTCTTGGAGCTAATAATAACTCGCACCAGGAACTTTACTCTGCATGAGCGTCTGTACTCCCAGCACTAGAAGAGTACCTGGCACCTCCTGGGTGCTCTATATACATATCTTATGAATGATGGGTGCTCACTTTTGTCTCTTATGCCCTCCCAAGGAGTAACATCCAAAGATTTTTAATCCTGAATTTTTATCCCAAAGGTATGAGCCTTAAATGGACCTGTCCCCTATTTTCAGGTGTTCATAGGAACAAAATTAAGAACAGATCCAGTGAACTGAGAGCCAATTACAGTTTTGAACTGTAAGAAACAATGGGAAGAAGGTTCAAATGTAGAACAGAATGAGTATCTTTAAGGAAATTGTGCCTCTAAGATGTATTAACTCAAATGGCTTTAATATTTCAGGGTCACAGACACCATCTGAAAATTTGATACTCTCCAAGGGTGTGCTCCTTGGAAATGAATGCACAATTTACATATTAATAGCTAACACTTGGCTGCTTTGTAAGTGCCAGGCACTGTCCTCAGCACTTTACACAAATCCACTGATCTAATGCCCCATGGCAACTCAGAAGAGAGGTACTGATAACATTTCCCCGATACAGTCAGGGAAACCAAGGTACAGAATGGCCAAGTCACTTGTCCCAAGTCCCTACACTAGTAGGTGGTGAGCCGGCGCTCACACCCAGGCAGTCTGTAGAGCTTGTGGTTTGCCTACTGACCCCTGGAGCCCATTCATGAATGTCATGGACTCCATGTTAAAAGTCCGGGCTGTGAATGGCGAGAAGCAACATCTGCTTTCAGAGATTCAAGTAAGGGAGGGCAAGCATGCCAAACGAGGCAGGGGCACGTACACTGCCTTTGGACACGTAGTTCGAATCATGCATGATGTCTCTGGCCAGGCCAAAGTCACAGATCTTCACGATTTTCCCTTGCGCCAGGAGGACGTTGCGAGCCGCCAGGTCCCGGTGGACACACTGCGCAGACAGGGGAGACGGGATGGGGGTCAATCCACCGGCCAGTGATAGCACACCCACTGCACGGGCACCTCCGCGGTGCCCCAGGAAGACTGTCCTGGCCCACAGGGCTCCCCTCGCCCAGGCTTTCAACCCAGTGCCTCCCAGGAGGGAGAAAGCTCTGGAGAAAAGCAGACACCTGATCCTGCTGGAGGGCCCGCTCACCTTCCAGGAAGGGCTCCTGAGAAGCCACGTGGCAACTGGCTCCTCCACAACTCTTCTTCCATGCTCACCTCACTCAGAGCAAGGCCTGGGTCTAAGGAGGTCTCTGTTGTCTGAACACACTTACATTTTTTGAAGCCAAAAACTCCATTCCTCGGGCAACTTGGTAGGTAAAGCTCAACAAATCCAACAAAGTCAGGCCTTCTGAGTTATCATCTGAAAGGAGGTTTTTGACTTCTGAGTCTGCAGGAAAAGAATTAAGTGTGTTGGCGCTAGTGGACAGCATGAAACGTCAGCCACCTTGACACTCTCACAAGGCTGGGCCACTCACCAGGCTGCAGAGGCTTGTCTAGGGAACGTACCTACGATCATGTTCTCATAGTGTCAAGACCTCACAGGTGAGTGTAAACTGCAGAAATGTCCTCTTTAAAAAGAAATACGGACTTCCCTGGTGGCTCAGTGGTAAAGAATCCACCTGCCAATGCAGGAGACACAGGTTCCATCTCTGGTCCAGAAAGGTTCCACGTGCCGTGGGACAACTAAGCCTGTGTGCCACAACTACTGCGTTCTTGCTCTAGAGCCCTAGATCCACAGCTACTAAAGCCCACGTGCCCTACAGCCCATGCTCCACAACAAGACAGAAGCTACCGCAATGAGAAGCCCGAGCACCACGAAGAAGAGGAGCCCCCACTCGCCCCAGCTTGAGAAAGCCAGTGCAGCCAGAGATAAATAATTTTTTTAATTTCAAAAATAAATAAATAAAAAGAAATATATCTGTAAATACATACACTTGGTTTAAATATATGTCTCCATAATGACTAGACTAACAGGTTCTCACACATATTTTTGTTGTTCTGCTCCCAAATTTTCCTTTAGCAAATCACCTAAGCCACTTTAAGCCACACACCCACTCACACCCACACCCACGCATCTTCTATGATGAATGTACATGAAGCCTCTAAGAAAAAGCAGCTTCTAGGAATTGCTTTTTTTTTCTTTTTAAAGCCACCTTCATAGCACTTGGCTTACTTTATGAATGGAATTAGCCACCAATCAGGCTGGAGTAGCAATCTTAAAGCTCAGTGCCAAAGACTTTGCATGTAGTTCCTTTCTCTGTAACTTGCCTACTTTCCCCAGTTGGTCCCGCCTGGAAGGGTCCCAGGGTTTTCGAGGAAGGAGGCAATCTAGGCCAGCAGCTCTCAGCACTTTTTGAAAAAGCTCAGGAAAGTACAGAGTAGCTGCAGCCATTCACATTTTTCCAGCCAGAAAGCAATGGTCTGCCTGCCAACCGGGCCCGGGCTAAGCATGAATCAGGTTCTCCTGACATCTGGAGCCAGGTCCGGCCTGGGAAGCAATGTAAACTATTTTTAACAATACAGGAGGGGAGCGGAAGTGTTGGTTCCGACAAGTCTCGTTGGCCAACCTTTTAAAAGGCTTGGAAGTTTACCCAGTTGGCACTGAGAGGGGAATGGAACTTGGAGCTGCAGCGGTGGAAAATATTATTATGTACTACGCTTTGCAAAACAAGCACATTCTTCTTTTTTTTTTTCGATGATTGTACCTTTCATTCAAGAACCCTGAAAGCATCCAGAGGACATCAGTGATTTTCAAAACAATTTCCATGGCAGCACAACACCTTTTAGGCAGGACCTAGGGGAGGTCTCAGACCCAGTAATATAAAATTATGCAACAAAGCATGGTCAGATCTCTCCCGAAGCCTCCTCCCAGATCCAAGCCTGTGATTATACTAGAACCCTGCAGGGGCCACCCCCCTACCAGATGTGGGGTGGTCCATATGGTATGAGCATCAGCTAGGCTCCCTGGAGTTTATAAATCAATCAACCCTGCCACATGCTCATCTGCTTTGAAAACAAATGGATCTTCCTTCAAACAACATTCAGTAGAAACACCCAACACCCTTGTCAGATAATATAACCTCAAATTGTCCACTTTTCATTTTCTATCACAAATTGGGCATTAGCAAAGCTAACAGCTAGGGCTATCAAACACAGATATAGAGATTTATATAATTGAATTTTTAAAAATAATATTAGGAATCAATAAAAGATTGCCAGATTTTAATGTTACCAAGTAAGGGCACTGAGAAAAAATAACTACCACCATACCTTCATTTAAAACAAAAAAGGCATGTTAAACCAAAAATGAATACTATTATGTCAGAATAAATAATTCTTTAAAATGGTTATGTTTTAAAATGTACAATTCAGGGATGCAATGTACAACATTATTAATATAATTAATACTGCTACATTTTACATATGAAATTTAAGAGGCAAAATCCTAAAAGTTCTCATTACAAGGGAAAAAAATTTTCTTTTTCTTTTATTTTGTATCTATGTGAGAAAATGGATGTTCACTAAATTTACTGTGGTAATCATTCACGATGTTTGTAAGTCGAATCATTACACTGTACACCTTAAATGTACACAGCCTTGTACGTCAATCATATCTTAATATCTCAATAAAGTCAGACAAAATAAAATTAATAAAATGACTACACTTAAAATCTGAAAAATTCATTATGTTAGTTCTGTCTTTATTCTTTTTCCTTTTTTCAGTTCACAAGCCAGGGCTTCCCTGGTGTTACAGTGATTAAGAATCTGCCTGCCAATGCAAAGAACATAGGTCTGGAAAATTCCACACACCGTGGAGCACCTAAGCCCATGTGCCCCAACTACAGACCCCCGTACATCAAGAGACTGTACTCTGTAACAGGAGAGGCCGCCACAACGAGAAACCTGCCCACCGCAACAGAGGCGCCCTCGGTCACCGTAACTAGAGAAAGCCCACACACAGCAATGAAGACCCAGCACAGCCAAACACAGATAAATAAATAAATAAAGAGAGTTTAACTAGTATGAGTTCTAGTTAAAAAAAAAAAAATTACAGGCCAGACCTGCAACAACATGTCACAAACCCAGGTGCACACATCTGCAGTTAGGGACCGTGTGGCCTGACAGTCCTGCCTACCAGGCCTTCTGAGTCATCTACGTATCATATTAAACCACTGGAAGACCTCAGCACCCCAAGCACAAGCAAAGACATCTTTACCTAACATGGATTTCTTCTTATACGAGGCTGGGCGATCATACAGCGCTCTCTGGATGTCTGAGTATTTAGAAACCTCTTTCCTTTCCAGCATGGGGACATACTGTGTGGTGTCAGCTTGCTTCATGTCCATATAGTCACCATTGTTTTCAAAAGATAAGATAACGTAACTATAAAAACAGAAAAAGAAACCTTAGCCAGGGTGTCCCTCTGGAGTGATCATCCAGCACTCAGCAGATGAGGACCAGGTACCCACCATGTGTGAGGCAGTGGTGGGCACAGGGGCAGCAGGGGAAACAAAAGCACAGTCACCTGCATCCTTCACGTGGGTGGTCTAGTCGGGCAGATGAGCATTAATTGCGGATCTCACACACACACACAGACCACTCAGCTCAACTCTGTCTTTATTCTGTTTTTCAGTTCACAGGCCACAAAGCTTCACCACGTGACCAAGTGGCTTGGACAGACGATTTCTTCTACTCAGTAAATTTAACACCAATTTGGTGTCCATCGAGTAATTTAATATGAAGTGAATTCACATACATTCTGATCTTGCAGAACGTCATATCTACAGCGATCTTTTCAGTCACTTTAGATATCTACAGTGGCAATCATCACTTCATTGGCCTGACTGATATGCCTGGGTTCAGCAAGGACCAGTGTCTCAAACTTGTAAATCCTCAGATAGTTTCTCACAAGATATGAGCACTGAGGCTTCCCTGGCCAGAGATACATCTGGAAGTCTGAAGTGGACCACACATAAACAGCAACTGGCTCCCAGGATGATTTCGACTCTTCCTCTCATTCAAACCTATCAGCAAAGCTTTCCCCAACATGATATCCTGTCTAAAATGCCTACACACATGGGGTATCTCTCAGCAACATGTCATGGGGTGATGAAGCAGGGTAGTTGACTTTAAGTCTTGCTACCTCCTGGCCCTGAATCTGTAGACGTGATCTCCATCAGGACAAGGGTTGTCTCCACTGGTGAGGCTCATAAGACATTACCTCCCTGGAGGAGGAAATGGCAACCCACTCCAGTATCTTTGCCTGGAAAATCCCATGGACAGAGGAGCCAAGTGGACTACAGTCCATGGGGTCCATAAGAGTCGGACATGACTGAAGCGATTGAGCACGCACGCATGCATAAGACAGTGATTCACAGCAGCGTCTGTCTCTGCACCTACCTTCTTGTGTTTTCGTCAGCCGGGTTCAATCCAAAAATGTCCAGCTCTTTCTTTGGCTTCTCTGGATGGTGGTTCAGGAAGCTGTCCCTATTCTTATGTAAATAGTTGACCAAATCCCCATAGAAGCAGTACTCAGTGATGATGTAAATGGGGCCTGTGGGGTCCAAAACCAGTTGGAGATGAGCATGAACATGAAGAACAGAGAAGCCATGAACTTACTGTATCTACAGTGGTAAAAGACACTGCTCAGGAACAGGGGGCTTCCCTCAGCGGAACTCAGTCCACGACCCCATTCAACAGACCGACATTTGCTGGCATGTCTGGAGGTACATCGTCGGGGATTAAAAAGCCTGGACAGTCTTCGCAATGGTAGGTGTGCTAGGAAAACCCTCACTCTCAGGTGAGCAAGCCTACCTGACTTGGTGCAGGCGCCCAGCAAGTTCACGATGTTTAAATGCGGCCCCAGGTGGGTCATAATCTTCAGTTCAGACATGAGAGCTTGTTTTTCACTGGATCTGGCTGTGGCTGTTGAAGAAATAAATCATACATCAGTTCAACTGAATTATTTATTTCCCAGAAAAAGCCAAAAGCATGGCTAGCCCTACAACTAGGTATCATTTTATTTACCAACAGTCTCAAAGGGAAATGGCTAGTAACTCAGTACACACCAATAACTTATCCCAAGTCTGCAGGGTAAAAAGAAGCTACTAAAAATAACTCTTGATTTTTCCAACATATAAGTGACAAGAATGCTCTAAATAAACCTCACTGACAAGAGTCTAAATACACAAAAAACCTAGAGTTGAAAGAACTAAGATCTAGTCCTAAATTTGACATTTACTGGCTGTGTGATTTTTGAGTTTAATATCTCCATGTTCAAGAAGTCTCCAGAAAAGGGGCACTTACGTTTTAGCATCTTCACTGCTACTTTCATGACAGGTTGAGACCGACTTAATCCATAGGCAGTTCCTTCAACCACTTTCCCAAATGCACCAGACCCCAGGATCCGACCTGTGGGCAACCAGAACCATCAACACACACAGAATCAGGCATCTCCTCCGATTCATTTACCACAGCCAGCAATCATGGGTGCGCAGCTGGGTGGTGTTTTTCCCATATGGAGAAAGCATAATAACTCCTCCAAGTCATCATGTCAAAACCAGAACTGAGCCCACAGGGAAGGAAATTAGTGTAATTGCTTTTGTCACATAACATTTGCAAAGAAAAGGAAAAACAGACGGGAAGAAAGGAGCGGCAGCCCTCCCTGGTGTGAGCACTCGCCTACCGGCTGGAGAGCTGAGCCAAAGCCTAGGCTCTACGGCACGTGCTCTCTGTGGCTCTGGCCCAAACCTCCGGGCTCCCCACCCTGTTTGCCCCACGCAAACAGGGGCACCTTTTGCGTCAAAAAGCCTTTCTCCACTGGAAGTGAAAGTGAACGTGAAAGTGAAGTTGCTCAGTCTTGTCTGACCCTTTGCGGCCTCATGGACTGTAGCCTACCAGGCTCCTCCATCCATGGGATTTTCCAGGCAAGGGTACTGGAGTGGCTTTGCCATTTCCTTCTCCAGGGGATCTTCCCGACCCAGGGATTGAACCCGGGTGTCCCACATTGCAGGCAGGTGTCCCACATTCCCCACCAGGGAAGCTTCTCCACTGGAAATACTTCCCTATTCAGGACATTACTGATTCCGACAGTGATGAAGCAAACTTCAGGCTGGCCCTCTTGCTGTCTGTCTATTAGGAAGACCAAGAAGAGAGAAGGCTAAACATGCCCAGAAGCAAAACACTTTGCCATGTGGTGGGAGATACAGAGGGAAATGGAGGCTCTCGTGCCCACAATTTTTTTTTTTTACCTTTTTATTTTGTATTGGGGTATAGCCAATTAATAATGTTGTGAAAGTTTTAGAAGAACAGAGAAGGGACTCAGGCATACCTACACAGGTATCCGTTTTCCCCCAAACTCCCCTCCCACCCAGGCAGCCACGTAACATTGAGCAGAGTTCCCTGTGCTGTGGAGTAGGTCCTCGCTGGTTATCCATTTTTAAAAATCATTGTGCACATGTCCATCCCAAACTCCCTGTCTTCCTTCCCGTGTCGTGCCCACTCTTAAAGAGTCTGCAGTCTAGAACAGACATTTCCTCAAACCAGGGGTACCTAACGGGTACAGAGAGCCCACAGCGCCGCTGACTACACGTCTGCCCGGCTGGGACTTATTCCTGCAAAGGCACCACTTCCCCAGCAGCTCGGCAACACACAGGAGCAGAGAGACACAGCAACACCTCTTAGCGACAAATGTTGCCCCTTTTTCTCCGTATTTTATTACTTTTTAACTTCCCTAAGCTCCTCACCTTTTGTAAAACAAGGAAGAAAATATAATAAAGCAAGCTTAGTTCTCAGACATAGGTATTTGAATGAGAAACACTAGCGTGTCTTGTTTGATCTCAGTTTAAGTAACTTTCTAGGAAGACCTAATTTGGCTGCTTTCTGGAATGAGACAAGTAGATAATTTAAAAATGCCTTCGGCGTCCTCCAAAGGACATACTGTTAGAATATTCATGATGACACAACCTCTAGCTCTCACCTTCATTGTCTTTGTCCTGTTTTCATTCATTTAGAATGTAATTTAAAAAAAAAAATCTCTTGACTAAAGTTTCCTGTACTTGGTCTCAACCCAAGACTGAAATATTTGAGAAGTTTTTCATGTTTTGCTTTAAAATGCAAAAACTTATATTTTTACATTCTATTTTTAAAGAAGAATCTACTACATCCTCAGAAGGTACTGGGTCAAAACATATTTTTGGACTGTCCTCATTCATTTTTCATCTGTTCCTTTTTCATCACAGAAGTTCATCTCATTTCCAATGGGTATCATTTCCAAAACAAAGCCACTCTGATGGGTGTCTCCCTATAGTCACTTCTTCCTTTGTAAAATTTTCTTAACCTGTAATTTGCTATGGAAGGAGGTTTTAAAAAAAAAAACAAAACCATCGCAGTGATCCAATTGGCTCATTTTCAAAGGCAGAAAAATATTTCCAAAAAAGCCAATTTCTAACACCTCACTCTTACTAAGCACAAGTTCAGATCCTTTGTTCCTCCACAGGCCTGTGAAGAGTAAAGCAGTGGACAAAGCAAAAGGAGTCCTGGGCGATCACCCAGCAGGGCCGGAGCTTACCAAGCACGAGTCCATCTCTTGGAAACTCCCATCTCGAGTCATAAGGCAGCTGCATCGGGTCCACATAAATGTACTCATGTCCATCGGGGCTGATTGATTCAATGACCCTCCAACGGATTTCATACCTTGGTTTCTATAAATGACAAGGACAGGTAACTGGTGAATTACCAATGTCCGAAGATACCAAAGCTTAACCACGGCAGCAAAGTGACTGACACGGAAGGATTCAACAACATTCACTCATCATCTCATTACTGAGCTCCTTCTCTGTGCCAAGCACTGAGCTAGGTTGCTCTTCTTGTTCTTATCAGTAATGATTTTTAGTTCTTTAAAAAACATCTACCTGTTTCCAAATGACGACCAGGACAATGAGTGAGATGATCACAATCACCAACAGCACCAGGACTGCAGCCGCTACAGTGAGCTCAGAGCGCAGAGCTAGAGGACAAGAGAGGGGCACGGTGGAGAATTTGCACAGATTCGCAGGAGGGCAGGAAGGCGGGGTGGCCATTTCTGGGATTGGAAATCTCTCTCTACTGGTGGAGAAGCTTAAGGGCTGCCTGGCTCATTTGGGGAATGGACAAGATCATCTCTCAATTATCTACATGCATGACATTACTCCAACTCTTCCCCTGGACGGGCAAGGGACAAAATTCGGTTGGGAACACAATTCTTTCTCCAAAGGTGCTCTGGAATGTGAACTGGAATATAAAGACTGATAAATGAGGCTGAGCGATGTCATTAGTTCAGAAACTTAAGTGCAGTGTATTTTGAAAGGTTGCTGTATACTTATATTGCTTTGGGCTCCACTAATTTTTTTTTGTTTTTTAAGAAGTCAACCTGTCTCAACTGTCACAAGGAGCAACAAGGCAGAAGATCCTCCTTCCCCATCCTCCAACACCACGCCAGACCAAAGAGACTAGGTAGCTATATACTTATAGACAAACAAAATACCAAGGGGCCTCAGAAAGATGCAGTTTGAGATCTGAAACAAAAGAAAGGGGTCCCACATAGATGCCCAGGGAAAGCCCTTTAAGGGCATCTGGACCTTCAGTCCTATAGGATCCCATCTGGGATTCAAAGTTCCACCGAAGGGAGGAAGGGATCAGCTGAAGGCTTAGTTGTCCCGGCCCACGAGCTACTCACTGGGAGCCACCAGCTTCAGTTCTCGGCTTTCCACCCCGAGGAGGTTCCTGGCCAGGCACCGGACTGCAATGGTCTCCTCCACTTTGGCGAACGTCACCTGGCCTTCCACCGTGCTCCTGTCTCGGGGGTGAACCTCTGTGATGATGTTTGAAATGTTGTTGGCCAAAACTGTCCATGAAGTTTCATTGTTACATCTGGAGAGAGTAAAAGGCATAGATAAGGAGCCCATTGTGGGGAGCCCTGGGGGTGGAGTGCTGAGAATCATTTAAGACGGCAAGCAGCGCTGACCCTGTCTGCATTTGCAAGGCTACAGATTGGTGTTTTAGATGCAGATTAACCTTAAAACTTGTTCTCCGAGAGAGAATAACCTACATGTGGGTAATTAAAAGTTAACTGTTGGGACTTCCCTGCGGGTCCAGTGGCTAAGACTCTGAGCTCCCAATGCAGGAGGCCTGGGTTTGATCCCTGGTTAGGGAACTAGATCCCACATTCCCCAACTGAGAGCTGGCATCTAAAGATCCTGCATGCCGCATGCACATGACTCAGCACAGCCAAATAAATAAAAAAAATTTTAAGTTAACTGTTTATGAAGGCAAGGCAGAGATAAACAAGTTCAATACAACAGAACTACCTGTCACAGCCTTGAACCCCTGAGCAAACTGGACTTCAAGAATGTTTAAGTATCCCAACATCCCACCCCTCCAAAAAAGGCCTGGTGCCCTCCCTTTTCTCCACCCCTCACTGTGGGGACCCCCTCAGGCATAACTAGGATTGGACCTAGAATCCAGCCCCAGTCTAGATCCAAGTCCAGTGCCTGTTGGCCTCGGGTGCCAGGGGGAGGAATCTCAGCCTCCAAGAGAAGCTCAGAGGCTTCGGAGCACAGCGGGCACCCCGGGAAGGAGTGTAAGCACACTGCTCAGGTGCCCAATAGAGAAGGTCGAGGAACGAAGGGTGGAGGGACTGGCAAGTTACCTCCCACCACCCAGCAGGTAGAGAGAAGCCCCCTGGGCAGTATCATCATGCATGTTGACACGCCAGTCTAGCCACCAAATAAAGTTCACCAAAGACAAATGTGAGATGAAAACATGGGCCTACCAAAACATGGTAGGAAAGATCCTCTTAGAGCGGGTCTTTAAATTCGTGCTCTTTTGAGATTAGAGACCCTTTGAGAATCCGTTGAAGGCTGTAGACCTTCTTCATACAGCTACTCATGAACACAAAAGCACATGCACACACCTACACATGCAAACACGCATGTGCGCGCACACGCATGGTCCATGTTTGGAACGCTATCTTGTAGTTTGACCTAGGCCAAATAAGAATCACAAATGCCAAAAACAGAGCCAGCCAAAGAAATAAAATGCATTTGAGGTTCTTTGTGCCAAGGAAGAAACAGCCTGACCACAAAAGAGAAAGGAATGTGTTCCATACTTCTTAATATCCTTGCAAACCATCCACTCGATATCAGGAAGAGGGGTCCCTTCGGCCGTGCATCTCACAGTCTGGCCCCCGTTAGAGCCATGGTGATCGTCAACCAAGTCCAGTATGGAGGATGGAACTGCAGGAGGTGAAAAGAAATCAGAACTGGATGGTTGGCACACCAGAACTTTGGGGAACTACCAAGTGGAATATGAGTTCAAAACTTGCCCACATAACGTTTGAACCTATAAATCAACCAACCACCCAGCAGGGAGCTGAGACCAGTCATGTGCATAATAACACTCCAGGTTTGCACAGATCTAATCGGTTAAGAGCATGCTTAAGGCATCTGTGCCCTGTGGTGCTTTAAATCTGGTATAAAGAAAGCAAAAGCCCCATGTTTATTTGACTTGAAAGACAAAGAGGCTCTTAGAGTTATGTTATAGCTTGGGAATCAGCTTACAGATTAATCTAAATGGTAGGATCTAAAGGAGCATTTACCGAAGTGCAATATTATTACATTTTAGATTCTTGTTTGTAACCGGTGATCAAATAAGTTAGAAATATGCTAATACGTGTATCACAGATTGACTATGAGGGTCAAACGAGCCTACCTAGACAGTACATGGCCCACGGTAGGTGCTCAGTGAATAGGTGCTAAACTGGCTTATAAACAGACTTGGGCACTCCGTTCTGGGAGGGGCTTCTATAGAGGTCTATAAGGAACGCTAGGCACAAAAAGCCAACACACTCTGAAACAACTTATCGTCATCTGGACCAAAGCATATCATTTCGCTCTTTCCAGAACTGGAAGTACCTAATTGAGAAATAGGTGGTTAAGGAAGCAATTGGAGCCTAGAATTCCAAGTCAGACAATTCAAGCTAGCCTGGAACCTCCCAGAATTATGTGAATTCATAAGTCCAACAGAGCTACACCTGCCACCCAAAGCCCCTGCTTCTCCCCTGAAAGGGTTGCTTTTCCTTCCAAGACCTGTGGGGACAAGGCCAGGCTCTTCTCGGGAGACTCTCCGTCACCCACCCACCGAGCCAGAGTTATCATTAACTGGCTCTTACATACCTTGAGTCAAGAGTTCAAAAGTATAGCTCTTCACATCATCTTCATTTTGAACTACAATAGTATAATGGCCACTGTCTTCTTCCTTTGCTCGGATCAGCTTTAATTTGCTTCGATAACTTAAAAGAAAAGGACTGTGTTTCAGCAAGGAGTAGCCCAATAAATACCAGTCGTTAAGCAATTACCATATTCAATTCAAATGTTGTTAAAAAACATCTTGTCCATATGATCTCTTTCCTGGGATTTTCCTTATATTATCTATGCACTGAAGGTCTGAGCTATAGACATTTCATTCTTAAACAGAAGACCAGAGATGAGCAATGGCTTATGTGGCTACAAGAGCTGTCAGTTCTGCTAAGGCCTGACTTCTAGATGGGAAAAAACAAATCTTACCATCTTTCCTTTTATTTTAATCCTGGATTTTTATGTTTAAGAAAAAAATACTTGCCAACACTGTTAAGCAAGTATACTCCAATACAAAATAAAAATAAAGACTTGATTCCCCTTAACATCCATCATATGAGTGATTCAGCCAAATACTGGAACATCCTTGGAAGAAACAATAGAGACACTGTCTCTGGATTGACATGGAGAGGTCACTGGGGTATAAAACTCCTGCTTGCTTGTATTTGCTTAAAAAACTCTGGAAGGTTTCATAAGAAACCTTCCTAACAAAACTAGTAATAGTATTCCTTGTGGGTGGGGAGGAGGAGGTACCAATGCATACGAGGACAGGAGTGAGGCTTCTTACAATGCACCATCTTTAGGTGTGAATGTTTTTAAAGTGCAAGATGCATCTTGAAAAAAAAAAATAGAGAAACATATGCTTTCACACCTCATTAAAGAGAAGTTTCTCCAAAAGATTGCTTACACGTATAATAAATGACATTTCGTTGTGTGTGTGTGTGTGTGTGTGTGTGTGCGTGCGCGCATCAGTAAAGCATCTGCCCATCTGACTGTCCTTTACAACAGCGTGGAAGAGCAAGCGGAGTGAGAGGAAGGGCGCTGGTCATGGAAGGAGGAGACCTGGGGCATTACTGAAACTCTCCAAGCCTCAGGTCCCCTACGGGTACCATAAGGGATAACTATATGCAAGGCGTAGAGTCATTGTGAGAATTAATTACATGAACCAATCTATAGGAAAGCATTTCAGAGGCTCCAAGATAGCATGCAAATGTCAAGTCTTCCAGCCAAGACACTGGATGCTGGAGGCGTGATGAGCACACCAGGCTGGCTTTCCCTCTGCCGCACCAAACTGAACACCTCTGGAATGGGTTTCTTTAGAGCCCCCTAAGCACCCCTGGCTGCCGGTGACCAGACAGTCTGCCGTCATTCATTTTTTGCACTTGTCCAGCCAAGGAAGCTGTGAATCCACTAGTATTAGGGAAACCAGACACCCCTCCATCGTGTGCATCCTTACATTCCCTGGCCTGTCATGGGGACCAGAAGATGATGTGCTGGAGGAAATCAAAAAACACCTTAAGAGACAGCTCTCCTGGACTGCTCTGCGGACAACCACTGTCTGGCCATCGCGACTGATGGTAGCTTGCAGACAGCCCTGGGTGTCTCAAGTGTTGGCTACGCTGGGATCACCCTATTTCTCTCTGGCCTCACAGCCTAGTAGAAAGTTAGACACTGTCCACTTCTCTGTGTTCCTACATTTCGTGTCTTAGCAAGCCTTCTGGATCCAGTATCCCACTTCTATCTCTAGATAGAACCTCTGTTCCACAGAGGTTGTCACATTCCATTTTCCCAGATGTTGCTTCTCAGTTACACATTCAGTTCAGAAAGAAGGAAGCAAATCCTGAAATTAAGTGAACTAATGGCAGAGGTGCTACCTTCTCCTCTTTCCTGAAGGCTTGAAATAGAGGATTTTGTCTCCTTGGAAAGGTTTCTGACAAACATGTAGGGCTGGATTAGCTGAGCCCTTCAAGAGGGATCTTCTGCTCTCAGATTCTAATCAGAGCTTAAAGCTTCAAGAGACCTCAAAATATCATCCAGTTCCTCATCTTGAAGGACATAAGGTATTATTAACCCTACATTATAGATGAGGAAGCTGAGGCTGAATGGTGACTTGCACAAAACTCCACCACTAGTTAAGAGATGACAACAGTCTACAGCTCCTCAGAGAGCAAGGATCTGAACTATCCATTGTACGTTCTCTCCTAACCAAATTTACTCAGACACTACTCTTATTTCCCATGAAAGCCTCACTGGGGAAAATGTGTTTCAAATTAAGTCAATGATGTTGTGTTTCATGTAGGCATATGTGATAACTGCCCTGAAAATGGAATCACCATACATGTCTTCTTGCAATATGGGTGATGGATATCAAGGAATATATATAAAACCCAAGTGGGTCCAATTTTCCTTTCTTTCCTCCATCCCTTGCTGAATCCAGGAACATGTCTTTCATTGGGAGCAGAGATTTTTCAGTTCTTTCTTCTCATTTCATTGTTACATACTTACCAACATACTATTATTGCATTGCAACATTGTCATGAAATGTACCTGATTTCCAGTATCCCCTATTTCTGATTGCTAAATTTTCTATATTGACTCCTGTTTGGGGTCATAAGACACACACAAACCTCAGTCTATCTAAGAAATACAATACAAAGAAAAGGCAAACTTGAAAAGGGTGTTTCTTTACCTTATTTCCTGAATCTTTTCTATGTCAGTGGTGATCTCCGTGAGATTCTCAATCAGAGTCAGGTTGTCCTTCAGCCAGGTTATCTTGGGAGGGGGATAGGCCTGCACATCCACCACAAAATGCTTGACTTCATGCAGGTTGACAGCTTCCAACAGGTTAAAGTTGGGTTTGATTTCAATAAATCCTTTCTCTGTACAGGGAAGAGTTTCCATTAAACAATGATCACCTCATGGTGGATCCCGAGCACCATGGCCGATGGGCATTTTAGGAAGCACAGTATACCGTGAACAGAAATGGTGACGTTCCTCATCTTTTTGACCTCCTTGGTGGCCTGGTGGGCAGCACACTCGTAATCTCCACTGTCTTTCACTGTGGCCTCAGGAACCCTCAGAGTGTACACCAGCTTGATGGCCGGGAACTTGGTTTCCTCCAGCCTCGTGATGCCTTTGCCTTTCTACAGCAGAAGGGGAGGAAAGCTGGTTTTAACAAGCTGTCTCCTAAGAGTGAACCCCTGTGTAAGTTACGGACTCGGTGATAATGATGGACCAATGCGGGCTCCTGGATTGTAACAAGTGTACCGCTCTGCGGGGATACCACTCTCCCCCATCTGGGGGAGACTGTTCCTGTGTTGAGCCCAGAAGACAATACAGGAAATCTCTGTACTTTTTACTCAGTTTTGCTGTGAATTTAAAGCTGCTCTAAAGGGACTTCCCAGGTGGTCCAGTGGCTAAGACTCCATGCTTCCAATGCAGGGGCCTGGGTTCAATCCTTGGTCAGGGAAGTAGATCCCACATGCTGCAACTAAAAATTCCACATGCCGCAACAAAGATCAAAAATCCTGTGTGCCACAACTAAGACCCAGTGCAACCAAATGAATATTTTTTTAAACCAGTCTAAAAACTGAAGTCTAATAAAAAATATTTTTAGCCATGTTCCTTTGAAAATCCGGTTTTGAAAGGATATTTAATGTCACAGTAAGGTGTTTGTGCTATACTGCCACAAGAAAAAATATATAACAAAGCACTATTTAAAGTATATCTATTAATTATTACATTTATAAAGTATTTAAAGGACTTATCTCCTTTAAATTATAATGGGGGTGGTTCTGTTTCTCTAAATTTTAAAGTTATAATAAGCCTGCATTTTTTCAAAAAATATCAAACAAAAACTATGATTTATAAACCGATACTTAGATTATGTATTTGGGGGCCAAACAACACATAGTTTTCTTTTGAGGAGAAAAAATTATCTCCAATAAATGAAAAGAAGCATTTATGTTTTAAGGATTAAAGGCATCAAATATGGGCTTCCTTGGTGGCCAGTGGTTAGGAATCCATCTGCCAGACCTGCCTGGTGATACCGTGGATGAGAATCCACGGGCCAAATCAGGGACACAGGTCTGATCCCTGGTCCAGGAAGATTCCACGTGCCATGGAGCAACTAAGCCCATGTGCCACACTGCTGAGCCCAGGCCCTGCAGTCCATGCACTGCAACTGCTGAAGCCCTCCAGCCTTAGAGCCTGCGCTCGGAAACAAAAACCACCACAATGAAAAGCCCGTACGCTGCAACAAAGAGTAGCCCTTACTTGCAGCAACTAGAGAAAGCCTGTGCAACGGCCGTAAATATAAAAATAATTAAAAAAAAAAAAAAAAAAAGAATCCACCTGCAATGCAAGGGACATGGGTTTGATCCCTGGTCTGGGAAGATGCCACATGCCACAGGGCAACTAAGACCACAAGCTGCAGCTACTGCGGCCCTCGAGCCTAGAGCCCACGCTCCAAAAGAGGAGAAGCCGCTGCAATGAGAAGCCCTCACAATGCAACCAAGAGAAGCCCCTGTTCTCCCCAATTAGAGAAAGCTTGAGGGCAGCAACAAAGACAAAGCAGCCATAAATAAATAAATGAAACTTAAAAAAAAAGTTTCTATAAAAAATAAAAATAAAGGCAATCAAGTATGAACAGAAAAATAAGATAGTTTTACATTTGGGGGAAGATGTATACCTATTGGTCTACGAATGTCTCTCCAGTACATGAGGTTATAGGGCAGTATGTGAAAATGTCCAAGTTTCAATCAGACACCCCAGGGAGAAAGGAAAGGGGCAGCCAAAGCATGGGGAAGAGAAATGGAAAAAAGGAGAGATACTATCAGATGCCAAAGAGAGAGCATGGAGTAGAAATCTGCGAACTAGGAGTGAAGGGGGAAAGACCATATATATATATACATATATGTGGTTTTTGCTCTCCATAAGGGAGAGCATTAAACACTGTTAAAAGGTCTCTGCGTGGGACCATCATAGCCTTTTACACACAGTTCATACACACTTACCATGATGGGTTAGAACGAATGAGAACTGGACTTAACATACACACACCAATACATATAAAATAGGAAAACAACAAGGACCTACTATACAGCACAGGGAACCATACTCAATATTGTCTGATAATCTATAATAAAAAGAATCTGGAAAAGAATATATGTATTTTATATATATTTATATAACTGAATTACTTTGCTGTACACCTTAAACTAACACAACTTTGTAAATTAACTACACTTCAATAAAATAAAAAAAGAATGAGTGAGACCCGATGTGTAAATCCCCAAGGACCAGCGATGACGCAGTGGCTCCCCTTCCCCATCTCCACTCCTCCCTTCTTCTTTCTGTGGATGGGCCAGCTCCCACCAGAGTGCTTGGGATTCAGCAAACATCACTAAATCTCTATTTTTTTTTTTAATTTTTTATTGTAGTGGTTTTTGCCCTACATTGACATGAATCAGCCATGGATTTACATGTGTTCCCCATCCCGATCCCCCCTCCCACCTCCCTCTCCATCCCATCCATCTGGGTCTTCCCAGTGCACCAGCCCTGAGCACTTGTCTCATGCATCCAACCTGGGCTGGTGATCTGTTTCACCCTTGATAGTATACTTGTTTCAATGCTGTTCTCTCAGAACATCCCACCCTCGCCTTCTCCCACAGAGTCTAAAAGTCTGTTCTGTATATCTGTGTCTCTTTTTCTGTTTTGCATATAGGGTTATCATTACCATTTTTCTAAATTCCATATATATGTGTTAGTATGCTGTAATGTTCTTTATCTTTCTGGCTTACTTCACTCTGTATAATGGGCTCCAGTTTCATCCAGCTCATTAGAACTGATTCAAATGAATTCTTTTTAATGGCTGAGTAATATTCCATGGTGTATATGTACCACAGCTTCCTTATCCATTCGTCTGCTGATGGACATCTAGGTTGCTTCCATGTCCTGGCTATTATAAACAGTGCTGCGATGAACATTGGGGTGCACGTGTCTCTTTCAGATCTGGTTTCCTCGGTGTGTATGCCCAGAAGTGGGATTGCTGGGTCATATGGCAGGTCTATTTACACTAAATCTCTATTGAATGATTCAAATTATGCCTGTTCACTGAAGAAAAGTTATGCATAGAAAGACCAGGCAGGGAATTCCCAAGCGGTCCAGTGGTTAGGACTCTGTGCTTCCATTTCGAGGGGCCTGGGTTCGATCCCCTAGTGCGGCTGCAAGGTACAGCCAAAATAAAAAAACAAATGAATTTGTTTATAAAGTAATTTCCCTGCTGGTCCAGTGGCTAAGACTCTGTGCTCCCAATGCAGGGGGCCCAGGTTGGATCCTGGTCAGGGAACTAGATCTCACATGCTGCAATTAAGAATTTGCATGCCACAACTAAAAGATTAAGACCTGGCTCATACTAAAACAAAGGCAAGACCAGGCAGGCAAGAAGCAGAGTATCCTGGGTGTCCACACGGCACGGAAGCAGGCAAGCGGCATTACTCAATGCCTCAAAACTCAAAGGCATGGAAGCCAAGGAAAGGAGAAGTCATGACTTTCAGCAATCAGGAAGTTTTAAAATTCATTTGTGTTTTGCTTTGCTAATTTTTTGGTCATTATCTTGTAGCCATATAACCTGTCTATCTGATGAAAAAGAGCACTCAGTGTGAAACCTCTATGCATTCTGAAGGGCCTGGTTCAGCTATCTTCATCTCAGACTCTTCCACTGCTCTAAGAACCACGGCGTCCTCTCGTCAGAGTCTGTATCAGAGATGGAAAGCTAAGGTCAAGAGGAGGCCAGTGTCATGCCCCATGAGCGATAGGTCTTTGAAGCCCTACTGTGATCCACGCCCTGCCACCTGGGGCCTTGAGGGTACTTACCATTTGTCCAGGGTAAGTCCACTGAAAGTCAACCACCTCGTTGTTAAAGACAGTGCAGGTGACCACAATCGATTCGCCTGCCTTATATACAGTCTTAGGAGATTCCATTTCCAGATCAAGTTTTGATGTTGCTATTTAAAAAAAGAACAAACACAGGACCTAAATGTCCAAAGTACAGTCAGGATCTTACAAGGTTTTAATTTTTAAAGAAGATTCTGAAAAATAATTTGCCAACAACTTTGATCAAGACAAAATTTTGAAAATCTCAGAAGCCTTGATCTGCATTGACATACATAATTTGGTTTAAAGTAAAACACATACACATATATACATATACACACACGCAAAACAATAACAATAGTAATAATAAATTCCAATTCGCCAGAAGACCACATTCGCATCCCCAAGCATTTGGGTGCATTATGACTACAATCACTTTTATTGACAGAGCAAGCCTTTACTGACTTCACTTTCCTAGCCACTAGCTCCTACCCATCATTTATTTATTCTCCTCTTCTCTCCCATTCTGCTTCCCAGTTATTCTCAGCATTTCTAGAACCTAGCATGGAGTCTGGCATAAAATAAGCCCTTCACAAGAGTTAAATGGCATACCCTCGCTAATACCATAACTGCATGTAAGTGCTCTATAAATGTGTTGGCCCAAGTGTGGTTTATACATTCCCATTTGCATTAACCACTCACATCAAAGGGATGAAGTCGACAGCTACCAGCTTTTCTCAAAATCACTTTTCCAAAGTTATTAAAATTAACCTAGAAGTCCAGCCCCCACAGGTGTGTGTTTGTAGTTAAGGCCTTTGTAGTCAGGAATGTGACTAAAGCAGTAAGAGGCTTATACAAGAAAAAAAAATTCCTTACAGTATACTGAAGTTAACTGGTGAAACCTGAGATCATACAGGGGTAGGAAAGACTTTGCCTTTGGTAATGCCAAGCTTCACAGTATTGCAGCCACGGAGATGAGCTTAACACTGTAGGTTCAAGGTGGGGTTAACCTACCTTTTGGAGGTTAATGCCAAGTCCCCATATCAGAATTTGGGGGCTCCATCACTAGGGACTAGGATTTTAAAAAGAAAATTCTACATGCATCTGATGACTTTGCCTGTACCTCTTATTCAGAGAAGGTAAGAGAGGGCACAGTACCTGTGTAAGCATAAACATTGAATGGAATGGTCTGGAACTTCTTCCCTCTGACCGTGGCCTCACAGATATAGAGCCCGACAGCGAAGGTTCCTTTAAAGCCTTGTCTGCTGTCATAGGAGGCATGCACTACCCCCTCACTGCTGAGTAAGGTCACCGGAGTCTCAGGATCAGTCGTGCGGCATGGGATGATGACGGAATCTTCGTCCTCCACGATGACCAAGGAATCTGTCATTCCTAGAGGTACGAAGGCTACATCTGGGTCTGACATTTGGGGAAAAAAATGGAAAACACATTAAGGATTAATTTCACCTTCACACATATATGCAGAAAGATTACTTCTTTGGCATTAGTCATATTAGGTACGAATTTTACCTTTACTCATAAATCCAGAAGTGTCACCCCACTGACATTTGTCATCCTAACAGCTAGAAGGTGATTTTTTTAAAGTATGAACAATACCAAATTGCCCGTGCCTTCTTAAAAAATACTGAAAACAAATATAAATATTGTCAGAAATGGAGGTCAAAATTTAAACTACAAAACACAAAACAAAATGGACATTAAAATAATCAAGCCTGAAAAAAAACCATCAGGTCTGCTCAAAACATGAGAAAATACTCATAATTTTTGAATTATGCTTTTTACAATGCCTGTGACCTATAGCTGTATTACTTGAAAAGTAGTAGAGAAATCTACCAAAAAAAAAAAAACCTCTCAAATAATAAATAAAATGTATAATTCCACAGCCTGAGAATTTTCTTTTCAAAAGAAAACCAGCTGTTTAAACTACTTGGTAATAAGTGCTGAGAGTTTCCAGCATCAGTTTCACAAAGGATACACAACTCTAGATAATTGGAAAGAAGATCTCTAGCAACACAGAGCCTGGCCAGAGGATGTTTGTGCTGGGGCAAGGGAGGAATAGGAAAAAATCTCTGGACAATCTCAGGCAGAGCAAGACTCAGTACTTTTAACAAATCCACCTTCCTACCACTGTCTTCAAAGCAGGGGAGCACTTATGTGAGAGTTGCAATGGGTGACATACTAAATATCTACCCCTTTTGAAACAATTTTTTTTTCAATTGTTAGGAAAGAAAGTTGATACAGATGAGAATGTCAGAATAGAAGTGAAGAGGGTTTAGATCCATAGTTACAGAAGACAGAGAAAGGTGCCAATTTTAAACTTTTTTTTTTTTGCTGTTCCATGCAGATAAGGGATTTAGTTCCCTGACCAAGGATCAAACCCAGGCCCCCAGAAGTCGAAGCTAGAAGTATTAACCAATAGACCTCCAGGAAAGTCCCAAGGAGCCAATTTTAAAAACTTGAAAAAGCAGAAAGGTAGGAAGATATACTTCTGAAACTCCCTCACTGAATGTCTGCTAAAACAACACAGATGGCAAGAGCTATAAATGGTTTATATGCTTGTTGACTGAAGCCTAGTTGTGGGGATTCCCAGGTGACTCAGTGGTAAAGAATCCGCCTGCCAATGCAGGAGGTGTGGATTCAATCCTTGGGTCGGGAAGATCCCCTGGAGAAGGAAATGGCAACGCACTCCAATATTCTTTCCTGGAAAATCCCATGGATAGAGCCTGGTGGGCTACCGTCCGTAGGGTTGCAAAAGAGATACGACTTAGCGATTAAATAAGACAAGACCAAAATTCTAATTGTATTCCCCTTTAATTCTACTATCTATATACTAAAATTGCCATGACTTGAATTTGCTTTTAGAGTTCCAAATTCCTGAATTCTATTAGCAAAGATTCCAAGAAACAAAGCCACAAAATAACTTCAGGTTAAAATATACAGTTTGATCCATAACACATCAGCCAGAGGTTCCTTTAAAGTTCAAGTCTTCCCTACCATCAAGTACTACTTATGCAATGCAAGATCCAGGTTCTAACCCTGGGTTGGGAAGATCCTGTGGAGCAGGGAATGGCAACCCACTCCAGTATTCTTGCCTGGAGAATTCCAAGGACAGAGGAGCCTGGCAGGCTACAGTCCATGGGGTTGCAAAGAGTCGGACTGAGCGACATTCACTTTTCACAGATATAGACACAGGTACAGAGATAAACATAGATCATTACCAAGGAATGCCCAGAGACTGCTAGGTGGGTGGTAAACCAAAGGCGTCTCAAGCTCATGGCTAAGTCTAGTTGATTAGGGTAGCTGCTGCCAGAAAACACCACACATTCTGCCTGACTCTGAAATTCATCCCAACCTTAAGCCGTGCCCTCCAGAGATGTTTCCAGACAAAGACTGTGTGGAACCGGGTCTCCTTAGACTGGAGGACTCCCAGACCTTCTTTACACAGAGGTCTAGGACACCTCTACCCCACCTTCCTTCCCTCTCTCCTTCATTCAGGGTCACACTTGCACTGCACGCAGACAACTCTCCCAGCCTCTGCGGGATCCCTCCTCATTTTCTCTCATAACCAGTGAACCAGTGAAGTTGCTCAGTCGTGTCCAACTCTTTGCAACCCCATGGACTGCAGCCTACCAGACTCCTCCATCAATGGAATTTTCCAGGCAAGAGTATCGGAGTGGGGTGCCATTTCCTTCTCCAGGGGATCTTCCCGACTCAGGGATCGAACCCGGGTCTCCCACGCTTTACCATCTGAGCCACCAGGGAAGCCCTTCTCTCACCAGCCTCTCCTTTAATATAACCCCTGCATATTTAACTCCACCTTACTCCTATGCTGGCATTTGCTTCTTGGAGGACAAGACACAACATCGACCAAAATTTTCATTAGAAAGAAAAAAACCCACTCCAACTCATCAAGGTTAAATACAGGCACACTTAGTTTACTGCACTTTGCTATGCTGGGCTTCACAGATACTGGATTTTTCACAAACTGAAATTTTGTGAACGCTGCATCAAGAAAATCTATTGGTGCCATTGACACTCTGTGTCAAATATGGGTAAATCTTGTAATACCGCAAATGTTTTCACTATCATTACATTTGTTACAGTGATCTGTGATTGGTGATTTCTGATGCTACTATGGTAAAAACATTACAACTCACTGAAGGCTCAGATGACGGTTAGTATTTTTAGCAATAAAATATTTTAAAATTAAGGTATGTACATTGCTTTTTAAGACATAATGCTACTGCACACTTCACAGGCTCCAATGTGGGACTTCTCTGGTGGCCCAGTGGTTAAGTCTCTACGCTCCCAATCCAGGAGGCATAGGTTTGATCCCTTGGCCAGGGAACTAAGATCTGGCATGCCACAAGGCATGGCCAAAAAAAAAAAAAAAAAAGGCTACAGAAGTGTAAGCATCCAACGCACTAGAAAACCAAAAATAAAAATATAAACTTGTATGACTCAATTTATTGCAATATTCACTTTATGTTGGGAGTTGGGAACCAAACCCACAATCTCTCCACGGCATGCCTGTATATGTTTTCTTGAATTTGAAAAATATCAGTTATTTGGAAGCCATTATAATGAACTATAAGCCACTCCAAGGCCTATCTAACTAATTTTTGTGTCCCCAACACTTAGCAGTGCCTGATACCCAGTCCATGCAAGTAAGTATTTGCTGAACTTGATCAAACTGAATAGAAATGAGTGCATTTCAGATTTTCCTCACAATGCCAATAAAAGATGCCACAATGAAATGGTTTTCAAAACTTACTACAGTTCTAAAATGTTAACAATGAATATTTCTGGGTGATGACATGATAAATGATGTTGATTTAAGCTTGTGTGTTTGTAGTTTTCAATTCTCTGGTAAGTGTTTATTATTTTTATACTTCTAAAAACTTTCATACAATTAACGGGCAAGCCAGGACAAGCCTGTCCGGGGGACCCAGGCAGCTCACCTGGCACGTAGATGTAAATGTGTCTGCCCTCGATCTCGTTCTCATCCACCTGCGTGTGGTTGTAATAGCAAGTGTACGGCCCAGTGTGGGCCGCCGAGGCGCTGACCACTTCCAGTACCGTCACAAAAAGGCCACTGTTGTTCTCCTCGTTTCTGATTTCCACATCGGGGTACTCTTCTTCAGACATGGGGTACTGCCAGCTCACTTCACTCTCCCCAAAGCATCTCAGAGAAAAGGATGAATTCAGCGGCACAACCCTCTCATTTTCATTGGGCAGGATGGAGGGTAATGAAAGCTGGCAGAGGATTAGGCTTGGCCCTGTAAAAGGAAACACGCTCTGAATAGGATGCGGCCCGAAAGGACGGTCTCACCCAGAGCAGCTTCTATGAACAATGACCATTTCTACGCAAAAATTCGTTAGCCTGGATGCCCATGAAAGGCCCCCCATTATGAACAGCACCGCATCTGCTGAGAGCAGCAAATGCTCCAAAGGCCTCAATAGCCCTGTCCAGCCCCTGCTGGGCTCACCCCTCCAAACACTCCAGTGGACAGAGGACTTCTCACTCCAGTTCCATATCTTAGACTCTTATGTGTTACCATGAAATAGCACAAGATGGCCTAAGCTCAAGCCCATACGGGCTCTTTACTGTCTGCGCTCCCTATGGACAGAGAAACGGGCTGAACGAAGCACAAGGCAGATTGGTGCTCAAGAAGTGCGCATCTTCCGCTTCTCACAATACTCTGGCGTGCCTCCTCTCTGAAGACTTCCAGAAACCAAAGTAGGAGGATGTGGATTTCAATTCAAAAAGAATAAGTCAAGCCCAAGAGTGAAAACTCTTGAGTTCATCTTAGAACCTAAAATGTCAGTTCAGCTTCCCCTGTCTATAAAACTGGTAAAAGAGATATTATGACTAAATTATGCACTCAAGATATCTAATCTCCCTCTAAGCCTAGTGCGGGAATTCACCCAACTTCAGTCTGTGTCCACTCTGACTGGTCAGCTTGTTAAGCGGGACGTGTAAAGTGCACCTGAGTCCCTATTGTCCTGAAGGTGAGGAATACAGAGTGGACGTCAGAACTCCTAAATCACTGATCATGCTCAAGTTGCCATATCCATCCAGGTGAGACCTAAAGAGACTCATAGCCTTAAGTTAACTCCTCAGACTAGAAAAACACTGGTGTCTGCATCTGCACCATGAACATCTGCAATTCATGATTATCTGGATGAAAACTAAGAAAGTCCAATAAATATTTCAACACATGGCCCTGCTGGCATCCTCCTGGTGGAAAAGTTAGTAAGCTTCCCCAAGCGTGAGACAGTGAGTAATTCAGTTTCAAGGCCAAAGGTGACTCTAAGATTTTGCAGCAATTAAAGCATCTTCCATTTAAGACAGGTATAATTTCCTGGATGAAAATTTCCTCTATTTGTTTCCTTTGGGCATTCTTGAATTTATTTCTCTGACCCACCTCTCCTGGGAACCCATGACCCAGGAAATGGAAGAGAGTGGCAGACAAATTTAAACTGTTATTCCTAACAGCATGTCAACGCCATGATGACATACATACTAAAATTGCCACCGGAGAACGTTCTTTTTGGCATTAGAGCAATCCAGCAAGGGGAACTGAATGTGCGCAGTCATTCTAGAGAGCATCTTGTTTCTCTTTACTCTTTTGGACTGTTTGTAGGAATATAGGCAATACACCCCCAGAGCACAGAACTTAGCGGGGGGGAAAGATTTCCCCGACGACAACAAACTCAGAGAGGCTTGAGATCCATACCTGTGAAGAGACAGCCTAAGGCCAGGAGTGCCCAATGGGAAGTCCCCATAGTTCTGGAAAACTGAAAAAGTCAAAAGTCAAACAGAAATAGTGTTAGTCAATAAAACAACTAGTCATGAGCCTACTTCTCTTTGTGCTTTGTGCTATGGAAAACGTTAACGACATCATTTCAGTCAACAACATCCTGGTTTAAGTAAGATTCACAGTTAAAACAGTAAAATGCCTAAGAAGCAGGAATTAGATAGCCTTGTGTGGGCCCAAGACCATGACAGGAGCCAGCTGAAGCCGAAACCCTTTTTGATTGCCTGCAGCTTTCAAATTCCAAAACGTCTCGCTTTATTGTCTTGGAACATGTCCAAAAGTACAGAAGAACGGTTCCTCTTAAACCATTTAAATTGATTGCGAAAAACAAATAAACATGTGTATTTACTCAACTCCTAAACTTGAGCTGTTTTCACTCAAAATGGGTTGTCATTTGCTTTGGGCTTTGCTAACAAAGTACACGGTCACATCCTCAGCAACCTTTGGAAAAGATGCTTGGACTGCCAACGGATGTCTTAATACTTGAGAGCCATTCTGGGTAGAGGGTACCAGAAGCTGCATCGCCCAGTGTTCCTCAGAGGACATCATGCGCAGATCTGCAGGCTCAGGCCTGGGGCCCCAGCCCAAGCCCTTCCAGGACCTGCTACACTTACAGGCAGGCTAAACAGGGCGCAGAAAGCCCGGGGCACAGGCGTGGAAGGCAAAGAGTAAAGGAAGGGAAGAAGTGAGAGCAAATGAGAGAGAAAAGTATGGCCAAACTCCTGTTTCAGGGATACAGTGAAGCCCAGGATACAATTCGATGGATGATTCATTTTCACACAGGTCCCTGTCCGTTCGGAAAGCAAGTTCTCCACTCCGATCTCCTGCCGCGAATTCTGGGGAACAGAAGAGCAGTGCAGAGAGAGACTGAAACCCAATGTCACTGAGACACAAACAGGGAAAAGCAGCCGGCGAGCAAGAGATGGTAAAGGAAAGTTGGGGGGAAACGAAGAGGGACCCGAGCTGCCCGGAGGTAAAACCATGGAAGAGTCTATTCCGCTCCACCTTCTGAAATGGCCCCTTTATCCTTTTCTTTCTACATATGCCTCACACATTTTATCATCTCCCCCTTCACTTCCCACACGAAGGAACTGAGAAAATGATCTTCCTGAGGTCGACCCGAAGGAGCTTGCAGGGGTCGACCAAGTTTCAAATAAAGAAGCTCCACTGAGAGTCGTGGGCAGTGGCACAAGCTGCAAGATGATCCTTAAAAAATCACCCAAGCCTAGGGCTTGGGATACACTGGGTCCCCGAGTTGCTCAAAACCCCAATTCACGCAATGGAACGAGTTCATGGCACTTAATTTGTTCCATAACTGACTTTGGAAACTAAGATGTGTGTGCATGACTCCTGAGTAAACTGTCTAAAAAACAGAAGAAAACAGTCAATGTTGCCTGTGTTTAGCCCTTGTTTCCTCCTTCTTTTTTTTTTTTTTTTGGTTGCAGAGGATCCAGTAGATAACAGCCTAGTAGTTTTCAGTAGAGCCTGATCTTTTATTTTCGCTTGAAACTGGCAACTGGTCTACCTGCAGACATCAGATTTCTGCCTCATTAAAGTCTACCAGTTAAATGGAGGAGGAAGAAAGGGAAAAGATGGAATGCTGATAATGGGGAGGGAGGCATTAGGAAAAAAATGATGATAATTCTCATTTCTCCAAAGCAGAACAAGAAACCAGTACTTGCTCAAAGTGGTCATGTGTATGCCATGCTTGTTAATAATAATCCTTTGAAATATCTGATGTTTTAAGTGCCACTTGAGGCTCAGAGAGGCTCAGCAAATGACCCAATATCACACAGCTGGTAGTAAAGCCAGGATTCTAACACCAAGTCTGTGTAATGCAAAAACCACGTTCTCTCCAAGCCACCATATGGTCTCTCTCAAGGGAAGGTCAGTGTTTCAGCCTTGTGGACTCCCCACATCCTCAACTATTTCCCCATGCAAATTGGGGCCCTGCTTTCCTCCTCTGCTCACTACCACAGCGAGAGCAATCTGCACAATGCTGGCTGGATGACGGCCTCTGAGGATCCTGGCATGTGCCAGGGATTCAGGGTTTCCTCACTGCTGCAATGACGGGCACAGGGTCCCCAGAGCCAGGCTGGCCAACCTGATTTCCCACATGGCCTGCGTGTTTGTACATGTAAATATCAGCCTCCCACTGATAATCCACTTAGCAAACTTCAAAGGAGCCCTCCACAGCCAGCTTGATGCCTTGGGTTTTATCACATTTATATCCTGCAATGCTCTAGTGGGCCTTGCCAATGATGCACTCTTAAAGCATTCCCAAGCTTGACAGAGGGGCTCACTGCTTTTACAGGCCAGGCTCTGAAGGGCATTTTGCTCTGGCCAGGCCCACCAGACTTCCTTCTGTGCATCCAGATAGGGGGACCCGATGCCAGAGAGGATTACTTACTGACATACAAGTGGGTAATGAAAACAGGACCTCCGAGCAAGCGATAATGGTGCAAACACTGAAAATCAACATGCGTTTGTTCACCATTTCAAACTCCCATCTCTGATAAGCGTGGCTCCCTGGCTAGAAACCCAGGCGTAGTTGTGAAGTTTCATGTCATTACTCATCTGTGACTCAGACAATTTACTCGTGAATAATTGCAGACTGAGCCCTACAGGGAGGTGATGGAAAACACCTGGGAAGAACACAGCTTTCCCGCCTCTTGGCCCTGGAGTGAGAATCTCTAGGAGCGGTGTTGCTATTTCCACTGCTTTTCTACTCTGGGAATAAATGCTCCTCCTGAATCAATAACCCCTATCCCAGCGCTCATCCAAAAGTCAGACGTGCAAATACAATTGGGTTGCAGATTCAGAGAAACATGGCATGTTATGAATCAGCAAGAATAAATCACTTTGCAAGGGGGAATGATGGATTTCACTCCAAAAAAATTAATCATAATTTCTGTCATGCCAACTGTATGTTGGACTTCAGTCACAATCCTCTATAATCACAGGTCATCGCCACTGGTTAGAGAAACAATCAGAGAAAAAAGATCTCTGCTGTATTCACGCTCAGGCAAGTAAGTGTGGCCTCCCCTTCCACCCCTCATTCTCATTCGTTTCTCCTCTCAATAGATGCTATGATAGAAATGACACTGGACTAGGTTTTGATCCCACATCTGACACCTAGTCTAGCCCTCTGAAGCTCAGTCTCTCCCTGTAAATCAGCACGAAGAATATCTGACTTGCTGGCTTGCCTTTATGCATTATTATAAAGACTAAATTCCACAGTTTAATTAAAAGGGCTTCAGAAACGGCAGCCTCTTGGTTTTCATGCAGCCTCTTTTTCTATAGGTTCCAAAGATGTTTTAGACAAGAGGGACATCCGAGTGGCTACTTCAATGTCTGTTTACTGAGAGAGCCAGCAGCTGCACCACCTGTGTTAGTGGAGGACTGGGTCTGAACTCCGCTACAGGGAAGCCTGATAAAGCGATCAAGACTGTTCCTAGCTGAATCAATATATATACAGTCATGTAAACAGAAAAAAATCTGTTTGCAGCTACCATTCTTTCTCTTTAACACACTGCCATGCCCCGGCCCTGCAAACAGAAGCGAAGAGCCATTAACTATGACTCTACAATCAAAACCAACACGCTAAGCTAGAGAGCAAACACACGGCAAGCAACCCAGGGGCACCATTCCCAGAAGAGAGAGCAGGGCACGCTCCTCACAAAGCCAGAGCGGGCTTCCAGATCACCAACTGCTCAGAGCCGCTGCATATTGAATTTCACCCCACCCTGGCATGATTAGAGGCCACTGAAGACTCTCTCACAGTCCCAGAAGCCGCTGACGACTTCAAGATTCAGCTTTCCGAGGTTCAGTTAATTTCAGCTCTCCTTATTTAATTCTAACTGTGAAAATGACATGTGCTGCTTTTCTTCCCTGGGACAAACATTCCTGGGACTTCAGTCCAGGAGGTCCAAATGCTGGTCCACCCTGGTGGCAACTTGAGTGAGGGAGTGTTTACTGGGATCTGCACCTCACCAGAACCTGTTCTGTTGTTTTTATCTTCTTGAGTTCCATTAGACATTCCAGTGCTGGGTGGGAGCGGCACTATTTTTACATGGGAACATTTTATGGGACAGTCTGAGCTCATAAACTTTTCTGCTCCCCTGTACCAGATATTTAACCAGGGGAGACTGAAATGTCACTTCCTGTTGATTGTCACCAAACTGGTGTGACACCCAATGGGACAGCCTTAGGTGCAGCAGCTTGTAGTATACTTGAAGCTCACCAAATCCCCAACACTAGGGCTTCACTGTAAAAGAAAACTGCAAAAACTGGCCAATCTTCGCAGGTCTGCTCTGATAACCCCATGTGGTGGGCCAACACTTTGCTCATTAGGTAAATACATAGGATTAACAACTGTGGCGAAAGACTACCCCCAAAGTCCATAAAATCAGGGTTGTCAGTCCAGTGATTCTTGTAGCTTCACAGAAAACGAAAACTTGGTCCTACCGGACCGAAAAATGCATCTTGCTGATGCCACGACTTGCTTAAAATCTCCGCGAAGCCGATGCCAGCAAAGGATAGTTGCAGTTCTCACATAAAACCAGCAGGTGGCAGTATTGGTCCAAGAGACAGACGGTCCTCGGGATTCGCGGGGACGCAGATGCTGCTACAAGCTCTGTGTTAACATGTCCCAAATCTTCCAATCTCCGACTTTATTAGGTTGCACGTTTAGGTTCCGTGGTGCCCTCTATTCAAAGCCAGTAGAATAGAAGCTGGGCAATTGCCGGTGAAAAGGCTTAACGTTCCGCTGGGCCCCAAGAGAATTCGCCAGACTTCATCACCAGCACCGTCAGCATCATCCCTGCCCGCAGGGTCGGCCGGGGCGACTGAGCTTCGGGAGCCAGGAAAATGGCGCTGCCATTCCAGGTCGCAAAGATTTGGAAGGTTCAGCAGGAAAAGTCACTCGCGAGTAGCTCGAGTGGTCAGGGTTTTGTTTAGCCAATGTTCTCCCCATCTCGCAGTCTCCACCCGTTTTGGGGAGACAGACCACCGGGGCCGCGCCAGGCGGGTCCCCGACGCCGCGGCCGGGCGCGAGCTGCCGGGTCTGTTCGCAAGTCACTGTCACCGCCTCGTAAACCCCGAGGCGAGGGGCGCGACGGCCACGCAGTCTGGGAATTGCGGGCTGATTGGGAACGACTCTTCCCGTTGCACAATAACGCGGGGTCGTAAAACAAACAAACAGCAACAGGCCGCCTGCGCGGCAGGGGGACTTTCGAAGGGCCAGAAAACAAAAGTCGCCCCCTCCCCCCAAAGGAGTGCCCGGGACCCTATATCCTCCGCTTGGCCCACATTTCACTATTATGACACCCCCTCCCTTAGCCCCAAACCCGGGAACCTCCGCCCCTCTCGCACACCCAGAGCCTCCAAGGCAGACAACGTGATTGCAAGGCGTTACTTTGGGGCTCCAGGAGAGGGCAAGGTGACCGAGGTCAGTTGTGTCCTGGGTCCCAGCGCAGCGCTCCGACCCCCCGGGGCTGGCGGAGAGCCGGACGGCGCGCCGGACACCCGCTAGAGGGCGCGGCAGCCGCGCGCATCTTACCCCGCTCGCTCCTCGCTCCCGCCGGTCGCTCCGGCTCCGGGTCCCCGACAGCGCAGCGGGGACCGCGGCTCGCCCACCTCCGCAGGGGAGGATCTGCGCTGGCACGGTCCGGCCCCGCCACGCCCCCACAAGCCCCGAGCGGGCTGCGGTCCACGCCCTCGGCCGCTCAGTCACCCTGAGGTTGGGGACAACGACCGCCAGCTCCCGGCTTTAGCGTCCGCAGCCGCCGCACTCCCAGCTTAGAGCTGCGGCGGCCGCTGCGCCCTAGACTCGACGCTCGGCCTTCGCATTGTTTTCGGCTGAGACCTGAGCCGGGGGCCGGACGGGGTGGAGGGAGAAGGACCGAGGGGTTTAGGGTTACAGTCGCACGCCAGCGCCTCCTATGGGTCTGAAAGCGCCACGGCCGCGGACAGCTGCGCGGAGAAGGCTGCTTGGAGTTGAGGCTGCGCTCCCTCCGCTTTAGAGAACCCAGCCTCCCCCACTGCGTCCCCCTCGCCCGACGCTCGCTTTGCCCGGGTTGCCCTGTGCACACACGCTCCGCCTGCGCCTCTCGCTCCTCTTTTGCGGGGAAGGGGTAGACTGCAATAGGTGGGGAATTCCGAGGTCCTCTATCCCTTGCAATCTATATTTCCAACGGATCCCTGGCTCACTGTTCAGCTGAAAACAAAAGGGAAGTGCCATCGATCCATTTCAGCAAAATACAAGCACCAGCAGAGCCCTAGAGCACTTTGGGGAAAGCAATCTGCCCGAGCTCTGCATCCCGCGCGGAAAGCAAGATAGCAAAACCTTCCCCCTCTCCCCTCGGACCCCGACGGCTGAGGCTGCGCGCGGACCCCATTAGACTAGAGGCCAGGGAGATTGAGAGCCGCACCTTTCGGCCACTAAGCAGGCTTTTAGTTTTCCTCCCAGAATTGCCACTTCTCCACCAACATGTAACAGTCGCAGCTCCCTGGAGGCCAGAGGGAGTCCCACCCACCGGGGTCTGCAGGAAGGCGCCGGCCACCACGTCCCCAGGACGCGTCCCGGCACTGCGCGCCGCCCACGGCCGGTCCCCAGGAGGCACAGAACCGGCCCGCCTCGGCGCCAGACGCGTTTGCAGCTGGAAAGCCTGGCCCCGATGCCCCTCCCCCTACACCCCTCCCCAGTCCGCGCCCCGGAGGAAAGCGGACCGGGGGCCCGCAGCCGGGGCTCCGCTTCGAGCCCCTCTCTGTCTAAAGACTGGCGCTTCCCGCTGCCTTCTCCCACCTTGTCTTTCTGTCTCCCCCCGCTACCACCCGTCGCGTTGGAGTCCAGCTACACTCGGGTCAAACCCCAAACAAGGCTGTCCAAGAGCCCGAAGTAGGGACTCATAGGGTGTCACCGAGCCTGTCGGGGAGTGGAGCAAGGGCCCCCTTGACCGAGAGGATTGTGGAGAGGAGAAAACCCAGAGGGAAGGAGAAAAGACGAGAGAAGGAAAGGAGCAAAGCAGCAGCACCAGGGCCCGGGGGGGTCAGAGGGAGGTGGGGCTTGGGGGTGGGAGGGGATGTTAGAACCAGAGCCAGCGCGTCACCGACGAGGTGCGCACGTCCGGGGAGCCCCTTCCTCCCCTCCAGGGGTCCCCAGGCTCGCCGGTCTCTGGGCTGTTAGTCGGCTGAGCTGGGCGGCTGATCGTCGCGCCCCGTTTGCCCCGGATGTCTCTCCCCGCTCTAAAAAGCTGCCTAGTTCTGTTCGAGAGCGACAATGCGGAGGCGAGTCGGTCCAAAACGTTGAGCAATTCGGCTGAGGAGCCAAAAAGCCATTTCCCACACAACGCAGCCCGGGGCTTTTCTAGGCGGCCGGGCTGGGCGCGGGGCAGTCCGGACCTGATGAGGGTCGTTCGCGCTCCCTCTCCAGCCTCCGTTTGTCTCTCCCCTTGGAGATGGAGTAAGTGGCAAGTTTTTCCAAGCACTCTTTCTGCACGGCCTGGGGTCCTAGCAGGGCTGGGGGAAGCAGTGTGGAGGGGGCGCTCTGGCTGCGGGAGAGACAAGGCGGAGACGCTTGGCCCGGCTACTTCACACCTGGCCAGGAGGCCGAGGTTCCTGGTCCCTTTGGGCAGCGGTCGAGCCACACTCCCTCTCGCTCTGAGCCGACAGAGACCCTTTCCGAACTGACCCGCGGGTCCCAGTTGTTTCCGAGCCAAGGGGAAGCTGCCCGCTCCCTTGGCGCTGTCTGGAGAAGTTAATCTCATGTATAAAAGCCTATTTCCATGGGGATAGACGATGGAAGAAGGTGGGGCGCGAGGAGACCGCTTCGGGGCGAACAGAGGCTGGCACAGGGAGTGAAATACATACAGGGACCCTGGAGAGGGTGAAGCAGCGCTGGGCCAGTGCAGGCGGCTAGCGCCCCGCACCCTTGTGCGGAAAGGGGCACGGGTGCCCCGAGGCAAGTGTGAGGGCGGCTCGCCTCCCCTGTCTCCGTCTTACCTGGGAACCAAGTTTCTCCGTTCCGAGTTGTCCCTAACTTCCCCCACAAGTTCTCCACTTTTTTTTGGCCACCTTCCTTCTTTCCTTCCTGCGGCCGGGACTGGCTAGCAGCAGAGCTCCGGGCTTGGCAAAAATCGGTTCCACCGAGGAAGGGGGTGCGCAGAGATTGCTGGGGGTGGAGACCACCGCGCACAATGAGGGCCCCTTGGAGCGCAGTTCGAAATTCCTCAAATCCCAGTTGCTGGAATGCGAGGCGACGACGACTTCTTCACTCGGGGCCAAATGTGTTTGTCATTACTCCACAGACCGCCTGCCTGCCCGCCAGCCCGCGCCGCCGGCGCCCCCGCGCTAAGCGCGCAACCCGAGCGCGCGGCGGGGCTGGCGCCCTCTCTCCCTCGCACTTCACTGATCCCGCAAACCACGGATCCCCAGAACCCTCGCCCAGATCGGCGCCCCCTCCGCTCGCCTCGCAGCCGCCACGGTTGTATGGAGTCTGGCCCTTACCGGGCGCAGCACGGTTCAGTCATTACGCGCCCCGGGTCGGCGCCGTGTGCGCCGGGTGGGCACCCCAGGGCCGGCCCTCTCCAGCCGAGCCCTTCACGCCTCCCCTCCCCGCAACCCCTTCCGCTCCCCACTCCGCGCTCGTCTCTCCCCACCTCCCTCCGTCCACCAGCCGCGCTCCACACCGCCGGCTACAGTGCTGTCCCGCCAAACCGCGGATGAGGAATGAAAATACTCATTAAAAACCTGTAGCCTTCCAGGACTCCATGCCAAGAAGAGGGCGAACACCTCTGCCCCCACTCCCAGCACCGCTTGGTGCTCGTCCCAGTATACAGGAATATCACCCCCAACCCCCAAAAGAAACCTCAAAAATGTAAGCCTCAACAATTTCTTTGGGAGGCCATAGAGTTGTTAGAAAAATACTGCTTTTAAAAATAGGTCTGGAAAATGTGTTTTTTTAAACCCCTAGACTTTCGAACTCTATGGTTATCTTCCCTCCAAGTGAAGTTTATTCAAAATAAATTACTCTCTGGACATACAACTAGAATTCGACTCCAATTTTTTTTTTCCATCGCCCAAAGTTTGAAGTTACTTCACTTCTAGCCCAAAGAGCCTGATTAGGGATTTCTTTTAGAAACAAAAATCCTTTTTCTCCTCCCTTACCTTCTCCTCCAATGTCAATTCGCAATGAAAATCCTACATGAGGAGGAAAAATTGTGTCCACGGCCTGCAGCCCTCTCCTGCAGTCCCCTCCTCTGTTTCTCTCCCTCTAGCTCCAACTGTAATGGGCTCAAAAACCGCGTTTTGTAATTGATTCAATGTTATAGTCCATCCTTCTAAAACTAATCATTTGCTCTAAGTAAATAGCTGTCAGGAAATGAAGCCCCCCCTCCCCTTGGCCTCTTCAAAATAAGAGTTTCCCTCGAACTCCGTGCGCTCGGAGTCTTCCAGCCTCCAGATTGCGCCTTCGCTTTTCGCTCTTACGCAATCAGGGGGTCCAGCCCCAACCCCCAGACTTCGACAACAACTGGGGGGCGGAGAGAAGCCGACCAGATGGGGTGGGGGGGAGGGGGAGGTGTTGATGCTCTGCCGGGAAAGAGGTTCGTGAAAATACAAACTGCCCATCATTTCCAAAATGAGTTTGCCTCTTGATTTGGGGGACAGTTTCCTACACTGCTATGTTGCTTTGTGTTTTCTTTGAAAGGAAGAAAAGAAACACGTAAAATTGCAGTTAATGCCCAGAGAGAATATAAATCTGGAGTCGAGAAATGTCCCTTCTTTAGAAACTCCTAGCCCACCTAGAATCCGGGCCGTCGGGAGAGGTCTCCGAGCCGTTGCGTCGCTTTGAACCTGGGGTCTTTTAGGGAAAGTGCCGTATAGTTGCTAATCCTTTAATGGGATTAGGCAAGCTGTTGAGTCTAATATGAAGGTGATGGGTGGTTTTTTCTTGGGCGGGGAGGGGGTTTGCTTTGGTTTGGTCTGATTTTGTCTAAAGACAGATTTGAAGTAGGGTACAAAGAGTCGAGGGTCTGTCGTAGGTTTGGAACTTTCTCCGACAGAACGACCTTTACTCTCTTAAAGCACTTATCTTGTCTTGCCTTTGTTTTCATGGTTATCTGGGCGAGGTTGTCCTGGCTTCTATCACGCACACAAAAAGGCTCAGGCTTGATCGTCTGGGGAATCTTCTACAACCAGCCTGCCACCTCCGCGTTCAGGGGGAGGGTGCAATTTGAGTCTCCCCGCACCCCCTCCCGCCGCGTGGGTCGGGCCGTTCGGGTACACTAGGGATAAGAGGGGAGCCCCCAACCTAGCCCTGGGGCGCCAGGCAGGAGACTAAAGCGGGAGAGGGCGATCCTGCTCGCGAAGGAAAGGGGGCGCTGACGCTCCAGGAACCAGAGCTGGGCAGAGTGGGGCTTCCCAGCGAGGGCGGGGGAGGGGAGCGCATTTGCTCTCCCCACCATCTCTAATTTCGAATTCTCTAGCTGGGTGGCGGGCTCACCCTTTACCACCACCCCACTCTCCCCCCCCCCCCCCCACCACACACACCCTTGACAGTGGCCAGGGCGGCCTGGTTTAGGCCGGAATGTGGGACAGCCATCACCCTCTCCCTTACTTAGCGGACACGGAGCAGCCTGCAGGGGATGATATTCAGAGAAGGACTCGAAGGGGTGCTGTATGAACTGCGACCGGCTCCTGGGGTGTCCGGTTCGCGAGGACGCCTGAGGCTGGGCTAGGGGCCTCATTCCCCCAGTCCTTCTGCGCAGCCGCCTCCCGTGCATCTTCAGTTCGGGTGACTGCACTGCTCACTATTACTTCCACATGTTCCTTCAGGAAATCATTGAAGGCAAATATATGAACAGCCCCTTGTTCGGAATGCTAACAGGATACCGTAATGTTTGTAGATAACGAACGGGGACTAAAGAACCCCCCAAAATCGGAGTGCGGAATAATAGCGGGAAAGCGGGTGCTGGCTTTCATGCTAATAATAAAATCCAGCTAAGATACAAATTTCTATACCAAGAACTCAAGAGGGTAGGAGGGGAGGCAAGGCGCAGGGCCTACCCAGTAAGGCCTGCTTTGCTGCTACGATATTGCCAGCCCGGTCAAGCCGGGATCTCCAGGACGCAGGCCTCTGCTCTCCCCGCCCACAAATGGTAACTTCACAGTTCCTTTTAGACGCTTAAAGGGACCCGAAAAGCGGACTGGGCGGGGGTGTCTTCGGGCCATAACTCCTCGCGAGTTTAAAACAGAGAGAACGGATGAGCAAGTAAGCACTCAGTTGTCCTTCTGGTAGTAATTACCTGCCTAATTTGAATGATGCCTTTGTTATGATCATTAACAAACATTTGCTAAAGGTTTCCATGTGTGACATTCCAGAAGGTTTAAAGGCCTGGGGAGCTGACTCCGGGGATGGAACACCGGTGGGGGGTGGCGCAAGGGAAGCAAATGGTTGGGAGATTTCCCCGAGCCTGGGCCGAGCAGATAGAGGGAGGTCAACATCTGCCTCCCCAGCAAAAGCAAAATAAACCCACTGGTCGGGAGCAACCTCGGGGCTGGAGGCCCACGGAAAGAGGCGGTTCGTTCCTTAAAGCGAGTTCTGCCCACCCGCCCCTCCCACTGCTCATAGGCGGGTTTGAATCTTGCCGTCCGCCCTCCGCCGCGGTTCCGCGGATTGACTGCGCGCGTCTACAGCAGGGGCGTCACGGGGAGGTGGGCGAGGCGAGTTTCCCTCTCCCCCTGTTGTTCTAAGATCCTTCCAGATTGCTCCCCCGATGCCCGGGGTCCTGGGTGGTCCAGGAGCCGCAGCCGGCAAGAAATGCCTCCTGGCCGAGAACTGAGGAGTCTGCTTCTGCCCAGGGCGTTGCGGGGGTCCCACCACCCCGAGCTCCCCGAGGAGTGACCCTCGCCCGCTTGGGTAGTTGAGCGAATGTCCCAGCCTCAACACGGATTTTGATTTTAACCTCTTGTGTTTTTTCCCTTGAGAGCTCATCATGGAACTACGAATGAGGGTTTTTTCCCCAAACCCGCAGTCGGGGCGGCTGCGACCTTCTGGGAAGCAGGCCCAACTCGAGAGATGGGGAAGTTAGGGGAAGTTAGGGGAGCTCGGTGTTCCGGCGTGGCCTTGCGCATCTAGGCCCTCAAGGGACAATGAAATTGGAAGCAAGAGATGGAGCAGAGCCAGCCATCAAAAAGAGGCCCCCACTCAAGGTTTTTAAAACCAAATCCAAATGATCCCTGAAAACAACCAGAATCTCTCCCTGCTCTGCCTCCCCGGCCGCAGCCCCGGGTCACACCTTTGGGTTTCGTGGGCGTTTCCCCGCTGAGTTGGCTTTCTGTTTCTCTTCCCTTCCTTCCCGGCGCTCCAGCTCCACCCCCCAATTCTGCTTTCCTCGGAGAATTCAGAAGGTACTTGGGCTTTGGAAGATCTCTGATTACAGCAGTTATCAAAGCCGATAGTAGCGAAAATCACCTTTAAACCAAGTCGCAGTTGGTTTTTCAAATGAAGTTGGGGGTGAGGGGGAACGCATTTCTAGCTTTGTCTTTTTCTCTAGCTTTCTGAATTGAAAATAAAGGGCCATTTGGTGTTTGGGGGGGCTGGGGGAGGCGCTAACTGTCCCTTTTCCCACCTTCTTTCAGTTCTTGTCTGAGCCTGGAAGAGACGCCTCCCTGGGTCGGCGAAGGGACCTTAGTGAGGAAGGCTGCGAGGAGGATTGCGGATGGGGGGGTCCCCGCCTTTGCCTCGGGTTTGCCCCAGCTGAGGTTTGGAAGCTTGCTCTAGTCTCTGCAGCTCAGAATACAGAGGCCCAAGTCTTATTAAAAGAGGAGAAAGACGGTCCAGACAGGCTCGTGTATCGTGGGGCGACAGTTCTCTCCGGGACCCCATACACACCTCCTCCTCTTGCCGGGGGCTGACTAAGGGCGCAGCGTCTCTTCTGGGTTCCTAGAGGCTTTCTCTTCAAAGATTTGTCTCCAAAGAGAAATCCAAAGCCGTTCCCCCTGGCTGGAGACCAGACGCGCCTCTGCTAGGGCTAGGGTTCCTACCACCTCGGCCTGCTTGGGGACCCGAGGACCACAGACTGTGAGCTCCGGTTCCCACCCTGACAAGCCCAGGGAGGGGCTAAACTCCTCAGAGCTGAGAAAGACGTGGTGGGCCTAGACCCCTCTGGGTCGGATTCTTGGTTACCCTTTTCCTAGGGAGAGAGCTGGGCTTTCTCAACATGGAGAGGTTTTTGCACCACCTACACCCCTCTCCTTCAGTTAGACCTTAGCTTTTAGTTACTTTTAATTTGAAAACCGTGTGAGGGGAGGGGGAGGGATCGAGGAGATTGGGAGGTCTGCTCTTTATTAGGGGCCTCAGCATCCAGCTTTCCAACTCACAGCTGTGGCTTGGGAGGGGCAGGAGGGCTGGCTCTGTTGAGGTCAGCTTGACTGAAGAAAGGGCCTTGTCCTCAGGAGGTCCCAGGAGTAAAGCGAAAAGCTTCCAGCAGAAACTGCTGTGCAAAGCCAGTGGAACCTGGGATCCACAGCTACATTAATTATAGTACAGAAGTTTGAGTACGAGCCACATTATTTAATCAGGGTATTATTTAATCCCCTGAACAACCCTGTGGGTTGTGCATGGTTACCCCCAATTAACAGATGAGCAAACAAAGTCGGGGGGTTAAACAGCTAGTGCCGCGCAGCACCAGTCTCTGCCTAACCGTGTCCTGGGTTCCAGTTCCAGTGTGGTCTAGTCAAGACAGGTCACGCCTCTGAGCCTCAGTCTCCTCATCTGTATGAATGGGCATGTCTGCACTTTGTCCCCAGGTTGTTGAGAAGGTTAAACAATATGAGGCAGAAGCAGCCCAGGAAGGCACCGGATAAAGTTTCTCTTCCTCTCCTTTCTTCAGGCTTTTTCACAGGCACCATCACTGACGACTCCTCTCCAGGTCCCTGCTTCCCCTGGATTGGCCTCGAGAGCTGCGTGAATGCCAGTCTAGTTTTCTAGTTCATGGTCTCAATTAAAGGTGGGACAGGGGCATCTTGGTTCCTAGCTATTACCCATCAATGTCTCAGGCCCTCTCAAAAACTGGGTCCTAGGTCAGAAGGCAGCAGGGAGCCCGGAAGGACCAGAAAAAGCAGACAGGAGGAGAAGACAGGCCTGACACCTCCAAGAAAGGATCTGTAGGAAAGTCAGGAAGAAGGGATGCTGAGGCCTCAGTCTCAGGGAACGCGCAGTGAGGATCCGTGGGGGAGCCTCTGGAGCATCTTGTAAGGTTGTGCACCAGGCACCCAGCCTTTGAGAGGATACACTTGGTAGGTCAAGGTGTGCCATGCCTGCGTCTAACACACAGTCACCTTCCTCCACCAGACATCCGCCAACCTTGATTTTGGAAGTTTCTCTTCCAGTTTTTCAATTCATTAAAGCTTATAGCACATCTAAAACTAACACAACATTGTAAATAAGCTATATTTTTTAAAATTTTAAGTAAGTTAAAAAAACAATGGCATGTGCCAGAGTTTGCTCTCCACTTTAGAGAGTTGATTCAGGGAATTCCCTGGTTTGCCTTCCTGGGTAGCGCTCGTCGTAAAGAACTGACCTGCCATTGCAGGAGACAAAGAGACACGGGTTTGATCCCTGGGTAGGGACAATCCCCTAGAGAAGGATAGGGGAACCCACTTCAGTATTCTTGCCTGGAGAATCCCCACAGACAGATAAGCCTGGCTGGCTGCAGTCCATAGGGTCACAAAGAGTCGGAAACGACTGAGCAACTTAACACGCCCACTGGTGGTCCAGTGGTTAGGACTCAGCACCTCCACTGCTTTGGGACCAGTTTCAATTCTTGGTCAGGGAACTAAGATCCAAGCCATGTGACATCCCCCCACCCCCGCCCAAAATAAAGTGAGAGAGAGAGTTGATTCATTGATTGAAGAAACATTTAATGATCATATGCCTTGTGTCTGGCTCTTTATTAGGCATCAGGGTTACAGTAGTAAACAGAATGGATATGGTCTTTGCCATGAGGGAATTTGCTACAATACTCTTGTCTAGCTACCACCCAATCGCTGGGTATTGAGAGGGGCCCCATTAGAATAACACATTATTTTCATGAGACTGTTAAGAAGAAGGTTAAAGAAGGCAGACCTATTGAGTCGTGAGTCACAGAACCCCACCCCACCCCACCCCACCCCCAAACTCTCCAGAATGTGTACAACTGGGATCTCCAGCCTGGCCTGAGAGGAGCTTGTGTGTGTGTGTGTGATAGTCACTTAGTTGTCATGTCCGACCCTTTGAGACCCCATGGACTGTAGCCCACCAGGCTCCTCTGTCCATGGGATTCTCCAGGCAAGAATACTTAAGTGCGATTGTTGTTTCTTTCTCCAGGGCATGTTCCTGACCCAGGGCTGGAACACAGGTCTCCTGCATTGCAGGCAGATTCTTTACTATTTCAACTACCAGGTAAGAGGGGAACTTACCTGGTAGTACAATTCAAGACAATAAATATGTACTGAGCCAAAAATTCCCAAGACTCTATATCAAGGGCTGAGGATACAGCCCTGCCTACATAGAGTTTGTAGACTAGTTGAACAATCAATTAAACAGGAAGTTGGAATATAGTGCTATCAGCGAATGTTAGGGTGCACAGTGATGTCAAAACACGTAGGAGGAGCCTAACCCCAGCTCAGAGTTTGGAGAAGACGTCTTAGAGGGAAGAAACATCTCCTTTGTGAACCTAAGAATAATCTAGTTCTGGAAGACTCTCATGGACGTGAGCTTAGAGATGAGAGACAGCCTGAGGTCATCAGCCGTAAAAAAGTTTGGAATGACTAGAACTTGTAAGGGTCCAGATGGCTAGGAGTGAAAAGGAGCCAGATCTGGAGGCCTTCCAGGCTGTGATGGTGTTGTTCAGTCGCTCAGTCGTGTCTGACTCTGACTCTTTGTGACCCTGTGGACTGCAGCACGCCAGTCTTCCCTGTCCTTCACCAACTCCCAGAGCTTGTTCAGACTCATGTCCATTGAGTCGGTGATGCCATCCAACCATCTCATCCTCTGTCATCCCCTTCTCCTCCTACCTTCAATCTTTCCCTGCACCAGCATCTTTTCCAATGAGTCAGTTCTTCACATCAGGTGGCCAAAGTGTTGGAGCTTCAGCATCAGTCCGTCCAATGAATATTCAGGGATTGATTTCCTTTAGGATGGACTGGTTGGATCTCCTTGCAGTCCAAGGGACTCTCAAGGGTCTTTCTCCAACACCACAGTTCAAAAGCATCAATTCTTCAGTGCTCAGCCTTCTTTGTGGTCCAACTCTCACATTCATACATAACTACTGGAAAAACCATAGCTTTGACTATAGACGCCTTTGTCAGCAAACTGATGTCTCTACTTTTTAATACGCTGTCTATGTTTGTCATACCTTTCCTTCCAAGGAGCAACTGTCTTTGAATTTCATGAAATTAAATGAAATTAAAAGGCCTTGCTGAGCCTGAACTTAATGCTATGGAGGTTTTAGAATTGATTTAAGGACAAGTGGGACAGGAATGGAGTTGAATTTTGAACAAGATTAGTCTGCAGGATGCCTGGAGGCAGGGAGGCTACCTTAATCTAGCAAAGGTGGGATGCTTCCTTGGCCTGAGGGCAGGGAATTTGGGGAAGTGAATCAGAGAGAGAGAATCAGAATGTGAGCTGTGAGGGAGAGTGGAGTCCTTGGCTTGGGCTGTTGCTATTGATTCAGTTGGGGGACAAAAGGAACACAAATTTGGGAAGGAGAGTTATGAGTTCACTCCTCAACGTGACACATTTGAAAAAAATCGGGCAGGGAAATATTAAAATGAGAAAATCCAGAATGGAACCTTGATAACTCTGGTGTGCAGAGAAGATGCTGAGAAACAGTTAGGAATCTTAAAGAGCTATCTATGCTTACCATCTAAGTTCAACATTATAAATTGTGGTCAGACATATCAGGTTATTTTATATTTATGAGTGATTATAAATATTCTCCTATTTCAAATCCTAAAAGATGATGCTGTGGAAGTGCTGCACTCAATATGCCAGCAAATTTGGAAAACTCAGCTCTGGCCACAGGATTGGAAAAGGTCAGTTTTCATTCCAATCCTAAAGAAGGGCAATGTCAAAGAATGTTCAAACTACCACACAATTGCACTCATTTTATGTGCTAGCAAAGTAATGCTCAAAATTCTCCACGTTAGGCTTTAACAGTATAAGAACCTAGAACTTCCAGATGTACAAGCTGGATTTAGAAAAGGCAGAAAAACAAGAGATCAAATTGTGAACATCTGTTGGATCATAGAAAAAGAGCAAGAGAATTCCACAAAAACATCTACTTCTGCTTTATTGAATACGCTAAAGCCTTTGACTGTATGGATCACAACACACTGTGGGAAATTGTTAGAGAGATGGGAATACAAGACCACCTGACCTGTCTCCTGAGAAACCTGTATGCAGGTCAGGAAGCAACAGTTAGAACCATGTCTGGCTTCCAGACATGGAACAATGGACTGGTTCCAAATTGGGAAAGGAGTATATCAAGACTGTATATTGTCACCTTGTTTATTTAACCTATATGCAGAGTACATCATGCAAAATGCTGGGCTGGATGAAGCACAAACTGGAATCGAGATTTCCAGGAGAAATATCAATAACCTCAGATATGCAGATGACACCACCCTTATGGCAGAAAGCAAAGAGGAACTAAAGTGTCTCTTGATGAAGGTGAAAGAGAAGAATGAAAAAGCTGGCTTAAAACTCAACATTTAGAAAACTAAGGTCATGACATTCGGTCTTATCACTTCATGGCAAATAGATGGGGAAACAATGGAAACAGTGACAGACTATTTTCTTGGGCTCCAAAATCACTGCAGATGGTGATTGCAGCCATGAAATTAAAAGACACTTGCTCCTTGGAAGAAAAGCTATGAAAACTTAGACAGTGTATTAAAAAACAGACATTACTTTGCCGACAAAGGTCCGTATAGTAAAAGCTATGGTTTTTCCGGTAGTTATGTACGGATGTGAGAGTTGGACCATAAAGAAGGCTGAGCACTGAAGAACTGATGCTTTTGAACTGCGCTGTTGAAGAAGACTCTTGAGAGTCCCTTGGACTGCAAGGAGATCCAACCAGTCCATTCTAAAGGAAATTAGTCCTGATTATTCACTGCAAGGACTAATGCTGAGGTTGAAGCTCCAATAAACTTTAGCCACCTAATATGAAGAGCCTACTCATTAGAAAAGACTCTGATGTGGGAAAGATTGAAGGCAGGAGGAGAAGGGGATGACAGAAGATGAGATGGTTAGATGGCATCACCGACTCAATGGACATGAGTTTGAGCAAGCTCTGGGAGATGGTGAAGGACAGGGAAGCCTGGCGTGCTGCAGTTCATGGGGTCACAAAGAGTTGGACACAACTGAATGACTGAACAATGACCACATAAATATTCTCCAGTACTTTGGCCACATGATGCAAAGAGCCAACACATTGCAAAAGACCCTGATTCTGAGAAAGATTGAGGGCAGGAGAAGGGAGCAACAGAGGGTGAGATAGTTGAATGACATCAGTGATTTATTTGATATAAATCTGAGCCAACTCCAGGAGATAGTGAGGACAGGGAAGCCTGGCGTGCTGCAGTCCATGGGGTCATAAAGAATCTGACACAACTTAGCAACTGGACAACAATAACATAAAGATTCTCGGCTTCCCAGGTGGTGCAGAGGCAAAGAATCTGCCTGCCGGTGCAGAAGACTCCAGAAACATGGGTTTGTTCTCTGTGTTGGGAAGATACCCTGGAGTAGGAAATGGCAACCCACTCCAGTATCCTTGCCTAGAAAATTCCATGGACAGAGGAGCCTGGCAGGCTGTAGTCCATGGGGTTGTAAAGTTGGCCATAACTGAACTGAACACACACACATAAACATTCTATGAAAGCAGGAGAGCTTAACGCTAGATAAAATGTTCCCTCATTCATACTCTTAAATGTCCATTTGTATCCAGATCTGGCTTTCAGATCACCCAAAGACCTGAGGAAGGTTGAAGCCAGGTCCTTTTCCTGAGGATCTCCTCGCCCCAACTTGTAGTCCTTGGCAGGCGCTGGAGAAATTAAGGCAGGATTCACTTTCAGAGACAGAACAGTGTATGTGATTCCCATGTTCTCTAGTGATCATTCTTCTTTCCTACTCAGTGACTGAGCTTTTGGGTTGCTGTTGTTTTGTCTTTTGTTTTGTTTTACTTCCTGAGACAAAATCTTCTTTTCATAATCTTTCTTGCAGTTAGATGTGGTCATGAAGAAAAGTTCTGGCCAATAGGGTGTGAGCAGAATTGTGGGTGCAACTGCCATGAAGTGTCTTTAATAATAAAGGGCATATCCTTCTCAATCTGATCTTTTGCTGGATGGAAAGCAGGTGATGACCAGAGCTTCAGCGGCCTCTTAGATTATAAGGCAACCTTGAAAATGCAGTACGCACTGTAATGCAATGATACAGCAGGTCCCTGACCCATGAAGCTCCAAACAGCCCTTACAAACTACCAAGTGCCTTCTGGAAAATGGAGGAGAAATAAAATTCTATCTTGTTGAGTCTCTTATTTTGAATTTTTCTGTGACTTGCAGCCAAACTTGCTTCTAGTTAATGAAGTCAGAAACAGTTTGCTCATTCTAACTACAAATACAACTACCCTCGCTCAAAAATGAAAGCTGTCTGGAACGAGACAGGCTGAAAAGACATACACAGCTGTGTGACATCCCATTAAGCCTCCCGAGACTGGGTGTCTCCCTGCCGGCATGCTCACATTTACGATGTTCCTGTGAGGTTCTAAGTGCGTGTGTTTTATAACACTCATTCAGACACGCTGCTTGTGCAGCTTAAATTTGTCTTTGGATAGTTGGTGACATGAAAGGAAATGTGAAGAGGCAAAAGGAAGGACATGTTAGCTCTTTCTTCATCTCCTTTCTCCTGGTTTCCTACTTCATTTTCACTATTCCTACTTCTTACCCTGCATTATATTCTTACAGGTTGCACACTTCTGGCCTTCTCTTCTTACTGCTTTCAGATCCTAAACATATTTACATCCTCATTTGATTTTTAGTGTTTTAAAAACACACTTTCAGAAAGGTAAACCTCATGCCCACAATTTGGGGTCATACAACAATCCTGTAGGGAAACAATCCACCGAGTTTAGGCCAGCTTCCACCAGGCTCTTGGCAGAGAAATACAGTCTCACCAGGCAAGGAAATGTTGAGCCTGATTGACTCAGGAGCTGAATGAGACAACTGAATTTCTCCTCTCTCCCGAATGTAGCTATACATCAGCCTCTGGATGCTCACTCAAGCCTCCAACCCAATTATTACTGTCTTGAATCACACACTTTTTTGTTCATAATTTGAGTGAAGGGGTCCTTCAGCACCTTAAAGTAAGAAAACCAGCCTTCCCTTATGGCCTGTCTCCTCAGCAGTCACCCCACTGGCTGGTATCAGTCGGCTGATGAATGTTTATTCAGCCCTGCTTGTGCCAGGCACTGTCCTAGACTGGGGAGGCGGGGGGACCACAAGCAAGACCTCTGCATTGCAAGGCTTAGCTTCTGGTGGGGGGCAGACAGACCGAGAAGAAACCAGGCCCTGATTAAAGTGCTCTGCAGTCATCTGGGGCTGTGAGAGGCCATCCTAGGAAGCCTCCACTGGGCCAGCGCCTCAAAGGACACTCCCTGAGAAGCTGCCATTTAAAGCTGCGTGCAATGCTTTTTCTTTTCTTTTTAAAGCCTTTTATTTTGCGTTGGGGTGTAGCTGATGGACAAACGCTGTGATAGTTCCAGGTGAGCAGCAGAGGGACTCAGAAAGCTGTGTGCACTTCTAGGGAAAGTAGCTATATTCTGCTATTATTTTAAAGTCACTCAGAAAATCAGTTCCCACAAGAAGTATACGTTTCGGGCAGTTAAGAAGATAGCAAAGCACACTCTCTTGTTTCTAGAAATGAGTTTTTAGTGCCCCCAAAGGAGCTGTAATTTTCTGAGACTGAATCACAGTACGATTGAACACACTCAACTAAAGAACTGTCCTTGTTCAAAAGAGACAATCTGGGGACTTCCCTAGCAGTCCAGTGGTTAGGGGTCCACGCTTCCACTACATGGGGCACAGGTTTCATTCATAGTCAAGAACTAAGATCCCACATTCTGTGTTCAGTTCAGCTCAGTTCAGTCACTCAGTCGTGTCCAACGCTTTGCAACCCCATGGACTGCAGCACACCAGGCTTCCCTGTCCATCTCCAACGCCTGGAGCTTACTCAAACTCATGTCCATCAAGTCGGTGATGCCATCCAACCATCTCATTCTCTGCCATCCCCTCCTCCTCCCACCTCAATCTTTCCCAGCATCAGCATCCAATGAGTCAGCTCTTCGCATCAGGTGGCCAAAGTATTGGGGTTTCAGCTTCAGCATCAGTCCTTCCAATGAATATTTAGGACTGATCTCCTTTAGGATTGACTGGTTGGATCTCCTTGCTGTCTAAGGGACTCTCAAGAGTCTTCTCCAACACTACAGTTCAAAAGCATCAATTCTTCCGGTGCTCAGCTTTCTTTATAGTCCAACTCTTACATCCATACATGACCACTGGAAAAACCATAGCTTTGACTAGATGGATCTTTGTTGGCAAAGTAACGTCTCTGCTTTTTAACATGCTGTGTGGTGTGGCCATAAAAAGAGAGACAGAAAGACAATTTGGTCCCCTTGGAATTGGTTATCTTGGTTATCATGACATTTGAATGTAATCGAAACCCTCCTGACAGTCCCAAAGCTGGTTCTGCAGTCATCCTTTGGGTGGAGTTGTCTTAGGGAGATAGAGACACATATACTGTCACCTACCCCCCTGAGCTAATGTGTCACAGACTGACAATGAAAGAACAATTGCCTTTGATTAAGGCACATTTTCGATTATCCATTGGGTACATACAGCCTGTTAGAGTTTGTGTTACAAAATAAAAAACCTAAGGCCCTTCAAGGATCCTACAAGAGGTTCCAAGTTCCGATTGTATGTGCATTTGATTAATTATTTTATTGCTCCCTAAGTGTATTTATGAAAAGATTTCACTTGAATGGTAGACGTCTCCATGGTTAATGTTGATTACTCCTTGGAGAAAACCCAATCAGGCGTTGAATTCTGGCTCTGCTCATCTATGATTTGAAACCACCAGAGGGCGCAAGAGGCCAGCTCAGAATCTCAGTCCATTCTGGGTAAATTCTTAATTAGTGCCTGAAACTAAGCCAAGTGTTCTCAAATTTTCTGGAAAGAAACCTGTCAGGACGTCTCTCTTCCCCAAGACACCCCAGTCACCTCTAGAAAATGGTTCAGTTTCAATCCAGCCCTCAACGAGCTGAGGTTCTGCTGGAAGGTCTGACCCTGTCTGAGCCATCCTGGGAACACTAAGGTTTGTGCCAGTAAAAGGGGGAAGGGTTGTTGTTAGTTGCTCAGTCCTGCCTGACTCTTTGTGACCCCATGGACTGTGGCCTGCCGGGCCCCTCTGTCCATGGAATTCTCCAGACACGAATACTGGACTGGTAAGCCATTCCTTTCTCCAGGGATCTTTCCAACCCAGGAATCGAACCCAAGTCTCCCACATTGCAGATTGTTTACTGTCTAAGCCACCAGGGAAGGGGGAGAGGAGGAGGATACAATTTAAACTACAGCCCGTTTCCATCCCCAACCAGGTATCAGGCTCCATGCTGGGTAGACAGGTAATTTCTGTAAAAAGGTCGTGATAACATAGAGGTACAAATATAAAGCCATGAAAGCACAAAATTGGGGCACTTTATCAAACCTCAGAGGATGCAGAAGGCTTCCTGGGGTTGAGCTAAGACTTGCAGAGTGAGTAGAAATAGCCAGGGAAGAAAGGTGACAGAAGTGTTCCTTGCAGAGGGCACGGCTGAAGCACAGGCAGAGAGGTGGGTGAGGGGGAGGCCATGCACCCCATCAGAGGCCAGGACTAGCAGCCCTTCCTATGTAAGCAACTGCAGCAGATCTGAACTCCCACAGGCCCCGGAGACTTCAGAGAGCCAACTCAGGACCTGAACTTCAGTTCACCTCGAATGAAAATGTCCCAAATGGGCTCCTTTAACAAATATCACAGCCTCAATAAGGTTGAGTCTGCATGGATTGCTGGAGCTCTCAAACCCTGAAATAAACCCTTAGCTGCTGGCAAGGAAAGTTGTAATAAGTTCTGCATTTATCACCACAAAAACAGTATTTGGACAGAATTTTCTGCATCGTGGAGCTAAAAGATGACTTTCTGAGACTCTCCCATGGAGATAGTATTCTAAAATCAGCCAGCATCATAGGAAATATTTATCAAATAATTTTCCATGGCAGCCCTGTTAAAAACCTGATATTATTACTGTGGGTTAGCTGAATTTTGTAACTTGGGAGCATGAAGGTCAACTGAACCACAGTGATATATCCAGCTAAGAGATTCATGTTTTTATGGTAAGTCATGTTACCACAGACACAACCCTTGACTGACACATGCACACATCTTTAAGAAGAATCTTAATGATTCAGATCCAATACCTATTTCCATTCTGGTTGAATTCAAACATGATTGTGATGACTTCCAATCTTTGAATTTAATTCTCTGCCACTAACCCATCCTCAGGCTTCCCTGGTGGCTGAGATGGCAAAGAATGTGCCTGCAATGCAGGAGACCAGGGTTTGATTCCCTGGGTTGGAAAGATCCCTGGAGAAGGATATGGCAACTCACTCTAGTATTCTTGCTTGGAGAATTCCATGGACGGAGGAGTCCATGGAGTCACAGAGTCAGATGTGACTGAGACACTAACACTTTACTTAACCCTTCTTCTGCTGAGTAGGAGTGCAGACATGATTTTATTTATTAAAAACACAGTAAAGTAAATTTGTTTTAAGATATATTTCAACACTCCTTGAGACAGAGACATACCAGACTATCTCACATACCACACAGACACACACACACACACACAAATAAGGAATGGCTAATATAAACGTCATCAAACTTTCTTGTAGTTCACCTAAATTTGCCAGTGACAGAATCTGGATTAGATTTGACAGCTCTAGCATTTGTAACTGCTGTTTCTATAGGTCCAAACATGGTTGAACATCAGCAATTAATATGCTTTAGCCTAACACCTAGTTAGGCTAAACTAGTCTATTATTAGTCTATAAACTGTTATTAGTCTATAGACTAAAGTAATCTATTATTGCAGGTAGAAATGCACATCAAACTTTTATTTACTCTGCACAAAATGAAGGTTGTCTATAACTAGGTGCTTGAATATTTAAATTTTATCCTGGCCTTTAAATGAGATTTAAATGTATTTCCAAAGCTATGGTTTTTCCAGTAGTCATGTACTGATGTGAGAGTTGGACTATAAAGAAAGCTGAGCACCAAAGAATTGATGCCTTTGAACTGTGGTGTTGGAGAAGACTCTTGAGAGTCCCTTGGACTGCAAGGAGATCCAACCAGTGCATCCTAAAGGAAATCAGTCCTGAATATTCATTGGAAGGACTGATGCTAAAGCTGAAACTCCAATACTTTGGTGCCACCTGATGCAAAGAACTGACTCATTTGAAAAGACCCTGATGCTGGGAAAGATTGAAGGCGGGAGGAGAAGGGGACGACAGAGGATGAGATAGTTGGATGGCATCACGGACTCAATGGACATGAGTTTGAGTAAACTCTGGGAGTTGGTGATGGACAGGGAGGCCTGGCATGCTGCAGTCCATGGGGTCGCAAAGAGTTGGACACAACTGAGTGACTGAACTGAACTGAAATGTATCTCCAAATAAAAGACAATTTAAAACTATAGGCTTACACTTCAAATAGTGGTTATCTTATCTGCCTGAGTGCTGTTTGCTTTCCCTTGAGCCATCAATAAAACTTGAGAAAGTAGAATCGGCCCCCACCCTACCTGGAAGACAGAGAAAGAGCTTGTCTGAAGGTGCTGCTTAATCCTTGGTCTTTGAGCACAGTGACCTGCCAAGATGATTGGTCAAAAAGCACAGCCCTTTCCATGACTGTTACAGGTTTCATTCTACAGCTGTGAGCCAAGTAGCACAAACTTATAATCACACACACCATTCAGAGGGTGAATGCTCCAAGTCTACTTAATAGCTGAAGTTTGGAATAAAAATAGATTCAATTAGGGACTTCCCTGGTGGTCTAGTCATTAAGAATCTGCCTACCAATGCAGGGGACACAGATTCTATCTATGGTAGAATCTGTAATCTATAGGGAACTAAGATTCCAAATGCCTCCGGGCAAATCAGCCCATGGGTCACTGCTTCTGAGCCCTCATGCCACAACTACGGAAGCCCATGCGCCCTAAAGCCTGTGCTCCGCAACAAGTCACGGCAAGAAGAGACCTTCACACCCAAAGTAGAGTGCAGCCCCCATCGGCCGAAACTACAGAAAGCCCACCTGTAGCAAGGAAGGGCCCATCTGCCCCAGTGAAGACCCAGCACAGCCAAAAATAAATGATTTTTTAAAATAAATAAATTCAATTATCCTGAGCTTTCAAAATCCTAACAAACTACTGGAAATATAGGTCACTTTTCTTTAATTTCAGTTCTTCTACTCCATTTTAAATGATTCCATGCTCCCATGCCATTTTATACTTTCCCAATGTGTTTTTGAATACACTAGCTTATCTGATGCCCTTCATAGTCATATAAAATGCAAATCTGACTGTGCCACTTAAAGCTCTTCAATAATCCTTTGATATTAGAAGATCAAGTTCCAGCATTCTTGGCACTGCCTACAAAGCCCACCACAGAGTCCCTAATCAACTTCCCAGCCTTGCCCTGGACACCCTGCTTGTGGCCTGCTGTGGTCAAACCTGGACAACTCAGAAAACACTCACTTTTTCTTCCCTCTTGTGTTCTCTGGTTGGTTATTGGGTTCCTTTCCTTTTTTTCCCAAGTAAAAGTTTTTCCTTTAATTGCAACCATCTATAACCTAAGGATGTCTTCTCAGGTGGTGCAGCGGTAAAGAATCTGCCTGCTAATGCAGGAAATGCAAAGGGACACAGGTTCGATCCCTGGTTCGGGAAGATGCCCTGGAATAGGAAATGGCGACCCACTCCAGTATTCTTGCCTGGAAAGTTCCATGGACAGAGGAGTCTGGTGAGATATAGTCCATGGGGTTGCAAGGAGTTAGACACGGCTGAGCGACTGCGCACAGCCTGCACAAGACCTGAGGGGAAGAGATGGGAATTTTCTACTTTCCGACCAAGAGAAATAATGTTAAGGACACCCTTGCTGCCCTCCTGGTGGTGGGAGTTTGCTTGTTGATCCATAGCTATGGAGGTGGGAAGAAACTGGAGAGACTGTGGCCTCCTGAGAAGAGGGGATCTCGTTCTGAATGGGAATGTTCCTGCTTTATTTTTCCTGAGAGTTCAGGACTGGAAAAGCTTTAGGTGTTGTGAGCTATTTGGACCTTCTGCATTCAAGCAGGAGACAGCAAGAGTGGACATTGACATTTTAGGAATCAATGAAGATGCTGAAGCTGAAGCTCTAATATGTTGGCCACCTGATTCGAAGATTGATTGGAAAAGACCCTGATGCTGGGATAGATTGAAGCCAGTAGGAAAAGCAGGTGACAGAGAATGAGATGGGTGGATGGCATCACTGACTTGGTGGACATCCGTTTGGGCAAACTCTGGGAGATAGTAAAGGACAGGGAAGGCTTGTGTGCTGCAGTCCATGTGGTCACAAAGAGTCGGACGTGACTTAATGACTGAGCAACAAGTTCCCTGAGGATCAGCCTTGCACCAGTGGAGGTACTGGGAGATCTTGGTCCACAAACTGTAGATTTCTACCCAGACTTGATTCTCCCCTAGTCTTTCCCATCTCAGGTAATGATACCACCAGCCATTCAGTTGTCCAAATCCAAAATCTAGAACTTGACTTTGTTTTTTCTTTTCCCTTACCCTCCTTGTTCAGGCCATTAGCAGGTTTTACTGATTTTTCCTTCCAAGAGTATCTCAAATTCATTCTTCTCTGTCTCCACTCTATCCACCTGATCCATTGAAATTCCTCTCATTAGGAATCACCTTTCAATTGCTTCTCTATAACTATTTTTTTTTTTTTTTGGCCGTGCCATGCAGCATGTGGTATCTTAGTTCCCCAACCAGGGATCGTACCCACAGCCCCTTCAGTGGAAGCTTGGAGTCTTAACCTCTGGACCACCAGGGAAAGCCCCCTCTTAACCTACTCTTACCTATTGTAAATTGATTCCCCACACTCTAATCAGAGTACTCCTTTTGAAATGTAAATACTTTTTAAATGTAAATGAAAAACATATTGTTGAAATATAACATAGAAAAACATCTATTTCTGCTTTATTGACTACGCCCAAGCCTTAGACTGTGTGGATCACAATAAACTGTGGAAAATTCTGAAAGAGATGGGAATACCAGACCACCTGATCTGCCTCTTGAGAAACCTGTATGCAGGTCAGGAAGCAACAGTTAGAACTGGACATGGAACAACAGACTGGTTCCAAATTGGGAAAGGAATACATCAGGGCTGTATATTGTCACCCTGCTTATTTAACTTATATGCAGAGTACATCATGAGAAATGCTGGGCTGGAAGAATCACAAGCTGGAATCAAGATTGCCAGGAGAAATATCAATAACCTCAGGTATGCAGATGACACCACCTTTATGGCAGAGAGTGAAGAGACTAAAAGGTCTCTTGATGAAAGTGAAGGAGGAGAGTGAAAAAGTTGGCTTAAAGCTTAACATCTTAACAAAAACTAAGATCATGGCATCTGGTCCCATCACCTCATGGGAATTTAGATGGGGAGACAGTGGAAACAGTGTCAGACTTTATTTTTGGGGGCTCCAAAATCACTGCAGATGGTGATTACAGCCATGAAATTAAAAGATGCTTATTCCTTGGAAGGAAAGTTATGACCAACCTAGATAGCATATTAAAAAGCAGAGACATTACTTTGCTGACAAAGGTCCGTCTGGTTAAGGCTATGGTTTTTCCAGTGGTCATGTATGGATGTGAGAGTTGGACTATGAAGAAAGCTGAGCGCCGAAAAATTGATGCTTTTGAACTGTGGTGTTGGAGAAGACTCTTGAGAGTCCCTTGGACTGCAAGGAGATCCAAGCAGTCCATCCTAAAGGAGACCAGTCCTGGATGTTCATTGGAAGGACTGATGCTGAAGCTGAAACTCCAGTACTTTGGCCACCTCATGCGAAGAGTTGGCTCATTGAAAAAGACCCTGATGCTGGGAGGGATTGGGGGCAGGAGGAGAAGGGGACGACAGAGGATGAGATGGCTGGATGGCATCACCGACTTGATGGGCATGAGTTTGAATAAACTCCAGGAGCTGGTGATGGACAAGGAGGCCTGGTGTGCTGCGATTCATGGGGTCGCAAAGAGTCAGACACGACTGAGTGACTGAACTGAACTGAACATACACACAGAAAGAAGACAAACCATACTGTACACCTCAGTGATTTTACATAAAATGTGTGACAATGTTTTACGTGAAACAAATATATTCATGATCGGTATCCCTCATAACCTCAGAAATCCCTCATGACCTTCCATACCACCCTCTTTCCAAATGTACCCGTGTCCTAACTGCCAGCATCACAGGTTGGTTTTGCCTCTGCTTTAAAGTTTTATATAAACAGAATCATACTGTGTGTTCTCTTCTGGTTCCTTTCACTCAACATTTTGTTAATGAAATTCATCTATGTTGTGGCTTGTAGTTGTAGTTTGTTTATTCTCATTTCTGGGAAGTATTCCATTTTATGAATTCGCCACAATTTATTTACCCATTCTGCTGTTGATAGATACTTGACTGGTTTCCAGCTTTTAGCTATCAAGAGGAAAGCCGCTGCAAATGTTCTCATGCCTGACTCTGGTGAGCCTATGGAAGCATTTCTGTCTGGAATATACCTAGGAATGGAATTTCTGGTTGCTGGGGTGTGCATACTTTAGTGGATACTAACAATTTTCCAAGTAGTTGTACCGGTTTATGCTCCCACTCACAAGAGTAAGCACTCCACTTGCCTTGTAGCCTTGCCAACTCTTGCTGTTTATCTATCTTTTTAATTTTAGCCATTGTCATGGGCAGTGTGCTCTTTCATAAATCTGACCAGTGTCACTTCCTCCTTAATGGCCTTCAATGACTTCTCATTGAATTTGCTTTTTTTTTGGCCATGCCACAGGTCAGTGGGATCTTAGTTCGCCGACCATGGATGGAACTTATCCTCTCTGCAGTGGAAGCTCAGAGTCCTGACCACTGGAAGGCCAGGGAAGTCCCTGGCTTCTCATTGAATCTAAAAGAAAACCCAGACTGCTAAATGTGGCTCAGGTACAACTCCAATATCTCTGCATATCACTCCCTTTCTCTCTTTCTATACTATTCTTTTCCTTCTTAAAATCTATTCAAGCTTTTTCCCACTCTAGACCTGCACACTGCCCTCTCAGCCTGCAAACACTCCATCCTGCCCTCTTCAGGAGCTTTCCTTCCCACCCTTCTTATCTGGGATTTAAAGTCTGCCCTTAGGAGGTCCTCAGCCCCTCCCTCCGGTTCTTCCCTGGTCACAGAACTAATCACATTGTGTTTAAAGCAGTTTGTAGTTACATATTTATCTCTCCCTCACCCCTTTTTGTAGTTTTTCCCATTAGACTGTAAAGTCCTTAAAGACTGTGAGCCTGTCTGCTCCGTAAACCACTCTAGCCTCTGTGCCTGGCTGACCAGGCACTCACCAAATGTTTACTTAAAAAAAAAAAATGAGTGAATGACTCCAGTGTGTTTCAGACTGTGAGTAAAATACCATGTGTGTTTTTAGGTATAATTGCTTTACAGTGCCGTATTAGTTTCAGCTGTACAGTGAAGTGAATCCGCGCTGTGTGTGCATGCATCGCCTCCCCTTTTGGGCCTCCCTCCAGCCCCAGCTCCCCCATCCCCCTACTGGATGTGACAGAGCCCTGAGCTGAGATCTCTGTGCTTTGCAAAGCTTCCCACGAGCTGTCTATTGCACACATGACCCTGTTTTGTTCCTTTTAGTGGCTGAGCAATATTCCATTATATACATGTACCACATCTTCTTTATCCATTCATCTGTCACTGGACCTTTAGGTTATTTCTGTGTCCTGACTGTTGTAAATAGTGCTGCAATGAACATTGGGGGTACTTCTGTCCTTTTGAATTATGGTTTTCTCAGTAGTGGGACTGCTGGCTCAGTGCAAGAATGGAGATCCAGGTGTAGAGAATGGACATTCTCATCTGCATCTCTATTCTGTAAATAGTTTCATCTGCACCATTTTTGGAAATTGATACAGCCACTGTGGGGAGCAGTGTGGAGGTTCCTTAAAAACTCAAAATGAAACCACCATACGACCTAGCAATCCTGGAGAAGGGAAAGGCTAACCATTCCAGGATTCTGGCCTGGAGAATTCCATGGAGTCAGACAAAACTGAACAACTTTCTCTTCACTCTGAGGGAAGGTGTGGGTACTCCAGTAAATGGATCTTCCCTGATGGCTCGTAAATAGCCCTCCATACCTCGAGGAAGCACCCTAATGTCTTCCAAGAGGGAATACCCTTTTCTTAAGGGCTTAGATTATTGCCAAGGAGTGGAACTGGCATTAGGAATCAGCTGGCTCAGAGCCTAAAGCCAATAGCTTTATTGTAAGAAAGAATATGCCTCAAAGATTCAAACGTTTTAATAACAATGGGGACAGAATTTGATAATGTGAAAAATAGTGTTCCTGGCAAGAATTTTGAAAACATATTAACTCTTAGAAGCTGGTAATTTTGTGCAAGTGTGTTCAATGTCTCTTGTGCTAATGCAATTTCCCTCTGCTGTCTTTTCCATCAAATAGCACCCATTTGACAATCACTGCTCTAGATTTCCTACTGGACAGGATAAGCCAGACATCCTGTGGGGTGTGAGCAGAATAGAAAGTACAGAGGATTCAAATGAGAACAAGAGCAGGATTTATTGTCATTTTCACTTAAAATTAATTTGCCAGATAATTCAAAGGCATTCATCCTCCATAGTGTGTACATTTAAAAGGTTTACTTTGGCTCCAATAATCCTACTGATTTAGCCACAAAAGTATGTTTCAAATAATGAACTGTGTGTTCAGCATATCTTAGAACTATATAAACATGCATTTCTGTAGGGCATATGGTATTTTAAATTAAATGTAGTCATTTTATTGTGTAAAATATCTAATTTCAGGGGGAAAAAAACGTGGTGGGAGATCATATCAGTAAGCCCTTGAAGGTATCCAAGGTGCTCAGGATAAAAAGATGTCCAGAAAAGAGCTTATATTTAACAAGGGACAAAACAGCTAAACAGACAATTGCAATAAAAGGTACTAAGGGTTACAGCAGTTTACCCCAGAATGGGGGTCACCATCAAATTCTCTAGGATACTGTTCTTTCCTACTTGACATTCCTTTCCCCCAGTGGACTTGGAATGTAATGTTGGGAGTGGATGCTGGGGTCAGCCAGCTGAGACTGGAACTGCCTGCTGCTTGCTATCTGTGACACCTTGCTTAACTTTCCTGTGCCTCGGTTTCCTCATCTGTGTGAAGATTGATTGGAGCTGTGTGTGCAGAGCGTGTAGAACAGTTCCTGGCACATAGTAAGTGCTCAGCAAGAGTTCTATTGTTGTTCTGCGAGTGTCTTGTCTCTTTCATTTATTTCACTGTAAGTTCCTCAGAAGCCCACACTATGCTGTTCGTCTTTGTGTTCTATCCATGGGCGTCAAGCATTCTCCACGTCAACCCATGTCTAAGATGGGCCTTTGTGCATTTCAAGTGTAGAAAATGATGTTGCTGTAATTGATAAAGTTCTCCCAGGTGCCACGTGGATGAAACTGGAGTTCTCAGTGGAGGTAATTTTACAAAATGCATACAGGATTTCCCTGCGGTCCAGTGGTCAGGACTCAACTTCCACTGCAAGGGGGCATGACTTCGATCCCTGGTCAGAGAATTTAGATCCCTCATGCCACATGGTGAACATCCCACCACCCCCCCTGCAAAATAAAAAAAAGCATACAGGTCATCATTTATATTGAATGCTTACTTACATATATGTTTTTGTCAAATGAATACCAAATACTTACTGAGCACTTACTATATCCCAGACACTTGACTAAGCATCATACATAAATCATGTTACTTAAATCTGCCAGGCCCTTTCATACTCTTATAGGGAACTTGAAAATCACCATTACTCATTTTTACTAGCATCAAAAATAAAATATTGTCAATAAAATTAAACTTTATATTATCTAAATACAACACAGATTATATACTATTTCAAAGCCATTTCTTTCTGCAAACTTGGTCTAATTACAGTGGTATTGTACTTCTCTATGTTATAATTCTAAAATTACCATGTGTATAGAGGGGAGATTCCTTTGTACTTTCATAATAGGAGATTTTTTTCCATCACTCTCAAGAGTGCACATACACAAATGCACAGTCAGCTACGTTGTTAGAATATATTGTACAGGTCAAACCATAATTAAAATAATTATTATTTACATAGCACCATAAATGTATCTACTACTTGAGTCATAATCACAGTAGTTAGAGACAGAAAACAGCAATTATATCATCCAGTCAACCCCTGCAAATGTATGTCAGCCAGGATCCCAGCAGAGAAGATCTGAGAATTAATTTCAAGCAAAAATAACAGGCACGTTATTAAATCACATCCCATTCTCAGATTTCCATTCTCTTCACTTTACTGTGGTCTTCATTCATTCTTTCACTCACTCATTCAGTCTGTCATTCATTCATTCAACAAACATAGTTGCTCCATTGTTTTCCATGCGCCATGCCCTTTGCTAAGGAACAAATATCTACAAGGATATGAAAAGGTTCCTGCCTTCAAGGCGTGGTTCGTTTCTAAGGAAAGACAAGGATGCATACATTCACAGACTGCCCCCAAAAGACTTATAATCAAATAGGATTGACTGGTGTACATGCAAACTACTCTAATAGAAGTATCATGTGAAACAATGGAAACCTGGCAATTATGGAACTCTTGTATGTGTTAGTCACTATGCTATATGCTTTACACATGTTATTTTATTTAAGCTCCCCAGATTATTAGGTAGAAATTATTATTATTATTCATTTTTCACAAATAATGAAAATGAAGCTGGAAAGATGAAATAACCTAGTCTCCAACAGCCCCCACTTTCCCCAATGCCTGCCCCTCACCACTAAAATGTCTCCTGAGGCTGTAAATGCCCAGGGGTGCATCTGGGCTGCCTTGAAGGAACTAACCAAAGGCTCAAAAATGGATGGGTGTGGGAGAAATTTGCTGGTCCAGTGGTAAGACTCCATGCTTCCAATGCAGGGAACTAGATCCCAGATGCCACCACCAAAGATCCTGCATGCCCCAATGAAAACTGAAGATCCCACATGCGGCAACTAAACAAGCAAACCAAAAAAACACCTGATGCAGCCAAGTAAATAAATACTCAAGAGCTTGGTGTCAGTGTGGGTCAGGCAGTTGCAAGCGTAGAGAAACACATCCTTCCCCAAACATGTTTGCTTCTCACCTCCTAGTCTCCCGCCTCCCACATCTCACTTTGAGTCCGCACCCTCAGACAATTACACTGTCGGCCAGACTGTCACACAAGGGTCAACCCGTCTCCCAAACTGCAAAGGGGTTTTCTGAAGCCTCTTTCCTTACTCTAGGAACACACACATATGCACCCCAGCCCCAACCTGGGCTTTGCTCTGCGGCACTTCATGACAGTCAGTATATTTAAACATCAGAATGGCTCCTAAGTTTGAGGCTTCCTTCTCCTTGCTGGAGAGGCAGAGGGAAGGGACTGGCCAAGTGTCCCTCGAACCTGGCTGTTCTCAGCAGCCCATGTGCTGGTGGATCTTGTTGATGGCACTCTGCCAAGGCTGTTCTGCTTCCTATTCCCTGGGGATGGAAAAAAGGAATGATGATGGTTAGATAAGTGGATGAGCCCTCTGCCCACTGCCTTCGTTCCTTCAGATAAGCGCCAAGCAGTATCTGTGGGAGGTGATGGAGGAGGAGATCCAAGGGGGCTCAATCTTTTCTTCAACCATTCCCACACCTCCTAATTTATCCTGCATGTAGCTCTCAAAGCCTTCCACCTATGCTGATTTCTGGTTCCAAAGGTAAGGGCAGTCAGAATGCCATCCCAGAGAATCTTTAGAGTTGCTTTCAGACTCCTTGGAAAAAACTTCTGGGAAACCTGACAATTGTTTCTGCCACCTACCTATGACTGTAAAGTGTTCTGATGGCTTCAATAAATATGAAATGGAATGTGGGTGACTGATCAACCCTGGTTTGCTGTTGGTCTTTACTTGGTCACTGACCAACTGGTAGTTCAGTCCTTGTTTAAATATTTTCCCCTAGTAGGAAACATCCTATTAAAATTATGACTATTAGTAGCAAACATACACTGGACTTCGCTGGCGGTCCAGTGGTAAAAACTCCAAACTCCCACTTCAGGTGGCAAGGTTAGATCCCTGGTCAGGGCACTAAGATCCCGCATACCACGCCTCCAAAAAAAAGAAAGAAAAAAAGTAGCAGACATACAGAGAGTTCTCACTACAATGGTACAATTGCACAATGTTGGGACAATGGTGGATATTCCAGTCCCGTTAGAGGATAATTTATTAAGAGAGAAAAAAGGGTATTTACTTGGTATCCTTCAGCTTGACCCAGATGATTCAAACCCTCTTTGGAAGTTCTTACATGAGCACAAAAAGAACATGTTTTTTATGCTGCCCTGCTTCAAACAATAAGTCTCTGATGCAGACCATAATAAAATGAATTACAAATTACAAAATATTTCATCATTATCCTTTTCCACCACCTTCTCTCTTTCAAGTTGTATAGAATCCTGCTCTTTCATTCACAAAAGCCTCAGTTGAAACAAACACCCTGAGAAGGAGGCAAGTAGGCAGTGTAGGTAGCATTAGCTTCACGCAGTGGATGGAAAACAGGCTCAGAGAAGTTCAGTGGTCTGCCCCAGTCACACAGTCTGTGATGGTATCAGGCTAACACACTCACAACTCCAGTTCTCCAAAGGTTGACTCCTTTCCCTAGGTCTGGTGATTTCTCACCCTTGACCTCTGAACATGAAGATCCAAAGGTGAATTCCTTTCTATCTGTATGTTAATGGTTTACTCAACATTTGCCCTCTAATGGGCTATCAAAGATATGGCTAATATCACACACCATGACTATCACAGTTAATGAGCTATAAATGAAGTGGAAATTTGCCACCAAAAGTCCTCAGAACCAAGCAAACACACACACAATAACTTTTGAGCTCTCTCTCTTTTTTTTTTTTTTTGGCCACACCATGAGGTACACCAAATCTTAGCTCCCAAACCAGGGGTCAAACCCATACCCGCTACAATGGAAGTGCAGATTCTTAACCACCGGACCACCAAGGAAATCCCTTCGGTTCTATTTTCACTGAAGCTTTGACTTAAAATTTCTTCCCTCATTGAGCGTTCTCCCAACACTTAATCAATCAGAAAGTACCTATTAATCACCTCCCTTGCAGGTAGAGAGCCAAGTTTAAGTTTATATGGGCTTCCCTTGTGGCTCAGCTGGTAAAGAATCCGCCTGCAATTCGGGAGACCTGGGTTGGGAAGATCCGTGGAGAACGGAAAGGCTACCCACTCTGAAGTTATCCTGAACTCAAGGAATTTGAGTCTAACTGAGGAGAGACAGGCACATAGGAAACGTAAGTAACGTCAATAGCTCGGCAGTGTTGACTATAATGATATGTAATAAAAAACTGCGCCCAGGACATGGATCAGAAGCCATCAGCCAATGTGCCAGTAGGGATGGGCCTGAGTGAGCATTCCAAAGGCAAAAGGTCAGTCCTCTGTCATTGTCGGCAGGCTTCATGCCTTGCTGTCCTAATGGGTTGAAATCTCCTTAAGGAGGAGACCATTTGCTACTACATTTGCTGCCCCAGCCTCTACTTTAGCAGTTGTCAAAAGCGTCTGGCCTCCAAAGCTACTCTCTGGGATCAAATCCTTATTCTATCACTTATTGGTACCGTGTGTGTGTGTGTGTGTGTGTGTGTGTGTGTGTGTGTGAAGTCACTCAGTCGTGTCTGATTCTTTGCGACCCCAGGGACTGTAGCCCTCTAGGCACCCCTGTCCATGGAATTCTCCAGGCAAGAATGGAGTGGGTTGCCATTCCTTTCTCCAGGGGATTTTCCTGACCCAGGGATTGAACCCAGGTCTCCTGCATTGCAGGCAGATTCTTTACTCTCTGAGCCACCAGGGAAACCCATTGTTCCCATAATGCTGCAAATTATTTAAGTCTCTGTGGTTCAGTTTCCTCTTCTGTGAAACAAGTACCCATTTCATAGGGTTGCTATGAGTAATAAATTAATTCCTACATGTTAAGGGTGTGGAAAAATGCCTGGCACACATGGAAATGGCAACCCACTCCATTGTTTTTGTCTAGAAAATTCCATGGACAGAGGAGCCTGGTGGGCTACAGTCCCTGAAATCACAAACAGTCAGACATGCCTGAGCACACACACACGCACAGTTATTAGTAAAGGCCATAGTTTATGTTACAGTTCACTATCTGTGTTATACAGTTCTAGGGGTTTGGACAGATGCACACTGTCATGCGTTCACCATTACAGAATCATTCAGGATAATTTTGCCAGCCTAAAAATCCTCTGTGCCTCACCTATTCATCCCTCCCTTCCCCTGCCTCCAATCCATGGCAACCCTTGATCTTGTTTATTGTCTCTATAGTCTTGTCTCTTCCAGAATATCATATAGTTGAAATCATACAGTAGCCTTTATAGACTGGCTACTTTCACTTAGAAATAAACATTTAAGTTACCTCCATGTCTTTTTAGGATTTGATCATTCATTTCTTTTTATCACTGAAAAATTCTTCACTGTGTAATATACCACAGTTTGTTTATTCATTCTCCTATCAAAGGATTACCTTGGTTGTTTCTAAGCACTTATGAATAAAGCTGCTATAAACTTTTGTGTGCAGGTTTTTGTGTGGACCTAAGTTCTCAATTGAGTAAATAACTAGAAGCATGATTACTGGATCTTATGGTAAGACCATGTTTAGCTTTGTAAGAGGCTGCCAAGCTGGCTTGTAAAGTGACTGTGCCATTTTACATTCCCGCTAACAAGAAATGAGAGTTCCTGTTGCTCCACACCGTTGCTTGTATTTGCTGTTGTCAGTGTTTTGCATTTTCACCATTCTAAGAAGTATTTAGTGATATCTCAATGTTGTTTCAATTTGCAATTTCCTAATGACATAGATGTTAAGTGCCTTTTCATATGCTTATTCCACCTGCTTATCTTCTGTGGTGGGTATCCAGATCTTTTGCCAATATTTTAGGTTGTTTTTTTTTTTTTTTTTTTTTTGCTGAGTTTGGATAGAAGTCCTTTATCAAATATCTGTTTTGCAAAGTATTTCTCCCAATCTGTGACTTGTCTTTTCACTCTCTTAGGAGTTATATTGTTATTTTTTAATTATTTATTTACTTTTATTTTTGGCTGCTCTGGGTCTTCACTGCTGCATAAGGGTTTTCTCTTGCTGCAGCGCACAGGCTTCTCATTGCAGTCGCTCTTCTTGTTCAGAGCACTGGCTCCAGTGCCCAGGCTGCCGTAGCTGTGGCTCATGGGCTCAGCTGCTCCCCAGCAAGTGGGATCTTCCTGGACCAGGGCTTGACCCCGTGTCCCCTGCATTGGCAGGTGGATTCTTAAACACTGGGCCACTAGGGAAGTTCAGGAATCATATTATTTTGAATGCAAGTTAATAGCCTTTGATCTCCAAGGGTCAGTATTTCACTGTGGCATTATTTTAGTACCCGTGCTAGCTTCTTTCACAAAATAAATATAGAAGAGACAAAGATAGATGAAAACATCCTAAGGAACTCAGAGCGGTTTCAAAGTCCTCAATTAGGGGTGTTCTTAGCCATGTTGGCTGCAAATGCAGAAGGACATTAGACATTTTCTGTTGTAATTAGAAATTAACATGAGTAGGCTCAAACAGCATCAGAAAAATTACATTTGAATGGAATTTTATTAGGAAAAATCTTGCCCTGAATAAATGTTTGTAAATAAAGGCTAAGTTGCCCCTTCTCCCAAAAATCTAGTATCTTCCATGGGTACTTTTATACCCACCAAGTTCTTTGCTTTAGAATAAGCCTTTGTATATAATAAGTTTCATAGGGAGCATGTCCGCAAAGGGGTATTAAGTCTTTGAGGAGTTGTTATAAATCTTATTTCTTGGCCACATTAGCAGAAACCCAGCCCAGGACAGCCCCCACCCCCATCCCCCTACCCCTACCTGAAGAACTTTGCAATGTCAGCTAGTCATCCACATTAATGACTTCATCCATTACCTGGCTGAAACACTGCAATCATTCTGAATCAAAAATAGCTCCATGCCACATCTTGGGAGGGGAGGGGCAGAGAAATTGCAGAGAAGACATAGGCACAGACATGAACCAGCTGAAAGTTTTCCAGGAGCATTTGAAACATTCTTTTTATACTTGTGACAAGTGACATGGGTTTTCTTAATCAGCACATACAGCCAAAAAATCCCAGTTCATGCGCTGAAAAGAAAACAGTTTCTTATAACAAGCTGCAATACTCTGAGAAACCATTCCAGACCCACATGCTTAGAGCTGGCTTCCGAACACCCTGTTCTCAGACCACCTGGGAGTGGTGTCCAGGCCTTACCCTGACCTTTAGAAAACTCTCAAGGCCACCACTCAGGGTGGCTTCTCAGCCACCAATGGCTAGCAACACTATTAACCTGAAGGAAAATGCAATCTAAAACCTTCAAGCAGAGGAAATATAAAGAATATTTTCCACATGGCACTAAAAGTTTCATTTAAAAAAAAAAGAAAGAAATGCAACTATTGTGGAAAAGTCAAAGTTAAAAGTATTTTTTTTTTTAATCTGGTAAATATTTTGCTGGAAAATTCATCCTTTCAGAAACTTTGAGGCTCCTGGACAGAGGGTGTTAACCTGACACATTTTCAGATCAAAACAACTGTTTTGAAAACATAGACCTTCAGAGGAAGCACCGAAGAGAACCTGGGTCCCTTGTACTTAGGACGCTCACTGCCCACTGATGCCCGCGTGCCGGGAAGTCGAATGCACAGAAAGCTGGCCTGAGCCCTGCTCGTATTGGCCGGTACAGAGAACTGTTGGTTTTGTTTCGTTTTGTTTTTCAGCCTGCCCTGACCACATCTGTTCCTTATCTTTCCTCTTTCACCGTGATTTTATTTACCAGGGCTCCAGAAACAACAGGGACTGTGGAATCTCCACACAGATGACAGAAGACAAGACTCCCAGGAGTTGGCGGGGTCTGCACCCTGAGGAACCAAAGGTGGGGTTTTCAGAGCGGCCACCCGTCCCCACCAGGGACTCAGGCTCTGGAACTGTGACCAGCACTGGAATGGAGCCAGCCTGGCCTAAGGAAGCTCTGCAAACACAGTTTCTCTGGCGGAAGCCAAGCGCTTGCGCTGTTCCTCCCTACACAGTTCTCCTGTTTTGTGTTTGTTGCTCAGCCGTGTCCAACTCTTTGAGATCCCATGAACTGTAGCCCGCCAGTCTCCTCTGTCCATGGGATTCTCCAGGCAAGAATACTGGAGTGGGTTGCCATTCCCTTCTCCAGGGGGTCTTCCTGACCCAGGGATCTAACCCATGTCTCCTGCACTGCAGGGAAATTCTTTACAGTCTGAACCACTAATAGATCCATTTGCCACCATTCTGCCATTCCATTCTGGCCTTCTCTTTCATTTCCTCCTTTCTTCCCTAGATTTCAGGACCTCAAGGTCAGAGCAGCCTTACCAGTTCCCAAACACCATTATTTTTTGGCAAGATGTTTTGATCGTGGAATGAATACCTGCAAAAGGCAATCTGGAGCCCTCAGCTAGACACCCACAAGTTCAAGAGCACACCTGTGACTTCAAAGTAGAAGCCAGGCTCCTCAGCTTTATTATGTTTTTTAAATTTTATTTTGAAATGTTTCATGTCAAGCGTGAAAAGAGTCTGGTCTGAGGTGCTACTCAAACTATGGGTGGTAATGCTACAGAGAAGAACCAATTCTGACTCCACGTTGGAACTGTTTCTTCAGCTCACTTTTAGTTGCTATTATTTTTATAATCATACCTAATGGCCTGCTTCAGAAAACCCAGCCCCTCTGCCTGACTATTAAACTAAAGTGCCTTTGTTCAGCTCACAAAGAGGTAATCTGACCCTACCCACCTGTGAAAGAAAGAAAGAGGACAAGAAAAAAAATTGATCCTTTTGTAGTTCATGAGCATGATGATTGGGTGTTCACGCTGCTGCGTGACATGTGCCTCCCTCACAAACCTTGTTACGACATCGGCACATTACCTGTCTGACGTAAAAAAAAAAAAAAAAAAAAGAAAAAAGAGATTAACACATCCATCCCCTGATGCTGGCCATTCCTGGAGATGTTTTACAAGACTGATGGCCCTTTTTACTTTACTTCCTCATTGCCTCTCCCTCTCTATCCTAGGCGCTTCTATCTCTGGATCTATAAAAGAACCTGGCATCCAAACCCTGATAAGATGGTTCTTTTGAGACATTACTCTGCCATCTTCTCGGTTTGCAGGCTTTCCAAATAAAGAAGTATTCCTTACGTCAACATCTCATCTCTGATTTAGTCTCTGATTCATTGGCCTGTTGTGTGACCAGCAGAGTGAGCTTGGACTTGGTAACAATAACAACTGCTGGTTCACACAAGTATTGTCTGGTCAACTGTAAGAAACATGCAGAAATTGAGAGCATTGACTCAATGGACATGAATTTGAGCAAATTCCGGGAGATAGTCTGGCATGCTGCAGTCCATGAGGTCACAAAGAGTTGGACATGATTGAGCAATGGAACAATTTAGAAACTTTCGCAGCAGTTTCACAGTCACTTTATGTCCGTTGAATCTATTATTGAAAATTAGGGGGCCTACATTTTATGTCTTTTTTTTGTTTAATTTTTTACTTATTAATTTTTATTATATTTGCAAAGACATTGGGCTGTAATGGATTTCAAACTTAGAAAGAAAGAAAAAAAACCTTACCACATAAAGTTAACCACAGGGAACACTGTAGAAAATGCTCATGTATCCATTAATTAACCAGGGTTTGTCAAATTTGAACATTTCACCACATTTGCCTTTGAGTTTTCAAAGAGATAAGACATTGCTATCACTCTTCCTTTATCCTTCTCTTTCCTTGTCTTCTCTCTCCTCCCCTCCACCTTTCCTCCCCTCTTTATCTCTCCCTCCTCCCTCCCCTTCCCTTCCCCACCCTGCCCTCCTCCCTTCTCCCTCCCTCCCTCTTCTCTCCTTTTCAGTTCACAGACCACGACTGGGAGAAAGGGAGCCACAGCGACCTAGCATGGAGAAGCAAAGCCCAAGCCCAAAGCACAGGATGCCCACAAGAACGGAAGGGAATGGAATGTCAGGGCCCAGGAGGGGTGAGGAGGGTGTTCATGCAGAGGGGCAGCCTCTGGCATGGGGAATCAGAGCCCAAACAAGAGAGGAAGACTTCCACATGGGGGAAGGGTGATGAAGAGATGGGTGATGAGGCATATTTGAAGGAATATGATAAGCGTAACAGGAGCCAGGTTTCTATGGAAAAGGGGAAAACTAGAATGAATTCTGTGGCTTTGGTCTGGAATTAGTTGTGTTGATGAGAACATATGGTTTTTCATATGCATAGATCAACAACAACAAAAGTAAATATAGATATAATTGTGTGTATATACATGTATATATGTATATTCCTTAACTCTTTCCGCTGGGAGCAGTGACAGCCCCATAACCATGAGCACATCTTGTGACCAGATCTTCTAAATACTGTTCCCCACTAAAAGGAATGAAGGCTCTTGGAGAACTAGCTGGTTTTAGAGTTAGGACTAAGCAAGAAAATACATGATGAGCTTGGAATACCTTCTGCCAGAAACTAAGAAAGCATTTAAACAGGGTGAGACTATGTTAAAGGACCAGGTGTGATCCTGAATGGGTTCCCAGTGGTCAATGTGAACTGGTTTTGAACATAAAATTAAAAACTATATATTCATGTATCCATTAATTATATGTGTGTGTGTGTGTGTGTGCGTGTGTGTGTGGCGTCTGAAGTAGCACTGGTGGTGAAGAACCGGCCTGCCAATGCAAGAGACATGTGGATTTGATCCCTGGGTCAGGAAGATTCCCAGAGGGAGGGCTTGGCAACCCACTCCAGTGTTCTTCCCTAGAGAATCCCATCAACAGAGGAGTCTGGTGGGCTAAGGCCCATAGGGTCACAAAGAGTTGGACACAGCTGAACCAATTTAGCACATATGCACATATAATAAATTATAATCTATTTACTAAAAGAAGAATCGTGAGCCCATATTAATGTAAATAAATAAATGAATAACTTAAGGGCTTGAAGAGAAGTGAGATATTTATATAGTTATTAACTACAAACAAGCGAGTACCTTTATGGTGGAGAAACCGCGGCAGACCCTACTGTAACCACGTGATCATAAAGAACATCACTAGTAATGGGACAAACTGAAATTGTCACCATCTGATATACAATGAAGAGAACACAGCACACTTTTGTGATCTTCCTGCCAAAGACATGCAGTCGAATCACAAGGAAATAACAGAGTTTTGTTGTTGTTTCGTCACGTGGCGTGTAGGATCTTAGTTCCCTGACCAGGGACTAAACTCTTGCTCCTTGCAGTGGAAGCAGTCTTAACCACTAAACTGCGAAGGAAGTCCTGGAAATATCAGAAAAATTTAAAGGACATTTTATTACAATATAATTAATGCAATGTAATTGATCTGAAATCTTCAAAAGCAACACAGTAATTTATAAAAGTTAACAAAAGACTGAGAAATTTGAAGTAAAGAGGCACAACAACTAAATGCAACGCTAGATTCTGAATCGAGTCCTTTTGATACAAGTGGCAGAACCTGAAAGGGGTCTGAGGATGAGATATTAGCAATGTCAATATCAATTTCTTCATTTTAATGATTATATTGTGGTTATGTGGGAAATGTTCTTGTTTATAGAAAGTACACTCTGAAATGTATGAGTCTGATGTGTTATAAGTCATCAGCCACATTATTTAAAAGAAATTTTCAAATGAATTTTTATTAGTTTACCAAATCTTAAAGAGTTTAGTAAATTTCAATTAGGGATAAATTTTTTTCACTAATATGGAGATTTTATTAGTTCAAAAGCTAGCAATCTAATAGTCCTAGTTCCAATGAAGCTTATTTATCCCTCTCCTTAATTTTTACACTAAATGTGATAACAACGTGATCTGAAACTCAGTACCCCATGAACTCTCACTTTATGAAATTATTACAAAAACATGCATAGAAATCTAAGCACATCAGTTACAGTTAAATGTTAGTAACATGCACATACACATATGATTAATTTGTGTAAGCTGAATGTTCAAAGATATTCTTGGACATAAACCTACATGAAACACAGTCAGAAAAACAAGTTATTAAAAGTCTCTTCAACAAAAGTCAACCTTAGAACCATGTTGGAAAGTCTTTTCAGCTATGTAGATTTTAAACAATTTTCTTGAGGTTTATAATATACCTGCCACAAAAGTCATCCATATAAATGAACAGTCCAATAATTTTTAGCAAATTTATACAGTTGTGCAACAACCACCACAACTGAGCCTTGGAACTTTTCCATCACCCCACAATATTCCCCTGTGCCTGTTTGCAGACAGCCCCTGCTCCCTCATTTGGGATCATAGAAAGCAGAGTCAAGATCAACCACTTATTCTTAAATGAGTCCAATTAAAAAATGCTTGTATTATGTTCCAATATTTTTCTGTAGCATTCTGATTGTTTTGAAACAGCTATAATTAACTACAGATTCCTCTTCTCTCCCATTTTTTAATTGCCCCCCCAACACTGAGATTTAATATTTTAAATCATGCATGTGTATGTTTTTATCTATATATAGTCTGAATTTATATTCATAAACAGGGTGTACTGTTCTACAAACTTCAGAACTGTATTATCTGAAATCATGGTGCTTGTTTTTGTTTTCAGTTTTGGTTTTTTACTCAAAACTATGTTTTTTAAATATATCCCTATTGATGCAGGCAGCTCATAGTCATTCATTTTAACTGTTGAATGCTATTCCATGGTGTGAACATCTCACAGTGTATTTATTTATTTACTTTCCTATTAGTGGATACTTCACTTGTCTTTGTTTCTTCACAGTCACAAACAGTACTGAAACAAAGATTGTTGGTCCTCTTGAGCCCACATGAAAAATTCACTAGGGTGTGTACATGGAAGTAGAATTACTGGGTGGGAAGGTAGGAACATTTTAAGCCTTAATATATATTGCCAAATTGCTTTCCATAATAGTCATATTTATTTGCATTCTCCCCAGCCTTCCATGGGCTTCCCTGGTAGCTCAGCTGGTAAAGAATCTGCCTGCAGTGGAGGAGACCCCGGTTTGACTCCTGGGTTGGGAAGTTCTCCTGGAGAAGGGATAGGTTACCCACTCCAGTATTTGCCTGGAGAATCCCCATAGACAGAGCAGCCTGGTGGGCTACAGACTTGGGGTCACAAAGAGTCAGACACAAAGAGTCAGACTGAGCAACCAAGCAGAGAACAGCACAGCGTTTCATAGCAAGCCTACTGGTCCACCACCAGCTAATACATGGTATTGTCAGGCTTGCGATTTTTGTTCATCTTCTGTGCATTAAATACGATTTTGTGATTGTATAATTTGAATTTATCTTATAACAAATTATATTGAGAATCTCTTCACATTTATTGGCTTTTCTATACCTTTTTAATTTTTTTTTTTTTGGTGCATGTGGAATCTTAGTCCCCTGACCAGGGGTCAAAACTGAGCTATCCTCTGCCCCCCTTGCAGTGGAAGCAGAGTAATAATCACTGGAGTGCCAGGGAAATCCCTCTTTTTTGATATCTTTTATTCTTTTTTCTATTGGGTTGTCTGTCTTTTTCCTCTTGATTAGGAAAGGTCTCTATATATTCCAGATACTAATCCTTTTTGGTTATATGTATTCCAAGTACCTTCTCCCAGCCTATGGCATGCATTGTCATTTCGTTGGTGACATATTTTGTCCTTTAGAAGCATTTTCATTTTCATGTAATTAAATGTATTGTTCTTTGCCTCTATGGTCCCACTAGACCCTCCATTCTCTGTAATGAGGAATTCTATCTATCATATCCTCTTCTTGTTCCCAGTGCCTAGATCAGTGACTAGCATCTAGTTCAGTTCAGTTCAGTTCAGTTCAGTTGCTCAGTTGTATCTGACTCTTTCCGACCCCATGGACTGCAGCACACCAGGCCACCCTGTCCATCACCAACTCCTGGAGCTTACTCAGATTCATGTCCATCGAGTCAGTGATGCCATCCAACCATCTCAACCTCTATCGTCCCCTTCTCCTCCTGCCCTCAATCTTTCCCAGCATCAGCATCCAAAGAGTCAGCTCTTCACATGAGGTGGCCAAAGTACTGGAGTTTCAGCTTCAATATCAGTCCTCCCAATGAATATTCAGGACTGATTTCCTTTAGAATGGACTGGCTGGATCTCCTTGTAGTCCAAGGAACTCTCAAGAATCTTCTCCAGCACCACAGTTCAAAAGCATCAATTCTTCAGTGCTCGGCTTTCTTTATAGTCCAACTCTCACATCCATACAGTTCAGTTCAGTTCAATTCAGTTGCTCAGTCGGGTCCGACTCTTTGCAACCCCATGAACTGCAGCACGCCAGGCCTCCCTGTCTATCACCAACTCCCAGAGTTTACTCAAGCTCATGCCCATTGAGTCGGTGATGCCATCCAGCCATCTCATCCTCTGTCGTCCCCTTCTCCTCCTGCCCCCAATCCCTCCCAGCATCAGGGTCTTCTCCAATGAGTCAACTCTTCGCACGAGGTGGCCAAAGTACTGGAGTTTCAGCTTCAGCATCAGTCCTTCCAATGAACACCCAGGACTGATCTGCTTTAGGATGGACTGGTTGGATCTTCTTGCAGTCCAAGGGACTCTCAAGAGTCTTCTCCAACAACACAGTTCAAGAGCATCAATTTTTCGGTGCTCAGCTTTCTTCACAGTCCAACTCTCACATCCATACATGACCACTGGAAAAACCATAGCCTTGACCAGACGGACCTTTTTTGGCAAAGTAATGTCTCTGCTTTTTAATATGCTATCTAGGTTGGTCATAACTTTCCTTCCAAGGAATAAGCATCTTTTAATTTCATGGCTGCAGTCACCATCCGCAGTGATTTTGGAGCCCCCCAAAATAAAGTCTGACACTGTTTCCACTGTCTCCCCATCTAAATTCCCATGAGGTGATGGGACCAGATGCCATGATCTTAGTTTTATGAATGTTGAGCTTTAAGCCAACTTTTTCACTCTCCTCTTTCATGTTTATCAAGAGGCTCTTTAGTTCTTCTTCGCTTTCTGCTGTAAGGGTTGTGTCATCTGCATATCTGAGGTTATTGATATTTCTCCCGACAATCTTGATTCCAACTTGCGCTTCATCCAGCCCAGCATTTCTCATGATGTACTCTGCATATAAGTTAAATAAGTAGGGTGACAATATACAGCCTTGATGTACTCTTTTTTCCTATTTGAAAATCTAGTAGAGTCTCAATAATATTTGTTAAATGAGTAAATAAGTTAATTAGCGGACAAATGGTTTGTGTATTTTGTGTCTTAATACATCCTTCCAAACCCTGGACTCATAAAGATTTTTTTTTTTAATATTTCCTCCTAAAAGTTCAGAGTTTTGCTTTTGTCTTTAATCTAGCCACAACTGACATTTGCATATGGGGAGATGTAGGAATCTATTTCTCCTCCCCCACCCATCTGAATAATAAATTATCCCATTATTATTTATTGAAAAGTTGCTGACCCTAGTTTTCCAATATGTGAGTTTTAAGGATCAGGTATGGGAAAGAAAGGTACTTTGCCCTCTGTTTTGGATTCCATTGTCTCCTAGTGCTGCATCTTTAAAGGAAATCTATCTCAAAATGTTTGATCCTAGTGGAACATTAGTGAATATTCTGGCAATATGACACAAGCTTTTCACATTTCCTTCAAACTCATGATGGGTGTTTAGTCAAATGACCTCCTGCTCCACTTCCAAGTTCATAAATACTGAAACATCTGTGCCTGGCTATAGAATAGTCACTTATTACATGATGATTATTTCTCAATTCTTGGCATTTGGGGAAGTCTACAGGTTGCCAACTTGTGGACAGTTGCCAGTGTCTATCACAGACATTACAGCTAATCACATGAGTTCTCAGTCTTTAAGCACAAGATAAGGTTTCACTTTCCTAAAAGAATTATGGTCTATCTCTTACACATGTGAAGAAGCATAGAGCTGGAAATGCCCCGCATTATTAAAGGTTTTGAATATTTTTGTTATTGTACTGTATACAAAATAAAAAATAAAATTAGAAAAAGATCTTAAACAAAAAAAAAAGATCCTACTTTCCTGCCATCCTTAAAGTTACAGTGGTCATGTGATTTACTTGGGCCAATGAAATGTGAATAAAGGCAACGTTATACCTCCAAACAGATAAATTTAAAATCAAGCTCCTTTCCTGCCCCGGGTCCTTAAATCTTGTGTCAAGATGTAACCTCCATGAGCCTGATTCATTGGATGACTGACATCACTAGGCATTGTGCTTAAATTCTTGGTTAAGTTGTTGTTATAATATACCATGCTGGCTTATTTTAAGCTACTGGGGCTGCTTGTTACCATAGCAACACATAGCCTACCTTAACTGATACTCCACTGAAACCATCTCAACTTTGCTATAAACAAGTAATATCTTACTACCAAAAAAGAACAGGATTCAGAGGCTGAAAGCAAATGGTTCAATACAAATTTAGTAAAGGTATCTCTAGTTTCCACTTAGCTTGCGATTTTAGGTAGGCTAGGAAAAAATCCAGATATGCATTGTCCAATATAGTAGCCACTAGTCATGTGTAACTATTGAGCACTTGAAACATGCCTTATGTGAAGAGATGTGCTACAGATACATGAGATTTACAAGACTCAATCTGAAAACAAGAATGTAAAATAACTCAAGCCTTTTTAATGTTCATTAATTGCAGAAATAATGATATTTGGATATATTGTACTAGATAAAACAACAGACATGAGTTTGAGCAAACTCCAGGAGATAGTGAAGGGCAGGGAAGCCTGGTGTGCTGCAATCCATGGGGTTGCTGAGTCAGACACAACTTAAACATGAAAAGCAACAAAAATTGATTCTTAAAATTTCAGTGTAGCTTACAGAAAATTACATATGTGGTTTGCATTTGTGGCTTGAATTATACTGTGATTGGGCAGCACTGATCTAGACCAGGGGCCAGGAAAATATGGCCTGTGGACAAAATTCAGACTTCCACTTTTTTTTTTTTTTTTTTGAGTGAGAGAGTGAGACATCACCTTTATTTCTTAATTTCATCACCTTAATGTCTTTATATCTTCTTTATTTTCCATTTCTTTCTGTCTTACTTCCTAAGAAATTGGAGTGGTGAGTCAAGGACTGGAAGTGCCTTTCTGCTCAGGAGGCATTCTGCATTGGAAGGACAGGTAAGAATCAGAAACACGAGTCACATGAGTGTTTTAAAATTTTTCTAGTAGTACCCTTCAATGAGAAGAATCCTTGTCAAGAAGGGATTGGTTCAAGATGACAGAGTAGAAGGACATGAACTCATCTCCTCCTGCTACTACTGTGCATGGGCAGTGACTTACCACAGGGACAGAGGAATTGGCGGTAGCAGTCCTGGGAGGTGCCCCATCCTCCATTTGTTTTATAAATAAAGTTTTATTGGAAATTAGCCACACTCATTCATTTCTGTATTGTCTACAGCTGTTTCTTGCTGCAGTGGCAGAGTTGAACAGTTGCAACAGAAACTGCATGAACCAAAAGGCTGAGGTATTTACAACCCAGTCCTTTACATCAAAAGTTTGCTGACCTCTGATCTAGCCAATACAGCTTGGGAAAACATTCCAGGGGTAAGGTTCTAATCTAAACATTTCTTTCAGGGTATTTCTTCAAAATGCTCCCTCCCCAATTCAATTGATTATACACGTATTGAGAGTTTCACGTGGCAGTGTCAGTTTGGTTTCAATATCTACAATATCCTGACCTCTCATTTTCTTAGTCTCTTCGTCTGTAATGACTTTGAATCCATCCTGCTACAGTCACTCATTCCCATAGCCATCTGTAGATTTTTGTCATTTCATACTCTTTGTTACACATCCATCCATAGTCTCAGTGAAACATCCCAGTCTCCAGTCACCATCTTATATTTCCAGCTCACTTCTTTACATATTCAGACCTCCATTCTTCTGGGTCCTCAGGCCAAAAGCCTTGGAATCATCCTTGTCACCAAGGAGAGGAAGAGAGGAAGTGTGTAAAGAAGGAATGCAGGGAAAAGGATTTCCTCATGTGAGGTCATCAGTGACCTTGTAAAGAGCAATGATTTTGGAGGGTGGGGACAAAATCCTGATTATAGAACCTTGAGGACAATGTTGTGTTTCTCCTGCACTTTGCTGGAGTGTGAATAGTCAGATTCAGCAAATGATGTGGGCTAATCACAAGCTAATAAATAACAAGGGGAGAAATATGAACAACCTCAGATATACAGATGACACCACCCTTATGGCAGAAAGCAAAGAGAAACTAAAGAGCCTCTTGATGAAAGTGAAAGAGGAGAGTGAAAAAGCTGGCTTAAAACTCAACATTCAAAAAGCTAATATCACAACATCTGGTCCCATCACTTCATAGCAAATAGATGGGGAAACAACAGAAACAGTGACAGACTTTATTTTCTTGGGCTCCAAAATCACTGTAGATGGTGACTGCTGCCATGAAATTAAAAGACGCTTTCTCCCTGGAAGAAAAGTTATGACCAACCTAGACAGCATATTAAAAAGCAGAGACATTACTTTGCCAACAAAGGGCTATATAGTCAAAGCTATGGTTTTTCCAGGAGTCATCTGTGGATGTGAGAGTTGGACAATAAAGAAAGCTGAGCACCAAAGAATTGATGCTTTTGAACTGTGGTGTTGGAGAAGACTCTTGAGAGTTCCTTGGACTACAAGGAGATCCAGCCAGTCCATTCTAAAGGAAATCAGTCCTGAATATTCATTGGAAGGACCAATGTTGAAGTTGAAGCTCCAATACTTTGGCCACCTGATGAGAAGAGTGAACTCATTGGAAAAGACCTGGATGCTAGGAAAGATTGAGGGCAGAAGGAGGAGGGGATGACAGAGGATAAGATGGTTGGATGGCATCACCAACTCAATAGATATGAGTTTGAGCAAACTCCAGGAGATAGTGAAGGACAGGGAAGCCTGGCATGCTGCAGTCCAAGGGGTCACAAAGAGTTGGACATGACTTAGTGACTGAACAACAACGATCAGTTTATGAAGCCCTTTTCAGAAAGGCTTGAAACTTTAGCTTTGAATTTGTACTTTCTTTTTTTCTGAAGGTCTTTCAGAGTTTTGCATTAGGAAAATTACTCAGAAAGAAACTGGCACAAAATATCTTGATGAGTTGAGTGAGTTGAAGAGTCTGCTGAAATATTCCAGCTACAAGCTAAAGAGGTACTAAGATGGGAGGTAGGGGAACGAACAGCGACACCAGGAATCAAAAGGAGAGATACTTGGGATTTCCCTGGTGGAGCAGTGGTTAAGAATCGCTTTGCAGTACGCGGGACATGGGTTCCATCCTGCTTGGGAAACTAAGATCCCACATGCCTTGCAGCAACTAAGCCCACCCCCGACAAATACTGAGCCAGCATACCACAACTAGAGAGTCCATACACCGCAAGTAAGATGCGACGCAGCCAAATAAGTGATTTTTTTTTTTCTTTTTAATAAGAGATACTTGTCAGATGTTCTCAGAATTGATCAGATTTGGAACTCAGTAAGCATGGGTGAAGAGAGAAAAGATTGAGTCAAAGAGCCGGGAGTGTTTCAACCTGGATCCCTGGGAATCTTAAAAGCAGGAAGAGACGGTACCTCAGAGTCGATTTGAGGGGAAGATGATGGCTTTGGTCTTAAATATTTTGAACTGATACAACTGAGAGACAGACCGGTGAAGGTGGCAACTGGAATATGGTCATGGAACTAGAAAAGGTAACTTAATCTGTGGTTTAGAGATCTGTGTAGAAATAAAAGTCGAAGTTCCATGACTATGAATAACAATACTCTCTTTCATTGGGGGTTACTTTCTGCTAAGAACTACCTTAAATATCCTACATGTTTCTTTCCCCGTCTGTACTTCACACTGTAAGTAATCAATAGGCAGGTCTGTTCTGTGTTAAAGGCCAGAAAGCTGAGATTCAGGAGGATTAATCAACTTGTATTCACAGAGCTCACAGTAAAGGACGAGAATCTGAACCCAGACCTGCATGACTTCATGTAGTCTGAGACTTGAATTTGATTATAGAAGAAAAAGTCAATGAAGGACACAGAGAAGAACATTTAAAAGAAAGAAAATTGTAAGCTATAGGATACTGAGGATAAAGAAAAAAGGAATTTCAAGGAGAAATTGACCAGTCAAATGCCAGTAGAACTTAAAAAAAAAAAAAAAAATGACCACTGGGTTTAGCTGTTAGTGTCCATTTCAGTGGATGGAGAAGGAAAAGGGCAAGTACCCAAGGTTAAATCTGAACAAAGCCTAGAGGGAGGAATGAATAAGGGTATTTTCCAGAGAGTTTTACTTTCGTTTCAGGTTTCAAGTATTCGTTAACAAAAGAAACCACCCATTACACACAAATAAACAATTTTAATATTTAATAGAAGATTACTTAACTTAATGTCAACATACAATCATTAAAAAAAAAAAAAAGAAATAGAAACAAAAGAGAAGAGTAACAGCACACACGTCCCCGAATTGGACCAACCAACATCGGGGTTTAAACAGCCTGCTGGGAAGTCCCCCGTCAACAGCAATCTGGGGCCCAAGTGGGAAAGTGCATCCCCTCTACGAGTGAGACTTCCATTTGTAGTTTCTGGGGTTCCCGCTTATAATGCCAGGCTGCAAACTGATATCATCATCAGTTTGTCCGCAAAAACGCAGGTGTGGTTTTACTTTAACCTTTTTACAGTACTGTTTGTTTTATCTTATGAGTCGTAGGTTTCTTTAAACCCTTAGCAGTTGACCAGTGGCTCAAGAATTCCAAGACTGAGTCCTTTTCTTATCTAAAGCACCATCTGACTATCTATGCTCGTAGGCAGGCAAAGAATCCAGAAGTGTCCAGCTAGGTCAAAACACAACAGGGGCCGCTCTGCTGCCTCTGAAGCCTGAATAAGACTTCCTTCATTTTAATTTCTTTAACAGAGGATGGTGCCACCGCAGGGTCACTAATTCTGCTGGTTATTCTCCCGGTTTTAGCCCCGAAAGTCCTACATGCCAGGAACCCCCAGCTGTTTATCCTAGAGGTGGCAGGTGGTACAGACTACTTTTCTCCCTGTATGTGTGTGTGTGTTAAAATACACATCACATAAAATGTATCATCTTAACCATTGTTAAGTGCACAATCCAGTGATATTGAATACATTAAAAGTGTCAGTCATCACCATCATTCACCTTTATAATCCTTTTCATCTTCTAAAACTGAAACTCTATGCCCAATAAAAAATAACCCCCTCTTCCCCCTTCTCTGCTGTAGACCACTTTGAAGAGGTTGGGCAACAAAGAACAGAAAAATAAGGTGTGTGCTTGAAAGAGAAGCAAGTTCAAGGAAAGAGTCTTTTTAATTTTACTTTTTTATTTTTGGCTAAGCTGGGTCTTCATAGCTGGGTCTTCATAGCTGCATCAACTTTTCCCTAGTTGCAGCAAACGGGGCTCGTTCAGTTGCATTGCTCAGGCTTCTCATCGCGGCGGCTCCTCTTGCCGGGGAGCACAGGCTGTCGGCAGGCGGCCTTCGTTAGCGGTGGCTCCGGGCTCTGGAGGCCAGGCTCAGTAGTTGGGGCACACGGGCGTAGTTGCTCCGAGAAGTGCGGGACCTTCCTGGATCAGGAACCCGATCCCGTCTTCTGCATTGGCTGGTGGATTCTTTACCACTGAGCCACCAGGAGAGCCCGGGTTTTTGTTTTTTTTTTAATTTCAAGATAGACAAACCTGTGAATAAGTGAATAAGTGAAGCGATTTTAAAATGTGGGGAGGAAAAAAAGCAACCAAGAGCAGGA